>NC_082718.1:105644964-106244964 GCF_030144855.1 Hypanus sabinus
GCTACACTTATCATATCCAGTGTTTCACACTCTTCTTCCTTAGCAGAGGCATCCCCCATCCTACATTATCTCACCCCATTTGTCAAGACAGCTGGTAAGTATTCATTCAGAAACACCCACATCTTCCTCCTTTACAATGAGATTGCTTTCTCAGTTCCTAAAATGGCCTGCTGGAATTGCAGACTCATGCAGGTGAAAGCAGGCCCTTCGACCCACTGAGGCCACACCAGCCATCTACAGTAATTTGATGCCAAATCCATTTTTATTCTGCCCTCATTTCTATCATTCCTCCAGATTCTACCCCTCAACTGCACATGAAAGGACAATTTACAGTGGCCAATAAACCTGCGAGCCACATGGCTTTGAGACACGGGAGGTAGCTGGAAAATTTGGAGGAACCCTGTGCAGTCACGGAGAACATGCTAACTCCACTGGACCTGCGTGGTAGCAGCTCTTCTAGATGTAGCCCCCATAATTTTTCTTATTTATTCACTTTCTTCTGATGTATTTACAAAACATCATTAGATTTCCTTTGATTTTACTTATCAATTGTTAAGTGTTCTGTCGTTCTGTGTTGTAACGTGCTGAACATTGTAGGCATGTTATGTTGGCTCTGGAATATGTAACGACAGCTGCAGGCTGCCCCTGGCTCATCCACAGGTGTGTTGGTTGTTAACGCAATTGATGCATTTCACTGTATGTTTTCATGTACTTGTAATAAATAAATCAGAATCTGAATCAATATTTTTATTCCTCTTTTATCTTTCCTGATTTCCCTTTTTGTTCCATGGCTATGCATTTTATATTTTTCTAGGTGTCTGCATTCTAACTTTACATTTATCAAGGCAAGCAAAGGGGGAATAGCTTTCATGAAATATTTGATTCTTACCACTTCCCACAGTGGAATAAGTGGATGTAGGTTTCAAGATGAACAAGGCTGAAAGGAGGATGAGGTCTAGAGTAGTAATGGGAATGCTGGTTCTGCAGGCAAGACACGAAGAAAGAAAAGCAAAAATATTCTTTGTGTACAGTATATGAAAAGAACAAATAGGGAGAGGGAGCAGAGAAGTGTTATGGGGGCGACCTGCTGGCAATTCCATTTCTCTAGTTATCCCTATTGTATAGGCAAATGGCAAGAATTCCTGTGAAATACTGACTGTTTTATTTACATAAAGTAGTCAACACAGATTGTTGCATGTGAAGCATATGATTGTACAAGGAACAGATATAGAAAAGGAGATGAAAGTAATATTTGCATTTATACAATATTATACAATGTTTTTCAAAACCTTAGTGCATCCAGAAATAATTTACTACCAATGAGATATCTATAATACCTCAGAAACCTAGTCACCGTTGTAATAAGCATATTACAAGTAACACACAAACCAGAATGTGGAAAGTAAAACCTAAGAAGCTTCAGTGAATAAGGACCAGATATCTTGTTCAATTGCTGATGATTAAAGGAGTAACAATGTACGATGAGGTTTAACAATCATTGGGCCACTGGGCAGCATCTGCAGAAATGGAAAAGGAATTATTGATGATTTGGGTTGAAATCATGCACCTAGACTTGATGAGTTTGAACAGACTCCAGTGCTCCCATATAAATCGAGCCTTTGAAGTTTTTACATTCAAGAAGCAGGACAAACAGGATCTTGTTATGAAGTTCACAGCAAGAGACCCAAACATAATCTGCCTTTTAGTTTTAATGGAGGAGGATGTTGCCTACAATCCATGCCTTGGAGATAGCCAACTCTTAAAACCTTTTCAGGAAGTTAGAACCATAGAGCCATAGAACATTACAGCACAGAAACAGGCTGTTTGGCCCTTCTTGGCTGTGCTAAACCATTTTTCTGCCTAGTCCCACTGACCTGCACCTGGACCATATCCCTCCATACACCTCTCATCCATGTACCTGTCCAAGCTTTTCTTAAATATTAAAAATGAGCCTGCATTTACCACTTCATCTGGCAGCTCATTTCACACTCTCACCACTCTCTGTGTGAAGAAGCCCCCCCCCCCCCAATGTTCCCTTTAAACTTTTCCGCCTTCACCTTAACCCATGTCCTCTGGTTTTTTTTCTCCCCTAACCTCAGTGGAAAAAGCCTGCTTGCATTCACTCTATCTATACCCATCATAATTTTATATACCTCTATCAAATCTCCCCTCATTCTTCTACGCTCCAGGGAATAAAGTCCTAACCTATTCAACCTTTCTCTGTAACTCAGTTTCTCAAGTCCCAGCAACATCCTTGTAAACCTGCTTTGCACTCTTTCAACCTTATTAATATCCTTCCTGTAATTCGATGACCAAAACTGCACACAATACTCTAAATTCGGCCTCACCAATGCCTTATACAGCCTCACCATAACATTCCAACTCTTATACTCAATACTTTGATTTATAAAGGCCAATGTACCAAAAGCTCACTTTGATACCCTATCTACCTGTGACGCCACTTTTAGGGAATTTTGTATCTGTATTCTCAGATTTTTCTGTTCTACTCTGTTCCCTCGTTTCTTTGTCTTCTTGTAACATTGCTTTTATTTAGGTAGTTAATTTCCCGGTTACTTGTTGGCCTGAAGAAATAGAACATACCCTACCAAGTGAAAGGGTTATTCTCACTCATTCACTTCTGGCAACTTGTCTGAGGCTCCCTACACCACCACCATAGCTACGTCTCCTTGTAGGGAATTTTAAAATCCAGTACTTGTAGTAGTCTTGTCTATTATTTCTCTGCTCCACACAGAAAACAGAGCATTGTGAACATGGATGTTGTTAAACTCTATTTCTTGACATATAGAAACATAGAAAACCTACAGCACAATGCAGGCCCTTCGGCCCACAAAGTTGAGCCAAGCATGTCCCTATTACTAGGCTTACCTAAAGCCCTCTATTTTTCTAAGCTCCATGTACCTATCCAAAGTCTCTTAAAATACCCTATCGTATCTGCCTCCACCACCATTGCCGGCAGCCCATTCACACACTCACCACTCCCTGCATAAAAAACTTACCCCTGACAGCTCCTCTGTACTACTCCCAAGCACCTTAAACCTGTGCCCTCTGGTGGCAGCCATTTCAGCCCTGGGAAAAAGCCTCTGACTATCCACAGGATCAATGCCTCTCATCATCTTATACACCTCTATCAGGTCACCTCTCATCCTCTGTCGCTCCAAGGAGAAAAGGCCGAGTTCATTCAACCTATTTTCATAACGCATGCTCTCCAATCCAGGCAACATCCTTGTAGATCTCCTCTGCACCTTTTCTATGGCTTCCACATCCTTCCTGTACTGAGGCGACCAGAACTGGGCACAGTACTCCAAGTGGGGTCTGACCAGGGTCCCATATCTATTATGCTTTACTATTATTTTCTCCTGTAGTCACTGGTTTTTATTAAAGTTTGCATCAACTGCGTGTTTGTGGTCTTCTGCAGTTGTAGCCCATTCACTTCAAGGTTCCTGCACACCACCATTGTAACTTGTGGTTATTTGAGTCACTGTTGCCTTCCTGTCATCTTGAACCAGTCTGACCACTCCCCTCTGACCTCTCTCATTAATAAGGCATTTTCGACCACAGAACTGTTGCTCAGAGGAAGCATTTTTTTATTTTTACACCAATCTCTGTAAACCCTAGAGATACTCAAACCATCCAATTTGGCTCCAACAAACATTTCACAGTACAAAGCTCTTAGATCTGCAAAGTCTTGAAATCCTTCCTTAGGTCTGCATACTTTTATGCATTGAGATGCTACCAAATGATTGGCTGATTAGATATTTGCATTAATGAACAGCTGTACAGATGCACCTAATAAAGTGACCACTGACTGTACTATATGTATTCTGCATCAATGTTCAAAAGGCATTTCTAATTGGCAACACCAAAGGTTATTGAGGAAAATAAAGGTAACAAATTGATAATTTTCAAAAGATACACTGACTAATAGGAAATAATGAGTAGGCAGATGAAAAGAGGTAAGAGGCCAGATTGGGAAATAAAAAGAGAGGCAAGGGGGAGGGAATAATATTTTTACTGGAAGGAGAAACCATTATCTATGCCATCAGGTTGGAGACAGAATATAATGTGTTGCTCCTCCACCCTGAGGGTGCACAAGACACGTCAGTACGGAAATAGGAATCGGAATTAAAATGTTTGGCCACCAGGAAATTCCTCTTTTGGCAGATGAGTGGAGGTGCTCGACGAAGAGATTCTCCAGTTTAAGATGGATCTGACCAATGTAGAGGAGAATGCATCGGGACCACTTGTCACAATAGACATCCCCCAGAAGGTCGGCAGGTGAAGTGTTGTTTCACCTGGAAGGACTGTTTGGGCTCGGAATGGAGCTGTGGGAGGAAGTAGATGAACAGATGGAGCACTTTGGCTGCTAGCAGGCAGCCTTAACCACTAAACCAGATACTGATCAAGTTTCTGGGATTACTCTTACCCATTCCTCAATAACATTTACAAATACATAAGGAAAAATACATAAGGAAAACGTCTTGACCCGTCACCAAACTGTTCTAAATTTTGAACAAAGAATTGCTATTTTATGCAGAAATTGACTAAATAGATACAGAATACCATTTGGTAACCTCGTAGATGTTAAAATTCCTTATTTGTATAATCAATCACTAATCACTAAAATAATAGTTAATAATAGCCAGTATAATCTATGCATTACAGACCAATAATGCTTCAGAATTAGTAAAGTAGCTGTCCAATATCAAATGTCACCTTAGAATCCTTTGTTTGCATTTTATCTTGTCTTGGTATGCCAAATGGCTCCATCCCCATACTGTACGAGGAGAAGTTGTGCTCTTCAAAGATCCCTCTTGACTGGGTTGACTGCACTCTATTCGTAGACTATCCTTGCCTGGACATTATCTTATCCCTTGTCTTGATACAACCTCCACACCTCCCTTACCCTCTTTTGTCCTGTAAAAGACAAATCTTACTGAATTTCAATAACACAAAGTCTGTGAGAATTCTTGACAGTTTCATCAGGCACAGTTGGCTGTTGGATCATGACTTAGGCAGCTGCTGTATGGGCCATCGCTCCACAGGGTGATCGTAGGAAAGGACTTAAAACAAATATCATAATTAAGCAAGAACATAACCCCTAATGCACAGAGCACAATGGGGTGAATCCAGCTTCCCAGCAGCGAATGAAGCCAAGTGGTAACACGGACGTATGAAACTCCTGCCCAATCTCCTTAACCTTATTGGCCTCTAGTTGGATATGCATAACCAAACTGGGATCTTCGTGGATAACAGAGATGTATGTACAACACTCTGGCCAATAATGGCACAAGTACCACTCTTCTCAGCCAACAAAGTATCTAATACTAATCAATTTTGATGGGCCACAATGTGGATTGCCACCATTTTGGCAGTAATGTCATTAATAACCTGGTTCATGTCATTTAGAGCTAAGGCTGTGTCAGTAGGCAAGTTTTCCAGTAGTGAGGCCATACTGACGCTCTCATGAGCCAACCTGGCAGGTACTCAGAATGGGGACACTATAATCTAGAAATGTTCAGTCTCTGTAATCGTCCTTTGATGGTGGACCTGCAAGGTAGGATGTAGAGAGAGTATTGCTAGGTGGTACATATATGGTACTATAAGGCAGATAATAACAACCCCTCCATGGCTTTGGTTCAGGCCAAGGATCCTATTTAGAAGGAAAGGGGGTAGCCCTGGCAACCACACACCTAATATATACCATTACTTGTATTCAGAGGGTCATCAGTGGTATAAACATTGCACGTGCTGTCACTTAAATCAAGTCCCAATCCACAGTGGTTGAAATAACAAACTTTACCTTGATCTTTATGAAGCAACACCAGAACTGGAGGCTTGTGCAGTCGTTGTAGGAAAGGTGATTCAAATCCTTCAAACCACTTGCAGTGACAATGGTCTTTTCTATGGGGAGTGCAGTCCCATGCTTTGTTCTAGTCTCAAATTCAAATTATAAAATAGAATCAACTCACTATGATTAAGGGGTATAGACAGCATTGGCAACCCACCTTCCAAATATATGGGCCCTTTAGAGAGCACAAGACAAGCAGACCCATTATTATGCAACGTGTATTCATAAATAAGATGAACAAAAGTTTCAGAAGTGTTAGTGTCATGGGGCAGTTATGTACTTAGCCAGAAAACTACTTTGTTAGAAGTTTGCATAACTTCAGAATGTCATCTAAAACTTCTATAGACACACAATGGGAAGTATCTTGACTTGTTAAGTCACAGCCTGGTATGGAAATATCAGTGCGCAGGAATGGAAAGGTCTATAGAAAGTGGTGGTTACAGCCCAGTCCATCACAGGCAAAGCCCTCCCCACCATTGAGTACATTTACAAGGAGCACTGCTACAGAAAAGAGCATCCATCATCAAGGAACTCCACCATTCATGCCATGCTCTCTTCTTCCTTCTACCATTGGGCAGGAGATATAGGAGCCTTAGGTCCCACACTAGCAGGTTCAGGAACAAATATTACCCTACACCCAAAAGGCTCCTGAACCAGCATGGATAACCTCACTCACCAAAACTCTCAACTGATTCCACAACCAACAGGCTTACTCTACAAATTCATGTTAGCAGCACTATATATTTATTCATTAATTCATTTCTTCTTTGCACAGTTTGTCTTGTTTTGCACATTGGTTGTTTGTCAGTCTTTGTTTATGTATAGTTGCCATAAATTCTATTGTATTTCATTATTTTCCTGTAAAAGCCTGTAAGACAATAAATCTCAAGGTAGTATTTAGTGACATATAGATTTTCTTCTGCTTGGGCCCTTGAGCATAGGCCATCAATAACCTCCCAACTCCATCCTCCTCTGTTCTGAGCCAGTTTCTTGAGGGTGGTCCGGAAGTGTCCCCATTGTCTAATTTCAGTCCTGACGTCTCTCATCAATGAGCTTTTTGGACGTCCCTTTTCCCTCTTTCCTTGGGGATTCCTTTTTAATACCTGCTTGGTGATGTTGATTGGCTTCCTCAAGGTGTGGCCAATCCATCTCCACTTCCATTTGTGTTTAGTGACATATACATACTTTGAAAAAATTTACTTTAACTTTGAACATAGATGCACAGAATATCACTGGCATAATAAGTGATGCAGGATCCACATTGATTTCCCTTGGATCTTCAGAGCTGTATATGTAGTTAACAGTGTTTGAAATAGGCCTTCTTACCATCCCTCAAGGCAATTCTTTCAATCAGCAGACTCTCGATAGTACCCAATCATCTGGCTGGTAGGTTTGACACTCAGTAACTGTCATATTTTGAGATTCAAGTATCTGTTGATGGAAACCTTTAGGAGTTTACATTAGTGAGACACAGTACTGTAACATATTTAGACTCATAGTATGATGTCCATCTATTTAACCCAAAGGGGAGGAGCAGCTGATAAGAAGATGGAATATTCCAATACTATCTCATACAGCAACAGGCCTATTATGCGCGTTGGAGTGAATGCATTGTCATGAGAGTCCGTACAAACTGTCCATAGTCAAGGCATAACGAAAATATTTCTAGCAATACCAGCTGTACGGTTGCAGACTTCTGTTAAGGCAGAAAGTTTGCTTGAGTGGAATTGAATAAGATGGGTGTGCTATCGCAGCAGTTGTATGGGATGCACACACCACATATCCACTAAAACTTTTCCCTTTATCAGATTGGGAGGAAAAGCCATCAAAGAGAAAATATGTACAGGCTTACATCGTGGCATTTTACAGTGGACAGTTATAATTGTACAAGCCCTTCAGTACAGTTGAGGACAGGATTATTTAAACTAAACTGTGTAGTCCATGGTGCTGGTGGCAGTGAAGGGGGAAGCTGACTATACTCAAAGTTGCCTTGGCACTAAGAGCGTTTTTGAGCCCAGTGGCCAGCCTGTTTGCAAACAAAACATATTCCTTGTGGATGCCTCCATCTTTGATCTCTTTATCATGTCCACTGCCCCATCTCCATGTTTGTTGAGCTGAATCAAAGAACTGCAAAAACTGTGCATTTAGAATAACATTATCCAAATATAACTACGTTGTTCAAAACAAAAATAATACCAGTCACAAGTGGGCCACATGACCCAAATGCAGGTTATGTTAAAACTAAGTTTACAGTGAAATTGTAAGCAGAAATTAATCTGGTAATGATTAGCCAAAACTTGCTGACTATCATTTGAGTTACGTATAAAACAGAACTATAAATTAAAATAACATTCAAATTGTATAGGACAGCTATGACAAAACATATTTTTAAACAATATGTACAAAATTACAAAGAACTTAGTGTGGAGTAGCCAGGGCTCACAAGTTCTTTTATGTCTGCATTTCCTTTAGTAGTTTTAATTCTCTGATCCTGTAATTCCCTCTGGCAATTATTGTAAAACAATCACAATTTTACTTAACTCTTCCCATCCCCCACAATTAACAATATCTCCTTTAACATGGGCTGCAACACATCTGCAATAATATTTATTAAGAGAGGCATCCCCCATTTTAGAGTTAATCCAAAAAATTTTTGTAATACATTACGCACACATTCTAGGTATTCATTAACTTCTGCCTTTTGTACAATACTGTGTATTGTATGTCAATCGACAGTACAAGGAAAACACTTCTTTAAGATTTCTACGTGTTTAGATCAGGGTATATTTGAATCAACATATTATTCAATCTCAGCCTCTGGTACCAGTTGTTTTCTTTTAAACACTAAGGTAGACACTAATATGCTTTGACGTTTCTGTGTATTTTATTCTCTAACTTTTATTCACTTTCTTTGCTCTTTCTATGGGATTTATCTAACCATTTCTGCATTTCACCCTACTTTTGAACAAACACAACCACGCTCAGTCTTCTCACATTTTCCTTTTTCTGTTAGTACTTCTGCCAGCACTCCCTTAGTCCATTCTACCCACTTCTCGATATGCTTATACCTTCTGGTTCATAATGTACAAAGATGCATGCTACGGGACTCCCCATAGGGGGCCTAGGACAGGAAACTCTCACACTACTATTCATGACCACACAACCGGGGCACCCACATACAATTTGGAATTACTTTTCTTACTCAACCCTTTCTTCATGCACTTGCAGGATCTAAACCAGCCGAAGGCACCCTCTTTTAGAACATAGAACAGTACAGCACATTACAGGCCCTTCGACCCACAATGTTGTGCTGACCCTCAAACCCTGCCTCCCATATAACCCCCCCACCTTAAATTCCTCCATATACCTGTCCAGTAGTCTCTTAAATTTCACTAGTGTATCTGCCTCCACCACTGACTCAGGCAGTGCATTCCACGCACCAACCACTCTCTGAGAGGAAAACCTTCCTCTAATATTCCCCTTGAACTTCCCTCCCTTTACCTTAAAGCCATGTCCTCTTGTACTGAGCAGTGGTGCCCTGGGGAAGAGGCGCTGGCTGTCCACTCTGTGTATTCCTCTTAATATCTTGTACACCTCTATCATGTCTCCTCTCATCCTCCTTCTCTCCAAAGAGTAAAGCCTAGCTCCCTTAATCTCTGATCATAATCCATACTCTCTAAACCAGGCAGCATCCTGGTAAATCTCCTCTGTACCCTTTCCAATGCTTCCACATCCTTCCTATAGTGAGGCGACCAGAACTGGACACAGTACTCCAAGTGTGGCCTAACTAGAGTTTTATAGAACTCTATCCCTCGACTTATGAAAGCTAACACCCCATAAGCTTTCTTAACTACCCTATCTAACTGTGAGGCAACTTTCAGGGACCTGTGGACATGTACCCTCAGGTCTCTCTGCTCCTCCACACTACCAAGTATCCTGCCATTTACTTTGTACTCTGCCTTGGAGTTTGTCTTTCCAAAGTGTACCACCTCACACTTCTCTGGGTTGAACTCCATCTGCCACTTCTCAGCCCACTTCTGCATCCTATCAATGTCTCTCTGCAATCTTTGACAATTCTCTACACTATCTACAACACCACCAACCTTTGTGTCGTCTGCAAACTTGCCAACCCACCCTTCTACCCCTACATCCAGGTGGTTAATAAAAATCACAAAAAGTAGAGGTCCCAGAACAGATCCTTGTGGGACACCACTAGTCACAACCCTCCAATCTGAATGTACTCCCTCCACCATGACCCTCTGCCTTCTGCAGGCAAGCCAATTCTGAATCCTCCTGGCCAAACTTCCCATGCCTTCTGACTTTCTGAATAAGCCTACCATGTGGAACTTTGTCAAATGCCTTACTAAAATCCATGTAGATCACATCCACTGCACTACCCTCATCTATATGCCTGGGCACCTCCTCAAAGAACTCTAACAGGCTTGTTAGGCACAATTTGCCCTTCACAAAGCCATGCTGACTGTCTCTGATCAGACCATGATTCTCTAAATGCCCATAGATCCTATCTCTAAGAATCTTTTCCAACAGCTTTCCCACCACAGATGTAAGGCTCACTGGTCTATAATTACCTGGACTATCCCTACTACCTTTTTTGAACAAGGGGACAACATTCACCTCCCTCCAATCCTCTGGTACCATTCCCGTGGACAACGAGGACATGAAGATCCTAGCCAGAGGTTCAGCAATCTCTTCCCTTGCCTCGTGGAGCAGCCTGGGGAATATTCTGTCAGGCCCCGGAGACTTATTCATCCTAATGTATTTTAACAACTCCAACACCTCCTCTCCCTTAATATCAACATGCTCCAGAACATCGACCTCACTCATATTGTCCTCACCATCATCAAGTTCCCTCTCAGTGGTGAATACCAAAGAGAAGTATTCATTGAGGACCTCACTCACTTCCACAGCCTCCAGGCACATCTTCCCACTTTTATCTCTAATCGGTCCTACCTTCACTCCTGTCATCCTTTTGCTCTTCACATAATTGAAGAATGCCTTGGGGGTTTTCCTTTACCTACTCACCAAGGCCCTCTCATGCCCCCTTCTTGCTCTTCTCAGCCCCTTCTTAAGCTCCTTTCTTGCTACCCTATATTCCTCAATAGACCCATCTGATCCTTGCTTCCTAAACCTCATGTACGCTGCCTTCTTCCACCTGACTAGATCTTCCACTTCACTTGTCACCCATGGTTCCTTCACCCTACCATTCTTTATCTTCCTCACCGGGACAAATTTATCCCTAACATCCTGCAAGAGATCCTTAAACATCGACCACATGTCCATAGTACATTTCCCTGCAAAAACATCATCCCAATTCACACCCGCAAGTTCTAGCCTTATAGCCTCATAATTTGCCCTTCCCCAATTAAAAATTTTCCTGTCCTCTCTGATTCTATCTTTTTCCATGATAATGCTAAAGGTCAGGGAGCGGTGATCACTGTCCCCCAGATGCTCACCCACTGACAGATCTGTGACCTGACCCGGTTCGTTACCTAATACTAGATCTAGTATGGCATTCCCCCTCGTCGGCCTGTCAACATACTGTGACAGGAATCCATCCTGGACACACTTAACAAACTCTGCCCCATCTAAATCCTTGGAACTAATCAAGTGCTAATCAATATTAGGGAAGTTAAAGTCACCCATGATAACCACCCTGTTATTTTTGCACCTTTCCAAAATCTGCTTCCCAATCTGCTCCTCGATATCTCTGCCACTACCAGGGGGCCTATAGAATACCACCAATAGAGTAACTGCTCCCTTCCTGTTCCTGACTTCTACCCATACTGACTCAAAAGAGGATCCTGCTACACTACCCACCCTTTCTGCAGCTGTAATAGTATCCCTGACCAGTAATGCCTCCCCTCCTCCCCTTTTTCCCCCTTCTCTATCCCTTTTAAAGCACTGAAATCCAGGAATATTGAGAAGCCATTCCTGCCCTGGCGTCAGCCAAGTCTCTGTAATGGCCACTACATCATAATTCCATGTATGTATCCAAGCTCTCAGTTCATCACCTTCGTTCCTGATGCTTCTTGCATTGAAGTATACACACTTTAGCCCTTCTACCTTACTACCTTTACACCCTTTATTCTGCTGCTCATTCCTCAAAGCCTCTCTATATGTTAGATCTGGCTTTACTCCATGCACTTCTTTCACTGCTCTATCACTCCGGGTCCCATCCCCCTTGCAAATTAGTTTAAACCCTCCCGAACCATGCTAGCAAACCTACCAGCAAGGATATTGCTCCCCCTCGAGTTCAGGTGCAACCCACCCAATCTGTACAGGTCCCACCTTCCCCAGAAGAGATCCCAATGGTCCAAAAATCTAAAACCCTGCTCCCTGCACCAACTCCTCAGCCAGCCATTCAACTGCCATCTCCTCCAATTCTTACCATCACTATCACGTAGCACTGGCAGCAATCCTGAGAACGCCACCCTTGAGGTCCTGTTCTTCAGCCTTCTGCCTAGTTCCCGAAACTCACACTTCAGGACCTCACCCCTCTTCCTGCCTATGTCATTGGTCCCAACATGTATCACGACTTCTGGTTGCTTTCCCTCTCGTACCAGGATGTCATGCACCCGGTCAGAGACATCCCAGACCCTGACACCCAGGAGGCAACAAACCATGCGGGTTTCCTTCTCACGTCCACAAAATCTCCTGTCTGCTCCCCTGACTATACAGTCTCCAATGACGACAGCTCTCCTCTTCTCCGTCCCATCCTTCTGCACCACAGGGTCAGACTCAGTGCCAGAGGCCCTGCCACCGTGGCTCACCCCTGGTCGGTCGTCCTCGCCAACAGCATCCAGGATGATGAACTTATTATTCAGGGGAATGGCTACAGGGGTGCTCTGCACTACCTGTCTACTCTCCTTTGCTTTCCCCCCTCGGACTGTCACCCAACGACCTGCTTCCAGCAGCCTAGGTGTAACTACCTCCCTGTAGCTCTCATCTATGACGGCCTCATTCTCCCTTATGAGTCGAAGGTCATCCAGCTGCTGCTCCAGATTCCTCACACGGTCTTCCAGATCGCCCAGCCGCAAGCACTTCTGGTAGATGTGACTCTGCGGGAGAGGGGAGTTCCCCCAAGACTGCCACATCTTACAGGAGAGGCACATCACCGTCTCAGGAGGCATTGTAAAGACTAACTGGGAACAAGCTCGTCCTCTGCTTCTTCTCGTCGAAGCCTCTCGAGTCAAAACCTCAAATCTCCACTCCTTCACTGGCCCACTCTCTCACTGGCCGCTTTTAATAACCCTGCACTTGCAGAAACCAATCCAGCCCCAGATACCCTTTTTTACCACTGCAGTTTTCTTATGTTAGTGACCTAGATTGGGGTGCCTTGACTACTCCACACAGAAGGAAATTTGTCTTCCAGCAACAGACTCCATGCTTTCTCATAGATGAGTTTACTTAGATTTAGGATTGATCATCTACTGGGGCTCATTCCATTCTCCCACGTAACAAACTCAAGGGTTAGCCACCCCTGTGGAACGTCAATGTAAATGTTGTCACAGATTAACAGGATTCTGAAAACTATCACTCATTCCTCAATCACACCTTATTTACTTGTGCACAAGAAGAGCAACATGGCCCGTCGTCAAACTGCTCTAAAGTTTAAACAAAAAATGCCATTTTTATATATAGAAATTTACTGGTTAGATACAGATATTGACCAATAGTAACCTTGTGGATGTTTAAATTCCTGATTTACATTATCAATCACCAATGATTACAATAAAAATACAGATATTAACAGCTAATAGAATCTGCACATTAAAGGTTAAAGATTCTTCTGAATTAGTAAAGTAACTGTACAATTGTAAAAGTCATCCCAGAATCCTTCATTTGCATCTTTGTCTTGTCTTGGTATTCCAAATGACTCCGGCCGCATGCTGTTCAAAGAGAAACTACACTCTTCAAAGACCTCTCTTGCCTTAGTTAGCAGTAAATTATCCTTGCCTCGACATTATCTTAGCCCATGCCTTCCTGCAAATCCCACAGATTCTAACTAGAATGGTTGATCAGATTAACGGCCTTGGGGAAGACACTTTTCAAACGGCATGATTTTATTTTGTTTTAATAGACCTTCAGTGCATCCCAGAAGGGAGCTTTTGGAAAAGCCAGTTTGCTGTCTAGGTAATGTCTACAGTGAATTTTTCTACCCACTTTTTTGTCCTGGACACATACAAGTCCTGCAGAGACGGTAGAATTCAGTCAATAAGCTTTTCAGTTCTTCTGTTCCGGATGTCTATTCTAAACCACAAGAAAAAAGAACAGTATTAGTTGTTCAGCATGCTTTGAATTGTTGTTAAAGATCTTGAGCTTACTGGTTTATTATGGCACAAAAAAGGGTTTGAAATCTTTGGTGTGGACAAGATAAAGCTAGAATTTTAATTCAGTGCCAGGAAATGATGTGCTTGATGGAAGAGCATATATTTAAGAACACAATAAACATTTGCCCTAAGTAGACAGGTAAATGTTGATCCTGTTGAAGAGCTATCCTTCAGAGGTTGATATTTTAGAAGAATTTTAGAATTTCAATTTGCTTTAAGTAATTACAGAGATTGCTAAATTTAACCCTTGTGTAAGTAAGGTTAACACAGAAGTTGTGCTAAAAACAGTATTGCCAAGATTATACAAGTTTCATTGTTGCTGGCCTGGATAGTTTAAAATTAAAGGAGGCTATGAAAATTGAACTAGGCATGTTAGTGCCCTTTTATTCTTTTTGGCCTGATATGGATATTATATGACTTCTAGATATAAGACTTTTGTTAATAATGATGTTGGTAGATGGAAAATTAATAATACCAAGCTGGAAAGCTTTTGGGGAGCAGTGTCTCAGAAAGGCAGCGTCCATTATTAAGGATCTCCAGCACCCAGGGCATGCCCTTTTCTCACTGTTACCATCAGGTAGGAGGTACAGAAGCCTGAAGGCACACACTCAGTGATTCAGGAATAGCTTCTTCCCCTTTGCCATCTGATTCCTAAAAGGACATTGAATCTTTGGACACAAGCTGACTCTTTTTAAAAATATACAGTATTTTTGTTTTTGCACATTTAAAAAAACTATTCAATATGTGTAATTGATTTACTTGTTTATTTTTTATTATTTTTACTTTTATTTTATTTATTTATTTTTCTCTGCTGGATTATGTATTGCATTGAACTGCTGCTGCTAACTTAACAAATTTCGCATCACATTCCGGTGATAATAAACCTGATTCTGATTCTGGATATTATCACAATCTATATGCATGGTCTTGATCTGAAATATTGGCTGTCCATTTCCCTTCAGTGATGCTACCAGACCTGCTGAGTTTCTCCAGCTTGTGCGTTGCTCTAAATTCCAGCATCTGCAGTTTCTCGGTCTGGATTTTATTCCCCTTGGATCTTTTGAAAAGTATTGAGGTGCCAGGTATGGTCAGTGGCTTGACTGTGTAAGTGATGGATGCATGTTGAAATTACCATTGTGTAAGTTAGAATTTGTTAAAAGTAAATCTTAAATTCATTCAGAAATTAAAGATTTAAAAATTCTTATGATTCCCTAGTTTTACTATTTATTAATTTTATCCAAGAATTCAGAAAATACCTAACTGAAACTTGATGAAAATATAAGCAACATCAAAAAAATGTTTTGCAATGAATGAGGTGAACCCAAACACAGGACACAGGCATGGAGATTGAGTTAGGAGCATTGAACAGCAAACACGAGGGAGTGCAGGAAAGCAGGAGGCAGGCAGAACTTATCTTGACATGGAGCGTAGAAAGGAAAGTGGCAGACTAAACTTTTCTTAGCACGGAGAGATGGAGTTACACAGGTAAACCTCGGTACAGGAGTAAACTTGGAATCCTTATTTTGACTCGGAGAGACTGAGTTGCACAGGTAAATCTTGGTACTGAAGCGAAACTTAGAACACACAATCCTAAGCAGCCAGGGAACATTAATTACAACACTGGCAAAACCAATGATCTGGCAACTAGTGGGTGCAAAGCCGGTGTTCTTCTACTGCAGGTCTTGATGAAAACTAGGTGTGCCGCCATCAAAGGAGAAAATGGGGAACTAACGGTCGGAACCATATCACAATCAAAGGGAATTAGGAGAAAATGGGGAATTAATGGTCGGGACGGTGACAAAATGCTGCTTTTATCCACTTGCATTCTTAATAGAGTTTTATATTCCAGAGATGGGGAACTTAGTTTCCCTGAATTGGAAGTTAAGATTCCATTTTGATTATTAGAAAATTATTGAGCTTGAAAATTATTGAGGACTTAGATCCCTGTCATTTGATTACAATAATAATAATCTAGATGATACTATTACCAAGTATAATAGAAAGGTAATAATAAAAAGGTGAATTGCCTTAACAGAGACATGGATGTAAAGAATTTTAGGATGGCTGTGCCAGACAGTTTAGTGAATAGGAATTATAAAATGTGGGTGGACTCCAACCTGATGGCATGAATATCGATTTCTCCTTCTGATCAAAAAATTATTCCCTTCCCCTTCCCTCCTCTTCTATGTCCTGGAAAGCAAAGCGGAGACAAAGGAGCTGAGAAAAGGAAACAGCATTTTTACAATGTAGCTGAGGAAGAGTTGAGGAGTATTACCAGGGAAGGCTTGGAACATGGACTGTTTCATATAGCCAATGAAAATATAGGCATAGCTGGGGCCCATGTGGGTGCCCATGGCTACCCCTTGAGTCTGTTGAGGGTGAGGACCAGATTGGCCAGACGGATGAGGGTGGTAGTGGAGGGGCACTGGTTGGTTCTTCGATTGAGAAAGAAGCAGAGAGCCTTAAGGACTTCCTGGTGGGAATAGAAGTGTATAGGACCTGGGCATCCATGGTAAAAATGAGGCGGTAAGGGCCAGGAAATTGTAAGTTGCTATGAGATTGAGAGCATGGGAAGTGTCGCAGATATAGTTGAGAAGAGACTGAACCAAGGGGGATAGAATGGAGTCGAGGCATGAGGACATGAATTCAGTGGGGCAGGAGCAGACAGAGACAGTTGGCCTAACCAGACTGCCAGGCTTGTGGATCTTGGGTAGGAAGTAGTAGCATGCGGTGTGGGTAAGGGAACTATAGGGTGAGTGACAGTGGGTGGGAGTTCTCCAGAGTTGATGAGGTCGCTTATGGTGTTGGAGACAGTTTTCTGATGGTGTGGAGTGGGGTCGTCTTCGAGAGGTAGGTATGAGAGATGCAGCCAAGCCTCAGCAAGGTAGAGGCCAGTCCGCCACACTACAACAACGCCTCTTTTGTCTGTGGGTTTGATGATGCGGGTTGGAATTGGTGAAAAGATCCAGAGTAGGCAGGGAGCCAGAGTGGGGTATCCAAGAAGAGGAAGGGGGCTGGAGATAGGAGAAGGGGCCATTAGTGCGGGGGTGTGGAGGTAGGCTCGGAGGCAGAGACGACGGAAGAAGAGCTCAGCGTCGTGGAGGGCGCGGAACTCACTGAGGTGTGTGTGAAGTGGGACAAAGGGAGGCCCTTGCTGAGGACAGAACGTTCTGCTTCAGAGAGGGGAAGATTGGACAGAATGGTGAAGACATAGCATGGATTAGAGGGGGGAAGAGAACTAGTGGCACCAGAGCAGAGGGGAGGCTTAGGGTATTTCAGAGAAAGTGGGGTGAGAGGAAGGTGGAGGCTCCAAGGACCCAAGTGGTAACAGTGAAGCATGAGAGTATTGAGGTTGGAGAATGGTGGACTCCGGGGGCCGAGCAGTAGCAAGGCAAGCAGCATGTGAAAGAACCACCATCTTAGCGAAAGATAACTACAGGTGAATAGAAGGCAGAACTACGATACTGTCATTAGGTTGTGCTCAGGCTTGAAGGAACTCCACCACGAACAGACCCAAGTCTGACTGCAAAAGGACGAGGATTGGGCAGGGGGCTAGCAATCCCATTCTGTAAAATCACAGAGCTACAGAAGCTCCAAAGACCTCGTCACAAGCAGAGGAAGGATTTTCACCTTGAAGGCGTAGAAAGTTACGTGGTGAAGGCAGAAGCCACAGGGTTGATTAGCCAGGACAGGAGACTCTTGTGAGCTGCTGTCGGTGACCTGTGCCCCAGTAGAGGGTGATGGGCTTAAAAAGAAGAAGAATACTTGAAAAGTCTTTGTCTATAAAATACACTTCAATTTTGTATTACAACTGTTAAAGTGGTGTTAATGAAGCTGCACTTTAAATAATCTCAGTGGATCTAGAAGTCACTCTTGTTAATAGAGATCATTGAGCATGGTACAATAATTTTACCGTTTATGATCCCACGAATAATGTACACTCGAGTATTCTCTGGTCTTGTTCATTGCTTCAAGCTATCAATTGCTCAATTTACAATTTGGACCAGGAACTTGAAATGAAAATATATAATTCAATATCTTCATTTGGATGATTTTTGTTTTAGCAAGTCATTAAAACATTAAAAATATCCACCTGGGGTTGGGAAAGGGAGAGAGGATAGTACAGTGGGCCAAATAGCAGTACTGCTGCCTCACAGTTCCAGTGACCTGGATTCAATCTTGGCATCTGATGAGGCCTGTGTTGAGTTCTTATGTTCTGACTGTGACTGCATGTGTTTCCTCTGGGTGCCTCGGATTCCTCTCACATTTGGTTTTGTCCAGGTTGCCAGGTTAATTAACTATAGTAAATTGCCCCTTGTGTGAAGCTGGGTGGCAAATTCTCAGGGGGAGCTGACGAGAATGTGGGGAGAATAAAATGAATTACGATAGGATTAGTATAAAAATTGAAACTTGATAGTTCGTATGGACACTGCACTCTTTACAATAAATGCTAAACAGACTCAGGTTTGTAACTTAAGCAATCCTGTTGGTTATATTTCCTAGATTATTGCTTTCTATATTTCTTAAGTGCACACTTTTGAATTACAGTTCCTAAACTAATTACCCATACTGTATAACCATTATATAATATTCATCTCCAGGCTGACAGAAGGTCATTTCCCTACTACTTGGCAAACAGAGGACTGCATCTCATTTATCTTTCCAGTTAAATGTGTCCCTTGTTGCATATCAATATCTTTTACATCTTTCTGTAGTATTCAGTGCTTGCTAGCAAGAATATGTCAGTGCACACTGGATTTTTGAGTGTAGTTTCAAACATACGATGACTGTGTTTCTCCAGAACTCTAGCAAATCTTTTATCAATTTGCACCCAGCTGATTCACTACAATCATAATCATCCCAAGATTGTGATTCTGTTACTGCTGTTACTTGCATGTAGGCTCGGTAAATGTTGCTAGCTTAAGCGTTGGAAGTGAATCAGCTGGCAGTAACCCTACCTCTCAGTCAGAGGGCCAGGAAGTCTCCGTCTGTC
This sequence comes from Hypanus sabinus, assembly GCF_030144855.1. Lineage (NCBI taxonomy): Eukaryota > Metazoa > Chordata > Chondrichthyes > Myliobatiformes > Dasyatidae > Hypanus > Hypanus sabinus. Next base: position 105,664,178 of record NC_082718.1, read on the forward strand.
CTGACAAACATTTGGAAGAGGTCCACTAATATTTGAAGAGAGCAGAGTAGTGTTCTTTGACATAAGCAACAGTTAACCTTCAGATAGAATCCAAAATTAATCATAGGATCACTTGTCGCCTGTGGTAATTGCAGTGGACAACATGACTGTTTCTTATAATATACCAGTAATGCGTTGTAAGACATTAATTAACTGATCACAAAATATTCTGAATGGATCAGGGATCAGGACAGGGTCTTCCCTGCAATCAGTTCTACTTCTTATTCCACTTTTCCCCCTCACAATCACACAACCCCTAGTGATCAACTCCAATCTCGCCTTTCCACATATGAGACACCCTGTTTCTAGGATGAGATATCCATACCCCACCCAAGTGTCAGATTCCTCCAAGTGTAGAGGTCAACCCTTACAAACCCATTCCCCACTTTCTCATGTTCCCACTAACAGTTGCTGAATCCCTGCATGGAGTCTCCTCTATGTTTTCCAGTTACAGAAAGACAATCATGGGGCACACGATAACATTGTGGTTGCCACATCATTTTAAAGCACAGCTGTAATATTGGGGCTTTGATTTCTGCTGGTTTTTTAAGGAGTTTGTATGTTCTCCTCGTGACCACATGTGTTTTCTCCGGGTGCTCCTGTTTCCTCCCATATTCCAAAGATGTATGATCAGGGTCAGTCAAGTCAGAACTCGGGCTTTTGGGTGTGATAAACATACCATGCTTTCTTATATGGTGTACATATATGATTTACATCATGACACATGTTAGGATCAGTATTGCAATTTCTCAATAACTGTACAATCAACATATCGTATGATGATAAGAATGAAGTTCATCAGCCTGTTTTTCATCAAGAAGCGAACTGAGTTCCTCCGAGGAAAAACATTTTGGCCCAGAATGGCTCTGTTACACTGATGCAGTGGAGCAGAAATACAGCTTGATCTTGCTCAAGTCAGATCTGTGTCCAAGCCCAACAACAGAGTCGTTTACTTGTTCTGTATGTCCCTAGTGTATGTGCAGGGTATAATACTGTCAGGATCAAGCCCTCATTTTAAAGGACCAAAGTACCTTGCTACTTTAACTCTTCCCTGTCATAGCTCAAAATGGCATGAGTAGTCTCCTTTCTCAGGTCTTTGGCTCCTGCTGGAGCTATTCAAAGTTCAAAGTAGATTTATTATTGAAGTACATACTGTATATGCCACCATATACTACTGTGAGATTCATTTTCTTGCAGGCATCAACAGGAAAATAAACAAATACAATAGAATTTATGAAACTCTACACACAAAGACTGACAAACATCTAATGTGCAAAAGAAGACAAATTCTGCATTTTACAAATAAATAAATAAATAAACAAACAAACAAATGATACTGAGGACATGAGTTGTAGAGTCCTTGAAAGTGAGTCCACAGATTGTTCAGGGTTGAGGTCAGTGTAATTATCCACATTGGTTCATAAGCCTAATGGTTGAAGTGGAATAACTGATCCTGAAGCTGGTGGTGTGGGACTTGAGGCTGCTGGATCTCCTTTCTGATGGCAGCAGAGAGAAGAGAGCATGGAATGGATGGTGGGAGTCCTTGATGACAGGTGCCACTTTTCTACAACTACACTGCTTATAGATGTGCTCCATGGTGGGGAGGGCTTTGCCTGCGACACATCGACCTTTGGTAAAGCTGTCATAAGGTTTACTGAGGGTCTTTAAGGAAGGAAATTCCCAGGAAAGCCAGACAGCTCCCCTCGTTATACCTCTTTGAGGCAGACATTGAAGACAATATTGACTAATAACCTGAATGTCCACTTGTAGAATTGGGAGCTATCTCATCCTCTGTCCCCTACCAAGGAAGGAAGATGGTCAAAGCATCGTAAGCCTTGCACATCAATTTTGTTCAATGCAAGTGTAAAATTTTTCATGAACTGTGTAAAATTGCATATCCATGGACAATCTTTTCCACTATACAAGTTTATATTTTCAGATTTATATTCAAGCCACTGTAAATTCTACATGGATGAATTCCCAGATTAGAATATAATGGATATGTGTTTGTACAAGTGATCAATGCCCTTAGCAAAAGCAGAAGTAACATATGTGATGGATTCTCATAATATTAATAATGAACAATAAAAATAATAAACTCTTATAGTATTAATGAACTCGCACAGTAAAAGAGATGGATTCCATAATAAAATTGTTTGATTTCTACAACAAAAACAATGGATTTTCATAGTTAAAAAAATCTTACATCTCACAATAAATGTAATAGATTTTAAGGAGATTTAAAGATTACCCTTATTTGTCTCATTTACATTGAAACATAGAAACATACAGTGAAATGCTTCACTTGTGTCAACAACCAACACAGTCCAAGTATGTTTTTGGAGCAGCCCGCAAGTGGCACCACTCTTCTGGTGCCAGCATAGCATACCCACAACGTACTGACTCTAGCCTAGAGTCATAGAACATTAAAGCACAGCAACAGGCTCTTTGGCCTATCCAGTCCGTACTGAACTAATTTTCTGCCTATTACCATCGACCTGCACAAGGTTCGTAGTACTCTATATCCCTCCCATCCATGTACTTATCCAAATTTCTCTTAAATGTTGAAATTGAACCTGCATCCACCACTTCCCCTGACAGTTTGTTCCACACTCTCGTGACCATCTAAGTGAAGACATTCCCCCTCATATTCCTCTTAAACATTTCACCTTTCACCCTCAACACATGACCTCTAGTTCTAGTCTCACCCAACCTCAGTGGGAAAAGCCTGCTTGCAATGACCCTATCTATACCCTTCATGATTTTGTATACCTAAAAACCCATACATCTTTGGAATTTGGGAGGAAACAAGTGCACTCAGAGAAAACCCATGTGGTCATAGGAAGAACCAATTTTTTACAGACAGTGCTGGAAATTGAAACACGATCACCTGCTCTGTAACAGCGTGACAATAATTGTAACATTACCATGCTGCTCACATTTAATAGTACAAAAGCTGGTTTCTTAGAGCAAGACTATATATTCCCTTAGGTAAAGTAATGACTTCTTATGGAATGGATGATGGAATTACTGCCACTGTAGTGATGAAGAAACATCCGCTGTTCTTATGATGGACTGTTATCAAAAGGACAAAGGATTCTCCCAGTGACAGGGGCAGGTTCCAACAATAAAGGTGATGGGCACTCAACTTACTTGGGAAGGATTGCCCTAAAAATCCTATTTAAGGAACGCAGATCACACTGGAAAGCAATGATCTCCCAAAGCATCACTGTGGGAACCAATTACTTTTAAGTAGGAAATGGGTTAAAGTACATGTTAAGGGTCTTTTAAGAATACAACGTGGAATTGAAGAACTAAGCTGACATCAAAATTGGGAGCTTTAGGCAAGCCACCACTGGCATATTTTGTTGGAATATGCAAATCCAACATTCTTGCTGAAGGAATCCATTACTTTTACTGATGAATCTGTTACTTTCACTCAAAGAATTCCTCACTTTACCAAGTGTTTCCACCAGAAATCTATGGAGGTGTTTTTTTTAAACTGATGTAATCTAGAACCTTTGTTGTGGGAATTGCTTGCTACTGAAATAAATGGAAATTTAAGTGTCTAAAAGATTGAAATGTTTTGTTTCCTGGTTATAACTGAATCCCAAAGTGAGCTAACAAGAAAGTTGATAAAGGAGGTTTCAACCAGCCAAAGTAATCAGTCCCTAAAGTAGGAGATTGATTTCCATAGTAAGAGAGATAGATGGATTACCATGGTACATATGATGATTCCTGAAAGTAAAAAGAATGAATTTTCACGGCATCATTGACAAATTAAACCAGTGAAACAAATTAATTTCTACAGATGGTTTGCTGAAATAAAAGTGATAGATTCTACACTGGAAAAATCTTCCCAGTCACCCTGTTGGTAATCAACATTCCTGGTAGAGATTCTCTCTGTAAAATGAACCTATTCAATAGTGACGGATCCCCAAAGTTGGAAGTAATCAATTATCACAGGGACAGCTATGGAATTCACCAATATGAACACCAGGCTCTCAGTGCAAAAGATCTGAGTTCACCCAGCAGGTGGTGGATTCCCAGATTCCAGTGAATTATGCTGGTGGTCACTTGGAGATGAATTGCAATTGCAGCCTTTGCTATAATTAAATGTTTTTAATTTTATTTTTCAATTGCAAAAATAATTGATTGGCTCCTTAGTAATCTAATAAATGATTGAAAGAATTGGTTTCTTCTGCTTTTAATGAAGTTAATGAACTGCATGGATGAATGTGTTCCCACAAAAGTCTTCCCCAATCCAGAATCCCCCATCCTGGATGAATCAGAAGATTTGTAACCTGCAGAAGGCTAGATCTGTGCCATTTAGGATGGGCAATTCAGAGTCATACAAGAAGTCCAGGTACAACCTCCAGAAGGTAGTTATGATTGTGAAGAGATAATTCCAGACTAAAATGGAATCATAGATAAACCCTCAACAATTGTGACAGGCCTTGTTTGCAATCACTTCCAACAGAGCAAGAATGGGTAGCGTAATTGGCAATGAGGCATCACTTCCAGATGAACTCAATACCTTTTATGCATGCTTTGAAAGAGAAAATAATAGCACACTTCCTACACAAGCCCCATGGCTCCTGATCACCCTCTGATCTCAGTCTTCATGAGAGTGCACCCACGAAAAGTGTCTCAGCTAGATGACTAAATGTCTAAGATCTAAGCAAATCAATTGGCTGGTGTATCCAAAGACATCTTCAACCTCTTGTTTCTGGGTCTGAGCTCCCCATCTGTGTCAAAAGGGCATCTATAGTACCAATGGCCAAGAAGCACATGGTGATCTGCCTCAATGGCTACTGCCATACGAAGAGTTTGGTTATGGTGTAAGTCAACTTGTACCTCATACTCCAAGGACTGGGCCTCTGTACCTCCCTCTATAACTGAATCCTTGACTTCCTCTTTGGCAGACCTCAGTCAATAAAGATTGGTAACAACATCTTCCCCCTACTGACCCTCAACATTAGTTTCACCTCAAGGCTCTGTGCTTAACCCTCCCCCCACCCCCAACCGCTGTATTCTCTTTTCTCCTATGACTGTGTGACTAGGCACAGTTTCAATGCCATCTACAATTTGCTGAAGACGCTGAATCACAGGTGGTGATGAGTCAGCATAGAAGACTGAGATAGAATATCTGGTTGAGCTCAATGTCATCAAAACCAAGGAGCTAATTATTGACTTCAGAAGGAGACCGCGTGCTAATTCTCATTGGTAGAGTACAGACGGAGACAGTTAACAGTTTCAAGTTCCTGGGCCTAGCATATAGATGTAATCAAAAAGTTGTGTCAGTGCCTCTATTTTCCAAGAAGCCTAAGATTTTTGCATGTCATTAAATATTCTGACAAACCTCTACAGATTTAACTGACTGATCACATCACGGCCTTTTATAGCAGTTTTACCTGCGCCCAGGAACACGAAAGGTTGCGGGGTACTGCACACAGCCTGTCCATCACAAGCACAGTCCTCCCCTCCATTGACATCGAGCACAGGATGCACTGTCTCAACAAGGTGGTACCTATCATGAAGGATCTCCACCGTACAGGTCATGCCCTCTTCTCACTGCAATCATTAGTCTGAAGTCCAGCATCACAGGTTCAGGATCAGCTACTTCCCTACAACCACCAGGTTCTTGAACTAACCTGCACAACTACCATCTTAACCTCAGCAGTGACACACTATGAACAACCTCTTGCACAAACATGGACTGCATTTTTGCACTAATGTCTTGCTTTTTCAAAGCCATTTTGTCTCTCCATTCATTGTCTTATATAATTTATATATAATTTACAATTAATTTATATTGTTTGTTCTCTGTAACCACGTGCCTAACTTGCTGCTGCAAGCAGGTTTTCTGTACCTGTACTGCTCAGTATTTTTTGCATATGACAATAAACATAACCTGACTTAAAGTTGACAAGTAAATAACCAGAATTCTCAAAGTTTCCAGAGATCCTACTCTGCCTGACCTGCCAAGATCTTCAGCATTTTTTGTGTTATTATTTTAATATTTGCAGTTCTCTTGCTGTTGATTAAGGATCTCTAATCTTTTTTTTAATCTGGTGGGTGGAGCAGAGTCTGTAGTGAGAAGATAATTGAGCACATTAGGCATGTGGTCAGTTCTGCAATCATTGGCAGATATTGCATTATCTTTTTGGTCCATTACTCAGATGATAATATAAACTAGCAAGTACTAGTGTTTGAGCCAGAGGATGCTACCATGATGTATTTTGCTTGTCCTCAGTGTTCATCACAGCAAAGTCATACTCCAAGCTCTTTGTCAAGAGACTGGCCCAACTGGAGTTCCCTGCTGCTTTCTTCCCAATCACACCCTGCAGATGGTGTTAGGCCCCTTCCCACACCAGGGTTGAAGGGGTTCAGTACGTCTTCCTTTTGGATGCAGACTTAGATTTTTTTCCATGTTTGAAATCTCTTTAGTTTCCAGAGCTGAGTTATTTCCATAGCTGACATTACCACTGCGAGAATGAGCAGAAGGGTCTTCTGGCATCCTGTAATTCCGCAGAGGGGTGGTTGAAATGCAGGTCAGCTTACTCTTGAATGCAAAACTCACTCCTTAACGTCAGCATGTGCCCCTCCAGAAAGAGGTATATTTTAAACTAACCATTCTTTAAACGAAAGAATGTCTTGTTCTTTAAACTAGCTATCATATCCCACAGACAGCAGCAACAATAACATAGACCATTAAGACAGAGCAGCAGAATCAGGACATTCGATCCACCGAGTATGTTCTGCCATTCAGTCATGACTGATTTTTTTTCTAACCCCATTCTCCTGCCTTCTCCCCATAATTCTTAACCCCCTAACTAATTAAGAACCATCTGCCTTAAGTATACCAATGACCTGGCCTCCACAGCCCTCTGTGATAATGAATTTCATGCATTCATCATCCTCCAGCTGAAGAAATTCCTCACCCTCTCAGATTTAAAGGGACATCCCTATATTCTGAAGCTGTGTGATTGGATTCCAGGCTTTCCTACTAATGGACACATTTTCTCCACATTCATTCTATTCAGTCCTTTCAGTATCAAGTAGGCTTCATCCCACCCCACCCCTACCCCCCATCCTTCTGACCTCCATTGAGTACAGGCGCAGGGACATCATATTCTCCTCATATGTTCATTCCTGTGACCCTCCTCTGGACCCTCTTCAGGACCGGCACATCTTTCCATAGATACGGGAGTCCCAGGCTTTGATTGTAGCGCAGATTTTGGGCCTGTTGCTCTCGGTATGGATTATCCATCAAGGCCCTTGCATTCAGACTTAATATTATTTGGAGCAAGTTGCTTGTGCGTGGTCTCACGTGGGGTAGTCCTTGCACAGCAGTTACCTGTTGGGCTTTACAAAGCCTGGTTGTGATCCATTGGTAATGAGGGCTGCAAATTCACTGGAAAGATAAACAAATTCTCCGGAATTGAGGCTGTAGGTGGACAATCCATGTCTTTAATACGCCCAAACCCAACATTCTACACCATGTTCTATTAAGGAGAGAGATTATCAAGGCACATAAGGAAGTCCTACATCAACAGGAGAAGAAACACATTCTCATTAACAGCCTGCCCATTCTGCTGTATTTATGATAGTCCACAGTTTTTGCATTACTCATTAGAGTGAAAGCAAGTGATCCTCAATCCCAAGGGAATGCCTGAGAGCCTATCCTGAGTGGCAGTGGGTTACTACATTCATTCTGCACTGAGCCATAATGAGTTTTAAAAAAATCCATCATGGATGATAAGAATCCATAACTGAACAATATATATGTTGATTTTACAAAATCAGACCATATACTGTGATTTGAATTTAAATATTTCTATTTAAGTTAATAAATATCATCCCCCCCCCCAAATGCTCTAACCAATAGAAAGCATACTGATTGTTCAAGTTTATGGCTTGCAACTGCAATTCAAATGTGCAGGAGTGCAAGAAGCTGCAAGTAGACTTGGCCCAATGCAGTGCGGGCACATCTTGCTGCCATTGGTTGTATTTATATGAGAGGGTGCCAGGTGCTCAAGAAGGCAAAATCCATCATCAAAGATAATGCTACCTTTTCACAGCTACTAGCGGATAGGAGGTACGGAAGCCTTAAGTCCCAGAATGCCTACAAGCATTTGTTTCCTTAAACAACACTTTGATCACTTCTATGTATATTGGATTTTGGGGATTTGTTTCAAATGTGTTTTCTTGTAAAAGTTGTGAATATTTTATGTTTGTTTTTCTTGTGAATGCCATGTGTTTCTGAAGCCGCTGTAGGTAAAGTTTTCATTGCACCTGTGTATATAATGTGTAGGTTTTTGTAAATAAAACAAAATGAGTTTAATACCCATAATATATTTTATTGAACTCCAAAACCTACACAAAAAAGCGCGGTAAAACTCTTTATGTAAACCGTCATCACTTTGGACTAGCCTCTTAAAGTGAAACCTCAACTCAATGTTGGTGGCTGTGAATTATGGACACTTCTCTCAATGACATTATCCTGCACAGGCCCACCCAGAATTCACTAAAACCAGCATTGTGAGCCTGTCTGAAGCTGGAGTTCGGATGAGCTGCCCGGCTCAGCTCCTGTGTTCCGTGGGTGGAGGAATAGCAGCTGTCTCTGGCTCGTCCAGAGGTGCGTTGACACACTCACGGTCATGTTGTGACACCAGGAGTATGGAAGTGGAATACTACAAATTTTGGAGGGCCGGTTTACTTTCAAGGTTGACTGCTCTTATCTATAACAAAAGTCTTTTCTCCCCATTCCAAAATGTGGAATGGGCCATGTTAAGGGGCCTAAGGGGATGCTGATGTGCATCATGGCGGATGAAAACAAACAAGGCGGAATGTAGGTCAACAGCAACCCAAGAGGGCTGTGCGCCATGTTGGGAGGTAGGAATAGGTGAAAAAGAATTGAATTTGCTGAAGAGGATGGAACGCTGTTGAGACACCGACCAGGCAGTCATGGCGTCAGGAATGAAACCGCCTTGTCTCTTGTAACGGCCGCGCGTATACCAACTCTACCACGAATGACTAAAGGTCTTCTTTTAGAACAGTCCTGAGCCCCCGCAGGACCCATGGGAAACGATCACGCCAACACTCGTCAGTCAGGGAAGCCCCCAGAGCAGCCTTTAAGGAGGAGTGAAACCCTCGCGTAGGCCATTGGACTGCGTGTGATGTATCCCAACACTGAGGCTCTGGGGCAGCGTGTCCCAGAGATCTAAAATGAATTGGGGACTGCGGTCAGAGGAAATATCAGATAGGGTGCAAAACCAAGCAACACAGGGTGTTGACCCACATTGACCACTCAGGGACTTAAGAAAAGGGCAATGGTGCTTGCATATGATGGTTAATTTTTTTGCCCGCTGGCAGTCCACACAGACTGCACTCTACTCACGCATGCCCTCTCTTTGGCCGTCCCACACAAGCTTTAGTACAACCAGTTTCTGTGAGGCAAGGCCATGTAAGGAGTGAAAAACTGTCTGTCTCCAGTTTGTGGGCAAGAGCAACCGGTTGAGACGTCGCACAGAAGAGGAAACCAGCTTCCCCCAGCTTAATGTTAGCCAATCGCAGGCCTGTGACTGGTCTTCAGTAAACATGGACCTCTGGGTCAGTAACTTGGTCAGCTGCCTTGCCGGTATAATCAACCCCAATATTTACGACCTCAACGGCTGGCCATCAGCCATGGCATTACTTTTCCCCTTGATATGTTGTATATCGGTTGTGAACTTGGATATGTAGGCCAGGTGGTGTTGCTGCCATGCAGACCAAATTTCTGACATTTTGGCCATCGCATGCATTAGAGGTTTGTGGTCAACGAATGCTGTGAAATGGCGAACTTTAGAAGAAAACAAAAATGGCAGACAGCTAGATAGAGACCGAGAAGTTCACGGTCAAGCATGCTGTACTTCTTTTCGGGGTGATGGATCTGCTGGCTGAAGGAGGCACCCAGCTGCCACACAACTCTGACCAACTACTTGTGCACAGCACAGTCTGAAATGGATAGGGGTGCGTTGGGAGCAGGTGTGGCTGTAGAGTCATGTTAGAAAGACCTCAATTGGCATTATCAAATGCCCTGGTCTTGTCCATTGGTCAGTTAAGCATGTGATTAGGGATATTTCCTTTAAGCACACTACACATGGGGAGCATAAGTTCGGCTCGCAGAAGGAAGCGGTGATAGAAATTCACCATGCCTAAAACCTTCTATACTTTTTTAGTAGTGCAGGCCAGTGGGAAATCCATAATAGCAGCTACCTTTGATGGGGGGTGGGGGGTGGTGTGTTCACACCTTCTGTGGAGATGCAATAGCCAAGAAAGTCAAAGTTGACAACTCAGACTGGCACTTAGCAGGATTAGTAATCAACCAGTGTTGGCTTAAGCACTGGAAAAATGTGTGGAGATGGGATGCATGTTTGGATTCGGATGCATTGGTGACAACTATGTCATCCAGGCATACACAAAGAAAGCCTAAGTCTTTTACTACAGAGTCCATCTGCCGTTGGAAAGTCTGAGCTGCATTCCAAACGGCACGCACAGAAACTCAAATGAGCCAACAGGGTTATCACATCTATGATGGGAACGTCCTCCGAGCGCACAAGCACCTGATGATAGCCCCTAACTAGATCAACTTTGGAAAAGATTAACTTTTCAGCTAAGCATGTCAAAAAGTCTTGAATGTGTGCGACCGAGTAACGATTGACGGTGGTAGCTTCGTTAAGGCCTCGGTTATCACCACATGGGTGGCAACCACCATCAGATTTAGGGACCATATGAAGCGGTGAAGCCAGGGGCCATTCAACCGGTGTCCAATTCCAAGTCATTCCAGGGTGGCAAACTCAGCCTTCGCAATTGCCAGTTTTTCTGGGTCCATTCTATGTGCGGGCGTGAACTGTTGTAGAAATGTGGTGCTCAACCCCATGTTTTGTGACCATAGTGGGGAATGTAGGCTTGGTGAGGTTTGGGAATTCACCCAGCAGTCGAGTAAACTCACATGTGGTGGTGCATGTACTTGACAGAATAGTTGTAGAAAACTTACTGGGGGAGCAAGGTAATGACCCAAAGCCTTGATATCCACAAACCACTAGTTCTTAAGATCAACTAGCAGTCCTTAGGCAAACAGGCAGAGGTCTAGCTGCTTTAATGGGGATGAAGTCCCATGTACAATGTCATCCACTGAAGCAGTGTCACATATCGTGTCCTGTAAGTTTGGACCTTGCTGCCACTGGTACCCTCCAGAGAGGTTTCGTTGCTCTTTGCCTTCTCATCAATAAGCGATGCTGGCAGCACACTCACTTGTACACCCATGTCACACAGGAAACCTCGCCCTGAAAGGGTGTCTGTGATGAACTGTAGACAACCCGGGCAGCTCGAACCCCTGGTGTTCACAGACCTCTGATGTTCTGATGCACTGGCACTGTCGAAGCTTCAACGTGGGCGGCACTTCCTCGTGTTTGTACCAAAGCAAGCATGGTAAAAGCACAGGCTCAGGATAATCTGTTTAGCAGCCCTGGGTGTCCTTACGTTGGGGGCCTTGCTGAATGGGCTTATTGAGGTGAGAAAGGAGGAGGAATGATGCACTGCTGCCTAGATAAGTGCAGACTATCAGCCATTTTAGAAAACTCCCTATGGTCCTTCACGGGTGCATTAGCGAGAGCTGTGCAAACTTTATCAGGCACGGCTGCATGAAGAGATCTTTAAAAATAAAACAAAAAACTGGTGATTTTGCAGGGGAGACAGCATGTAGTTTATTAGTTCTGAAAGCCTAGCATTAGTGAGTCCAGGTAAGGTGCACTCAGACTCTGTTAGTCCAAAATTCTGAGAGTCTTCAGCAATCGGTATTTATCGTGTTCAAGCAGAGTCACCACTCTTGCAGCTGTGGAACTGCTGAACCATGTAACATGTAGCAGAATTTGGTGTTGTTGGTGGAGATTTCTCACAGAGCAAACCTGGCCTCAGCTTGCATGAACCAATTGATGGCATTTTGCTCCCAAAATGTCTGTGTTGTCCAACATGTTCAATAACTCTGGAATTGTCCTGGAGCATAGGGGTCACCAAAGTAGGTTTTCGGAAATAAAACGAAGTGAGGCATTTTATGTTTAGTGAAACACATTTTATTGAACTTCAAAACTGAGTACATCAGTCCAGGTGCCAAGGCACCCAAAACTTCCCTAGCACCATTTTCCCTGCTCCCTCCTCCAGTTCAACACCTGGATGAACAACACAGGCTACTACTGTTTACATCCCCTCCTTGCTCTGCACACACTATCTACACCTCCACATATCAACTGCTCTCATCCTGATCTCCACCTCCTTCAGCCCTCACCTTCTCCCATCTCCGCAGTCATCATGGACTCTACTTCACTACTGAGCAGGTGGGAAGGGCTCTGGGGAAATTCAGACACGGTTAAGCATTGGGACCGGATGGTGTGAGCCCCAGTGTCCTGAAGGAGTGTGCTGAGCAGCTGTGTCGAGTTCTTCAGCACATTTTCAATCTGAGTCTCAGCCTGGAAAGGGTCCTGATTGTGTGGAAAACATCACATGTGGTCCTAGTACCCAAGATGGGCCAACCAAAAGTCTTGAATGACTACTGTCCAGTGGCCCTGATCTCACACATCACAAAGACCCTAGAGAGGCTGATCCCAGCCCACTTCCAACCCATGTCAGATCAGCTCTCAATCCCCTGCAGATTGCCTACCAGAAGCACATTGGCGTCGACAATGCTGTCATCTACCTGTTGCACAGAGCCTACTCCCATTTGGATGAGGAGGGTGGCACTGGGAGATCATGTTTTTTGAGTTCTCAAATGCCTTCGTTACCATACAGCCCTCATTGCTGGGGGAAAAGCTCCGTTCAATGCAGCTTCAGAGCTGTGTATCAAGACATGCCTATATACAGCACTGTATCGGCTTCCTTCCTGTTTACCCTGTGTACCTCCGACACAACACAGTCGTGTCATCTGCAGAAATTCTCTGATCACTCAGCAACAGTTTGTGTATAAAGGGAGGATGGGAGGATGAATACAGGGCCCGAGTGAAGGGCTTTATCAAATGGTGCAAGCTGAATCATCTGCAGCTCAACACCAGTAAGACAAAGGGGATGGTGATGGACTTTAGGAAGGCTGCTCCTGTTACCATTAATGGTGAAGATGTGGAATGTGGTGAGGGCCTACAGGTACCTGGGATGTACTTGAGTGGAGCACCAAACAGAGGTTGTGTACAAGAAGGGCCAGAGTGGTCTCTACTTCCTGAGGAGACTGGGGTCTTTTGGAGTACGCAGACCTCCCATTCGCACGTTCTACCAGTCTGTTGTTGTCAGTACAATCTTGTATGCAGTGGTGTGCAGGGAATTGGTGATGCTAACAGGCTCAATAAACAGAAAGACTGGCTCTGTTATAGGAGTCAAACTGGACACACTGGAGGTTCTGGAAGAACAAAGGACCCCACGGAAAATCCTGGCAATTCTGGACAATGTTTCTCACCCTCTGCATGCCACCTTGGCTGAACAGAGGAGCACTTTTAGTAACAGACTAAGACAACTGCGCTGCTCCAAAGAGTGCTAAATAAGATCATTCTTACCCTCGGCCATTAGACTCTAAGAGTCAACCTATGGCCGGGTAACTGATGCACCCCCCCCCCCCACCACTGTTTGAAGTAACATTGTTATTCTTACTTCTCTTCTAATATCTATATTTGGGTGCACTAGTAATGCTACTGTGACACGGCAATTTCCTTTGGGATCAATAAAGTATTTATCTATCCATCTCTTGGCACACAGAAACGCGCTAAAACTCCTTACGTAAAACGTCATCACGTCAGACCAACCTCTTAACTAGATGGCGTAGGTGAGGCACAGCAACGATTTGTTGGCAGCAGGCAAAACTCTAAATTTATTTATTAATCGCACGTTTCCTCGGAAACGACCACTGCAAGCAATAGCTTATAACGTTCCTTTCGGAGCTGAGCTTTTGAACCTGTCTCAAAGGCGCAGGGTGGTTGAAGCGTTCTTTGGCCAATTTAAGCGCTGCGCCGGAATGAAAAGGTCGGTGTATCGAGTTAAGAGGGCAGGAACAAGCCGGTGTGTAGCTCGTTACCCTGCCAGGTTTTCTCGTCGCTGCGCTGAACTAACGGCCTCCTGGCTGCAGTGATGACTAGCTTCGTGGCTGTGGACTCACTTTCGTGAACTTCACTTCTGAGTGTTACTTGCTTATTTTTATTGTTTGTATGCTTTGTCTCTCTTCCCCACCCCACCCCCGGCACTCTAGGTGTTTGACAGCCCTCTTAAAGATGGGTTCTATTGGGTTTCTATGTGTGGCTACCTATAAGGAGACGAATATCAAGGTTGTATATAGAATACGTACTTTAATAATAAATGTACTTTGAACTTTGATTTGTGCAAATGGCAGTAAACTTTAACTGTAGAGGATGACCAACTTAAAAGATTAACTTTACTTCTGTCAATGGATGCTGCCTGATCTATTGAGTATTTCTGGTATTTTCCACTTTTATTTCTGCTGCCCACTGGCTACTGATGAACACACAAATAATGCCGGAGGAACTTCATCTTATTTATTTATTGAGATACAGCGTGGAACAGGTCCTTCGAGCCTCGCCACCCGGAAAGCCCTCGATTTAATTCTAGTCTAATCACGGGACAATTTACAATGACCAATTAGCGAACCAACCGGTTCGTATTCCTCTCCACACCTGACCCGCTGAGTTCCTCCAGCAGTTTGTGTAAACGTGTGTTACTTTGGGTTTCCAGCATCTGCACAATCTCTCGCGTTTGTGATCAGCAGCTGGAGATGGTCGTGTCAGTAACTCGGCACCAATACTCACGCTAGCCGCTGCGCGTTGACTTTCATTCATTCGCTCCCACTCCCATCTTGCACCGCGGTCAGTGTGCGTTGGATTTCTCTGATTGGTTGCTCACGATCGACTCATTTCACGCGGAGGGGGAAATTCGACGCCAGATCTTAGAAAATTAGGCAGACAGTACAACAGCTGATGAATATTCATAGAGAGAAATCCGCTTAAATATACCAAATATGATTTTAAACATGATATCCTTAGCGAAAGCAGTTCAAGTAGAAACCAAAACAAGTTCAAATCCTTCTTCCCCCCCCGCGCCAATTTACCGAGTGACCCTACTTCCGCATTCAGTTATAACTTGCCAACCGATCAGGCTGGTGGCCCCGCGCAAACTAACTTGACTCGCTGCAGTCCCGCCCCCGACGCGCTGATTGGTCGGTTCCCGCGCCGCTGGTGGCAAGCCTCTGTGTTTGATTAGGCAAGTGGACTGTCATTCAGTCAAGAGGCTGGTCTATTCGCCTCCATCAGGTTCGGTTGAGCTTTTCACTCAGCCTGCAAAAAGAATTGATTTTTTTCCTGGGGCCTTGCAGGTTTTGCAGTGATTTTTCTCTCTCTCCTTTAATAAAAAAAAGAAGGCTTTGAGCTGAAGGCGAGTTTTATTTTTGAGTGGTGCGGCGGTGTTCCGGTTTGGGTCCAGTCGCTTTTCCCGAGGGCAGCGATCGTGAAATGCGGAGAGGGAAGCCATGCACTCGGCGCCCGCACTGCCTCTGGTTGCTAACGGCGGCCTTGGTGACAGCGCGCTGCTGTCTCGGTGTGAGCGCCCTGGGTGATCAGGTGGTGTGGGCCATCAACGCCGGAGGGGAGGCTCACACCGACGTACACGGCATCCACTTCAAAAGGGACCCGCTTGAAGGCAAAATCGGCAGGGGTAAGCCATCGTGTGCGGGATCGGGATAGGGCCCTGGGCGGCGTGTAATGCGCGAAGGGACGGGGAGACGAGCGGGGGAAGCGTGTCGATGTGTTCCTGCCGTTTAACCATCTATGCCGGCATACCGCCGTATGTGTGGAGGAGAACTTGCCAATCTGAAAAAAACAGGGACAATAAAGTTTCCCCAAAGTACTCTCGTGTATATTTCAACAGTGAAAGTTGATGGTTCCGAGGAGAGGGAAACGTTTGCACAGATTGGAATTTCAGTGACCTTTTTGCTCATTGATCGGAGAAACTCTCGTCATATAAATTTATGTACTCTTGCCCATTGTCCACTCCAGTCAAGTGTACCAAAAAGCAACAGTTTGTCTTCTCTCCAAAACTACTACGTGGAGGCATTGTTATACACGAGCTTGGGAAATCTTGAGCTGCATCTGCAGTATGTCGAAATACGTAATTGCCTGAATGTCTCCCTGCCCGTCTCCCTAATTTTATGTCCTCTGCAAACTTTACTAGTGTTATGTGCTTATCCAAGTCATTAAATTAAAAACAGCCGAGGCCGCAAAACGGATCCTTGCAGAACCCCACTTTTAACAGGTGTGAAAATGATCTCACCATAACTCGTTGTTTTCCGTTTTTGAGCCAATTTGTTCCCATTGCCACGCCTTACCCTGAAGCCAGCATTGGTTCAGAAAGGGGAAATTATGTTTTACTAATCGGCTGGAGTTCTATGACGAGGCAACTAAAATCTATGATAACAATAAAGCGGTTGATATCGTTTACTTGGACTTTCAGAAGACTTTTGACGAGGTAGCCCACGAGACATTAATAATCAAATTACAGGATAGGGATTCAGGGTAAAGTGTGTGAATGGGTGCAGAATTGACTCCGAGACTCTTCATAAAGCTCCAGCATACAAGTCCCCTTTCTGAACCCATGCTGGCTTTCTGCTAACGTGTATGTTCTTATCAGCTGCTTCTCAAACTCATTCTTTATTAATTTTTCCATTATCTTATCTACAATACACTTTAATCTTACTGGTCTATAGTTACCAAGGTCAGTGTGGTCACCTTTTTTATATGCAGGGACAATGTTAGCCAATTTCCAGTCCATGGGGCTTTCACCAGTCTTTACTGACTTGAAAAATACATGTTAGGGGGTTTGTGTATATAATCACAGACCTCTTTAAGTACCCTTGGATATATGTTGTCTGGCCCTGGAGATTTATTAACTTTCAGCTGAAACAGGACCTCACTTTCTCAGATCTCTAAATCACTTAAAACAGCCTTAATTTTCTCTACACTTACTGGCATATTGCTAACATATTGTAGGTGAATACTTTAGCAAAATATGAGTTGAGTATCTGCTATGTCCTTCTCTGCATAATTTTAACACCCCATTATTATTAATAAACTTAACTCCCTCGATTTTTATTACTGAAGTTCTCTTGGGGGTCACTCTTAGCTTTATCAGCAATATCCTTTTTTACCTGCGTTTCGGCAACCCAAATTTCCTTCTTGACTATAGCTCTCATGTTTTCATATGCCCTACAGTTAAATTACTGTTTTTTTTTCTGTATTCCTTGTATAGCTGCCTTTTCTTCAATAATTTTAATGTATATCTTTATTCATCCATACAGTTGATCTGTTGGTTGTATTGCTTCTCCTGACCTTGGGTATGAAAATTTCCTGCACTGCGTGTATTAACTCTTTAAATCAACCCCATTGTTCTTCAACTGACTCGGCGTCAAGCAGTTCATTACAGTTCATCTTCTGAAGTCTTTGCCACATCGGCACAAACTTTGCCTTTCTGAAATTCAATTTAATGGCTATGGTTTTTACTGATATAGTTTGCCAAAAAACTTTGAGACTTGTCCCTCAAGACTCAACAACTTTCATACTCAAGATTCTATCCTGATTGTTACAGAATATCAAATCTAGACAGGCCTCCTCTCTTTTTGGAGTATTAACATACTGGATCAAAAACCAATCTTTCAATAACTCAATGAATTCACTTTCTTGCAATCCATTAGTCACTCAGTATTTGAGAACTTAAAGTCTCCCATAACTATAACATCGCCCTCATAACTCAAAATGGTCTGTGTGGAAAATGGAGTACACATATGCTTTAAGCTTTAATATATTTACATGTTAATAGTGTAAATCGAAAACTAACAATTGCAACTCATATTTATCTTAAGTCAAATGATGAATATTTCCATAAGACTGATTTTCAGAGGTGTGTCACTCTCTCGCATTCTGTGGGATGTGACATTCCTTGGATGAACATTGGCAGCTATCTTGCTTCCATGTCTGGCATTTTGCTATGACTGATTATACTCATAACTATTATTGAAAAATGTGGATTACTATTGTTGGTGGGGTTATTTTCTTTTATGAAGAATCATACCACTTCCACATTGAGAAATTGAGAGTTTACATGATCTATAAAGTAAAACTAGGCCATATCACCTCTTGAGATTCTACCAGTCAGTATCAGGTATACTTCCATCGCTCAGTCCTTTGATGCTGTGCACCAAGGCAGTCTTATTCTTAATCTTGAATACAATTGCTAATTGAATATCCACAGATTTAAAGTTTTGATTCTTGCAATTAACTATGCATATATTTTCCTCACCCAAACTCTGGGCACTGTTTCCCTATCATGACTTTGACCCATCATAACCATATAACAATTACAGCACGGAAACAGGCATTCTCAGCCCTTCTAGTCCGTGCCGACGCTTACACTCACCTAGTCCCACTGGCCCACACTCAGCCCATAACCCTCCATTCCTTTCCTATCCATATACCTATCCAATTTTACTTTAATTTTACATTAATTGCCATTGTTTTGAATTCTGTGAAATAAAACCCCATTCTCCTCGAGTCTTTCCCTGTAGAACAACTCTTTCTGTAAATCCCAAAAGAAGTTTGTTGTACCCTCTCCAGGACATTAGAGGCTAGGAATATATTTTGTCCTCCCAGTTTTATCAGTCTGTTTTTTTCTTTCTGTTCTCAGTTACTTGATTATCTTTTGAGTTTAATCTTACTCTTAAAAACTATTTTTTTGACAACATTATAAACCATTTTCACTTTCCCCATATGTGGTCTTAGTTGCTAATGTGGTTAATTGACTCAGTTTTTCCAAGGCAACTAAATTGTTTGATCTTATCTAAATCACCATTGTATGCTGTACGGCCCATCCTTTTTTCTTTGGCTCAGATAAACTTTCCCTGCCTTTGCTTTTAAAATCCTGTCAACTTCCTTTGCTGTTTAGTTTGCTGGGATATTGATTCCAGCCCAGTTTAAATCACATCAATCCCAACTAATTCCCAGCAC
The DNA here is from genome assembly GCF_030144855.1 of Hypanus sabinus. Taxonomy (NCBI): domain Eukaryota; kingdom Metazoa; phylum Chordata; class Chondrichthyes; order Myliobatiformes; family Dasyatidae; genus Hypanus; species Hypanus sabinus. The sequence continues at coordinate 105,683,299 of NC_082718.1, forward strand.
CTTGCTTCTCCCAACAATCGGTGTCAGTGACTCATGAAAAAGTTTCTGTGAAAAAATCTAACCTAAGAGATGTGGATGCCCTTAGTTAAGTTGTCTGGTAATTTCCTCCCAATCCTTGCTAATAATGATTTATTGTACCAGAGTGCAAGAAAGAGTGTTTTATAAATATATACTGTATATTTATATAATGATGTAACAGCTGCTAAGTAGGAACATAGAAAACCTACAGCACAATACAGGTCCTTTGGCCCACAAAGTTGTGCCAGACACGTCCCTATCTTAGAAATTACTAGGCTTACCCATAGCCCTCTATTTTTCTAAGCTCCATGTACCTATCCAAAAGCCTCTTAAAACACCCTATCGTATCTGCCTCCACCACTGTTGCCGGCAGCCCATTCCACACATTCGGCACTTTCTGAGTAAAAAAACTTACCCCTGACATCTCCTCTGTACCTACTCCCCAGCACCTTAAACCTGTGTCCTCTTGTGGCAGCCATTTCAGCCCTGGGAAAAAGCCTCTGACCATCCACAGGAGTTTTAGCATGTCAATTTCACACACCTAGATCACATACTGGACCCCAGCTCTGGATGTGGGTAGCATAGCCGTTAGCTCAATGCTTGACAGCACCCCCTGTAAGATCGGGGTTCTTTTCCTGCTACGGCCTGTATGTCCTCCCTGTGACCATGTGGATTTCCTCTGGGTGCTGTGGTTTCCTCCCATATTACAAATATGTGATTAGGGTTAGGGAGTTGTAGGCATGCTGTAGCAGCGCAAATCTCTCTGATTTCATTTGATGCAAAAGACGTCTTTCACCCTGTGTTTCGATGTACGTGTTACAAATAAGTCTATACTTGAACTTCAAGGTCAAATCTAGCAAACTGTTCTAAGATGCTCCTTGGCATTATTGGGGAAAAAATAACATTTAGTCATATAAAGAGGTAATAATGGTCAAGTCAGTCAAACTTAGTCTAAGGAGTAACTTAGGATGACAGTGTCGAGATGGGGGAGGTTTCATTAAATAGTTCCAGAGTTTGGTGATTAGGCAGCTGAAGAAGATGTAATTGACGCTGGAACAATTCATTTCGAAATGGTGAAAAGTTTTGTACCAGAGCAGCAATGTTAATTCTAAAGGGATGGATTTGTAAGAATTTGAAATCAAAGGCATGAATTGAAAAATTAAGACATTGCTTAAAAGCAAGCTGATATTTCTCAATGGGTACAGAATTATTGATGTGAAACTGATGCTATGTTTAGTTTTGGATGATGTGCTGAATAATGAATATTTGAGGACACTAAGAGGGGATGAGGAGTACTTTTTGGAGAGTATAGCAGAAGTAACAATATAGGGGAGGAAAAGAATTCATTGTGTTTATTTGCCTACCGTTGAATATAGGAGAATGTGACCAGGTAAGTGCAGACCCACCTAGTTTGATGAGTGATGCATCAGTGGAAGGAATGTGATTTAGATTTACATTCAGATTTATTTATCACATGTACATTAAAACATACTGTGAAATGTATTGTTTGCTTTAACAGCCACCAACCTAAAGATGTGCTGGGGGCAAATGTTTCACTAAACATTCCAGTGCTGACATACCATGTCCACAGTGCTTGGCAGAACAACACAGAACACTATAGTCTTTTCGATACCAATGATCATAGATATGAGGGAACGGACTAAACACTACATGAGAAAAGAGAACGATTAACATGTATAAAAGCAAAAGATTGCAGATGCTGAAATTGGAGATAGTATCAGAAACTGCTGCTTATAAGCAGCAGTTCAGGCTGCATCTGTGATGGGGTTAATGCTTATGTTTCTAGGTCAGCTAAAACTCGCTCTTGATTGAATATTTTCAGAATTAAGATGGAAACGTGGCTGGAATGGGCATGTGCCCACTTAGACCTGGCCAGTAAATTGGTTGCAATAGGTGGTGGAAAAAGAACAGGCAGCGAGTGTTGCGAGCAAGATTATGTATTTGCAGAGAGTTTGAGAGGAGGATAGAGGAATTGGGTATGAAATTGGCTTTGTCATAGGAGGTAGGAATAATGATCAGCAGGTGTTCTTGTTATTGGAAGTCTGTCCAAGGAACACCGGAGGAATATATTATGTATATTTGCTATATTCTGTAACAACCTGATGTGAATATAGGAGATAAGATTAGTATGTTTGCACATGACATGAGCATTGGTGGTGCTGTTAATTGTGAGTTGATGCTGTAATTGAGTATGAAGATAACCATGCCATTGATCAGATCCTACCTCCCAAACCAGTTTTAATTAAGAAGTTCACCAGAGCCCTATAGGACTTGACCATCTCTGCCTCAGGTGCTAGAATATCCGGCAAAACAGGCACATAGATCTACCCAATAATTGCATAAACAGCTTCCCACATTCCAATGAATATCTGTGGCTCACCATGATCACATATTAAACCATCTCTAGGACCTTACAGCAATCACAGCACTCATTCCCATACTTACCAACAAGAGCCAAAGTGGAGTGTATACCTGTATATCCAAACATCAGCCTTGACAATCGTACATCTTCCTTCCTATTCCTTCCCAAAAGGTGCCTCCCCTGGACTGATGGAACAAATTGTGATACCGCCTTCCTTAACCTCTCTATCCCAAAATTTCTGCCATTTACCAATCCAAGCCAACCTAATACAAGATTTGATTTCATACTTTTCCATATTAACCACAATATCTACCTTAGACTTGATAAGTGCCTGTTTTGCTATAATGGGATGTCCCACTGTCCACGCAAACTCTGTTGACACTTCTTCACCCACCTTCACTCTAAGTCACCTGCCAAGCAAAAAGTCCAATATCCAGTTGTAAAATCTACTACCAATACCAAGCTTACTGAGTTAAATCAAAAGCTTCTCCCTCCATAGCAAATCATAAGCTTTGTCAATGTCTAAAAGCACTGCAGCTACTGATTCTTTCACTGTAAAAGGTTTCCAAATATCATTTCTCAGTAGTACAAGGGCATTATTTGTAGATCTCACTTTATGAAACCCACAGTGGTAGTGGCTAAGTAATTCTCTCTTCTCCAAAACAAACATCAGCCTAATTACTATCATTTCCTCCATTATGTTACACAGTGAAAAAGTGAGGGCAATAGGCCTGTCGTTACTTGGCAGCGTCAGATCTTTTCCAGGTTTAACAATAGGCAAAACCACAGCCCATTTCCAGTCTCCTGGAAACATTTCTTGCTTCCAGACCATCATTATAAAACTCAAGCAACTTCTTTAGGGCTTCCTCAGGCAGATGCTGGAGCGTATGATAACTTACCATACCCTGTTCTGGGGGCTGTAGCACTTGCACTGTTAACAGCAAATTTCAATCCAGCCAAAGTAAAGCCATTATCCATGGCACTCTCAAATGTTTCTTGTTTCTCACAGATCTTCCCATTGTCCATCAAAGTATGCTGTCATTGCTTAATATATTCATCCCCTAAGTTGTCTCGTTTATATGTCTTTACATACGTGTTTCCCAGGCATTCTGCCTTTCTTAGTCTGTTACAGCCAAATTTCCATTCTCCACTAATACTGGAATTTGGTTATAACCTCTGACACCATTCATTTCTTTCATATTCTTCCTCTCAATTGATGAGCAAAATCCCCTCGAAGCTGCCCTTTTAGCATTCTAAACAACTCCTTGCTATTGCTCTTCTGGAAATCCAGCAAATCTTGCGGTAACCTACGTTTAAAATCACAAAATGCCCACCTCTGGTATCTGATGGCCTCTGTACATTCTTGTGTCCACCAAGGAACACATTTTGTACCGGCTCACGTGGACACCAAAGGAACAGCTTGACGGGCTGCTCCACACAAAGCAGAAATTATGCTCTGAATGGAACCACTTAGAGACAATTGGTTAAATGATTTATCACACTCAACAGAAGTTTTTTTCCCCTGGTTTTTCCTCTTAAACACTATTTAGTGCCAGATCTCAAATTCTGACAGCAAGCCGACAATACACAAGACTGGGAAATGATGACTGCCTGTACAATCAGTCGTTACATCCCATCTATTAAGTCCAGCAAGTGGAGTAGCAATAAGAATCAAATCGAGACAAGAACCCACACTTTTACAATATCCACCCTTGTCTCTCTTCTATCATTCATACTAAATCTTATTCTTCCAGAAATTCCTCTACTGCTGTCCTATTAGCATCTGTAGTCTTACTGCCCCACAAGCCAATATATGCATTAAAGTCACCACAAAAAACAATTTCACCAGAATAAGTTCCTACCATTGTTTACATCCCTTCCACAGACAGCTCCCGACCTGGATTATAAAACTTAACAATTTTGATCCCACCCTGTGGATGTAATAATTCAATAATTATGCATTCACTATTCTCTGGAAAATGCTGAATTCTATATAATAAATCCCCCTACACAAAGTCGGCACAGCCTCTTCCCACAGTTGTATATCTATCATGTCTCAACCTCATAACCCAGAATCTTGAACAATCGAATGTGATTATAACCAAGTTTCTTGTATACAAATAATACTCAATGGTGGGGAGGGATTAAAACCTAAAACGTGATCACTAAATTCCTGTCCTTTAGCTAACAGTCTTCTCACATTCCAATGAAGTACTGTAAGTTGATCGGTAGTGTACACTCCCCCTCCACTACCAGCTCGTTCCCTCTTTTACTCCCATTAAGTCTTTATTAACAGTATTTTCTCCTGCTGTTTTAAATCAATGCCCTACCTCTGTTAAGACACATTGTTGACTTTAACAAAATCTTTCTGAATATACTTTGTCAATCTTACCAGATGGAGATGTTTATCAGAATTAGATGTGAAAGTAATCATTACTTTGAAGTTGACATCATCTTCTGCTCCAGTCCTAATGGCCTTCACAGGGTGACCCTCCTCATCTGAACCAGTTTCACCCAGCCCCATCCCGTGACTCATTTCTCTTTTATTTCTTGCCAAATTCCATTCCATACTATCACTTAACTCCCCATCTGAACTTCCGACCTTAGGCTTGCCTCATTCACATTACAGGTGGGGCAAACCGCCGGCTGTCTCGCCCCAGCTGGGTAGACTTTGGCTTCAGAATGATATAAGATCTAATAAAATGGGTGGGGTGATGCATTTCAAGCGGGGAAGTAAAGCAGAGAGATTACAAAGGTGCATAGGATGCCTATCTTCATTCGCTGAGCCATAGACTTCAAGAACAGGGAGATCATGGTAAAACTATACAAAGCATTAGGCCACAGCTGGGAATCTGAATGCAGTTCTGATTGCCCACAGATACATAGGGTGTGATGGCACCAGAGTGGGTGCAAGAGAGAGTCACCTGCGTGTTGCCTGGGATGGAGCATTTTGGCTGACAGACACTGGACAGACTGGATTTTTGTTTGAAGTGGAGAAGGTTAAGGGTGCTAGATTTCATAATTCTGATTACCTCAGAGCAAAGACAAGACAATTAATGAAACTTTTTTTTACTCTCCTCAGCAGATGTGCCCATGATCAGGTTTAAAGTAAGAGCTAGGGAATTTGAGGGAAAAAATGAAATATAGGGTGGTTGAAACCTGAAATACAAGTACCTGAAATGCAGGGCTGGTGGAGAAAGATGCACATTATATTTAAGAAATGTTTAGATGATCATTTAAAGTGCATTGGCGTAGAAGGCTATGGGCTGATTGCTGAATGTGGCAGGTACTTGGTGGTTGGTAAGGGCAATGTGAAATGAAGGACCTGTTTGCCATGTTATATGACTTAGATGTGAGGGAATTGAATGAGTTTAAGGCTTGTGTTGTGCGAATCTTGGAATTAATGACATCCTTGGACTAGGAACCACAAAAGGTAGCTGATTTTGTTGTCTTCAGCCTTTCTGACTATTAAATCAAAGAACTCATGACAGAGGTTGGTCAGGATTCAGTATGTTTCAGAGTTATCTCAGAAATGTACATTACTTTGGCAAAACTGAGTAGGACTTGGTCATGGTTTGTGGTCCAAACTGATCTTGCGTAAGCCTTTATACTACATTTCTTCTAGTTTGTAATCCTAAGAGAAGGGAGGAGTGCTATGCCAGGGTTACATTTCAAAATGAGAGAGGAGAATGCCGTTTTCTTTAGAATTTTGCAAAGATTCCGAGTGTCATTTAAAACTTGGACAAACGTCTATAGATAAATGGTGGAGCGTATACTGACAGATTGTATCATGTTCTGGTACGGAAACACCAATACTTTTGAACAAAAAAGCCACTAAAAGTAGTGGGTACAGTCCAGTCCATCACGGATAAAGCCCTCTCCACCATTGAACATATCTACATGGAGTGTTGTTACAGGAAAGAAGCATCCATCATCAAGGACCCCACCGTCTAGGCCAGGGGTCGGCAACCGGCGGCTTTCATCTCTGTGCTGCGGCTCCCTGTGGCATTGGAAAATAAATGATGAGTATTTAATTAAAATGTATTTTATGTTAGTTTTTGAAATGTAATTCTAAATTTGAAGATTATGGTGATCTTGTACAATCTAAATAAAATGTGTTTTTTGTTGCTATTAATATACGTCACCACTGCCAATGCCTGACACCCGCCAGTGCGCGAATTCTTTAATTTTTCGATCCAAGGTAGGCTAACTATGGAGAATTCTAAAAAAAGAAAAATGACTGAAGAAAACAGAACGTTTAATGATACATGGGCAGATTCATTTGCTTTCACTGCTGACGAGACTGGTTTACCGGTATGCTTAATATGCAATGAGAAACTAGCAAACAACAAAAAGTCAAAAGTCGCAAGACATTTCCAGAATAAACACCCAGCCTTTGCTCAAAAATAACCAGATGGAGATGAGAGAAAAAAAGCCGTTTTGGAACTGATGCGGAAGGTTGATCTGAGCAAAAATCATTTCAAGAAGTGGATGAAGTCTGGAAAATCAACTACATATGCTAGTTTTGTTGCCGCTCAGGAAATAGTCAGGCACGGAAAGCAGTTTACAGATGGTGAATATATAAAAGAATCTTTCATTAAGATTTCAGAACATCTATTCATGGGCTTTAATAACAAGAGTGAAATTGTGCAGAAAATCAGGGCTATGCCCCTCTCTGCAAAGACTGTCAAAGACAGAACCATAAAAATGGCAGAAGACATCACAAGACAGCAAATTTAAAGACATCAATTCAGCTGTGGCCTACTCGATTGCCTGTGACGAGTCTAAAGACAAAGGTGATATTGAACAAATAGGGCTGTTCTGCCGGTATGTAAACTCTGCCGGGCCACAGGAAGAAATGATTGAGTTGATACCTCTAAAAGGCCAAACACGAGGGGAGGACATCTGTGAGGTTGTCTTGAATTGTTTAAGAGCCAAAGGAATAAAGACCACCCACCTGGTATCAGTAGCTACTGATGGGGCACCAAGTATGACAGGAGCGCACAAGGGATTTGTGGCTTTACTGCAGAAGTCGCTGGACAGAAAGCTGCTGACTTTTCACTGCATCTTGCACCAAGAGGCACTGTGCGCTCAAATATGTCCTCTTGAATGCACAGAAGTAATGGATGTTGTCATTCAGATTGTCAATAAAATAATGGCAAAAAGTTTAAATCACCGTCAATTCCGTTTGTTACTGGACAAGCTGGAAAGCGCATATTCTGATCTCCTGCTGCACAACAAAGTTCGGTGGCTCTAAAGAGGGGAGGTGCTGAAACGCTTTGTTGCGTGTCTGGAAGAAGTGAAAACTTTCCTGGGCAGCAAAGGTCTCACCTTTCCTGAGCTGGAACAGCCAGAGCGGCTGGAAAAGCTACACTTCATGGTAGACATGACAGCACACCTGAACACAGCTCTTCAGGGGAAAGGACACACAGCCCTGCACATGTTGGAGGATGGTTTGGCATTTGAGCGCAAGTTGACAGTGCTTGCCAGAGATTTACAGAAAGGCACATTGTCTCACTTCCCCAATTTGAGAGAGTTGAAACAAGCTCACGACATGATAAATTCGGAATTTTTACATTCTGCAATCATCGCAATGTAAACATCGTTTGGGAAACGCTTCTGTGAGTTCAGAGAGTTAAAAAACACATTATCCTTCCCGGTCACTCCCCTAAGCATCGATCCATCCCTACTGAATACGACTGCATTGGCAGGTGTGAGTCAACCTGATCTTGAGATGGAACTGGCCGACATAGCCGACAAAGACATATGAGTGTCCAAGTTTAGACGCTTGACAGCAGACCTTGAAGATGTTGCCGGTCGGAAGGCCGTTCTTGCTCAGAATCACAAATGGAGTGATATTGAAAACCTCCCCGAACCGGACAAACTTGTGTTCGAAACATGGAATGCTATCCCCGACATTTATGTAAACATTAAAAAGTATGCGCTTGGAGTCCTGTCGCTCTTTGGATCCACATATGTATGTGAGCAGGTGTTCTCCAACATGAACTTTATTGAAAACAAACATCGTGCACGCCTCACAGATGACAGCTTGCGATCCTGTGTAAAGATGAAGGTGACGTCATACAGCCCTGATGTGCAGACGCTGTGCGCTGAGGTCCAGGAGCAGAAATCCCATTAACCAAGTATGCTAATATTTTAATTGCCTATTTTACGTATATTCATATTTTTTCATTGTTCAGTGAAATAGTCCTTTTACTTTTCTGGTTGACAGCTGGCTGACGTTATTTTTGGTTTGCTGCTGGCGGAAAATTTAAGTTCGGCGTTTTTCATAAATACAAGAAGGACTCAAATAGACATTGAGTATTTTACTTAAAAGTAACTTTCAACCCAACGTCTTTTTTTCGGAGTTCAAAATGTTCTTGTTGCATGCAGAAATGTAATTTTGTTTTCTCTGCAGGAGTTCATCGATTTCATAAATGCAACACATTATAGTTTGTTTATACATAGCATAAAGGCAAAAAAAAACATTGTATGCAGTGTTATTTCATCTTAAATGTCAAACAGGTTTTGTGGCTCCCAGTGTTTTCTTTTCTGTGGGAAATGGGTCCAAATGGCTCTTTCAGTGGTAAAGGTTGCCGACCTCTGGTCTAGGCCATGCTGTCTTCTCCCTGCTGCCATTGGGAAGGAAGTACAGGGGCCTTAGGCCCTACACCACCAGATTCAGGAACAGTTATTACTCCTCAGCTATCAGGCTCCTGAAACAGAGTAGATAAATTCCCTCAACGCAACACTGAACTGATTTCACAATCCATGGACTCACTTTCAAGGACACTACAACTCATGTTCTCAATATTCATTTATTATTATTATTTTGATTTTTTTTGTATTTGCACAATTTGTTATCTTTTGCACATTGGTTGTCCGTCTTTTTGTGGTTTTTCATTTGATTCTGTTGTGTTTCTCTGTATTTACTGTGAATGATCTCAAAAAATGAATCTGTGTAGTACATGGTGATTTACTGAATATGCACTTTGATTATAAATTCACTTCAAACTTTTAGAGGGCAACGGATTATGTGCAGAGACAATCATTTGCTGCATCAGATCTGTGGTTGTCAAAAATCGGCTGTTTTTCCAGCACAAAGTTATAGGAAATGAGGGTTGGAAAGGTGAATTTGAGTAAATGCACACACCCTGAATTGTGACAGTGGGAATAGCAAGCACACTTGAGACAATGTGGAGATGAGGGAGAGCACAGTTCAGGTTCAGATTGAAATAGTAAGGGGAAAAGTTTGAAGTAAAGAGGGTGTTAGGGTGTGGAAGGAACTTAGAGCAGATTTGGATGCTTGTGATCATTCTGTTCCCCTCAAGCTCCAGCCTAGCGATTCATATACCAGCTGCACTGAAAGATCTTTCTGTTTGGTTTAGGAGTTAAGCCCAATCACCCCTCCCCCCCCCCCCCCCCCCCAACATTGGCCATGGGTAGCAGTTTACCAGAGTCCTCTGCCCTGGGCCTGTCTTTCAAGTTGTCCCCAGGTATAGCCCATCTTCTCTTTACTCTCCTGTTGGCATTTCTGTAACTCTGGGTTTTTATAGGATGAGATTGCCAGCCCCATGCCCAACCCTCTTCCTTTCATAGCCAAGCTTTGGACCGTTCATTGCGGAGTTACATTTAATTAAAGTTTTATGCAATTCATGCATTGTTATTTTAATTAGAAACAATTAATTTGATTAGTTTAAAATTTTTAATTTAATAAAGTGTTTATAGGTTTCTGTTTCTAAGTACTGCATGAAACTACCTATTCTGCTACATACAGATGCAATAACAAGTTAGTGAACCCTTTGCAATTACCTGATTTTCTGAATTAATTACTCCTAAAATTTGGTCTGATCTTCATCTAAGTTACAATAATAGACAAACACAAACTGCCTAAACTAAAAAAAACAGTTGTACTTTTCAGATCTTTATTGTTTAATCATTCACAGTGCAGACTGGAAAAAATATGTAAACCCTTGTATTTAATGACAGGTGGAACCTCCTTTAGCAGCAATAACCTTTGCCAAACGTTTCCTGTAGCTGCTGATCAGATGCTGCACAACGGCGAGGAGGTGTTTGAGACCATTCCCCCATACAAAACTGCTTCAGTTCAGCAATATTTCTAGGATACCTTGCATGAACAGCCATCTTCAGGACATGCCACAGCATCAGTTTGGTTAAGATCTGGTCTCTGACTTAGCCATTCCAAAACACAAATTTTCTTCTTTTTAAATTATTCTGTTGTTGATTTACTCTTGTCTCTCGGAACATTCTTCTGTTGCATCATCTGGCTTCTATTAAGCATCAGTTGATGGATTGCTACCCTGACATTCTCCTGTAAAATGTCTTGATACAATTTTGAATTTATTGTTTCCTCAGCAATTGCAAGTGTCCAGGCTCTGACATGATGCTCCTTCCACCATGCTTCACAGTTGGGATGAGGTTTTGGTGTTAGTGTGTAGTGCCCTTTTCCCTCCAAACATAGCAGTGTGCATTTCTTCCAAAAAGTTCAACTTTTCCCTCATCTGCCCACAGAGCATTGTCCCAGAAGTGTTGTGGAACATCGAGGTGATCTTTTGCAAACTTGAGATTTGCAGCAATGTTTTTTTGAGGGAAGTGATTTCCTCCTTGGTGTCCTTCCACGAACACCGTTCTTGTTCAGTGTTTTTCTTATAATGGGCACACGAACAGAGACTTTAGCAAGTTCTGGAAATTTCTGTGTGTCTTTTTCTGTTACTCTTGGGTTCTTTTTCACCTCCTTCAGCATTGCATGCTATGCTCTTGTTCTGATCTTTGCAGAATGCCCACTCTTAAGGAAAGTAGCAACAGTACAGTATTGAATTTCCTCCTTTTGTAGACAATTTCTCATACCATTGACTGTTGAAAACTCGGGTCTTTAGAAATGCTTTTATAGCCTTTTCCTCCTTCATGCATCTCTACAATTCTTCTAAGGTGGTCTGAATGTTTTTTTTTGATTCAGACATGGTGCACATAAACATATCTTCTTTAGAAGAGCAGGCTCTGTCAGTAACCTGATTTGGTGTGCATTTTTTATAGGGCAGGGCACCTGTACAACCCAAATCTCCAATCTCATCTCGTTGATTGAAACATCTGAATCCAAATAGCTTTTTTAGAGAGGTTCACATACTTTTTTTGAACCTAGATTGATTGTTTAAATAGTGTACTCAATATTGATGGGGAAAAAAGTACAATTGTGTGTTATTAGTGTAGTTGGATTGTGTTTGTCTATTATTATGATTTAGATGAAAATCAGACCACATTTTATGAGTAATTAATGTAGAAAACCAGGTAATTGCAAAGGGTTCACAAACATTTTCAAGTGCTTGCTAGTCTGATGGATATACATATATTTACATATCTTCAAACATTCCTGCTGGTTTGCTCTTCAGGGCTGCTTTGGAATGAGATGTGGCAAGGTGGGTAAAATGTAGTTTCTGCAAAATTTTGTCAGTGTGGAGAAATAAAATCTTTTGCTGATCATGAAAAGAAACAAATTTTTATTTATTCTAAATATAATATCTGCTAGACTTAACACTTTGATAAAAAAATATTTAATGCTGAGACTCTGCTGTGAATTTGATCCATATTGTAGATTTCTATTGTTTGGATATTAATTGGATATATTATCATTCTTTCTAAATCATTAGCTGTCACAGGTGTACTTAGAGGAATGGAAAGAAAACAAATCAGTTAATTTTAATTGTGCATTTTATGTTGCTTAACTCAAGAACTTTCTGTAATGTAAATTGAAGAAATTGCTAGAGTGATTGTAAGATCAAAAAGTTGTCATGGTAGTTACCTTTGCAGGGCACTTCCTTCAATATTATTAGCTTGATGTTTCCCAGTTTTTCCTCTGGCAGTTTGTAAATACTTTGTGACTGTTTTGTCTCTTGATGGTCTGGATTTAATTTGAGCCCACCATCCTTAGAGGTAATGATTTGCAAAGCATACCACTATCTACAAAAGGAAATTTTTTCCACCTCTACAGGCTTAACCTATATTTTTCCATTTGGGATCCCTGATCTTTGAACTTTGTAGTAAGAGTTTCTCTTGTGGTTCTTCATAAAATCTCTTTCCTCGCTTCAAAGAGAACAATCCCAGTTTCTCCATTCCAAGCTCATACCTAGAACCTTTCCAGTAGTTTTTCTCTGCACCTACAATTCACATTTTTCCTAATGGTGGACTGTGGTTTGATGCAGTACTCTAATTGTGGCCAAACTTACGGTTTTGAAATTGGATTGGAACCTTCATGCTTTTGAATTTTGTTCTGAAGTGAGAGTTGCATATGTCTTGCTTCTGATATTTAGAAAAATAGAACAACAGAGAACAGGAGCATGTTGTGGCAGCCATTTAACCTATTTCAAGATAGCCTAACTTTCCATTCCACATAGCTCTCCCGTTTTCTTTAACCTATGTGCCTATCTAAAAGACGCTTAAATGTCCCTGATGTCTCTTCCTCTACCACCGCCCTGGCAGTGTGTTCCATTCACGTGACTCTCTGTTTAAAAAAAAAAACTACCTCTTAACATCTTCCTCTATACTTTCCCCCCAGCATCTTAAACTTATGCCCCTTCAACAATAATCCTACCACATTTCAAGATTTATGCATTAACACATTCAGGTTACAGCATTTCTGAGAGTTTGTTTTGGAAGTCTTGTGTTGTTGGCCTTTGGAAGTTTTAATCACCCAACTTTATAGTTATGTTTGCAGATATGTCATTTCTATAGCAACTGAATCCTTTCAGTTTATTGGTTGATTCATGGTATGTCTGTAAAATATATTCTTGGCATGAGCTGATCACTTTTTTTAACCTTTAGTTTTCTTAACAACTTTATGTGGCCTGTTGTAATGATATTGTGGCCACACTTGTATCTGCTTAATCTGAAACTTGGTGTTCATGTTACTCATCTTTGAAAACAAATTATCATCCTTTTCAGGAAGTTACTTTAATATTGCTCAAAATACTTGCCTCTAATAAAGATTTTTTTTCTGACAATGACAGCAATCTGGAATAGCATTATGTGAAAACTGAACTGTCAGTGCACTATTGGCAGGCTTCTGGTAGAAATGCCCTTGATAGAATCTAAATTGATCATTCTATTGTTTGGAGCCATTCACTTAATAGCATATATTGAATGATCACTTTCTGAGAGTATTTTGTTAAATAGCTATTAATCTTTGTGATGAATGCTCTGAAAGTACTCTGGCACTTAAGTAATTCTAAGAATCTTTTTCACTGCTGATTACATCACTGGAGTTTAGGGCAGCACTGAAGATCCTTCATCTCTGGGAGGATCTGTGTCCCAGCATCCAGGGCATGCCCTTTTCTCACTGTTACCATCAGGTAGGAGGTACAGAAGTGGGAAGGCACACACTCAGCGATTCAGCAACAGCTTCTTCCCCTCTGCCATCCAATTCCTAAATGGACTTTGAAGCTTTGGACACTACCTCACTTTTTTATATACAGTATTTCTGTTTTTGCACATTTTTAAATAATCTATTCAATATATGTATTTGATTTACTTATTATTATGTTTTATTTTATTTATTATTATTTTTCTCTCTCTGCTAGGTTATGCAGTGCATTGAACTGCTGCTGCTAAGTTAACAAATTTCACGTCACGTGCCGGTGACAATAAACCTGATTCTGATTCTGACATGGTGAAGGAGGCATGAACTGTATTCAGGGAGTCAAAGATGAATCCCTGAATACAGTTCAGTCGACCGATTCAAAGCAGTCCTGTAGGTGCTCCTGTGTTTCCCTCGTCCAGACCTTCCTGGTCCTCACTACCGGTGTTGCAGTCTTCAGTCTCTGGCTATACTCAGGGAGTAGAAGTACAGCCAGGTGATCAGACTTCCCAAAGTGAGGGGGTGGAATAGCATGGTAGGCATTCTTGATGGTGGTGTAACAATGATCCACTGTGTTGCAAGTGATCTGTTAATGGTAATTGCTTAGTGATTTTTTTTTTCAGACTGGCCTTGTTGAAATTTCCCAAAACGATGGTGAAGGCATTAGGTTGCACTGTTTCATACATGTTGATCCCATTGCTCAGATCATCTAAAGCCTGCTTGACCTTGGCCTGAGGCCTGTAGCATCCTGTTGGTCTTTAGTACGGTCAGTCATGCAAGTTCTGAGTTGAGACCCAGGAATACTGTTCCAGTCAGGATTCTTCATCATTGTTTCCATAACAATATTGTTTTAGCAGTCAGGGTTACTAGCCCTAGGCTGAAACCCCAAACCTTGAGGACCAGTGGACCACCCTTAGTCAGGCCCCTACCCTTTGACTTGTTTGGCATGGGTGACCCTAACAATGGCCAAAGCATAAATTCATGACTCCAGCTAACATAGGTCTCTGGGTCATTCCGGCACACAAGCCCCAAAACCACAACAAGATTGTGGTGCTCTTGGAGGTTTTAAGAATCTATATGCAAGATGATAGATCATTTTGGAATTTCAAGTTGTTCAATTTGACATCATATTACAGGATCATAAATGGCTCCTCCAGATCATTTGCCCTACTTAACTACAATCTTGATAGGTAACAAATGAGGATGTCTGACCATTTATCATGTAAGGGCCATCTATAAAAGTGCTTGGTTAGTAGTTTATAGAGCATATCTCTGTACAAACCAAGAGATATGGTCTTGGTCAAGACAAACCAATTCTCAATTTTCATCAAAGCAGGTTTGTTTTCCATCATTCCTTTGTTTCCTTATACTTGTACTTGGCCCACTATATACAATTAGTTGACATTTTACAGCCAGTATTATGTCATGAACAAAAATATGAAAAGTCTTGGGCATGAAAATATATCCAATTTCTGATTTAATAATATGAAGAAAGAAATGCATGTTAGTTACAGTAGTTTTGGAACAATAGTTTTCTGAAAAGGAAAGGCCAATTTAAATTTAAACACACAGAGCTGCTGCTGCTTGTGACCATATCTTAAGTTTTTCTTTAACGAATTCACTTTAGTTATCAATTCTTTTGGGTCACATTAAATCATAGAGTCCTAGAAAACGTCAGCACAGGAACCGTCCCTTCAGAGTCTGTCATCAAAACATCGGTTATTGATATCTGTACCTGGCTGAAAGCATGAGAAAGCATCGATCCCTTTCACTTTCCAGTAACTTTCACAGTACTTGTGTCAGGTTCACTGGCTAATAATTTCCTGGTTTATTCTTAGAGATGATTTAAATATCTCTACTTGCACCCCTGAAATTTCTCAAAAACTTGCCTCCCACAGGATCTGAGGGAGCACCTTATTGGGACCTGAGGAATTTGTCACAAGACAGCAAACAAATCCTCCTTTGTAGTCTCTGTAGGGTCTGCGACCTCACTGCTGCTTTGCCTTACTGCTATAGACTCTGAGTCCGTTTCCTGAGTAAATACAGTTTAATACCTTATTAGATGGTGTGTTTAACAAAAAATGAATGCTGTGCTAGTTCAGTTACAAGAATGTGAGCCAGGTGGAAGAATCTGGTATCTTTCGATGAAATTAAAAATGATTCTCTCAAGTTCAGTTTTGTAGTACTGAAATGGTATATTGGTAGTCCAGTTAATTTTTCTGTGGATAGATTTTGTACTGACTGTGTTTGGATTTCAAGCCCATTTAAAGGCCAGGGTTTGTTCTTGACACAAGTTAACTGAATTTTAGCCATTATTGTCTTCAGTGCGCTTGGATGGGAGGTGAGTTGAGAAAGGAGGAAATGGTGGAAGTGAAATCAGTTGGGGTTTCTGGAATACTAGCATTAATTGGAAATGTGTTCAGAAGTAAGCATTTGTTTTTCACTATGACTGAATAAATAACCTGTCCAACTCACTGTCAGGCCAACAGTTTTGAACTGGCTAGGCCCCAGATGTCAAGCTCTATTTGTTAAACTGTACTGCAGCTGGCTAATCCTTGCCTTTTGAGAATATTTGAGTAATGCAGTTAAATATCAAGATATGTTTTTAACATGTAAATGAAACTTAGCATGCAGTGTCAGGCATAAATGGTACACATGGCACTGTGACATGCTGGATAAAGATACTGAAAAATACATGAACTAATTCCTTCACCTTTTTTCAACATGTTAATGTCAATTCACTGAGAATAATTCTGCATGATCATTTTACAACACAATGCTAATTATAATTCAATTAATAACACTGTACTGATGATTCTGGAGTTTTCCATTTGTCTTTTGATGGATTATGAGGGTCTTTCCACACCATGAGCTCATACCCACCATTTGCCAGTGCATTCACCAAAGGAAAAGTAGGTAATCAACATGAGGTGATTGGCTAAAGATATAGAGAGGATATTTCTTTAGTGATTTGTTAAGATTAAGAACTAACTGATAAAATGTTGCTAGCTAATTCCAACAGGAACTTTCCAAAGTCAATGGGACTTAATTGAATGACTAATTTCTAAGTAATGTTATGAAAGCTAAAGCATAATATGACGATTTCTTAAAAATAATTGTTTTTGAGAGGAACCAGTTGCAATGCTTTTCAGTTTGCAGACCCTAAACTGATAACATGCTTCTTGTTGGTTACTAGTTGGTTATGGTAAGTCTCTGAAGTTTCAATTGTTCACAATTGCATCAGATATTTGAATTCCATTTTTTTTTTTGTTTTTTGCTGCAGAGCTATTTAAATAAAGTATGAAATGTTTCAAAACTAAAGTGATTTGTAATGTGAAACAACTTTATCCTGTGGGTTAGAAAGACCTGGATGATGTTGAGTCAACCCAATTAATTCATCTCAATGACATTCATTTTTGTACTCTGATTTTTTTTTGCTTTAGAGTGTCAAAATATCAAACCTGCAAGTGCTGTTTCTCTATCCTCAGATTCTCTAATCTCAGTATACCGTCATTACTTGGAAAATTATTGTGTTTGTGTTCATCTTGGTTGTTTTTTTTCTTTCAGAATATTAGGTTGCAGAACTTCTTTGTGATAGAAATTGTAACTGCCCTAGTAATGTTCCTTTCAAAGTATATTATAACTAATATGATAGAAGATAGCTCTCTGTTCCCATTTACATGAACAAAAGATTCTCATATTGCTACACTAACTTCACAAAATAGATAAGTCCTCAGTTCTCAAATGATGAGAAATTTTTCTGGGAATTTGAACAAATTATACTTGTTCCAATATGTGATGGTTCTCTTGGTTCAGGGTGTGCATATTAAGGCATTGTAAGCCATTTGAGGCTAAATATACTGCAATTTAACCATTTTTATGTAATTCAAAGTTAACTTCAGATTTCATATTTTCTTGGTTTTTTTGGTTTGCTGACTCTTGCTGGAGTTAACTGGCTGGCACTTCATGTAATTCTTTACTGATATGAGGACATGATTGTTAGCTGTTCCACTTTGAGGGCATCACAAGATCAAACCTAATTCAGCCATCTTACAAATGAACTTTTAAAGAGGCTCCATATAGTGTACAGCAGCTGAATTCACAGTGGACAAACCAAGGCCTATTCCAATGCCTCAACAGAAATTGGGGAACAATCTTTGTGCTTCCCTTTCTTCTGTGGGTTAGTACTATGTTAGGTACTGTATTTACCTGATGGAGTTGCCTCATGTTGGAAGCTTTAATTGTGAAAATTATGTGCCCTTTTCACACCCAGAAAATCACTGAAAGATGCAATGTCCATGCAATGATATAATGTAGTTAATTTTTAAAATAAGGTAGGTCTGAAAGGTGTTTCTAGTATGTTGCCTTTATTTAATGTTAGGTGTGCAGATAACCTGTGACTACAATGAATATTTGGATGTTCAAATATTCATTTGTGTGAGGAAGTATTTCATAACATTACCTCTGAACATTTTGTCTCTTGGCTTTGATCCAGACTCGGCTCCCTGTAAGTTCTGTAGAGGATACACATCGGGGACCGGTGGTTTACCGAAAGTGGAGTGGCGCCGGTTGATCAGGCATGACTGAGGTATGGCGTCTGCAACACTAGTGGTTTATTTTCAGTAAACCACATTGTGTCCCCAGTGTGTATTCTGTTTATGCAAAGTGCACAGTTCACACTTCTATAACCAATGAATATATTAGTTTTGGCTATTTATTGTATATTTGAGTGGGTTTATGCAGCCTTAGTTATTTTTATAACCCCAAAAGCACTGTCTCCCTAGATTATAGTTTCAGTTTGTTGGCTATTTTCCTAACCATATTTAGCTCTGTAACTGCTATGCTTACCTGCACTATGAGTTCCCGTATATGTTTATTGATGCTTACACCATTAAATGACCCAAGTGGGGTAAATACGTTGAAGAAAACTGATAGAAAATCATCTTTCTCTCAGGCATAGTATCCACACCTTTTGATTTCTTTTTTTCCCTCCACTCAAGATGGTCCAGTACACACAGGCATGTGAAAATTTAGCTTCAATGATTGGCTTATGATGGATGACAAATATTGGAAGTTAACCATATAGATCCTTCAATATATTGTTGAATGTTAATGTGTTGCATTATACTTTAATGGAATATGAGGAATTGGCCTCAGTTTAGCAATGGCCCAAATGCAACCACCGTTGGTTTGAACAGTATACATACAATTATGGTGGTAGCTCTATGGAACTACAAGTCATTGCCATAAACAAATGTTTGTTGTCCTTTATAAATATTTATCTTTATTGTACGTATTTGGTTGGATTGAAATCCTGCTTTTCAAAAGCAGGCAGCATTTAGCAAACGCAAGCTATTCTGATGTTTCTCAAAACGGTAACAAATAATTTTACAGTTTGATTATGTGTAATTTGTAAATGTGAGAGGAAGAAGTGTTCTGCCTTGCCACCTTCCTCCCAAGAAAAAGTAATAGGCAGTCTTGTTCAATTTTAGTCCAATTTTGTTTTGTTTCCCTACACTTTGTGCAAAGTTTCTGTTTCCTCTTTGTTTCTTAAAAAAGAAAATCAGTGTTTCCTGATGCAATAAATATCAGCCATAGCTCAGTATTATTACTCTTTCCTTTGTGTCGGGAGACTGTCAATTCTTATTTCAGACCAGAAATTTGAGTTCTGAATTGATCCTGATATTTTCTGCTCTCAGAAGAGACCTCATTTGAGTGAGCTGTTAAACCAAGGCCTCATCCCCTCAAGGGAACGTTAAAGGTTCTGTGGTATTGTTATGAAAACAGTTTGGCTGTGGTGTTATGCCCAATTGTTTATTGCCAACCAATGTAATCAAGTAAGTTATTTGGTCACTACCTTATCTCCTGGGTTTATTTCCTGCATTGCACCAGGAACTTTGCTTAAAAACATATTTAAGGTGCTTCACATGACCCTGAAACCATGAACAATAAATCAAAATTATTCTTCTTTGCCTACTGTTAGTTGTCTAATTAGCTGAGCTGAAGATCCTTATAGATTGGTAATATTTTATTTCATAATTTTACTTATCAGACTAACATTTCAATGTGCGAGATGGCAATAATTCAAGCAGCCAGTTAGCAAGCTAAGCTTGAAATTATATTTTCTTGAATCCTTTCTAACGCTTTGTCGTCTTTTTCCTCAAGCATCGGACTATGGAATGAGATTGCCTATTTTTCGATCAATGCCTGAAGATCAAATTCTGTACCAAACTGAACGCTACAATGAAGAAACTTTTGGATATGATATTCCAATTAAAGAAGAAGGCGACTATGTATTGGTTCTGAAGTTTGCTGAAGTATATTTTGCTCAATCCCAACAGAAGGTAGCTTTATTTACATTTTTGTTGTGAAATGGAGGTTTCTGAAGAATTTAATTTAACAGGGTATTCTCTAAAAATGAATGACTCGGGCAACAATAACACGGAAGGCACACAAAATGCTGGAAGAACTCAGCAAGTCGGGAGGATCCAAAGACTCTTGACCCCTAAGTAAAAAAAATAGTCTACCTTGTTACACATGGAACACAACATTCTACCCCTTTACTGAGGAGTCCGGGATCTTTGGACCTGCCTTCCTTTAAAGAGCAATGCACACAATGCTGGAGGAACTCAGTAAGTGAGGTAGTACCCATTGAGGTGAATGAACAGTCAGTGTTTTGGGCATTCTGATGAAGCATCTCACCCAAAATGACAACTGTTTATTTGTCTCCAGAGATGCAGGCCTTACTTTCTGAGTTCCTCCATTTTTTGTGTGTGGCTCATGATTTCCAGCATTTGTAGAATCTCTTGGGTTAATAATGTAGATGATCACTGTGGTGGTACACAGCAGTATTTTCTAACTCTGGGAAGGTTGGTTATAATGTGCCCTTGAATTCTAATTTCTCCATCAAATGGAATTTTTTTTTAACTAAATGTTGATCAAATTGTTGCACAAACTGTCCCATTCTAGGGGACACAACCCTGATTTCTGTAATCTCACTTTGTAATTTAATCCTTTGAGTCCGTATATTCAGATATATGCATGTTGTTTACCAAAGACAATATGTCCTTCCTATATTATACTAATGTGTTCAGCTGTATATATATCTCACTTCCATCACTTTAGACATCAAGTTGTAGGAATAGGCTTGAGGAGGAAATGGCTCATTTATGTTTCCAGTTGTAGGATGTGTAACAGTTTCTGTTGGAGAAATTGTGTACTCTAAAAATAGACCCAAGTTATTTTTATTACCTTGTTGATATGTTCCTTTCCAATGGAATTTTGGTGTTATATTTTCTGTTACATTTCTTAGGCAATTAAACTATTGTTCATGTTTTTTAAAATATATAGGACAGTATTGATGGCAATGATTTCAAAGAAATGTGCAATAATACTACTTCCTATCTATTGGGCATTTTATACAATAAGCACTTTTCCATTGGGTTCTCAAGTCAACCACTTGGAATTTGCTTCATTACTCCCCTCCCCCCACTGGCTGCTCATTGTTCATTTACATTTGATGTTCAGAAGTGAAGGACTTTTACAAAGACACACATAATTGGGCTAATCCATCATCATTCAAGTTTTCATGATTAGATTAAAAGTTAATGCTCTCAAAGATGAATTAATATACAGTGCAAAGTGGAGCAAAATTTCATTCATTCACAACTTTGACATCCTCAAAAACAATCTTTCTAGAGTACTGAAAGAAAATATTCTTGTGTGCCTACATTGTGCAGTTTGCCATCTAGAGTAAATAAAGCAAAAATCAGTGAAACACAATTTAATCATAAGGTTCCAATATGTAGAAGAAAATTGGATGGTGCTTGATAAAACCATTTGAAAGTGTTAGCAAGCAATGAAGAACTTGCAGGTTCAAAATCTGATGAGTATTTCTGGTGCTTTATTTTCTGTAACTTCAGGAAAAGCTGTTCATCTAGCTATTTGTCATTTCTCCATGACAGACATGATGTATAACTCAATTTTATATGGCACTTATGCAAAACAGTATGTTTTCAATATGGAAACAGAATAGGTAGCATCCTGAATTCTCTGTATCATTAAGGACTTAATTTTTCAAGAGTGAATGAAAGCTGTTTGAACCCCATTAATGTTTAGCATCATTTGTGTATTTTTCTACATTTTATTCATCTTTTCTGAGTCAACTTTCTTTAATCTGACCCCTATTTTTACCCTTTTAACTCTTGTACCATTCAGGGAAAATGAGGCTGCTTCAAGATCTCAACTTTGTAGAGACACTGCTGCCAAGCACCATGGTTTGAGCTGTTTTTAGTCCCAAACATGAAGTGTTCCTCTGCCTTAATCAATTATGTTTACAGAAAAATCCTAAAAATAAGGTGACAAGTACTTTGGAGATCTGTCAGAATTTGTATTGGTATACAAATTGGTAATCCCAGTTTTTACATTAGGCATTTTCTCTGATTTGAAAGAGACCTTTGCTTCTGAACCAATTTCCCTGCCATTATTGGTTTATTGTTATTAAATTCCTGAACCCAGGCTCATCTTAATCAAGCTCAGTTGGTGTCAAAGAGTTTTAAAACGAACAGATGATTGTGCCTCTGCATGAGTTTCCTCTGACAATTTGAGGTATCCACCTACTTCAAGTAGACTTCAATTATACCAGTGCCCAAGAAGAACATGTAACCTGCCTCAATGACTATTGTCCACAGTGCTTTGAGAGGTTGGTGATGAAGCATATCAACTGCTGCCTGAGGAGCGACCTGACTTTGCTTCCTGTCACATCATATCAACAGCAGATGCCATCTCATTGGGTCTTCACTCAACCCTGGAACATCAGAACAGTGAAGTTGCATACATTAGGATGCTCTTAACTATAGCTCTGCATTCAACACGATCATTCCCTTAAAACAAATCAACAAGCTCCAAGACCTAGGAAACACTTCATGTTTAGCGTAAGCGACCAAGGATGCCTTCTAATGTCTTATTAGAATCATGTTTAATACCACTGACATGTCGTGAAATTTGTTGTTATGCATCGGCAGTACATTGCAATACATAATTAAAAACTGTAAATTACAGTAAGAAGTGTGTGTGTATAGCGCAAAAATAGAAAAAAATAACATCAAACAATTTTTGGGTTAATATAATGAATCTCCTTTTCAATACCTAATTTAAGTCCAAGTACCTGGCTGCTAATTAAATGCTGTAGGGAAAATAAAAAACTTGATATGGTAAGTCAGAAAATGTAGTTTGAATAATGGAAGCACTTTATTGAAACTAATGAATGACGGTATCTATGGAAAGCACATTTATTTATTACTGTTTACAACTATTTAGTCTACATCACAACTATATTGATGCCTTGGGTAATTCCTGAAATATACAATTGGGACATTTAAAATTCAGTGGTTATGGTTTTAGATTTTCCTGCATTTCCTTATGGGTAGACTATAATTTCCATAAAATAATTGGGATTTTTTGATCCTGTTTTTCATACTTCGATTATTGCAATTTTGTACTTTACTACCTCCACGTTAACTGGTTTAACAGGAAAATGATACTGCTCACCAATCAAATGGAAGCTATGGGGTGTATGTGTTAGAGCAATTGTAGTTTTCAAAGTCTTTTTTTTCTGATTTTCTGGCACAATGTTCATATTTCTGTTGTCTGGGTACAAATGTAGAACATAGAAAGCACTGGAAATGCTGAACAGGTCAGGGATCATATGTGGAGAGAGCAACAGTTTGTGTTTCTTGTCATTGACCTATCATAAGAATACAAGTGGATATAACACAAGATCAGATCAGGTCTTGAGTCTTCAAAAAAATGTAAACTGGACTGACTGTTATAAGTTAGCTGTTGAACAAAGTGCTAACAAAGGAATCCTTCTAGAAAGTTACTTTACTCAAAATAAACTTTATCCATAATTAAAAATAAACCTTGCAATGCCTTTTCATTCTTACGTTCATAGACCATGTGTTAAGTAGTATTATGTTACATTTTAAAAACAATAGCACTGTTGCCACTCATGTAGCCCCCTGGGGTGATATAATTGAGTATCTTCCTCACCAGACCCAGCCCTCCCTGTCCAGTAGCAGAACACTTTACTGTGGTCCTTCCCTACTGAACCCTTGCAGTGGCATCACCGAGCTTCAATGCGTCCCTCAGCACATATTCCTGCAGCTTGGAATGTGCTAGTCGGAAGCATTGCTCTATGCATGTCTTGATGTGCTGTAGACCAGTGAGTTTCAGGCAGAACAAAAGGCATCTTTCACTGAGATGTTGATCTTCCAGCAGCACTTGATGTACGTAATTCAGAGAGGCCTCTGTTACCCACCTCCTTGGGATGAGTTATGTTACAGGCTCTTGCATCTTTCTCCACCTCATCTTTGCAAAGATAGAACTTGCAAAGAGGTGAGCAACTTTATTGTCCCCACTACAGCATGCAGGAAGGATCTAACTTGTAAAACTTCTCTCACTGCCAGCCAAATAAGGTGTTGGTGCTTGTTGGTGAGAACTAGCGATAAGGCATTCTATCAGATAGTCTGGATAGGACAGTCTGCTTAGAGAACCATACAACTGTGTCCATCAAGTCCTCCTTCTGCAGTGTCTGCAGGATGTTTCATGTTGACCCCACTGTCTGGTGGACTTGTGGTCAAAGGTGTTGGCCTGGAAGAATTTTCCACAAAGGGCCGTTAGTGGGATTTTGTGCAGCAACAGGGCTAAACCCATCCTTTGTAACACCAGGAACAGATGAAACCTTTCACAAACAAGAGAAAATCTGCAGATGCTGGAAATCCAAGCAACACACACAAAATGCTAGAGGAGCTCAGCAGGCCGGACAGCATCTATAGAAAAGAATACAGATGTAGTTTTGGGCCGAGACCCTTCATCATTTGTGTGTGTAGCATAGCTGGAACCTTGGCATGTACTGGCAGTTGGTGCCTACAGACGGTACATTGGTTCCACACACACACTGCCTGGCGCAGCCTTGTATGAAGGTGATCATCAGGATAAGAGCAACATTGAGTATTTTTTTTGACCTCAGTTGTTCAGGGACTTGTCTTTTGTGACCTGTCTGATTGTTCCATCTTTGATCCCCACATGAAATGGAATATGGCCTGGGTAATTTCTGTAAAGCTAATCCAGGGAGTTGTTACTTTAAAAAATTTAGTCTAGCCATCAAAATCACAAGGGTAGGGATAAGAAAAAGAAACACACTTTACTGAAATGAAATGTTTTAGGGGTGTATTGTTAATTACCAGGGCGATATTTTTTGTCAGTTTCTATTGAGAAGAACAGGCAAGCCTTCACTGGTCTTTGTTCTGTGAGTGTATTTTATTTCCTCTGGCTTTGTTTGAAAAATAATTAAGTTGAATGGGCTACAAGTCATTATTGTATACTCTTTGAGCTCAATTGATATTCATCAACATGCTGATTAATAGTATTCATCTCTAAGCATCATCATTGTTCACAATACTGTTTCAAAGCAGAAATTCTAGAACAACTTCATTGGTTAAATAGGTATACAAAATATATTTTAATAGCTTCATATTACTTATTAAAGGCACAGTTACAGTTAGCTAAAAAATGGGAAACCTATTACTCAACATTTACAGTTTAGTTGAATGGAATATTGCATCCAACTGGTTATACTGAATTTACGATTTTTCATTGCAAACTTATTTTAAGTAAATGGTATTTTTAGGAATTGATGTTTGTTGACAATGAAGGTTTCATTTTTTAAAAATATGTAAAACACTTTAGGTATTTGAAATGTGAAGTGTAGAGAAAATCCTGAGAGGGATAATCTTAGGCTGGCACCTCAATGTTGGAAAAAGAATGGTTAAAATCGCTGGCTTCAGTGACTCTTTGGAAGTGCGACACAATAAGTTCTGAGCAGGTGTGAAAGCAGGGAAAGTAAGTGGTATTGGGAATGAAAAATTGGCCTGGTGTGTGTGTGTGATTGGGGTATGTTGAGGAGGAAAGAATACAGAAGAGTAGATTTGGATTTTACATGGAAATATGTGGTGAACTGTGTTATTTCATTTAACAACGAACACACCCAAGATGTGCTAGGTACACCTGCAAGTGTCATCACACATTCTGCCACCAATGTAGCATGACAACAATGTTCAACACAAGACAACACAGAACAAAACAAGCAGTAGCCATAACAGGACTAAAAAGACAACAGCAGCAAAACAAGCCCCTTTCTCAACCCAGGATTGGCCGCCTCCAGGCCTCCAGTTTTTGACCCTTGTCTCTCAAACTCATATTGAGCCTCCAATTTCCATTCTCTGACCTGGAATGGCAGGATGAATTGTATTTAACAATGCGCTTATCAGCATCTGCTGTCTGAAAATTTGTGTGCTGTAGCAGTGATCTAAAGTTGTTGCATTGAGTGTTCAGAAAAGTTTTATTCTGCCATAACCTAAGCCAAGTTCTGTCCCTGCTGAATTTCTTTAGACACTTATTTTCTCTCCTCTCTCTTGTAGCCCTGCCTTGCCGAAACTGTCTTTTGTTCTCTTGTTGCACATTTTGTTTTTGGGTTTGAGGGATATTATAAGGAAGTTTTTGGGAAACACACCATTAACTTTTCAAAATAATGAGATTTAATCACGTTAGAAATCAAATGTTTAACATTGCAGAGAATGTTTGTGAAGGGTGAAAACCAGGACATGCATAAGTTGTGGTGGTAATTGGAGCATATTAAGCTGAAGGAGATGTAAGTAGATGATTGGAGGAGGGGAGGGAAATAAAAACTTGGATGGACTCGGTGTCTGGTATATTTCACTTCCCTGTTGCGGTAAGCCTGATTTTCTGACATTAGGTTGGCTGTTTGTTCTGGTATAGAATATAAATGACACCAGTAGCAGGATTACCATTTAAAGTACTGAGATTATCGGATAAAACGGTGCTGTCTCCATTGTTAGAGTTTCAAGTTTAAGCACCTTGAAGAAACCCTTTTCCATTTTTGTTTTGGCAGGAAATTAGAAGAACCTTATCAGCACTACCACTAAATTTAAGACTTCAAATAATTTTATTTATCTTGAGCATTCAAGGAAGTTTTGATTTTGTTATGTCTGAAGGAGGAATGGAATTTAATCAGAAAGTTGCTCTAATCTGGATTGCTGATGAAAAATATATAATTTCAAGTTTATATTGTTGTCTTGAGGAGAGGAGGAGCTATTCTAGTAGTTTTGTGTAGTTAATGTAGAAAATAGATTCATAGCAAGGCACCTCGGACTTGTGTCATTTACAGTGTCTTGATGAATACATGCAAGAAGTCATGAGAAAATTGTTGAAGGCATGCATATTCTCTGTTAGAGAAATTGGTAAATTGGTTTATTATTGTCACATGTACTGAAATGCAGTGAAAAAACTTTGCATCTCATCGATAGAGATTATTTAATTACATCAGTATGTTGATGTAGTACAAGGGAAACAAGAATAGGAAGCAGAATAAAATGTTACAGCATAGAGAGTGCAGTGTGGGTAGACAGTAGGTGCAAGGCCATATTGAGGTTGTTTGTGAGATCAAGAATCCATATATTCATAATAGAGGACTATCCTATTGTCTTATAACAGTGGAATAGAAGCTCTCCTTCAGCTTAGTGTTAGGTGCTTTTGGCTTTTGTATCTTCTGTTCAATATTGGAGGAGTGGGGAGAGAATGTCTAGCGTGAATGAAGTCTTTGATTATGTTGGCTGATTTAACTGAGGCAGCGATAAGTACAGACAGTACATGGAGGGGCTGGTTTCCGTGATCAGCTGATTTATCTGCAACTCTGCAGTTTTGAGCAGAGCAGTGAAGCATCTGAGTAGGATGCTTTCTATGGTGCATCTCTACAAGTCTTATTGAAGGTTCCCTAGACATCCTGGATAGAATACCTAAAATTGTTCAGTGTTCTCACTGTTACAAAAAGTGATATTTTGTTGTTCAAAAGTAGTTCTAGATTGTGCATATTTCTGGATCTCTTACGTATTCAGAGGCAATTTTGCGTTCTGAACTTGGAACAGTTTTTTTTTTGTTGTGTGCAATGTTTCAGCCTAAAACTCTAGGTTATGTTGTTGCTGCAAGGGTCAATGTATAAGATATTGGAGCAAAATTAGGCTGTTTGGCCCATCACTTCTGCTCCACCATTCAATCATGGCTGAACCTTTTTTTTTTCTCCTGCTCAACCTCATTTACTGGCTTTCTCCCTGTAACCTTTGATGCCATGTTCAATCAAGGACCTATCGATCTCTGCCTTAAATACACCCAAAGCCCTGGCCTCCACTGCTGCATGTGGCAATAAATTCCACAAATTCACCCCCCTTTGGAGAAAGAAATTCCTCCGTTTCTCTGTTTTGAATGGATGCCCCTCTATCCTGAGGCTGTGCTCTCTTGTCCTAGACTTACCCACCACAGGAAACATCCCTTCCACGTTTACTCTGTCTAGACTTTTCAACATTCAAAAAGTTTCAATGAGATCCCCCCCCCCACCATTCTTCTAAATTCCAGCGAGTACAGACCCAGAGCCATCAAACATTCCTCATATGATAACCCTTTCATTCCTGGAATCATCCTTGTGAAACTCCTCTGGACCCTGTCCAATGCCAGCACATTTTCTAAGATGAGGAGCCCAAAACTGTACACAGTACTCACCAGTGTCTTATAAAGCCTCAGTATCACATCCCTGTTCTTTTATTCTAGACCTCTTGAGTTGAATGCTAACATTGCATTTGTCTTCCTCACCACGGACTCAACCTGTAAGTTAACCTTTAGGGTGTTTTGCATAAGGACTCCCAAGTCCCTTTATATCTCAGATTTTTAGATTTTCTCCCCACTTAGAAAATGGTCTGCACATTTATTTCTACTGCCAAAGTGCATGACCATGCATTTTCCAACATTATAATTTATTTACCACTTCCTTGCCCATTCTCCTAATCTGTCCAAGTCCTTCTGCACCCTACCTGTTTTCTCAACACCACCTGCCCTCCACCAATCTTCATATCATTTGCAAACTTGGCAACAAAACCATCTATTTTATCATCTAAATCATTTATATACAGCATAAAAAGAAGTGGTCCCAACACCGACCCCTGCAGAACACCACTAGTCACTGGCAGCCAACCAGACAAGGATCCTTTTATTCCCACTCACTGTCTTCCAATCAGGCAATGCTATAACCATGTTAGTAACTTTCCTGTAATACCACGGGCTCTTAACTTGGTAAGCAGCCTCATGCGTGACACCTTGACAAAGGCCTTCTGAAAGTCCAAATATACAACATCCACTGCATCCTCTTTATCTATTCTACTTGTAATCTCCTGAAAGAATTCCAACAGGTTTGCCAGGCAGGTTTTTCCCTTAAAGAAACCGTGCTGACTTAGACCTTAGCAGTTTGAAACCTGACAGTGCTTGTTTGCTCTTTAAAGCCGCTATTTTAAGAAGTCAATAAAAAGAAATTAGATTTAAGTAGAGCAGCTATTGTGTGAGTGGGTCAGCATTAAGAGTGGAGAGTTTTGTCTTTGACTGTTAGGGGTCCAGTGAGGAGAAGCAGGGGCTGTAGGTAGGTATATTTATTTAGTTTTCTTTCTTATGGCACAGGTAGAGCTTTGGGGATGGCATGCAGGATAGTGGAATGCTTCTCTTAAAAGGATGTCAGAAGGCAGAAAGACCTCCATTGTCCCTGATGACGACATTTGCAGGTATTGCATCCAGCTGCAGCTCCTTTCAGACTATGTTAAGGAATTGGAGCTGGAACTGGAAAACCTTGAGATAATTCGTGAGACTGAGCGATTGATTGACAGGCTATAAAGGAACGTAATTACACCCAAGATGCAGAACACAGCTAACTGGGTTGACTGTCAGGAGGGGCAAAGGGGATAGGCAGCCAGTGTAGAGTACCCCTGTGGTCATTCCCCTGAATAACAGGTATACTGCTTTGGATACTGTTGAAGGAGGGATGACCTAGTAAAGGAAAAACACAGACCGGGCACTGAGTTTACGTGGCTCAGGAGAGAAGGGGGGAGAAGAGGCAAGCTGTAGTGATAAGGGATTAATTGGTTTGGGGAACAGACAGGGGGTGCTGTGGATGAGAACAAGATTCCCAGATGGTATGTTGCCTTCTGAGTGCCAGGGACAGTGGCGTCTCAGTTCAAGTTTACAGGATTCTTAAGTAGGAAGTTGAGCTGCCAGAGATGTTGGGTGCTAAGTTAAAGGAAAGGATCTCCAGGATGAACTCAGCAGGTCGGGCAGCATCCGTTGAAAGAAGCAGTCAACGTTTCAGGTCGAACCCCTTCATCAGGACTTTCAACCTGAAACATCGACTGCTTCTTTCAACGGATGCTGCCCGACCTGCTGAGTTCATCCAGCTTGTTTGTACATCTTGATTTGACCACAGCATCTGCAGTGTACTTTGTGTTTAAGAATCTCCAGGGTTGTGTCCTCTGGATTGCTACACGTGCCAAGTGCAAGTGAGGACAGAAATAAGATGATCATACAGCTTATCACGTGGCTAAGGAGAAGGTGCAGGAGAGAGACTTAAGGTTTTTGGATCATGAACTCTCTTCCATGGAAAGTGGGAGATGTATAGATGGGACAGTTTGCATCGAAACTGGAGCAGTACTAATACCCTTGCTGGAAATTTTGTTAGTGCTGTACGGGGGGGTGGTTGTAGAGGGTTAAGCTAGAATTGTAGGTGGACGGGACCAGTGGCAGAGCAGATAGTAGAGTTGTTGTGGGGAATGTTGTAGTTAAGCCTACATACAAAGCCAGGAATTGAAAGGCTGAGCATGATGGGACTAATGTTCTGGGTTCTGTATATTTTAATGCAATAAGTAGTGTGGGAAAGGCGGATGAGTTTAGGGTGTGGATCAGCACGTGGGATTATGACGTATCCATTATTGAAACTTGATTGCATAAGGGTCGGGCTGGCTGCTCAGTGTTCCAGGATACCAGTGTTTTAGATGTGATAGTGCAGCACGGATTAAAGGAGAGAGGTGACTTTTCTAGTCCAGGAATTTGTCACAGCAGTGCTCAAACAGGACAGATTCGAGAGTTCATCTACTGGGGCTATATGGGTGGAACTGAAGAATAAGAAAGGGACGACCACACTAATTGGATTATGTTATAGACCACCTCATAACAGTTTGCGGGATTTTGAGGAGCAGATTTGTAGACTGGTTGCACACAGTCTGTTGCAATAAACATAAGGTTATGATTTTAACCTTCATATTGACCAGGACTCCTATACTGTAAAAGGGCTGGATGAGATAGAGTTTGTCAAATGTGTTCAGGAAAGTTTCCTTAATCAGTTCATAGATGTCCCAACTAATGAGCATGTGATATTGGATCTCATATTAGGATATGAGATGGGGCAGGTGAATAAGTTTGTGTAGGGGAACATTTTGCATATAGTGATCATTAGGCCGTTTGCCCATCGAGCCTGCTTCGCCATTCCATCATGGCTGGTTTATTATCCTTCTTAATTCCATTCTCCTGCTTTCTCCCTGTAACCTTTGACACACTGACTAACCAAGAACCTATCAACTTCTGCTTTAAATATACTCAATGACTTAGCTTCCACAGCTGTCTGTGGCAATGAATTCCACATATTCACTATCCTCTGGCTTAAAAAAAAATTCTCATCTCTGTTCTAAATAGATGTACTTGTATTCTGAGGCTGTGGCTTATGGTCCTAGAGTCCCCCAATATGGGAAACATCCTTACCACATCCACTTTATCTCGACCTTTCAATATTTGATTGGTTTCAATGAGATTCCCCCCCACCCCCATTCTTCTAAACTCCAGCGAGTACAAGCCCAGAGCCATCAAATGCTCCTCGTGCATGAACTCTTTCATTCCTGGAATCATTCTCGTGAACTTCCTCTGGACCCTCTAATGCCCACACGTATTTTCTCAGAAATGTGACCAAAAACTGCTCATGACCTCCAAGTGAGGTCTGACCAATGCCTTATAAAGTCTTAGCATCACATCCTTGTTTTTTATGTTCTAGTTCTCTCAAAATGAATGCTAACATTGCATTTGCCTTTCTTACCACAGACTCAACCTGCAAATTAATCTGTAGGGAATTCTGCACAAGAACTCCCAAATCCCTTCGCACCTTTGAATTTTCTCTCTTTAGAAAATAGTTTGTTTTTTTTTCCGTGTACCAAATTGCGTGACCTACACTTCCCTGAACTATATTCTATCTATGACTTCAATGAACTGGCCTCCACAGCTATCTGTGGCAATAAATTCCACAGATTCACCACCCTCTGGCTAAAGAAATTCCTCTTATCTCTGTTCTAAAAGTACATCCTGTTCTGTGGTTGTGCCCTCTAGTCCTAAACTCCCCCCACTATAGGACACATCCTTGCCACGTCCGCTCTATCTAGGCCTTTCAATATTTGATAGGTTTCAATGAGATTGTCCTTCATTCTTCTAAACTCCAGCGAATATAGGCTCAAAGCCATCAAACACTCCTTTCATTCCCGAGATAATTCTCGTGAACGCCTGTGGGCTTTCTCCATTGCCAGCACATCCTTTCTTAGATAAGGGGCCCAGATCTGTTAGCAGTACTCCCAAGTGAGGTTTAACCAATACCTTATAAAGCATCAGCACTTCATTCTTGCTTTTATATTCTGGTCCCCTTGAAATGAATGCTGACATTGCATTTGCCTTCCTTATCACCAACTTGACCTGTAACCTTTAGGAAATCCTTTCCACCTCTGATATCTGAATTTTCTCCCCATTTATAAAACAGTCCACTCCTTTATTCCTTCTACCAAAGTGCATGACCATACAGTTCCCTACGCTATATTCCACCAGCCTCTTCTTTGCCCATTCTCCTAATCTAAGTCTTTTTTGCAAACTTACTGTTTTCTTAACACTACCTGTCCATCTACCTACCTTTGTGTTGTCCACAAACTTGGCCTCAAAGCCGTCAACTCCAAATCATTGACACAGAATGTGAAAAGAAGCAGTCTCAACACCTGCGGAACACCACTTGTCACCACTTTAATCAAAATGATGTACTGTTGTGCTGTAATTGTATCCAATACGGGGCACACTTTGGATGTCCTCAATGTGGATTGGAACTTGGATTAAGAATCACCAGCTTTCTCCTTTATGTAATGTTTTAAAAGTACCCAGAAGTTGAATGCCAATATAGATAGAGGGTCTGGTATTTGGTGCAATAGGAGCTTGTGTTATATTTGTGACCAGTGTATACTTAAATCTCAAAGACTTGAGTGTGATTCCTCTTATTAAGAAAGCCTATGAGCCCTACTTTGGGTGTAAAATTGGTAACCAAGACAACGCCTGGGTTCCTCACATTTGTTGCACAGCATCTGCTGTCGATCTTAGAGTTTGACTCAGAGGTGCTCAGAAGTCAATGGCTTTCACTGTCCCGATGATATGGTGAAAGCAGAATAGACTGCCTCTTCTGTCTGACTGGTGTGTCTGGTTTCTCTGTTCAAAAACAAGAAATCCATTGAATACCCCAATCTCCCTTCAGCTATGAGACCTGTGCCGCATGATGATAGTCTTCTAGTACTGAAGCCACCGGAGACTAGCAAGGGTACCATGATGCACGAGCCAGGAATGGAAGATGACACTAATACTGATACAGATTTGAAACCCTTTATGTTGAGTGAGCCTCATCTGTTAATTTAATCGGAGTTAAATGACCTGGCCAGAGACTTGTATTGGTCAAAGACAAAAGCAGAATTACTGGGTTCAAGACTGCAAGGATGGAATCTGTTGTCACCGGACACAAAAATTTCCATGAAGAATTTCGGTATTTGAGACAGATGTTTCTCAGAATAACTGATGCCAAGATTAAGGAAGGAAGTTTTGCAGGTCCACAAATCAAACAGACTATCAATGACAGGCAATTCAAAAAATTTCGAGTGGGACCAGAGCAAATCACATGGAAGGCATTCAAAGATGTTGTTGAAAATTTTCTTGGCAACTACAGAGCGTCAAACTATGTGCAACTGATTGACAACATGATTCAAGCATACAAAACAATGAAGTGCAGCATGTCACTAAAGATTCATTTTCTGCATTCCCATTTAGACTTCTTCCCTGCAAATCTCGGTGATGTCAGTGATGAGCATGCTGAAAAGTTTCACCGGGACATTGCAGTTTTGAGAAATGGTGTCAGGGCAACTGGAATCCATCGATGCTCGCTGATTATTGTTGGACAGTTACAGAAGAAACCTCAGACACTGAGTACAAATGAAAATCTTCAACTAAACACTTTAGCTTAGTTGAACTATTGCAAAGCATCAGCACTGTAATGCAGTTAAATGCATTATACTTAATAAAAGTTAATTTCCTGTTTCTCCAAATTCCTATGAGATACAAGTGGTCTGAAATTATATTTGTGTTCAGCTTCAAATAGTCTATAATAAACAAAAAAAAATCTGAGGAAGCAACACTTGCGAAAAAATTTGCTGTCTGGTGTTTGATTTTCGTTTGTCTATCTCTAGGTCTTTGATGTGAGATTGAATGGGCAGCATGTGGTCGTGAAAGATCTGGATATATTTGATAAAGTAGGGCACAGCACAGCACACGATGAACTGGTGTCCTTCTCTGTCAGAAAAGGAAAACTCAGTGTTCAAGGAGAAGTCTCCACATTTAATGGAAAACTACTGGTGGAATTTGTGAAAGTAAGTAACTCTTTTATGCAAAGAAGTGGGATCTCTTTGTTCATCATGTTTGTGGATTACTGCTTTAGAGGAACTTATGGGCTGCTTATATAGTTTAATATTTTATTAATAAGTTCTCAAATACCAAAGCTGCTGCTTGTTCTATTTCTATTTACCTCAAGTGGCTGATAAACGCAATGTATTTCTTAGGCCATTGAGGCAACATCGCACACCCATGACCAAATATCTGGTCAGTGATCATCAAATGAGTTAAATTTTTGATCAGGAATTTTGTTCTCTTCTCACTGTTTGTGTCAGCAACTCTTTGCTATCACTTAATGATGTAACTATGTGGAGCAATAGATTGGGCAATGATTCTCCTGATTAGCATTTCTGTCCAAATTTTTGCCTGCTCACCTCTTGTCCTGAAATGATTAACTCTTGGTTGGGGTACAGTTTGCCCTTTTCCTCATTATTGTATATGAAATATAATGAATATTAAAAGGTGTGGGGACCACCCCTCCACTCCCCCATCTACCACCCTATTATCATTTCCTGTCAGTCATTTTATGTACAGCCACTCCTGTGCATAGCATCATTTTATGGACATACAATCTACTTATATAAGCTATCTTACATATTTAGAGTTGGAAGAAAAAGTTTGTGAACCCTTTGCAATTACCTTGTTTTCTGCATTAATTATTCATAAAATGTGGTCTGATCTTTATCTAAGTCACAATAATAGACAAACACAATCTGTATCAACTAATAACGTATGAATAATTGTACTTTTCATGTCTATTGAACACATTGTTCAATCATTCCTGGTCCAGGCTGGAAAAATTATGTGAACCCTTGTATTTAATAAATGGTAGAACCTCCTTTAGCAGCAATAATCTCCACCAAAAGTTGCCTGTATTTGCTGATCAGACTTGCACAATAGCGAGGACAAATTTTAGATCATTCCTCCATAC
The DNA here is from genome assembly GCF_030144855.1 of Hypanus sabinus. Taxonomy (NCBI): domain Eukaryota; kingdom Metazoa; phylum Chordata; class Chondrichthyes; order Myliobatiformes; family Dasyatidae; genus Hypanus; species Hypanus sabinus. Next base: position 105,718,669 of record NC_082718.1, read on the forward strand.
AAAACTGTTTACTGTTTCTGGGATACCTTGCATGAACATCTCTCTTCAGATCATTCCACAGCATCTGAATTGAGTTAAGGTCTGGAATCTGCTTGGCCATTCCAAAGCACGAATTTTCTTCATTTCTGTTGTTGATTTACTTTTGTGTTTCAGATCATTGGGCTGTTGCATCATCCAACTTCTATTAAGCTTCAGCTGATGGACCACTGCCCTGACATTCTCCGGCAAAATATCTTGATACGATTTTAAATCCCTTGTTCCCTCAATAATTGCAAGCTGTTCAGGCCCTGGGGTAGCAAAGCAGCCCCAAACCATTATTGTGACTTAGATGAAGATCAGACTTCATTTTATGAGTAATTGATGACGAAAACCAAGTAATTGCAAAGGGTTCACCAACATTTTTCTTGCAACTGTGTATTTATTGTGATTTGTAAATTATTTTTGTGTTTTTTATCATTTTGTTTTTTTTTGTGCTGCATCAGATCCAGAGTAGTATTTATTTCATTCTCATCTACACTTGTGTACTAAAATGACATTAAACAGTTTTGAATCTTCATTTTTGGATAATGTATTTACCAATCAGGCCCTGGTTTAAACCCACTGGGAACACTGCATAATCTCCCCTCAAGATCCTGAAACCAGTTGTGCCACCACTTTTGATATTGAATGTGTGATCATCAATATTAACATAAGCCAGAGTTAAAGTGACTTGCCCACTAGGCTCCATTTCATCAGTTATGTTTGCTGGGTCACCAGGGCTGCCCATCATAATTTTAGCTGAAAGTGTAACTGTCTGGGGTGGATATTTTAAGAGGTTAAAATAGCACTGAAGTCCTCAGTGCAAAGATTTTTTTGATTTTTAAGAATTTCCAGGCCAAACCACAAAATGGTTTAGGTTGGAGTCCTAATAAAATAAGTAGTGTATTTCTGCGATGTTCTATTTCAGATCATAGTGTCAGAAGATTAATCTAATTACCTTTGAATAAAGAGGAACATGCAAACGCAAGTTTTCTGTTGCTCCCAGGAGTAGTTTCAAAATATTAATAATTATACTATGAAATTAATATTACTATATAGTTTGCTTTTAGCTACTGTGTTTTGAATTTACAAATCTAGGTATATTATCACTTTGTAAATTAAAGTACAAACACTGACAATACTAATTATTTTCCTTTTGTTTTATGTTCTAGGGTTACTATGACAACCCTAAAATCTGTGCAATATGCATCATAAAAGGAACAGTGGAGGGTAAGAAATATTGATTGTAGTCTTATGACAATTTAAGATTACTTAGTTTGTTGTCAATATTGCTAATACTTCTGGAATTCATAAAATTCAGTAGTTTATTGAGAATGCATGTGTCTCTGAGAAATGAATTAGTCAATATTACTATTAAATCGACAGCTGTGGTATGAAAAAATTATTTATTCACCTCTTATATTGCTTATGTATAATTATCTGCTTTGCATTGTAGTTGCAGTGAGATGTTTAGAATGAGGAAGAGGCAGTGAATCTACAAATACTTAAAGGCTATGTTAATAACTATGTTCAATAGTCTTTATATTAAAGAAATTTTCTTCCAATTAATTAGTAATTAATTGAGTTAACAAACTTGTTAGAAAAATAGATTTAGTATTTAACTTACTCCACGTGTCCATCTCTCTCCCTCCACCTCCTCTCCCTCTCTCCCCCTCCCCTTCTCTTCCCTTTTCCCCCTCCACTTCTCCTCCCTCTCTCTCACCCCTCCACTCTCCTCCCCCGCTCTCACCCCTCCACTCTCCTCCCCCGCTCTCACCCCTCCACTCTCCTCCCCCGCTCTCACCCCTCCACTCTCCTCCCCCGCTCTCACCCCTCCACTCTCCTCCCCCTCTCTCACCCCTCCACTCTCCTCCCCCTCTCTCACCCCTCCCCTTCTCTTCCCTTTTCCCCCTCCACTTCTCCTCCCTCTCTCTCACCCCTCCACTCTCCTCCCCCGCTCTCACCCCTCCACTCTCCTCCCCCGCTCTCACCCCTCCACTCTCCTCCCCCGCTCTCACCCCTCCACTCTCCTCCCCCTCTCTCACCCCTCCACTCTCCTCCCCCTCTCTCACCCCTCCACTCTCCTCCCCCTCTCATCCCTCCCCCTCTCACCCCTCCACTCTCCTCCCCCTCTCACCCCTCCACTCTCCTCCCCCTCTCACCCCTCCACTCTCCTCCCCCTCTCACCCTTCCACTCTCCTCCCCCTCTCGCCCTTCCACTCTCCTCCCCCTCTCGCCCTTCCACTCTCCTCCCCCTCTCGCCCTTCCACTCTCCTCCCCCTCTCGCCCTTCCACTCTCCTCCCCCTCTCGCCCTTCCACTCTCCTCCCCCTCTCGCCCTTCCACTCTCCTCCCCCTCTCGCCCTTCCACTCTCCTCCCCCTCTCGCCCTTCCACTCTCCTCCCCCTCTCGCCCTTCCACTCTCCTCCCCCTCTCTCACCCCTCCACTCTCCTCCCCCTCTCACCCCTCCACTCTCCTCCCCCTCTCACCCCTCCACTCTCCTCCCCCTCTCACCCTTCCACTCTCCTCCCCCTCTCACCCTTCCACTCTCCTCCCCCTCTCACCCTTCCACTCTCCTCCCCCTCTCACCCTTCCACTCTCCTCCCCCTCTCACCCACTCTCCTCCCCCTCTCACCCTTCCACTCTCCTCCCCCTCTCACCCTTCCACTCTCCTCCCCTCTCACCTCTCCACTCTCCTCCCCCTCTCACCCCTCCACTCTCCTCCCCCTCTCACCCCCTCCACTCTCCTCCCCCTCTCACCCCTCCACTCTCCTCCCCCTCTCACCCCTCCACTCTCCTCCTCCCCTCTCACCCCTCCACTCTCCTCCCCCTCTCGCCCCTCCACTCTCCTCCCCCTCTCGCCCTTCCACTCTCCTCCCCCTCTCGCCCTTCCACTCTCCTCCCCCTCTCGCCCTTCCACTCTCCTCCCCCTCTCGCCCTTCCACTCTCCTCCCCCTCTCGCCCTTCCACTCTCCTCCCCCTCTCGCCCTTCCACTCTCCTCCCCCTCTCGCCCTTCCACTCTCCTCCCCCTCTCTCACCCCTCCACTCTCCTCCCCCTCTCACCCCTCCACTCTCCTCCCCCTCTCACCCCTCCACTCTCCTCCCCCTCTCACCCTTCCACTCTCCTCCCCCTCTCACCCTTCCACTCTCCTCCCCCTCTCACCCACTCTCCTCCCCCTCTCACCCTTCCACTCTCCTCCCCCTCTCACCCTTCCACTCTCCTCCCCTCTCACCCCTCCACTCTCCTCCCCCTCTCACCCCTCCACTCTCCTCCCCCTCTCACCCCTCCACTCTCCTCCCCCTCTCACCCCTCCACTCTCCTCCCCCTCTCACCCCTCCACTCTCCTCCCCCTCTCACCCCTCCACTCTCCTCCCCCTCTCACCCCTCCACTCTCCTCCCCCTCTCACCCCTCCACTCTCCTCCCCCTCTCACCCCTCCACTCTCCTCCCCCTCTCACCCCTCCACTCTCCTCCCCCTCTCACCCCTCCACTCTCCTCCCCCTCTCACCCCTCCACTCTCCTCCCCCTCTCACCCCTCCACTCTCCTCCCCCTCTCACCCCTCCACTCTCCTCCCCCTCTCACCCCTCCACTCTCCTCCCCCTCTCACCCCTCCACTCTCCTCCCCCTCTCACCCCTCCACTCTCCTCCCTCTCTCTCACCCCTCCACTCTCCTCCCTCTCTCTCACCCCTCCACTCTCCTCCCTCTCTCTCACCCCTCCACTCTCCTCCCCTCTCTCTCACCCCTCCACCTCTCCTCCCCCTCTCTCTCCCCCTCTCTCCTCCCTCTCTCTCACCCCTCCACCTCTCCTCCCTCTCTCTCACCCCTCCACCTCTCCTCCCTCTCTCTCACCCCTCCACCTTTCCTCCCTCTCACCCCTGCACCTCTCCTCCCTCTCTCTCACCCCTCCACCTCTCCCCCTCTCTCACCCCTCCACCTCTCCTCCCCCTCACCCCTCCACCTCCCCTCTCTCTCTCTCGCCCCTCCACCTCTCCTCCCCCTCTCACCCCCTCCACCTCTCCTCCCTCTCTCTCACCCTCTCATGCTTAGTAAATCCTAATATTATCATTTAAACAAAAACTTGTAAGATCAGCAAAGGTGGAAGGGAAATAATTTTGAAAGTTGATAATGTAGTTTCATTATGATTTTTTAAAGGAGAATTGATTATGTGATACAAACACCTGTTGTAAGTGCAGATAAGTTGCCATGGAATTAATTTAAAAGTGTAAGTCACCTTACTGACAGCTAGCAGATTACTCACTTGTGTGTGTTGCTCTGGATTTCCAACAGCTACAGAATCCAGAGCAATGCGCACAAAATGCTGGAGTAACTCAGCAGGTCAGATAGCCTCTATAGAAATGAATAAATGGTTAACATTTTGGACCAAGACCCTCCACATAACATCTGAGCCTGATTCTGTACTCACTGAGTATGCAGTTGTTAGCAGGCCGCTTTGGATAAGGAGTATAGGCTAATTGCTCCTCACTCCCAGAGCCAATATAATGAGAATAATCATTTCAGCACAATAGATGATGAAGTTGTCGATACTTCTGGTTCCAGTTTGGTGATCTGTTGGGCAAATTCCACCTCTTTGGTGTACACAATCTCTAATCTCTAATTTTACATCAGCAACTAAACTATGAAATGACCTTGCAAAATGATCCTTTAACTGTAGTTTTTGCAACATGGACAGAATTCACATCTTATTATTCAGTGTGAACAGTAGGGAAAAAACAGAAGCAAGTGCAGACTGTTAAATCGTGGCAGAATCAGGCTTGCTTATGAAACTAATCAATATAGCCTGTTATTCTTTCAAATAAAATAACAATGTATGAATGGGTAAGTAAGAAGCTAGCTTTCAAAACTAAAATACCCTGCGCTCAAATAAAAGCTCTTAATTGGTTAGAACTATTTCCTGTTGCAGTAAATTGTCTGAAATAATTACTCTGATTCAGACACATTTGCTTTGAACTCCAAACAAGGCTGACATCAGATGATCAAATTAATAGTTGTTCTCAATAACTTTGAGCAACCCCCAAGACTACCATGACTAACAGAAATTGATTTGAAAAGTAATTGCATAAGACCATTACAAAAGATAACTAAAGTGTAATTTTAAAACTTTTTTTTGAAAGGGGAGTGAGACTTTCCATTCTCAGACAGCTATGTCAACCGGAGATATCGCAAAGTACTTCCGCTAACAAGTTGCTTATTATCAATTATCAGCAGATCTGCAAGAAATGTGTCCCTTTATAAGAAAGGACATCAAAGTCTTTGTAACTCAATGTGAAATGTCTTGTATGAATATACTAATTAGGAGCAGGAGTAGGCCAATTGGTGCTTCGTCCCTGCACCCCATTCAATCAGAGTTTGATTGATGACACGATTGTCACACTCTTGTCTTAACTATTAAATATTCACCTAATGCTTATCAAAAGTTTACTTCAGCCTCAAAATATTCTATGTGCTCCTTTCCACTGCATTTTAGTCTTTGTAACACTCTTCCTCAAAACTCTCAAAAAAAGAACTTTCACCGTGTTTCTGCATTAACATCACCAGTGACTTATTTACTTTTTAAACACTGATCATGGGTTCAAAATTCTTCCACAAGAGGCACATTCGTTTCACATCTTCTTTGCCAAGGCTGCTTAGGATTCTGTTTCAATCAAACCTTTCCACTCGGGAAACCCACCTATTCCAGCGCTTGTCTTTCCTTCATTAATATGTGCACGGTCCTCCAAATGTGATGTCATCACCACCCCATTTTGGTGAGGCGTAACCTCCTTATTTTTATATTCAATTTCCCTTGCAATAAACTATAATATCCTGTCATCTTCTCAAATCAACTGTACCTCCTTTTTAGGCATTAATGGATCTTGCACTAGGATATCCAGATTGCTTCATATTGTAGTTCTGCTATCTCTGGCTGTTTAGAATTTTGATTTGACAAAATAGTCAATTTCTCATCATTTGGAAGATCTTTGCTCAGTGGCTTAACCTATCTATAGCCTTCTGTGGCCTTCTTAATGCCCTCTTCATTTACTTTCTTATCTATGACCCAGTTTAGCAAATTTGACATCTGTAACTGTAATCTTTTCTGGACCAGGTTCTTTCTTGGGGAAACTATTCATAGCAAAGTTGACAGATGAAATATTGAAACCTATATATACTGGACATAATGCAGATTTCACCTCTGAACACCTGGGCAAAGTTCATGTCTGGTTTGGATGGGTTCATTTGATTTTCTGGTGTAGATTTTCCACTCTTCCTACACTGATCTACACTATCAGTACCACTTTGGTGTCAGGAGGTGACTTTACAAAGTAAAAATTGAATGATCGCCTACTACATGTGTTGATCTGTTCATAAGAATATAAAAAATACAGTACTGTACAAAAGTCGAACATGTTTATATTACTAGGGTGCCTAAGACTTTTGCATGGTACTGTAGTAATTTTATGTATTGCACTGTACTGCATTTGCAAAAACAAAACATTTCATGACGTACAGGAATGATGATAAACCTGATTCTGATATGAGTCTTTATTGTAGACTGAGGGTGGGAAAGGGGCAAGGAGAGGGAAGCACTAGAGAGACATTCTGTAATGATCAATAAACCAATTGTTTAGAATCAAATTGCCTTGCCTGGTGTCTCAGGGCTGGGTGTGTCTGCATGCACACCATCTCCCAGTCCCTGATACTCCTCCATTACCTAATCCACAGCCTTCCCACAGTGCTCCACCCTCACCATTCCCAAAATCCTTTGCTCCCACGAAATTTACAAACTTGCTGCCAGCTCCATGTTGACAAATAGGCAGTACTGTGCAAAAGTCTTAGGCACCCTAGCTAGATATATGTGCCTAAGATTTTTGCGTAGTACTACACATTTTGATAAGGCAAACAAGAACTTGGTTTATTTTCAGTCATTTTGTGAAAATTTTCAGAAACTAATAACATTTTAAAACATGTTTGCCAGCTCTTCAGAACACACAGTGATGGTTTACGTGGTTCATGCAACATTCCATTGCTAAATGTGGAAAGCCCGAGACTGATTCTGCAAGCAGTAAGGGAGGTTCTGAGTACAGTTTTGCATAAGTCACCAGACCAAATAATTAAAGCGATTCCACTCAGCAACAACTCTGTTCAAAGACAAATTGATGAAATTTCTGAGAATATGGAAAGATACATTGTGCAACATACTTAGGACAAAAGAATTTGCCCTGAGGTTGGATGATTTAACTTTGCAAGGAAATGAATCTTTGTTTCTTGGTTATGTTTGCTTCATGAATCATGAAAGCGTGGTTCAAGAGTTATTTGCATGAGGACTAGAAATAGATATGATCGGGAATCAATATTTCGGGCTGTTGAGTAATTTTTCAAAGAGAAGGACTTCCCGCTCACCAACTTTCTTTCTTGTGCAACAAATGGGGCACTGTCAATGACAGTATGCCACCATGGGGTTATTACTTTATTGTGTTACAAACCCCGTAACTGGGTCACTTACCAGCAAAGATAGAGAGGTCTGTTGAAGTCTGATGGTACTATTTTTACAGTATTTATTGATAAAAATACACAAAAATAATATCAATGCAAACATACAGATAATATACGTTGTTAATACTAAATCTAAAAGTGTGGGTATAATAATAATAAGAAATAGCTCTATCATTGTCTAGGAGATAATGTATTGTCCGATGGAAATATAAAAGTCACAGTTCATTCAGGCTGCAGCTTTTTGGTTGGAGAGAGACAGATTTTAGAAACTTGCCAGCTTTTCCTTTTTATGATGTCGATCCTTCGAAATTTCGTTGGTGGTGGCCTCTTCGTTAGCTAAGCCATTCTTCCTTGGTAAACCCGCCAATTCCTAGGCAAAGGAAAAGGATGCACGCGGGCCCCCCACTGGCTGTCGCTATTAAACGCTGTCACGGGATTTCTAGCGTTTCTCCTGGTGCATCTAAAGGGGTTGTTCCCCAGACCCTCTTTTATCCTTACTCATGGGGTCTCAGATGTCAATCAGGTTGGGATGATGCAATCCCTCAACCAGCCCACTCTGGTCATTCCCTGAGGGCTTCAATGAATAGTACAGTGCTCAATACACAATTCCATCTCCAAGAGACAATAGCCATTATCCGTGGCTTTATCTTGCTGAGGGGCCAGGACACATTCCAAAAACCTTTAGGATTCTCTCTCATTTCCTGGGTCCCAGACCCGAATTAATAGCGATCTGGCGATTCTCACAAAGGAGGGGGCTACTTTGTACCCTTTGGCCCCTCAGAGTTCTGGCACATTCATAACAATTGAAAAAAGCTGTACCTAACATATTTATCACTCACTGTGTAATTTACGGACAACGTCTTGTCACAAAGAAGCCTAATTGACCTGCTGCACAAATCATTAAATGCAATTACAACAGCAGTAAATAAGATCATCTCATGTTCTCAGTTTTCAACTATTTTGAGAGCTTTTTATTGAGATTGATAAAGCTTGAGTGCTTGCTGTTGCACACAGAACTCAGATGGCTCTCAAAAGGAAACTGCCTGAGACACTTTATGTGCTCTTTGAAACTGATAAAATTGTTTGAAGACTTGAATGCATCATTCAGTAATCTACTCGAGTATAGCATGGCATTGCTTATTTGTCTGAATTATTTGCAAATAAATTAATTAAATCTTCATTTGCAAGGAAATTGTGAATCTTGTCAGTCAAACCAGTCGTCTACACATCTCTGAGCAAGTTAACCCAATTTAAGTGGAACATTGGCTGTTGTGACCTTTTCCAATTTCTGAGCCACTCTGAGTTTGAGGAGAAAGAAAGAATATCAGAGAATGGTCCTCAAGTATACTGTGCCCACCTGAGTGAGCTGCATAAAGACATGTCAGAGAGATTTCAGGATCTTGATCCAAGTTCCAGACTGGGTAATAAATCCATTCCTGAACTCTTGTAGTAAGGAATTGACAGGAAGGATGGAGGAAGAACTCGTCTCGCTACAAAATGACTGAGCTGAAGCTGAGGTTTAAAAAAATCATATTAAAATTTTTGGTTTCAGAAAGAATTCTCTGAATGCTCTCCTACACTGTGGAAAAAGGGTCAAGATGTTCTTTGTTGCTTTTTCAACATCATATTTAGGGAAGCACAATTTCAGTGCAGCCGCCCAACTTCTTTCAAAACAACGAATCAGACTGCAGATTACTGAACATGGGGATCTGAGACTCCTTCTGAGTGACATTCAGTCTGATGTTGAGAGGCTGATATCTCTGCACCAAGCCTGTCCATCCCATTGAAAGGTGAAAAAGCAATGAAGTAGTGAATAATTGGACTGCTAATGTGCACTCTAAAATTGTTGATGAAAATTATTTTTACTGAAATTAATAAATAAATAATTTTATTCGTAGTTTTAAATAGATTTGAAGGGTTTTTGTAATTATTTGTCACTGCTTTGAATTTGTAGTTCCTATTTTCTTTAACTGTGCATTGTAAATCAAAATTCTTTATAGTTTTTCTGTAATGGTTGGAAAGAGAGAGGGTTAACCCAAAAAGGTTTGGGAACCGTTTCCCTAACTCTGTTTGAATAGGGCATAGGTTATTGTGGTCCCGAAGTATTCAGCACCAGAACTAACAGTTGAAACAAATAGCCTTGTTCAGTCCATTGATTGATTTCCTGATATATGGAATAAATCAAACAGGCTGAAGGCTATACAGTCTCACCACATAACTAATTTTGGCATTGTTCTTCTAAATGTAATTAATTTAATTCTTGGAATAAGATTATTACTGAAAAGGCCAACGTTTATTGCACTTTAGAACCACTGCAGTCCTTCCAATGACTATACTCCATGATGGTGTCGGATAAATAGTTTCAGGGTTTTAACCCAGTGACGATGAAGGAATAGCAGTATTTCCAAGCTGGGTGGTCTTCACGTATGCTTGCTGCTCTTGTCCTTATTAGTGAAAGAGGCTAAGGGTTTCTGATCTTGTCATCCATCCTCTAATGTAGTTACAAGAGCTACACATTGTTCTATGGCTTTATTCCTTAACAATTTAGCTATTATCAATGACAGACTGGCCAGACATATCCATGCCACTTCTCACCTTTGTATCAAAGGTATGACGTTAACAATCTTCCAATTCTATCACATCAACATTGAAAGTTTAAGATGGTGCTCATGCTATTTCATCCCTTTTTTCCCAAGAATTCAGAATATATGTAATCTTGGACGTGATTTATCAACCTGTTGCAGCTATTACTTCTCTTAGTATATCCACTGACGTTGTGGTTAATGCCAATTCCTATATCATCTCCATTTAATGAGTTGAACTAATTATTTTAGCTGTAGACACTTCCTTATGGTTACAGAAACAAGTAAAAATCTGCAGATGCTGGAATTCCGAGCAACACACACAAAATGTTGGAGGAACTCAGCAGGCCAGGCAATCCTGATGAAGAGTCTTGGCCTAAAACATTGACTTTTACTCTTTTCCATAGATGCTGCCTGACCTACTGGGTTCCTTTAACATTTTGTGTGTGTTGAGTGATCAGCTGATCTGCTTTTGAACATGGAGCTTGAAGTAAGAGAAATGGTTAGAGAGTGACGGTACCTAATAGAGTCTCCAACTGGACAGTTAATTGATAACAATTTAATAAAGTTAACAAACTTGGCCTTTCTAATTATAGTAATTATTAATGTCCTGAGAATTTGAAAATATTCAATGAGAAATGTATAAGTTAAGCTTGAATTGACAAACTCAAAGTTTGATTTAATATTACAATAGTTAACAGGTTAATATTAATTCCCTTTTATAAAAAATTTGTGCCTTTTCACAGATGTTCCAAAACTCCTGCCTCATCCTGGTTTGGAAAAAAAAGAGGAAGAGGAAGAGGAGGAGGATTATGAGGAAGGTACTGAGAAGAAGACGATAAGCAAAAAGAAGGTGAAGTCTGGACCTCGAACACCTGACCCATATGCCTCTGACAACAGCAGCCTAATGTTTCCAATCTTAGTTGCCTTTGGGGTCTTCATTCCCACTTTGTTTTGTCTATGTCGATTATGAGAGAATACCTTAGCATGTACAGTGGTGCGTGTGGGTGAGGAACTATGTAACAGCATGGGGCAGTCTGTTTAAAACAGTATGTTTCTGTTCCCTCCTTGGAATTCAGGGGGGAAAGGAGAAGAAATGGTTTGTATTGACTTTTGAAGGTTTGAATTGCAATAATTTTTTGTTTTTGTTAATTTTTTAAGTCTCCTTGAATAATTAAGTGTAAAATTGAAAAGAAACCCAAAAATTGAATGCTTGAAGCAGTGTTTAATTTTTGCTGTGATAAAGGTCTGGTTTAATGGATATTCAGGTTGGGAAAAAAATGTGCCTCAATGTGAAGACTGTACACCTAATACTTGCCATTAGTGTTCAAAGAAACCCATAACTTTACTGGTAAAACTTGAATGGAGATTATGAAATGAGAAAGGTACTGTAGACAAATTAGTGGTGATCCAAATGTCTTAAGTTCCATCCCCTCCTTTGCAGTAACATGTCTCCACTTGGACATGGGCATGAGAATTTTTTCTCATGAGCGAAGTGTCCAAGATCAGATTCAGTTTGGTTAGAGAATGGCTGTTTAGTAATAAATTAGGTAAGTATGAAATTTTCAGTGTGAAAAGGTAGTGCTTGTTTCACCAGCATCTTTAGGTTTTACCTTATGACTTGGTACAATGCTCAAATGTTTTCATGATAATTTAAGAAGTGCTGTTTTTGTTGACTAACTTCTCTGGATTACAACAGAAGATTTCCTTAAAACTACTAGAATAAAAACAAAAGTAATATGTAATGGTTTATCATAATCTGAAAAGAGAAAATCATTATACTGAATTATTTCATCATGTCTGAAATAGCAACTCATCCCTAAACCTTTTAGGTTTAAATGGATTTGCTGTTTTCTTCTAGCTTTTTTAATATTTCATTTTTTCCATTATTTGCAGTTTATAAAAAATACTTTTACTTTCTGTTCCCAATCAAGGGGTCCTCAATGACAGGAGTTTGAACTGGATAGTATTATAGAAGCAATAAAATTTGAAATCCCTGCACATGTTAATACATCTTTTCATAAAGCCCTTCTGAGTGACCACATACAGATTGTACAGCAGTACTTACTTAAAGCTTGCAGAAGAGGTACAGCTGTCCACAATGTAGAGCAGTTACCTAACCTTATAAAAAGTGCCATGAACTCTTCTGTAAAGCTATGCCATAGAGTTGATTTAATCTGTTAATCTCTTGGTGCTTAATACAAACTTTAGAAATAAGATGAGGTGCTGAATGAAAGATGTAGTGTCTTCTGTGAAGGACAACTGGAAAGGGATTCTTAATGGCAGCAAGGAACAGCATTCATAATCTCGGAGAAATTTTATTTGACATAATGGCAATAGAATTCCCTAATCGTAACTGTCTCCCCTAACTTTGCCCTCTTTTCCAATCTAGACCAGGCATTCCTAGTTTTTGTTTAGTCACTGAGACCTACTACTATTTTACCAACACAATGGGCTACACAGCATAGCCATAAATCTGTGGCCTACTGATCTCTGTGCCCGCTCATTTCTAACAAATTGTAGAGGTTCCTGTGTAGAATGCTGTTGAACCTGAAATTTGAATCTTGTTCTCTCTTCAACTTGGTGGGAAATTTGAGCTGTTTTGGCTCTTTAAGAAGTTTAGATTATATTTCGGGTAGGGCAGTTAAAAGGAGGCATTGCAGATATTTGATATTACTGTTTTAAAATTAGTTGCTGTGGCACCTGCAGAGCAAAGGCACGGCACTTGAAATAAAAGAAAATCATAGAAGTAAAACATTTATAATTTGGTTTAAGTCATTTTATATAAATCCTGTACTATCTTTATAAAGTCCCATAAACAGAGGAAACCTTTTGCCTTTCTTGGATACTTGCAAAAAACTGCTTTTGGATTTTGGAAACTAAGTGTACAACTTGGGGAAAAATAAGCTTTTAGTAATCCAAGTGTGGTATTGAATGAAAGGAAAAATCCTGTACAATTTAGTCATTGCCAGTTTTAATGATTTATACTATGGAAATAAAATACTATATTTCCCCTAAATTATTTTGAGCATCATGGATAACTTCACTCAGCATATTCACAAGGAGGCTTAACTATTTCTTTTCCATGGATGGAAAGGTGAAGAGGGAATAGATTTTTTTCCCAAAAGTGCTTGAAGCTTAGTGTTATTGATTCCAAAGAGAAAACTGCTGTTTAACTTTGGAGATTCAATAGATTTTTTTTGGCTAACCTGAATCCTAAAAAGTGTAGGTAGAATTTGTGCTTTATGGTGTAATCTAGATTTGTGTGTGTGCGCGCGTGTGTGTGAGTGTGTGAGAGAAAATCATTTCAGTTTGTAGCTAGGCTTTTGTTTGGAGCTCTCAGGAACTTGGGTTGAGGGTATATTTGTATTAATTTGCACTCTGATGGTTTTAATCAGTGGAATATAATGACAAGGGAGAAGATAAAAGTTATTTTTATGTCACATGTATTCAGATGAGTGGAAGACTACAGTTTAGGCCCTGGATTACAGTACATATTAAGTACTAATCTGTCAACCCGGGGTTTTCTGCCTTTGGGTAGAAATATTTGTGTGCTGTGCACCAACTATAATGTGCTTAATTTCTTTGTGGATCTTTCTTCCTTTTTGAAAGAACTGTATTCATGCCAATGCAGCAGTGACAATATGTACTGCTATTATCATCAGACAGACTTGCCTGTTATCTTAAACTGCAGTGGTGGGACTAGAGAACAAAATGTGTTTATAAGAGCTGGGGAACTGTCAGCTTCATCAATCCTGACTTGGCTTCAGTTCATCTTGATCAACTTAAAAATTGGAATAAGCAATTATTAAACAGAATTGTAAGATTCTGATATAGCAGTTAATTTAATGGTTACCATCAATTGAATAACAAAGAAGCTGTTAATATTTTGTGCATCCTAGGAATTATTATTTTATTCTTAACAGTAATTCTGTTGCACAAAAAAATCCCTAAAATTATTTATTTTCTCCAAATTTTCTTTAGCAATTTTCATTGTTTCCCAGTTTATTTAATAGTGTTAAGCTTGGCATTTGTCAATTTCTGTCTTCCACCTTATCCTGGTTTGAGCAATATTGACTACTGTTTGGGAAGTGGATGGGTGTTTATTGTGAAGATGGAAGGTCCCCAGTCTGACTGGTAAGCCCAGTTCCCTGGGGGGAAATCATAGGACTTTGATATCCACAAGCTTTTACATATAGTGGCATGATAATGGTTTATGCAATTATTGCACTTAAATCATTGTATTGAGCCCACCTGTTTAGAGCAACTTTAACTGAATGTCTGGAAAGCTCTACATTCACCAAATAGCAGCAAATTTTGCTCTGTTGCCATTGCATTTTCTGCAATTTGGAAATAAAATTGAATTGAAACTGTTCTAGTTTACCCCTTCAATGATACAGGTTTTATAGAAAACTAAGTACCTTTGTTTTTAAAAAAAAAAGTCACAATATATGTATTAGTTCTGACATGAAACATTTTCTCTGGTAAGTTTGAGGAATGGGCCGTTCAGTTTTTTTTTAATTGGTTGAGATGAAATGGGCTATGAGTAAATCTGATTCTTTTTTTATCAACAATTAGAATATGTAAGCAGAAGGTAAAACAGCAAAGCAATTTTGAAAGTAACAAATAAAAGGAAGTGCTGAAAACGGTCTTCAAAGTCAAAGGCGAGTTTATTGTCGTGCACAAGTACGTGTATGCACATTTTAATGAAAAACTAACCTGCAGAATCAGATATATCATCACTGATTTGACATGAAATTTGTTGCTTTGAGGCACTAAAAATTACACAAATAAATAATGAGAAAATGAGTTACACATCAGATAGTTTACTTGGAGCTATTTTCATTATCTCACACAGTGCTTGTAGATGTATCACAGGTATGGATTGTTAAGTCCATGTTCAAGTTTAAAGTCATGGCCAACAGGCATCATATCTTTAACACTGATTTCTGAATGGATTTTCCTGGGATCTCCTGAGGTTGGGATTAAGGAAGGATTGATGGGGACAACTACAGGGAATTTCCCAAATAATTTAGCTCAGGCCATACAGGAACTACTTAGTTAGAAAATGAACAGGTTGAGAATTGTGGATTCAGGAGCTCAATGCTCAACCCTTCCTTTGCTAGAACAAAAGTAATCGTAATGAGATGCTAAACGTATGTGTTGTTGATTGACCCGCCATTTACTAAGTAATGCTATTAAAATAGACTGACTTAGGTTACGGTGGGCTAGAGAGTAAAATCAGCTACTTTAACAATTTCAAGATTCTGAGCTCATCCAGCCTATTTTCACCTCAGATGTCCAATCCCTGTATACCTCCAACTTCACAAGGTTTGCCTTGGTGCCCTTCACTTTTCATTTGAGTCTTGATGAATTTCTTTCACGTGGATGAAATTACTCCCACACTAAACAACTTGGGAATCTTCAATATAGGTCCAAATTGAATTATACTGTTTCTGGGTTGCACCACGCATTCCTTGTTTCAGTCCTACTTGGATCTTCTCCTTCATCTCTTTTATTTCCCACCATATTGATTTACTGTCCTTATATAGAATTTGTAAAGCTTCATTGTCTTGCGATTTCAACTGCTCTCATACTGGGCCATTTGTTTCTTCAAATTATGGTGGATGATTGGAAGAGATTCTTGGGCATTTTCAGCCAATTTTATTCATTGACATCTTCTTAGTGAAAAGAATTGCACAGTTCTCTACCCAATGCACAGGCGATACACATTACAGCAAAACTGATGGCAGATGCAACTTGAAAACATTTCTAGTTCAAGCACAGCAGCAACTCTGTCCACATGGAAGAGAAACAGTACACTGAAGGTGAGTGGATTGATTAATGTGGGAATAAGTCAAGAACTAATTAATACCAAGAGATAACCTGAGTTTTTAAATGAGAGTCTTTTATCGGGAAGAACTTTTGGTAAGATTTTCTTTTCTGCCAAAGGAATGTTGCCATATTGCCCTTGCATCTGTTAGTGAGGTCCAGGAGACAATTCAGCACAATATATAAACAAGAGAGTCTGCAGATGTTAGAAATCCAGAGTAACACACACAGAATGATAGAGGAACTCAACAAGTCAAACTTGATCTATGCAAAAGAATAAAGAGTTGACGTTTTGGGTGGAGACTCTTCATCAGGACTTCAGCACAATGGGTTATTCCAGTGGGTAACACTGATCTTTAAAAAAATTGCCGTTATCTTTCTTGAAGGGTGCTACTTCAAAGCATTTTTCCAGTCCAACTACAATCTTACAGGATCATTATGCATCTCCAAATTCAGGCTATTTCACCTTGCCCTTTTTTCCATTTATTGGTAGCTGCATTTCAGCCACCAGAGGGAGGGCCTAAACTTGAGAATTCCACTTTTCTATCTCTCTACAACCCTCTTCTTAAAAATCTAACTCCTAAACCTGGCTTTTTGCCAGATGACCTAATTTTTGTGGGTGGCCTTGTCTTATATTTGTTTGATATTCTTCCATAGAATTTCATATGTACTAATATGCGAATTGTTGGTAATGATCTGTAGTGCTGCAATGCTTTTGCACAAAGACACTGACTTCATGCCGGGGTATTGATCCAAAGGTGCCACCTTTGTTCAGTCATTCGTGTATTAAATAATCACATGGTCCAAAGCAACAGAAGGCTACTGGGTCCATTGTTTCTGTGTACATTCTACGGTGGACTTTTCTAAATAGCTGCATTCTCCTGAACCTCCCCCTATAGACAGTGTTAATGTGAGGAATGTTGGATTAGCCATGACCCATTAAATGGCAGGGCAGACGTGGGGCTGCATAATCTTTCTACTTTTGGTCTTCAGTGAAAGGAGAGATGCTGGAATCTATCCCAAAAAGTCACAAAACTCAAAGAAGCAAAAACATGCAAAATGATGTTGATGTCTTCTGTCTGGATTTTCTGAAGACCATCAATCACCCATTTACATTCAAAGTAAATTTTTTATCAAAATACATATATGTCCCCGTATACTGCCCCGGGATCCATTTTCTTGCAGGCATTCATAGTAGATACACAGAAACAATAGAATTAATGAAAAGCTGCACATGACAAAGATGGACAAACAAGCATTGTGCAAAAGACAACAAACTGCAAATACAAAACAGAGGGATAATAACTGTTCCTGAACTTTGTGTGGGACTTGAGGCTCCTGTATCTCCTTTCTGATGGCAAAGGTGAGAAGAGCACATAGCCAAGATGGTGGGGGTCCTTGATGATGAATGGTGCTTTCCTGCAACAGTGCTCCTTGTAAATTGCTTAATGTTGGGGAAGGCTTTGCCTGTGATGACTGGTCTGTATCCACTACTTTTTGTAGGCTTTCCCATTCTGGATCATTGGCTTCCATACCGGGCCATTATGTAACTCATCAGGATGCTCTCCACTGTCCATCTATAGAAGCTTGTCAAAAGTTTTAGATAACATGGTGAATCTGCACAAACTTCTAAGAAAGTAGAGGTGCTGCTGTGCCTTTGTAATGGCAGTTACACGCTGGAACATGATAGATGCGCTGAAACTACAATGCTGAGTAATTTAAAGTTGCCGACCCTCACCACTTATGTTCTCCTGATGAGGACTGGCTCATGGACCTCCAGTTTCCACCTCCTACAGTCAATAACCAGTTCTTTGGTTTTGCTGACATTGAGTGAGAGGTTATCAACCTCCCTCCTTTATGCTGATTCATCACCAGCTTTGATTTGGCCAACAACAGTGGTGTCATCATATCGACTACAAATGTATCTATTCTCCCCACATGTCCATCAGGTTCCCCAGATTCTATCACTCATCTACATACTAAGGGGCAGTTTACAGTGGCCAATTAATTGCATCTCTTTGGGACATGGGAGGAAGCCAGGTCACATGGACAAAACCTGTGGTTGTGGTTGTGACAGTGCATGTGATCTGCACAAGACAGCTGCAAACCCCGATCACTGGTGCTGAAGCAGCAGCTCTACTAACTGCAACATTGTTCTGTCCAACACATTGAGTCCTTGGTGTGGAATTTAAACCAATGACCTTCTAAAGAGAGCGGTTAACTAAGCCTTGGCCAACACAACAATTTGTATTCTTAGCAGCCCCTGAATTCATAGGGCAATTAGTTCTATTGTAACCCATTTCACTGGAGCTTCAGTCATGCTGAGAGTGATAATATGACCTTTTGCAGAGAAGAATGGATATTGCAACAATTTTGTGGAAAACTGCAGCCATTGTGCTGTGGCTGAACTTCCTGTAGACCAGAGGGATGAGTCAGCAAACCAAAGACTAAAGTATTCAGACGTTTGATGCCCATTATTCTCAATGTGGTTAAAAATATCTTAGCCTGACAGAAATGTGATGTTTGCTTGGATACTGTGGTTGTAATTTTACTGGAAGGAAGAACTAGATTCTACAAATGGCCCAAGGGAGCAAAGCACTAGCATTTAAACTCTGCATTACTTAATCCACAAGAACACACACCTTGTCCAGTGATTTGGCTTAGCATCCAAATACAAGTGTTTGAGAAACACATGAACAATTTCAAATCAAGCAGCTTTGTTAATCTATGTGCATATGCCTTATTGCCTTGTAAAATGTTGTAACACTACTGTGGCATTCCTCTGTGTACACCAGGAATTAGTTTTCTGGAAGCACAGTTTTAATGATGCCTACATCAAAATTGATCAACATGCTGGTATTTATAGAACTTACTGCCATTTCTTAGTGGTGGCTATGAGCTGCTGTCTTGAATTGCTGTAGTCCTTTATGCAAAGATATTTACAAAGACAAGGCCTAGGTTTTAAAATTTGCCCCAAGGATAAGTGGTTTCTTGTGGTTACGTGTACAACGATACAGAGAAAAGCTTGTCTTGTATGCAGTTTGTACAGATCAGTTCATTACAGAGTGCATTGAGGTAGTACAAGGTAAAACATTAACAGAATGCAGAATAAAACGTAAGAGTTACAGAAAAACTGCAGTGCAGGTAGACAGTTTAAGTGCAAGGTACATTATAAGGTCAGAAGTCCATCTTATTGTACTAGAGGACTGTTCAGTGATCTTATAACAGCATACTAAAAGCTGTCCACAAGCCTGGTGGTACGACAGGCGAGGGAAAGGAGAGAATGTCCAGGGTAGATGGGGTCTCTGCTTACTGAATCAGCGAGAAGTTGAAAGGCACAAATGTATAGTCTTTACTCCAAGTTTAGAAGACTGAAGAAGGTGAACATAGAAAATACTTTTTTTTTTGAAACTGGGCATTTGGGAATCTGAGTTTGTTATCTGAAGATTTTGTTTCCACAGCAATGGAGGAATTGTAATAAATCTCCAAGTCTATATACTGGGTGACTTAAGTAAATTTGCAGGTAGAGATGTTTCCAATTGATCACTCCTAGAGAGCAGAGGTCACACGCTTGGTAAAACAGTTGTAAACACCTTGGACAACTGCTGCCACGTGTTTTGATTTACTGCAGCAGTGGTAAAGGAACTGAGAACTTTGAGCTCTTTGCCTGTCATAACCAGGTAATTTAGTGGTGTTGTTGGAGAGGCACGTATCTAAGCAAGACTCTCCTGACATGTGTTGTAAGTGGTGGAAAAGACTAAAGAATTTGTTAGGTAAGTCACTTATTACAACAAACCCCACCTTTGTTCTGCAATTGTCTGCCTAGTGTTTAAGCAGTAAGTTGGTTTGGAAAAAAGTTCTAGCTAAGGCTAACCCCAGCATGAGGCTGCCAAACAAGAGACCATGGTATTACAGGAAGATACTTGCATGGATAGAAGATTGGCTGACTAGCCTTTCCTGGTTGGCTACCAGTGACCGGTGGTGTTCCGCAGGGGTCGGCTTTGTGACCATTTCCTTTCACATTATATGTTAATTTACTTTGAACTTTGATGATCTGGATGACTGAATTAATGGCTTTGTGACCAGGACTGTAGACTATACAAAGATGGGTGTTGGGACAGTTAGTGTTGATCCAGCAGGGTGTCTGCAGAAGGACTCAGCCAGATTAGATGAATTGGCAAAGAAGTGGCAGAGAGAATACAGTGTAGGGAAATGTATGGTCATGCATTTTGGTAGAAAGTATAAAGGCATGCACTATTTTCTAAACGGGGAGCAAACTCAGAAATCAAAGTAAATTTATTATCAAAGTACAGCTATGTCTCTATACACAACCCTGAGATTCATGTTCTTGTGGGCATATTCAATAAATCCATAGTAGAATTAATGGAAGACCACACCAACTAGGGAATTCAACCAGTGTGCAAAAAAAAAATAGTGCAAATACAAAAAGTAAAAAGATTTTCTGTGCTTTTGTGTATCCATACCAGGCTGTGATGCAGTGAGTGAATATAGTCTCCACTACTCATCTATAGAAATTTGTCAGAGTTTTAGGTGTCATGCTGAATCTTTGCAAACTCCTAGAGGAGCTGTCTTGCTTTATTCATAATTGCACTTGCTTGCTGTCCAGGACAGGTCCTCTGACATTATAACACCGAGGACCCTCTCCACCTCTGATCCTCTGATGAGGACTGGCTCATGGATCCCTGGTTTCCCCTCCTGAACTCAATAATCAATCCATTGGTCTTGCTGACATTGAGTGAGAGGTTGTTGTTATGGCATCACTCAGCGAGATTTTCAATCTCCCTCCTATATGCTGATTCATTGCCGCCTTTTACTATGACAATGGTGGCATCAGCAAAATTTGAATATGGTATTGGAGCTGTGCTTAGCCACACAGTCTTAAGTGAGAAGGACAGGGGACTAAGCACACGGCTTTGTGGTGCACCTGTGCTGATTGAGATTGTGGAGGAGATGTTGCCAATCTGAACTCACTGGGGTCGCAAGTGAGGAAATCGAGGATCTACTGGGGCCAAGGTCTTGGAGCTTGTTGATTAGCTTTAACGGGATGATGTTGTTGAACGCTGAGCTGTATTAGATAAAGAGCTTCCTGGTGTATGCACCTTTGCTGTGCAGATGTTCCAGGGTTGAGTGAAGAGTCAATGAAATGGCATCTGCTGTGGATCTGTGCTTCGGAAGGCAAATTGGAGCGGATCCAAGTCACTTCTCAGGCAGGAGTTGATACATTTCATCACCAACCTCTCAAAACACTTCTTTGTAGATGTAGTCATTGAGTCAGTTTACCACATTTTACATAGGCACCAGTATAGCTGAAGCAGGTGGTACCTCAGTCTGCTGAAGTGAGAGGTTAAAGATATCAGTGAACGCTCCAGCCCACTGATCAGCACAAGTTTTCAGTACTTGGCCAGGTACCCCATCCAGGCTGGATGCTCTTTGTGGTTTCACCCTCTTGTGCTCCAAGGGTGCAAATAGACTTTGGAGTCCTAGTGTGGGATTCTGTAAAGGCTAACTTACAGGTTGACTTAGTAGTAAGGAAGACAAATGCAATGTTAGCATTTATTTCGAGAGGACTAGAATATAAAAGCAAGGGTGTAATGTAAAGACGTTGGTCAGACTGCTGTTGGAGTATTGTGAGCAACTTTGGGCCCTTTATCTATGATATAACAATTACAGCACGGAAACAGGCCATCCCGGCCCTTCTGGTCCGTGCCGAACACTTACTCTCACCTAGTCCCACCGACTCGCACTCAGCCCATAACCCTCCATTCCTTTCCTGTCCATATACCTATCCAACTTTACTTTAAATGACAATATCAAACCTGCCTCTACCACTTCTACTGGAAGCTCGATCCACACAGCTACCACTCCCTGAGTAAAGAAGTTTCCCCTCCTGTTACCCCTAAACTTTTGCCCCCAACTCTCAACTCATGTCCTCTTGTTTGAATCTCCCCTACTCTCAATGGAAAAAGCCTATCCACGCCAACTCTATCTATCCCCCTCATAATTTTAAATATCTCTATTAAGTCCCCCCTCAACCTTCTACGCTCCAAAGAATAAAGACCTAACTTGTTCAACCTTTCTCTGTAACTTAGGTGCTGAAACCCAGGTAACATTCTAGTAAATCTCCTCTGTACTCTCTCTATCTAGTTGACATCTTTCCTATAGTTCAGTGACCAGAATTATTCACAATACTCCAAATTTAGCCTTACCAATGCCTTGTACAATTTCAACATTACATCCCAACTCCTATACTCAATGCTCTGATTTATAAAGGCCAGCATACCAAACGCTTTCTTCACCACCCTGTCCACATGAGATTCCACCTTCAGGGAACTATGCACCATTATTCCTAGATCACTCTGTTCTACTGCATTCTTCAATGCCCTACCATTAACCATGTATGTCCTATTTTGAGTCATCCCACCAAAATGTAGTACCTCACACTTATCAGCGTTAAACTCCATCTGCCATCATTCAGCCCACTCTTCTAACTGGCCTAAATCTCTCTGCAAGCTTTGAAAACCTATTTCATTATCCACAACGCCATCTACCTTAGTATCATCTGCATACTTACTAATCCAATTTACCACCCCATCATCCAGATCATTAATGTATATGACAAACATTGGACCCGGTACAGATCCCTGAGGCACACCACTAGTCAATGGTCTCCAACCTGACAAACAGTTATCCACCACTACTCCCTGGCATCTCCGATCCAGCTAGTGTTGAATCCATTTTACTACTTCAATATTAATGCCTAACGATTGAACCTTCCTAACTAACCTTCCATGCAGAACCTTGTCAAAGGCCTTACTGAAGTCCATATAGACAACATCCACTGCTTTACCCTCGTCAACTTTCCTCGTAACCTCTTCAAAAATTCTATAAGATTTGTCAAACATGACCTTCCATGCACAAATCCATGTTGACTGTACCTAATCAGACCCTGTCTATCCAGATAATTATATATACCATCTCTAAGAATACTTTCCATTAATTTACCCACCACTGACGCCAAACTTACAGGCCTATAATTCCTAGGTTTACTCTTAGAACCCTTTTTAAACAATGGAACAACATGAGCAATACGCCAATCCTCCGGTACCATCCCCGTTTCTAATGACATTTGAAATATTTCTGTCAGAGTCCCTGCTATTTCTTCACTAACTTCCCTGCAGGTCCTAGGGAATATCCTGCACGTGGCACTGGTAGCAGTCCTGAGATTGCTATCCTGGAGGTCCTGACCTTTAACTTGGCACCTAACTCCCTAAACTCACCTTTCAGGACCTCCTCACTCTTCCTACCCACATTATTGGTCCCTGCATGGACCACGACATCCGGCTGCTCACCCTCCCTCTTGAGAATACTGAGAACTCGATCTGAGATATTGCGGAGCCTGGCACCAGGGAGGCTACAGACCATCCGGGATTCTCAATCTCTTCCACAGAACCTCCTATCTGTCCCCCTAACTATTGAATTCCCCCATCACTACTGCTCTCCTCTTTTCCCTCCTCTTCTGAGCTGAGGGTCCAGTCTCGGTGCCAGAGTCGCAACCACTGCAACTTGTCGTCCCCATCAACAGTATCCAAAACGACATATCGGTGGGAACGGCCACAGGGGTGCTCTGCTCATTCTGTCTATTCCCCTTCCCTCTCCTGACAGTCACCCAACTACCTGTCTCCTTACTCTTAAGGGTGACTATCTCCCTGAAACTCCTGTTTATTTCTGCCTCTGCCTCCCGAATGATCCGAAGTTCATCCAGCTCTAGTTCCCTAACTCAGTTTGTCAGGAGCTGCAGCTGGATGCACCTTTTGCAGGTGTAGTCATCAGGGACAATTGTGCTCACCCTGACTTCCCACATCCTGCAAATGGAGCACTCAACTGCCCGAACTGCTGCCTCCATTACCTACTCCTAAGCTAATTAGATCAATTAAAGGAGCTTACCCGGCCTTGCCTGAATGAGAGCAAGCTCGTCCTCAGCCTCTGCTCGCCGAAGCCTCTTGAGCCAAAGCCTTCCTACTCTGTCTCCCACTGCTCCGTCACCCGCTACTACGTCATATGCTCCGTTAATCTGCTCACTTTTTAAATTCTCCTGCTGCCTCACAGGCTTGTGCAGTCGTGCCCTGTTCAAACTGCCGAAATGACCCATGATGTGCTGGCATTGGAGAGGGCTCAGAGGACGTTCACAAGAGTTATCCCAGGAATGAAAGGGTTAAAGTATGAGGAGAATTTGATAGCTCTGGGCCTATACTCATTAGAGTTTAGAAGAATGAGGGGTGATCTCGTTGAAACCTATCAAATTTTGAAAGGCCTAGATAGAGTGGATGTGGCGAGGATGTTTCCCGTAGCGGAGGAGACTAGGATAACGGCACAGCATCAGGATAGAAGGACATCCCCTTCGAATGACGGGAACTTCTTTAGCCAGAGGGTGGTGAATCTGTAGAATTCATTGCCACAGACTGCTCTGGAGGCCGAGTCATTGGCTATATTTAAAGCAGAGGTTGATAGGTTCTTGAATAGTAAGGGCATCAAAGGTTACGGGGAGAATGGGGCTGAGGGGATTGATAGATCAGCCATGATAGAATGGCAGAGCAGACTCAAGAGGTTGAATGGCCTAATCTGCTCCTTTGTCTTAGGGTTTTGTGGTAGATTTGCTGGTGGTAATTACACTGTCAAGTGTGGGCTGTTTGACCCCCAACCTGCCCCTCTTGTGTATGGGGGGAGGCAGTGAACAGGAAGGATGATACAATGAGAGATACTGAAGTTCTGTACAGGATAGGTGGCATTGTGTACAGGGTGCTGCAGTGGGGGATTGACTCGTACTGTACATTGCAGCTGGTTAAATGACAGATGCTTGAATAGTATTATTACAGAATGTAATTAGAGTTTGAGCCATTTGATGAGAGAGTGATAACAATTTTCAAATGGCCTTGCTACTTCTGTCAGTCTTTGGAAGAAACATCCTGGCCAATTCATCAGGAAGTTCCCTGTAAACCATTAAATGGTTTCCTGGTGATATTCCACAGGGAAAGATTATCAAGTAGACAGGAAAGGATTCAAAGATGTTCTCAAAGCCTTGTAAAAAGGTCCCCAATTACTTGTGGGAATCTCTGGTCCATTACAACTAAAGTGCAGAATGAGAATTCAGAATGGTGTTGAAAACCTCGAGTCCGTGTATCAGGACATAGTGCCCCACGCAAGTGGGGGAAGGAATAGACCATCTCACTACTGGCCCTCTGCCCTGTCCTGTCAATCTGCTACCCACATCCCAGTGTGTGTGGCTGTTTCTTCCCATTACAGTGATTGCAAAAAACCCAAAAATAAAATCACTTGCAAATTAAGAGTGGCCACCTATTATCTGGTACGAATTTGGGAACTACCTGGATGGAAAGGTTCATATAGAAACTTGTCAGGCTGTTGATCAGTCTGAATTCCCCACAATATCCTACCACCAAAGAGTGCAAGTGCAAAAGGGGCAATTATGCTGAAAAATCAAACTCTGGCTGGAAATATGAAATGAAAATGCTGAAAATATTCACCAGGATTGGCAATATCTGTTCATGTTAACTTTGTCTATTCAGATAGAGTCTTAGAAAAATACAGCCCGTTTAGTCCGCACCTAACCATTTAAACTGCCCACTCCAATCAACCTACCCTCCATACCCCTAAGAGATGCTGTTTAATCAGATGAGTTTTCAGTGTGGTTTCAAATCATCCCAAATGGATTCCAACTGAAGTTCTACCCTTAACAATACAGATCCACACAGCCATGTAGAAACTATCCAATGTTGAGGTTCTGTTCTCCTCTCGCCCAGAGATCCACATTTAATGCAAAGTGCTGACGTGTTTGTGCTCTTGATCAGACTCTGCAACATTCTCACTGTCTCAAAACAGGCCTGGTCCTCAGTTCCACTTCATTGCTCACCACACAACAGATGACTTCAGGATAGCAAACATCACCAAACTCCCAACAGTTCTTCACTTCCCCAATGCCCCCACCCTCTCGTAACAAGAGGCAAATGTGACTGCTTCTTGGTATAGGTTGAAACTAAATGGAAGTCTCAGACAAAATGCCACTTGCATGGAGTGGGATTGTTATGAGAAAGTTAGAGGAGTACAAGTCTACAATCTTGAGAGCAGATAATGATGAAAACATGTTTGTCTAGGGAAGGTGGAGTCAGCGTGCAGGTGCAGACACCAAATAGAGCTTCAGTGCTAAGTACTGGGGAAGAGGTGTTCTGAAGGAATCTTAAACAATATCAAACAAAAGGGGAGAGTTTTCTCTTAGGCTAGGTCATGACTTGTGCTGGTGCTAAGAGTTTGAGAAAAGAGCAACAAGTACATTGAGAGGGTGGGTATGCAGAGAGAGAGAAGGCTGCATGAAAGTCTGGTGGATTTGTGGTTCTGTCAAGCATTGCGCAGATTAGCTCATCCAATGGATGATAGGTTAGGTTTGCTTCTGTACTGCTACTTCATTAACCGTTTGTTTTCCTTTTTCTATCGCATGTTTTTTTAAAAAAGTAATTCTAATAAAGTGTTTTCTTACGACCTTCAACACACGTGCAGTGCCTCTCTTTGTTTGCGAGTGCCCTGAGCTGAATCAGAAAAGAATATGGAACAAATTTTAAAATAAATTTTGTTACACTCCCCCAGTTTCAGTGTGTGCAAAGTTCTCACTTACCTGCCTGATCCCAAACAATCAGTTCTCGAGAAGCATTATTACAGTGATGCCCAACAGAGGGAGTCAGCACTCTGTTGTTGGTAAGTAAGAACTGGAAATGTGAAACTAAGGCTGACCACTGGTAGATCCCAGATTGAAAAGACCATGGCAATGAATGGTACAGAATTCAGTGTCATTACAAGATGCGATCTGAACATCTTGCACACACAAATTAAATGGATTTTTTCCTCTTGAAATAATGTTATTTTATGATAAATTAATCTTTTTCTTCCAAAGTTACAGAGTATTTCCAGTTGCAAGCAGCCAACCAATAGATCAAGCTGAAACACAGTGAAGGAAAATGGTTTCTTAAAGGAAGTTTGAATTCTGGCAACAAAATGGCCACAGGTCCAGAGTCACAACCTAACCACAAAGTGGACTGCAGATGCTGTGTTCAAAATAAGACGTACAAAAAAGCTGGATGAACTCACGACGGGTTTCGACCCGATACGCTGACTGCTTCTTTCAACGGATGCTGCCCGACCTGCTGAGTTCATCCAGCTTGTTTGTACATCTTGAGTCACAACCTGTAGTGTTGGGGATCATGGCTGCAAGTGGATTCTGAAATGGCTTCCTTACTTTTTCACGTTCTCCAACGTAAATTGATGGATATTGGGCAGAATTATCCTGGCTTGCAGATGGTGTACAAAAGTACCCTTTTAGAGCAGCCATACTCAGTGTGGCCTAACTACCTCGACCACCGATTCTGGTGGGGGAGGGTGTCTTCTTACGATGGTGCAAAGAAAGCTGCAGAGAATGGGTAATGGGTTGTTGGGGGAGGATGAAGTGGACACAGCAGGGATGCCAAATATACTTTAAACCAAAATATCAATTGTGTCATGAAGGGATTTAAAAAAATGTTCTTCCTCCACATCTCACCTGTTCTGTGCCCAGCTTCAATGGCAATATCCCCCGCAGTCACTCTAGTAGGCACAAGTTATCAGCTGGTCTCAAGCAGCCCCTCACCATCCTGTTTTGGCCAAGATCTGCAGTTTCCTCAGTTCATTGACACACTCTCCAATACATGTTGCACACCAGCTGATGTTCACGGTGTCCTGTCCCTGGCACACAGACGTGAACGTGTGGGAATACTGATCACTTTTCACAGTTTGCCACCAAATCAGTACCTTAGCCTAAGAAAACAAAGTACGTAACTGAATCTCTAGGACCTCAGTTTATGTGCACTGGCCCTTGGTTAGCTAGGATTCAGCGCTATCCCCATGCCCTGCAACTAGATTCTTGATTGTCTGACTAACAGACTGCAATCAGTTAGGATAGGGGCAGTCATCCTTAACACTAGTACCCTGGAAATCTGTGTCCTCAGACCTTTACTCCCTGTACACTTATGGGTGTGTGGCAACCAGATCTGCTTAATGGAGTTTGCAGATGACACCACTGTAATGGGCCAGATCTCAGTGATGAGAAGTACAGGAAGGTGATAGAGGTCCACACGGTGTCAAGGCAACAATCTCTTGCTCAGTATTAGCAAAAGATGAGCTGGTCATGACTTCAGCAAGTAAGGTGGAGCACACCTGGAGGTGGAGATGGTTGTGAGACTCACATTCATAACTGTAAATTCACCAACAAGTTATCCTGTTCCGGCCCCAAGGACATTACGGTGAGAAAAGCACATTAGTGTCACCACTTGCTCAGAAAGCAGAGGAAATTTGGCATGTCCAATTTCTTTAAAAAAAAAGATACTCTATAGAAAGCTCAGTTTCACACTCTAACCCCAACTGCAAGAAATTGCACGGAGTTGCAAACACAGCTCAACCTTTCAGGAAAACCAGTCTTCCTTACATTTATTCCATTATCCACTTCCCATTTCATTGGGAAAGTAGCCACATAAATCAGGACCCCCCCACCCCCACCACTCTGGATATTCTATCTCCCCCCTTCCAATGGGCAGAAGATACTTAGAGGAAAATGTGAGCCTAAGATGGCTTGTGTCCCATTGTTATCAGGCTCTTGAACGTATGAAAAAGGTGAACATAATCTCTGAATCTGTCTCATTGCACCTTATTTATCGATCTGCATTTTGCTGTTCCTATTCTGTTCCTATTTTCCTTTTGCACTATCCTGGTGTGCATATGGAAATGATCTGTCTGGATGGAAGCAAACTAGAACTTTTCATTGCATCTCAGTACCTGTGACAATAATAAACCAAGTGCCATCTGATGGTGCCCACGACTATTTGCAGGACTGATTCCTGTTCCAGTCCCAGAAATGACATGGAGGTCACTTACCTTATGGCTAAATGTAAAAATGCCTCTTTCCCAGGATCAGTGTAATGAATGTCAGCCATCTTGTTCCTGCCTGTGCCTTCCTCATCACAAGATAACATGGCAACTATGATTACCAAGGTTATCCAATTGATAAACCTGTTACTGCAGCCGTATCTCGGTTCTCTGATCCATGCTGCCTTCAATTTCCACCACAGTGAATCAGAGTGGAGGCTTGTGCTGCACCTACACTGGTTTCTTTTGATTACTGCTGGGCGTTTTTGGAAGCTCAGGTCAACCATCAGACCATAAGACATAGGAACATAAGGTCATTCGGCCCATCGAGTTTGCTTCTCCATTCCACCATGGCCGACTTATTATCCTTCTGAAGCCATTCTCCTGTCTACTCCCTGTAACCCTTACTAATCAAGAACATATCAACCTCCACCTTAAACATGCCCGATGACTTGGCCTCCACAGCCGTACATAGCAATTAATTCCATAGATTCACCACCCTTGGGCTACAGCCAACACAAGGGGGCATAGTTTAAGGTGCTTGGAAGTAGGTACAAGGGGAATGTCAGAGGTAAGTTTTTCACACAGAGTGGTGGGTGCATGGAATGCACTGCCAGCGATGGTGGTAGTGACGGATATAACTGGGTCTTTTAAGAGACTCTTAGATAGGTACATGGAACTTAGAGAAATAGAGGGCTATGTGGTAGGGAAGTTCTAGGCAGTTTCTAGAGTAGGTTACATGGTCAGCACAGCATTGTGGGCTGAAAGGCCTTAACGTGCTGTAGATTTCTATGTTTTTAAAGAAACTGCTCCTCATCTCTAAAGGACATTCTTCCATTCTAAGGTTTCTGGTCTCATTCTCCTGCTCTTTCCCCATAATCTTTGACACCCTTGCTAATCGAGGAACTATCAATCTCTGCTTTAAAAATTTAAATAAATATTCAGAGAAAATCCAATAGAAAAATTACCTCAGATCCACTGAGTTTAGTTGTGCTGTGAAGTTGAAAGACTCCCTTCATTCTTTGCAGTTAGCAGTGATTTCATTTGCAATTTTATTGCTTGATTTTACAGCTGGGTGAACCCAATTTGAATCCGCAATGGTTCCCTAAATTTCTGCCTGCCTCTGGAATCAGCACATTTCCCAACAATGACTGGGATTAACTGCATGTCACAGTGAGACAGGATTAAGAAACAGAGAGTCAGGTCGATATGGTGCAGATCTGATTTATGTTCTTCTGAATCATAAAGAACAAAGCATCAAACGGAGAGGCAAGGAAATCTGCAGATGTTGGAAATCCAAGCCACACACACAAAATGCTGGTGGAACACAGCAGGCCAGGCAGCATCTATAGGGAGAGGTACAGTCGACGTTTTGGGCTGAGGCCCTTCGTTAGGACTAACTGAAAGAAGAGATAGTAAGAGATTTGAAAATGGAAGGGGAAGGGGAGATCTGAAATGATAGAAGAAGACAGGAGGAGGAGAAGGAGGGATGAAGCCAAGAGCTGGAAAGTTGATTGGCAAAAGGGATACAGAGCTGGAGAAGGGAAAGGATCATGGGACAGGAGGCCTAGGGAGAAAGAAAGGGGGAGGGGAGCACCAGAGGGACATAGATAACAGGCAAAGAGTGATTGTGAGAGGGACAGAGAGAGAAAAAAGGGGGGGGGGTGTAATATAAATAAATAAATAAAATAAGAGGTGGGGTAAGAAAGGGGGAGGAGGGGCATTAACAGAAGTTAGAGAAATCAATGTTCATGCCATCAGGTTGGAGGCTACCTTTCTTTCTCCCTAGGCCTCCCATCGCATGATACTCCCCCTTCTCCAGTCTCATATCCCTTTAGCCAATCAACTTTCTAGCTCTTAGCTTAGCTTCATCCCTCCCCCTCCTGTCTTCTCCTAATATTTTGGATCTCCCCCTCCCCCGCTCAAATCTCTTACTATCTCTTCTTTCAGTTAGTCCTGACGAAGGGTCTCGGCCCAAAACGTCGACTGTACTTCTTCCTATAGATGCTGCCTGGCCTGCTGCGTTCCACCAGCATTTTGTGTGTGTTGCTCAAATGGAGAGGCTATGTTCCTTGGATTACTGACATTCCGAGATTGTTCAAGAGGATTAGTGGAATAACCTCTTGCACATTGAATTCAACAAAATAGGAGAGAATTCATAAGGAAATTATAAAAATAATCATATGCCTCACAGCCCATGTTATGTCCTTAAACAGCGCCACCTATTGACTCATATGGAATTTAAATCTGAAAACTGGTTGTGACATCCAAACTTAGCATTGTGTCATAAATGCACCTTATTATTTGTTGATGTACTAGTGGTAATATTACTTTGTGTTATGTGTGAGTTATACATACTGTGCTGTACACTTTGGTCCAAAGGAATGTTGTCTCATTTGGCAGTATACCTGTGCGTGGCTGAAACTGAACTTGATTACAGAGTCTGAGAGGAAGATATGGTGTCTACAGTCTGGCAAGTCCCTTCAAACACCTGTTTTACACCTATGCTACCCTATAAACCCGTTTTATTGCTCATACCTCCAGATTCTGACACTCACCTACACACATTGACTCTTTATTCCTCTCCATAGACGCTGCCTGGCTACATGTCCAAAGGGGGCTTAGGGGAAATAGAAATTGTCGGAGGGGCATTCAAGATTCTTGGGGAGGGCAGCAAGCCGCAGCCTAACTTGAGACACGAGACCTGATCGATCGTGTCAACTCATAGCCATTACCAACATCCGATATGCTTTCCCAGTTTGTGTTTTTTTTATAAATTTTAATTTAGCCCTGTTAATGATGGATAAATACATATGGCACAGTCTCTATGAGTCTGAAGCAGTGAAGCTTTGAATTCTAATCCTGCTAAGAAACAGAAACTATAGAAAGTGTGTCAATACAATGTTACATACCTGAAGTATGGTTTTATTCCGTTCCAGTCAGATCAGCGATAACCCACGTGTCTTATTTTTAAAACTGTACTGTCTAATGAAGCCATGGAACCATCAAGATTGCAGGAACATTTCTGTAAAAGACACCCTGAAAAGGCCACTTATGGTATTTCTCAGTTCCAGACATTGAAAAAACATTTAAAAAGTGTTGCCCACTCGAGTCATTTGCCAGGAAAGCTAAAAATGACTTTGATAGAGGTCTCATTGCTTCTAAGAACATTTCCAAAATGATAGTAAAGTGTGGAAAATCTCATACAATTGGCGAAAGATTAATAACGCCTGCTGTATCAGAAGTGCTCAACATTGTTCTCAAAATGGATACCAGTATTTTAAAATCAATTCCTCTGAGTAATAACTCTGCGGTTGGTCGTATTGACGAAATGAGTGAAGACATTGAGTATCAACTATGCACAGAGCTACAAAAAACAGAATTTAGGATACAACTGGCAAGACAACAAGGCATTACTAATGGCATATGTACGGTTTATCAAAAATGGAAAAATTTATGAAGAGATTCTCTTTTGTAAAAGTTAAAAACAATTATCAACAGAGAATCAATCTATGACAACCTCAAAATGTATATTGAAGATAAAAGTATTTCGATGAGGAAAATGATTTCTCGTGCAACAGATTGACAGGCCTGACAGGTCGCCATGCTGATTTAGTAGCATTTATGAAAAAAGAAATTCCAAATCTGTTTGCAATCCATTGTGTAATTCATCATCGACATCTCGCAGTCAAAAACCTCAGCAGTGACCTTTTTCCAAACATGGCTCTTCTAATACCTACTATTGGCTTTCAACAGGCTGCTGCTTTAAATGTTTCTTTGATCTTTTTGACACTGGTTGAATTTTTGCTTAAAGTTGACAAGAGTTTGGGAAACAAGATTGAACGGAGATGTGGCACACCTAGCCGATCTATATGACAAAATGAACATTCTAAATATGAAACCGCAGGGTAAGAGTTTCAATTTTATCCAGGCAAAAAGTGCGGTGTCCACTTTTATTGGAAAATTGGAAATATATAACCAAAATATTGGGAGGAAAATGTTCTCACAGTTTCCCTGCATGGAAAGTACAACATTCCCTTTCACAGCTAGTGATTTGCAAGAGTGCTGCTTTTATCTGTAGTCACTGAAGAAGGATTTTCAGAATTGGTTCAGAATTGAAAGATCTGGAAATTCTGGACTGGGTAATTAACCCATTTCTTTGCAAGGTGGAAGAACAGCAAGAGAGCTTGCAAGAAGAAATTATCAAAATTCAGAATGATGAAGCAAAAATGCTTTTTAAAAATGTTGGCTTTTGTTGTATGTGGCTACATTGTCATATGAAGTTTCCTGTCCTTTGGAAAAGAGCCAAACTGCTCTTCATTGTATTTCCATCCTCCAACCTTGTGGAAAGAGGCTTCAGTGCAGTGAACCACATACTCACTAAAAACAGAAACCGCTGGGACATTGTGACACGTGGAAACTTGAGGATTTTGCTATCACAACTTGAACCAGATATTTCAACTCTTGCTAAAAGCCATCAAGGTCAAGGATCACATTGATATCAAAACTGCTGTACAGCGCACAGGTATTCTGTAAGCTAGATTTAACGATAACTAAACATTGAAAGCAGAATCATTTTCTCATGTTAGCATACGGTAGACGTGTTTTTTTACTATGGGGGGTGGCGGAAAGTGGATTGTGCCTACGAGGGGTATTGGCAAGTATGAAGGTGCATGAAGGAGGGTGTTGGGCTAAAAAAAAGTCGGGAAACTCGGCTCCTGCATTTTACCTGTATTACACTTCAGACTAGGGGTAATTTGCAGTGGACAGTTTTTGCGATGTGGAAGGAATCCCCTGCAGATAAAGGGAAAACGTGCGAACTCCACACAGTCAGCAGGTGGTCTGGATTGAACCCGGGTCACTGAAGTTCTTTTAGCTGTAACCCTCTATTATCTATTCTTCACAATCCTTCACCACTAATGCCTTACGACCAGTGAATCAATGTAGTCTTCCAACACACTGGGAATATTGTGTTCAGCTCTGGTCACCTCATTGTAGGAAGCTTTAGAGAAGGTGCAGAGGAGATTTACCAGAATTCTCCCTGGATGACAGAACATGTCTTATTAGGGTAACTGAGCAAGCTAGGGCTTTCCTCTCTGGATTGAAGGGGTTGAGAGGTGACTTGATAGAGAGGTACAAGATGATAAGAGGAATAGATCAAGTGGATAGCCAGAGAGTTTTTCCCAGGGCAGAAATAACTAATACCAGGCAGCATAGTTTTAAGATGATTGGAGGAAAATATAAGGGGGATGACAGACGTAAGCTTTTTGAGGTGGGGGGGGGAGTGGTGAGAGTCTGGAATACCCTGCTGGGAATGGTGGTAGAGATCGGTACATTAGGGATGATTAAGAAACTCTTAGAGTGGCACATGGATGATAGAAAATTTTGTACTATGTGGGAGGGAAGGGTTAGGTTGATCTTAGAGTAAGTTAAAAGGTAGGCACAACATCGTGGGCCAAAGGGCCTTTAGTGTTCTGTGTTCTGTGAGAATCTTTTCAAGCATAGCCACAATAAAGTAGGTAATACATTAGCTTCTTCACACATCAAACACCCACGAAAAGCAATGTAATAATGACTAAATTTTCTGTGGGTGGGGAGAGGGGCTGGTGGATAAAAGTTAATCTGGAAATCTGCTGATCTGCTGTGTGCTTTGCCCCCTGCTCTGTCCGGTTTACACTTACATCTATGAGGCTGGACACAGCTCCAATACCAAATTTAAGTTTGCTGACAACACTGCTGTTGCAGGACAAATCAAAGGTGGTGTAAAGCAGCATATAGGAGGGAGATTGAAAATCTGGCTGAGTGGTGCCATAGCAACAACCTCTTTCTCAATATCAGCAAGACCAAGGAGCAGATTACTAACTTCAAGAGGAGGAAATTGGAGCTCCATGAGACAGTCCTCAAAGGAGATCCAGAGACGGAGACTTTAAATTCGCCGGTATTATCATCTCAGAGGATCTTTCCAGGGTGCAGTGCACGTGTCATTACGAAGAAAGCATGGCTGCACCTCTACTTTCTTAGAAGTTTGTGAAGATTCAGCATGTCATCTAAAACTTTGACAATCTTATATCGACGTGTGGTGGAGAGTCTGGCCTCACCATAGCCTGGTATGACACCAATACCCTTGAATGGAAAAGACTACAAGACGTAGTGGACACAACCCAGTCCATCGTGGGTAAAGCCCTCTCCAAAACTGAGCACATCTACAAGGAGTGTTGTCACAGGAAAGCAGCATCCATCATCAAGGACCCAACCATCCAGGTCATGCTCTCTTCTCACTGCTGCCATCAGGAAGGTGGTACAAGAACCTCAGGACTCACACCACCAGGTTCAGTAACAGTTGCTACCCCTCAACCATCAGGCTCTTGAACCAGAGGGGATAACTTCACTCACCCCAACACTGAATTGTTCCCATAACCTTTGGGCTCACTTTCAAGGACTCCTCATCTCATGTTCTTGATATTTATTGCTTATTGATTCATTTATTTTTCTTTTTGTAATTGCACAGTTTGTTGATTTTTGCACGCTGGCCATTATTTGTCTTGCTGGGTGCAGTCTTTTCTTGATTTTTTTTGTGTTCCTTGTATTTATTTATTTATTGATTCAGCAATTCTGTGTGGAGCCGGCCCTTCTGGCCTTTGAACCGTGCAGCCTCAGAATCCCTGACAACCCCAACAAATCCTAACCTAATCACAGGACAATTTGCAATGACCAATTAACCCACCTGGTAAACCTTTGGACTGTGGGGAGAAATTGGAGCATAAGAGGAAAACCCAGGCATTCCACAGGGAGCACGTAGACTCCTTACACACGACGCTGGATTTGATCTCCGAACACTGATGCCCCGAACCATAACAGCTTTGCACTAACTGCTACGCTGCTGTGATTGCCCATAGGAAAATTAGTCTCATGGTGGTATAGTCAATGATTCAAAGTACATTTATTATCAAAGTATGTACAGTATACAACCCTGAGATTCATCTTCCCACAAAACAAACAATGGAACCCATTCAAAGAAAACAGCAAGCCCCACCCCCCCACTCCCCCATGGGCAACCAGCTACCAAAAAAACCTACAGAATATAAAACAAAAACGAGAGAGCCCAGGTTTATTTAGTTCAGCTCGTGTTCATTATCCATAGGCCACCCCGATTCAATGGTGCCCATTTCTCACCAATATCGCGGTCGAGGAAGATTGAAATCAGAGGCGAACGGGCATTCAGTACCATCCACCAGCCTCTCGCTCGCTGCTGTTGGCGTGTGATGGTCTCTCTCGGGCCTTGTCTCCAGGCTTCCTGGCCTCCAGGCTGCAAGTTTTGCTCAAAACCTCACCGAACACCCTCGGAGACAGCAAACTTATATGCACTCTGATGATAAATTTACTTTGTATATTTTCCTGGGACCCTCATGCACCAGAGAGGATGGACAGATCCTTATATAAAATGCCTCATTTTTTTTGTATGGCGGGCAATGGTTCAGGTGCAGGTTGAGGCAGAGCAATAGTTCAGCATGCACTAGATGGGCCGAAGGGCCTGTTTCGGTGCTGTAGAGCTGTGTGATTCTATGACTTCCTACAGTACAGCATCACAGTGAGCACCAAGCTCTGGAATGAAACTTGAACCCAAACTTTCTGACTCGGAGACAAGAAACCTCCAAGCCATGCATCTTCAGCAACTGCACTCACTATTAGGGCACCATTTTTTCTCAGCTTGTTTCGGACTGTCGCTTTCATTCCGGTTGAAATGCAATAATTGAATGAGCCTACTTGAGGGTGAGGCCATGTAAATATAGAGAAAGCGCTTCCCTTAGAGTCAGTTTATCTCAAGTCACGTTCTGGACAAAAATGACTATTTTTTTACCAAGTCTTCCCTAATGTTATCGCAGTCCACATCTCTTCACACTCCCACCGCATGCGGCCATTGGCCTGTCCCCGCAATGCAGAAGCTAGCCTCTAGAGGGAGCTGTCCACCACCCCCGAGAATGGAGTGAACTCAGTTCACATTCCCTGTCCTCTTTAATCCTCCGCCGGCTTCATCCACAGCCAGCCTTCGGGGGCTGAGTAGAATCACATTCCTGCAAAACGACAATAAGAATAATACCAGACCGACCAGCTGTCATCAACTTACCTCTGGCACAATAAAAGCATGCTCAGTCCCAATATCCTCACTGCCGCACAAAACCCTGTGAACAAAGCCAAACCTATATTGACAGCCTTTTTATATACATTTGGAATCAAGGGGTTCAGCTGAAACTTCAGGCTCTATGCAGCCACATAAAAATTGAGTGCATTAATCTTCCTCCTATATTTGTTTTAATTAGAGATCTGGCTGGATGTTGCCGGTACAATCTCGTTCCCTCTCGCTCAATGTCAGCAAATTCAAAGAGCTGATTATCGAGTACAGGATGAAGGGACCAAAGGTACATCAGCCCAGCCTCATTAAAGGGGTCGGTGGCGGAGAACGTCAGTAACTTCAAATGTCTCGGCATTGTCATATCGGAGGCTCAGTACTGGCACTTGCCTTCACAAAGGCGGCGTGAGCGCCTCTAACTTCTCGAAGGTTTGCACAGACTCGGCCTGTCTCTTTAAACTTTGGCAGACTGGCGTAGATACGCAGTGGTTGCATCGTGGTCCGGTGTGGAAACAGCGGAAAGTGGTGGATACCGTCCGGGCACCCCAGGGTTACCCGGGGTAGTTCCTCGACCATAAGACACAGGAGCAGAATTGGGCCCTTCGGCCCATTTGATCATGCCTGATCCATTTCTCTCTCAACCCCAATCTCCCTCCTCCCCGCAACCTTCTTGAAATCTATCACCTTCTGCTGTAAATACATCCAACGACCCGGCCTCCACAGGGGCCCGTGGCAACAAATTCCACAGATTCACACACACTGGCTAAAGAAATTCCTCCTCATCTCTGTCCTAGACGGATGTCCATCTATTCTGAGGTTGCATCCTCTGCTGCTAGACTCCCCCACTATAGGAAACATCCTCTCGACATCCACTATTTAAGCCTTTCAGTATTTGATTGGTTTCAAAGCAATCCCCTTATTCTTCTAAATTCCAGCGAGTACAGGCCCAGAGACATGAAATGCTTCTCATTTCATTCCTGGATTCATTCTTGTGAACCCTCTCCAGTGTCAGCACATCCTGTCTTAGATAAGGGGCCCAAAGCTGCTCACAATACTCCAAGTGAGACCTTAGCAGTGCCTTAGAAAGCCTCAGCTGGGCGTTGGGAACAGACCCAAATGGAAGACACAGACACTGAAGTACTAGGGATGGGACTTGGTGTGTCAAGAAAGCAAGGGAATTGGGGGAGAAATGACATTGGACAAAACACAGGCTCTGGACGAGACTAGGACACAGGGCCTGGGCTAGGACTAGACAGGGGAAGTGGGACCTGGAAGAGGAACTAGGAACTGGGAACCTGGACAAGGACTCCGAGCCAGAAGCTGGACAGGGACCCGGAACCTGGGTCTTGACTCGGGCTCGGACTCCAGAACCAGCCAAGGACAAGACGTGGCAAGGCAACAAGACTGGATGTAGGGGGCAGGATGCAGGACTCCAGGGCTAGATGAGGACATGAAGCTCAGATTTGGTCGAGGGAGAACAGGAATGCAGAATGCAGAGCCTTGGTCTTGGCAGACAGGAACGCAAAACACAGAGCCAGGACCCCTCCTTGGGAACAGGACGTAGGGCCGGGACTCATTCACAGAAAGCTGCACATGACAAGACAGTTCCCAACAGCCAGACCTACCCAGCGAAGGTGTGGACACAGAGAGACAGTTCCAAACAATGAAAGATGGTTCCTTATCTGAACACAGCAAGGCTCCAGTCTTGCTCCAGTGCTAGAACTTGACAGCAAGAATAGGCAAGAGGGTAGCAGGCAAGCCTCCAGCCAAGGGCTACAGAAAGAAGGGGAAGGGAAGGGAACACCCCACCCTCAGGGTAACAGCAAAGACAGCCTGACTTACCCCACAGAGGCAAGGATGGGATACCAACAAAACAAACCAGCACCTACATTCAAACCCAGGGCCACTTATATTCCCGGCCCCATGATGAGCATCAGGTGCCTATGATTAAGTCCGACTGAAACAAGGGACAGCCGAAAGACCCGGAGTCTGGAGAACACAGACTGGACCGTGAACCGGAACACAGACTTTACGGACTGGACCATGACATAAGCATTACATCCTCGTTTTAATATTCTAGCCTTCTCCAAATTAATGCTAACATTGCATTTGCATTCCCCACCATTGACTCAACCTGCAAATTAACCCTTAGGGAATCCTGCACGAGGGCTCTCAAGTCCCTTTGCATCTCGGATTTTTTGAATGTTATCTCCATTTAGAAAATAGTCTACGCTTTTCTTCCAAAGCGAATGACCACACACTTCCTAACACTGCCACTTCTTTGCCCAATCTCCTAATCTGTCCAAGTCCTTCTGCAGCCTCCCTGTTTTCTCAACACGACCCGCCCCTCCATCTATCTTCATATTGCTTGCAAACCTGGCCACAAAGCCTTCAATTCCATCATCCAACTCAGAGATATACAACGTAAAAAGAAGCAGACCTGACACCATTCTCTGTAGAACACCACTAGTCACTGGCGGCCAGTCAGAAAAGGCTCCCTTTGCGTCCTGCCAATCGGCCAATACTCCATCCGTGTTAGTATCCTTCCTGTAATACCACAGGCTCGTGTCGTGACAACCAGCCTCATGTGTGGCACCTTGTCAAATGGCTTCTGAAAATCCAAGTGTGCAATATCCATTGGTTCTTCTTTGACTATCCTGCTTGTTAGTTCCTCAAAGAATTCCAATAGATTTGGCAGGCAAGATTTTCCCTTAAGAAAACAATGCTGACTTTGGCCTATTTTACCAGGTGCCTCCAAGTACTTTGAAATCTTATCCTTAATGGCCTGATTCCAACATCTTCCCAACCACTGAGATCAGTCTAACTGGCCAATAATTTCCTTTCTTCTGCCTCCTTCCCTTCTTGGGGTAACATCTGCAATTTTCCAGTTCTCCGGAACCATCTAGTGATTCTTGAAAGATCATTACTAATGCCCTCACAATCTCTTCAGCCA
Organism: Hypanus sabinus; assembly: GCF_030144855.1. Classification (NCBI taxonomy): domain Eukaryota; kingdom Metazoa; phylum Chordata; class Chondrichthyes; order Myliobatiformes; family Dasyatidae; genus Hypanus; species Hypanus sabinus. The sequence continues at coordinate 105,758,654 of NC_082718.1, forward strand.
CCTCTTTCAGAACCCTGGGGTGGATTATTGTGGATAATATTAACTCTCAAAAACTCAGATGAGTTATGATCAAACAGGAAGCTAATATCTTGAAACAGACTTTATCTTTCAAAGTCAAAGTCAATGTCAGTGTAAATTTATTATCAAAGTATGTTTATGTTACCCTGAGATTCATTTTCTTGCAGGCAGTCACAGGAGAATGATGACATTCAATAGAACTTATGGAAAACTATAACCAAAGACTGACAAACAAACATTGTGTTAAAGAGGTACGGAGGCCACAGGCAGTGCTTTTCAAGGAAGCAGTTTGTCTATTTTAATGTGCTGGCATTGGAGAGGGTCCAGAGGTGGTTTACCAGAATAATTCAGGGCGTGAAATGGTTAACGTATGAGAAGCGTTTGTTGGCTCTGGCTCTTTACTCATTAGAGGTTAGAAGAGTAAGGGGAATTTCTTTGAAACTTATTGAATACTGAAAGGCATAGATAGAGTGGATGTGGAAAGGATGTTTCCTGTAGTGGGGGAGTTTAGGACCAGGTGCACAGCCTCAGAACAGAAGGACATCCCTTTAGAACAGAGATGAGGAGGAATTTCTTGAGCCAGAGGGTAGTGAACCTGTGGATTCATTGCCAAGTCGTCGGGTAGATCAAAGTGGAGGTTGATTGTTCTTGATTGGTAAGGGTGTCAAAGGTTACAGGGTTGAGAAGGATAATAAATCAGCCATGATGGGATGGCAGAGCAGATTCGATGGGCCGAATGGCCCAGTTCTGCTCCTATGTCTTATGTTAGAATAAAGGTGAGGGAGGGAAGAAGGAGAGTGCTCCTGTGGCACTACTGTAGACATGGAGAAGAGCAGAGCAGCACACCAAGCCCACTTCTACACTACCAAACAGGAGCAATCTGACCACTCCATGACACTCCACCCCACCGATCTCAACCGCGTCGAGACGCTAACTGCCCATGCAGCCTCTGACTCCATACGGTTCCACGCAGCAGGGCCACAGAAAGGGCTGAATGTGGAGATCCCGGGGAGCGGGCAACGCGGACGCAATGGCAAGGATTGAAGTCACATACCTTGAACGCTCCTCTGTTGGAACATGGAGGCTGCAGACGCTGGAAATCTGGAGCAACACACAAAATGCTCAATGAACTCAACAGTTCAGGCAGCATCAACAAAGGGAAATGGACAGACAACGCTTTGGGTCAAGACCCTTCATAAAGATCGAAAATAAAGAAGGGAGAAGCCAATATAAAAGGTGGGTAGCGGTTGGAGTAAGAGTTGGCAGGTGATAGGTGGATCCAGTTGAAGGAGTTGATGATAGGCAGATGGAGGGCGGGAATGTGGAAATGATGTCAGAAGCTGGGAGATGATAGGTAGAAGTGACAAAGGACTGAAGGTGGAATCTGATTGGACAGGACAGTAGCCCATGGAATAAAGAGAAGGGGGTGGGGAGGAAGATGTGGGTGATGGGTGGATGGAGAGTGTAGGGGACGGGAAAACAGATGGGGTGATGGGGGCTGGGGAAAAGGGGAGAGAGGGAAGTGGTTACCAGAAGTTAGAGAAATTAAAGTTTGTGCCATCAGGTTTGAAAGAATATGAGGTGTTGTTCCTCTAATCTGTGGCTGGCCTCAGTCGAGGAAGTCGTGGACACACATGTCAGTGGGGGAATGGGAAGTGGAATTCAAATGGCTGGCCACCGGGAATGAGCTGGCAGAGGTGGTTCTGCAATCACTGACGTAGAGGAGGCTGCACTGGCAGCATCGGATGCAATGGATGACACGATCGGTTCACATGGGAGCCTCAGTAACCTGTTAGGTCATTGCTGTGCACCAGCAGTGTGTGAAAGCACTTGGAGCAGTGCCCCCGCGGGACACATTCCACCAAATCCCGGGCATCTGACTAGAATGTCCCCCTCCATCTCAGCCACTGGCGCATACAGGCCTTCCTCATCAAACCTCGCACTTAAACCCTCCTCGCCGTCCACCCGTTCCTCGAAGTGCCCCCGTGTGCATCGTCACGTGACTCACTGCCCTCCCCGTGGCTGCAGTGTGGCTTTACCTTTCAGAGGGACAGGATGCCGTTAACGGGATATTGTGTGTATTAGGCTCTCTGGGGGGTGGGTGGGGGGTGCAGCTAACTCACACCGCAAAGCGTTGCTGATTGTCCAAGCCGCGGGTGGCACTAACATAACGTTACGCTCTGAAATACCGGGAAAGGTTACAGGCTGCTTCCGCAGTGTAGCGGTTCGGATCTCACCGACAATCCGACTTCAATTCCACTGCTGTCCGTACGTTCTCCCTGTGACTGTGTGGATTTCCTCCGAGTGTGGCGGTTTCTTCCCACATTCTGGAGTCAAACGGGGCAGTAGGTTAATTGTTCACATGGGTGTAATCGGGCAGGAAGGGCCGTAACTGCTGTATGTCTAACAAAGATGAAAATAACTTAACTGCCATCCCTTTGCCATTTCAGGGATGAATTAATCTCATGGAGTCTTAAACCGTACAGAACAAGGTCATTCACACCCTCTCGACTGTACTGGTTTGTTGAAATTATTTTCGCTCTTCGTCCTGGCCTTTACCCAGAGCCCTGAAAATATTTTTCCATCCAATGGTTCTCAATTTCCTTTTCAGACACTATTATTATTATCATCTGCTTTTTGAGCCCTGAACTCCAGACCACCAGAGCTCGCTTCAGGAACATTGCCCGCTGTCCATCCCAGTTTGATTTTTGTTGGTTACCCTTGACCTCTGGTCGCTCCCTGATATTCTGTGATTTTCCTCCCAACTCCATGGAGAATTCCATCACCTTCTCCAGGCCGTACACCCTGCCTCCTGGCCGTCATTCTAATGAATGTCTGTGCTCACTTTAAAGCCTTTACATCCTCCCAGGAGTGTTTAGTCCAGAAGGGAGCACAATATTCCTGGCGGAGACTAACAAGTGTTAGCTCATACCCCTGATTTTATATTTTATGTCTATGATGCCAAGGATTCCGTGTGCACTAGCCCCTTTCCCCGAGTGCCCCTTCACCTCTTTCCCTCCAGTAACTGACTCATTCTGAAGCTCAGGTCTGACCTTGAACTTGACGGGCCGGCTGGGCGAGCGGCATCCTGGTGTGGGTGGTGACACGCGGTCTCAACACAAAACATCGACAATTCCTGTCCCCCTGTTGAGGCTGCTCGACAGACTGAGCTCATCCAGTAGGTGCTTTGATCCTGGTCCAGCTCCATAAGCTTCCATCACAACTCATTGGCACTTTAAGCTGAACGTTGACCCTGTTTCTCTCTCCCAGGACGCTGCCTGACCCGCTGAGTAGTTTTCACTTCTTTTCCTTCCAATGTTGGTTCTCCTTGGATTGTGATTCTTCATTTTGTCTCCCATTGACAGTAGAATAACTTTTCTCACCAGTTAAATATTCGAGAGAGAAATTCTGGAACCGTGAGTGAGCAGTGCACAAACTGAAACAATTCTCAACACTTGACCAGCTCAAACCAGTTCTCGGCTGTTACAAGCACAGCCTTTCAGTCAAATCACAATTGCTAAAGTTTACAACATGAGTGTGTGTGTGTGTGTGGGGGGGGGGTAACCCCCATTAATTTCTCCTCAGCGTGAGTGACTTGCATTCAGTACCTGTCAGTCAGGGAGTTAGGGGGAAGAGGAAGCGGTGAGCTCCAGAGAAACAATGTGTATCGGACGCTAGCCCCTCTTAAGGAGAGTGAGGAGGCCATTTGAAATTTACTCATGATACTAGTGTGTAAACAGCAGGCAGCTAAAAGGTAACGTATTACCAGACACACTCAAGGCTGTCACAGTCAAACAAAAACACAGATGGGAGGACCATCTGGAGGTCTGCACGCATCTTTAAAAGAGCAATTGTTTACTCACACAGTCTTCAGCCGGCCCCTGCTGTTAACCTCGCTGTAATCCACCACAGCTTGGGTAGGGGACATTCAGCCCATCAAGTTTGCATTGGCTCCTGTCTCACTGCTGGCTCCTCAGCTAAGAACATACACCAAGTGTCCGAACCTGTGGTTCTTCTGATACTGAGCAGGGTTACAGGTGATCAGTTGGGTAAATTTAACCTGTTGGATGACCGTCTAAACCTGGCTCACGTTCCCTACTAGTGAGTAAACCATTCACTGCTCGACGAGCTCGCCCATTCCCAGCCAGCTCTGAGGGTTCTGAAACCACTGTCGTTATGAACACTTAACCACCTCAAACCAGTTATCCATGTGGCAACTTTTCTGACACCTTCTGTTCCCCACTGACTTCCAAATGCTTTCAGATACATATCCAGTCCCATTTGGATGGCTACATTTGAATCAACATCCATCCCTGCCTCAGCTTCTTACTTCATTCCTTCTCCCACCTGGGTTCACTTATCACCTACCAGCTTGTATTCTTTCCTCTTCCCCCCCCCCCCCCCCCCCCCCAACCTCCGCTTCTTGTCCGGGCTTCTTCTCCCTTCCTTTCCAGTCCTAATGAAGGGTCTTGGCCTGAAACGTTGAATGTTTATCGCCCTCGATGGATGCTGCCTGACGCGCTGAATTCCTCCAGTACTTTGTGCGTGTGTTGCTCAAGATTTCCAGCATCTGCAGAATCTCTTGTGCTCATGTTGCTTGTGGTTCTTTTGCCAGTCGGCTTCGCTCTATGTTTAAGATTAGGAGAAAAAGGTTTAGAGGGAATATTTTCGCCAGAGTTTAGTTGAAGTTTCGAATGTGTTCCTTGAGAGAATGGGGGAAGGCAGAGACTCTCAGAAAAATTAAGACGCATCTAGACTAGCACTTGATTTTATTTGCCACGGGAATTCACCTCTGTCCTTATATTCGGTGTCTACATTCCCCCCCACCCCCAGCGCTAATGCTAAGGAGGCGCTCTGTGAACTGTACGGGGCTATTAGCGAACTGCAGAGCGCACACCCTGATGGTCTATTTATTGTCGCCGGTGATTTTAACCACACGAACCTTGAGTCAGTGCTCCCCATCTGTATGTGGACTTTGCAGCGAGGGGGGAGAACGCGTTGGACCTGGTTTACACAAACATCCCCGACGCGTACGGGGTGGAGCCCCGCCCCCACCTCGGATACTCAGACCATACTAATCCCAGCATACAGACGCTCCAGACCAGTTCAGAAGCAGGTGAAAACCTGGCCAGCAGGAGCCATCTCTGCTCTTCCAGACTGCTTTGAGAACACTGACTGGCACACGTTCAGGGAGGCTGCAACCGATGGCGACTCTACCAACTTAGAGGAGTACACAGCATCAGTGACCAGCTACATCAGAAAGTGCATTGACGATGTTACTCTGTCCAAGACCATCACTATACACGCCAACCAGAAGCCATGGGTGACCGCAGAGGTGCGTGCGCTGCTGAGGACCCGCGACTCCACCTTCAGAGCTGGCGACAAGGCAGCTCCAACAACAGCAAGGGCCAAACTGTCCCGAGCCATCAGAGGGGCAAAGTGTGCACACGCCCAGCGAATCTACAGCCACTTCCAGGACAGCGGAGACACACGGTGCAAGTGGAAGGGCATCCAGGACATCACTAATTACAAGACAACATCACCTGACTGTGCAGGTGATGCCTCCCTCCCAGATGCGCTGAATAACTTCTACGCCCGGTTTGAGGTGGAAAATGACATGGCGGCGAGGAAGTCCACCCCTCCTGCAAATGACCAGGTGCTGTGTCTCACCGTGGCCGATGTGAGAAGAACCCTGTGCAGGGTCAACCCACGGAAGGCTGCTGGACCAGACAACATCCCTGGTAGAGTGCTCAGAGGATGTGCAGACCAGCTAGCAGATGTTCTCACCGACATCTTCAACATCTCCCTGAGCAGCGCCACCGTTCCAACGTGCTTCAAGGCCGCCACCATCGTCCCCGTGCCGAAGAAGTCTTCAGTGTCCTGCCTCAATGACCACTGTCCCGTTGCACTCACATCCATCATCATGAAGTGTTTCAAGAGGCTCATCATGAGGCACATCAAGACCCTGCTGCCCCCCTCACTGGACCCTCTGCAGTTTGTGTTCCGTCCCAACCGCTCAACAGATGACGTCATTGCCACCACCCTCCACCTGGCCCTAACCCACCTGGACAAACAAGACACGTACGTTCGGATGCTGTTCATAGACTTTAGTTCAGCCTTCAACACAACCATCCCTCAGAAACTGATTGGAAAGTTGAGCCTACTGGGCCTGAACACCTCCCTCTACAAATGGATCCTAGACTTCCTGACTGGGAGACCTCAGTCAGTCCAGATTGGGAGCAGCATCTCCAACACCATCACACTGAGCACGGGGCCCCCCAGGGTTGCGTTCTCAGTCCACTGCTGTTCACTCTGCTGACCCACATCTGTGCTGCAACACACAGCTCGAACTACATCATCGAGTTTGCCGATGACACGACCATGGTGGGTCTCATCAGCAAGAACGACGAGTCAGCTTACAGAGAGGAGGTGCAGCGGCTAACGGACTGGTGCAGAGCCAACAACCTGTCTCTTAATGTGAACAAAACAAAAGAGATGGTTGTTGACTTCAGGAGGGCACGGAACGACCACTCCCCCCTGAATATCGACGGCTCCTCGGTAGAAATCATTAAGAGCACCAAATTTCTTGGTGTTCACCTGGCAGAGAATCTCACCTGGTCCCTCAACACCAGCTCCATCGCAAAGAAAGCCCAGCAGCGTCTCTACTTTTTGCGAAGGCTGCGAAGTCCATCTCCCAACCCCCATCCTCATCACATTCTACAGGGTTTGTATTGAGAGCGTCCTGAGAAGCTGCATCACTGCCTCGTTTGGAAATTGCACCATCTCGGATCGCAAGACCCTGCAGCGGATAGTGAGGTCAGCTGAGAAGATCATCGCGGTCTCTCTTCCCGCTATCACGGACATTTACACTACACGCTGCATCCGCAAAGCAAACAACATTATGAAGGACCCCATGCACCCCTCATACAAACTTTTCTCCCTCCTGCCATCTGGGAAAAGGCACCAACACATTCGGGCTCTTACGACCAGACTATGTAACAGTTCCTTCCCCCAAGCTATCAGCCTCCTCAATACCCGAAGCCTGGACTGACCCCTTGTCCTATTGTCCTGTTTATTATTTATTGTAATGTCAGTACTGTTCTTGTGCACTTTATGCAGACCAGTGTAGGTCTGTAGTCTAGTGTAGCTTTCTCTGTGTTTTTTTTTATTGCTTAGTTCAGTCTAGTTTTTGTACTGTGTCATGTAACACCTTGGTCCTGAAAAACGTTGTCTCATTTTTACTATGCATTGTCCAGCAGTTATGGTCGAAATGACAATAAAAATTGACTTGACTTGACTTGACTTGTTAAAGCGTAGAAGGTAATGGCCCAAGTGTTGGTAATTGGGATAAGTATAGATAGACACTTTATGGTCAGTACAGACACTGTGGGTCAAGAGGCCAATCTGAATCCATGACCCACTAGTGAGGGTCAATCAGGCCCAGTGGTGGGACCACACCTCCTTCAGTCTGGCTGTGAGAGGGATGGAAACTGTCCCAGCCTACAGACCACATCTCCTTCTCACCTCAAGGTCAATGGCTGATGGCCGCAGAAGAACAGGAGGCGACCCCATTATTCACAGTAAAATCCTTCTAACTGCATTAAAAGGTTTCATATAACTTAAGCAGATTTTGCCCCAGAAATAAACATGCCAAATGACCTTTGCAAAAACCATATTATCAAATTTCAATATCAATTCCCTGCAGATTCCTACTTCCATTTTGCTTGCAACCCAGCTGGAATTTTGTGAGGTTTAGTCTGCAGGTTGTTTAAGCCTTAACCTTCCTCTACATTCCAATCTCCAGGTCATTTATTTCTAACGAGGAAAACTGTGATCTTGGCACTGAGCCTCAGGGCACATCACTAAGATACTCCTGTTCACAATGCAAACATTTTCTATGACTTGCTATTTTCTATTTATAACGTTTTTTAATCTGGGCTTACTCTGATCATCCTGTTCCATAAAGCTCAGTATTTGTAACCAGCCTTTCCTGTGGCACTGTCACGTTCTTAAAATCCAAGCTCTGGCCACTGCCTTTTCCTTCCCAGTTAGCATTAAAAGAATTCAATTAGGTTAGCCGAGCATATTGAGCTGCCTTTTGTTAATTAACCCACATCTCTCTGATGCCTGTTAATTTATTCCATGGTTACCATTCCTGAAGACCTGCTCACCACTCACATTATACTGACCAGGTTCCAGTAAATAAGCTGTTAGACACCCTGAGTTCTCTGCTGCTTGCGTAAATCCCTTGTGGGTGCTAATTCTTAAATGGTGCTGGCTTTTAAAAAATCTACGTTAAACTGTTCACAATGAGAAGGCTGGAGGTAGGAGCCTCAGATCCGACACCAGCAGGTTCAGGAGCAGTTATTAACCCTTCAGCCTTTCTGGATGGCTTCTCTCAGTTCAACACTGAACTGACCCCAGAACCTCTGCATTGACAGTCAAGGACTCCACAGCTCATTGTTCTCAGTATCATTAACTTGTTTGTTTGTTTATTTACTTATTTATTTGTATTTGCACAGTTTGTCTTCTTTTGCACATTGCTTTGTTTGTGCGTAGTTTTTCATTAGCCCCTGCTAATTTTAAACTGCCCCTAAACAGAGGCTACAGGGTACAAATCTGTGGGCTTGCCTATCATTCATAAGACCATGAAACACAGGAGCATAATATGGCTCATCAGGTTTGCTCTGCCATTCCATACCTCCTTAACTCTTAAATCTACCTTTGTAATGTTCCAGAACACAAGCTGTAACGTGTTCCTGCTACATAAGTTCACTTAATCTACCGTCAGTTCTTAGAGCCAATCTCCCCTAAGCTGTTGTTGCTTTATTTACATAATCTGCAAGCTCGTCTTGTCTTGCCTCTTCCATGACACATCCTACCAGATCCATATTTGATACCTCTCCCACTCGTCTGACCTGATAGTATTTGTGCTGATGTTCTCTGTCAGCCAATCCTCCTCTGCATCTTCAGAGAACTGGTCCGTGGATGTAACTGTCTTGCGCATCCATCAGTCACCAGCCCTAGTGTGCTTACTGCCCTGCTTGTGATGTGGTCATCACTTACCCACACACAAATTCGTCTCACAGCCTGATCCACCAGCACATCAAGTTGCAATGCCACTTAAGGACAATTGTGATGATCTTGCTTTTGACCAGCTCCCAAGTCATAACATTCCTCAGTCTTAGACACTGGGCAGAAATGGTTTTGCAGTAGTTTTTTTTATTGCCTCAGTAAGTGGAATTCTTCCCCAGGGAAGCAAGTAAATCACTGCCAGTGGGTGAAAGTCTGTTCCTTCTGGGGTGACACAACAGCGGAACAGTTAGCATAAAGCTATTACAGTGCTAATAACCTGGGTTCAATCCTGCCTTAAAACAATGCTATTTCTACTTGAAAACAATCTTTATTTTCATTTAAAGAAGTAACTTGAACTATTGGTATAAGTGTTTGCTCCATATTTCTACCAGAAAAGATTCCATTAACTCCTGCTTTCCCATTCCCTTCTGGGGCTCTGACTTTTTGAATTTACTAGATTTTTAAAACCTCTGGAAGTCAAAATGGTAATTATACACTTGCCCATGACCCAGGTTCAGTTCTGCTGCTATCTGTAAGGAGTTTGTAAGTTCTCCCTGTGACCAGGCGGGTTTCCTCCTGCAGCTCTGGTTTCCTTCCACATTTCAAAGACGTACGGGTTAGCAGATGAATTGGCCACATGGGTGGCCTGTGTTCATTGGGCTGGAAGGGCCTGCTACAGTACTGTATCTCTAAACAAACGTCATCATCCCAGACCACTTACAGAGTATATTGACTGGCTACGTCACAGCCTGTCACAGAATCACCAATGCCCTTGAATGGAAAATCCTACAAAAAATAGTGGATACGGCCCATTCCATCGCAGGTAAAGCCCTCCCCACCACTGAGCACATGTACGTGAAATGCTGTCGCACAAAGCAGGGACCCCACCTCACAGGACATGCTCTCTTCTCGTGACTGCCATCAGAAAGAAGGTCCAGGAGCCTCAGGACTCACAACACCTGGGTGAAGAACAGTTAACACCCCTTCAGCTATCAGTCATTTGAACCAGAGGGGATGACTTCACTTGCCCCATCACTGAAATATTCCCACAACAAATGGATTCACATTCAAGGGCTCTTCAACTTCAACCTATGCTCTCAATATTTATTGCTCATTTGTTTATTAATATTATTTTTTTCTGTTTTTGATTGAACACCCAAGTTGGGTGGTCTTTCATTGATTCTATAATGGTTATTATTCTATGGATTTATTGAGTATGCCTGCAAGAAAATGAATCACAGGGTTGTATATGGTGACATATATGTACTTTGAACTTTGAACTCATTGTGTGCTCAAGGTCGCTTCCTTGTGTTTCACTATGGCCTCATTCTGACGATTTTCGCGCTCACCCTCTGCTTTAACAATGATAATGATCCTAAAAGTCATCTTCACATCTCAATATACAAATGAAAAGGCTGCTGCTCTTTATCCAGATCCCCAGCGGCCACGATCACTTCTTGCTGTTGCCATTAGGAAGGTGACACAGGAGCATGAGATCCCACACCACCAGGTTCAGGAACATATATCACCTTTCAACCACCAGAGTGGGTAACTTCACTCACCTCAACTTTGAACTCATTCCACAGGCTATGGACTCACTTACAAGGACCCGGAACAGGAAGACTGCGAGTGAACTGCTGACTTTTTGGACCGAAGGAAGTTTTTTACTACTCGGGTTAAAGAGAGGCGAGACTGCGCAGGCACGTGATGTCAGCCAGTACAGCACGAAAGGTTTAAAAAGAAGACCTTTGTATCCAGCGAGCAGCGTCGGAGCGGGCAGCAGAGTGATAGGGCTTTAGCTCAACGGGATTAGGTGGTAACGGGACGAGGCAAGGTAGGAAGTATGTGTGTGAGGCAGGAGTTCTGCGCTCGGTGTCAGATACGGGGGGTCCTTGAGTCTCCCAGCCTTCTTGACGGCCGTATCTGCACCAGGCGTGTTGAGCTGCAGCTCCTGAGGGACCGAGTTAGGGAGATGAAGCTGGATGAAATTCATCTGGTCAGGGAGAGCAAGGAGGCGATAGAAAGGAGTTATAGGCAGATGATCACACCGGGGCCTCGGGAGACAGACAAGTGGGTCACAGTCAGGAGGGGGAAGGGGAAAAGTCAGGTACTAGAGAGTACAATAAGTTTGAGTACTGTTGGGGGGACAGCCTACCTGGGGGAATCAACAGTGGTCGTGCCTCTGACACAGAGTTTGTCCCTGTGGCTCAGAAGGGTAGGGAAAGGAAGAGGAAGGCAGTAGTGATACAGGCATGACCTGTACAAAAAGGACGAGTTGCACTTGAATCCGAGGAGGACCAATATCCTGGTGGGGAGGTTTACTAAGGCTACTGGGGAGAGTTTAAACTAGAATTGCTGGGGGGTGGGAACCAAACTGAAGAGACAGAAGAAGACGCGGTTGGCTCACAAATAGAGAAAGCTTGGAGACAGTGCGAGAGGGAGGATAGGCAGGTGATAGAGAAGGGACACACTCAGACCAAAGGTTTGAGATGTGTTTATTTTAATGCAAGGAGTGTTATGAACAAAGTGGATGAGCTTAGAGCGTGGATCGGTACTTGGAGATATTATGTGGTGGTCATTACAGAGACCTGGATGGCTCAGGGACGGGATTGGTTACTTCAAGTGCTGGGTTTTAGATGTTTCAGAAAGGACAGGGAAGGAGGCAAAAGAGGTGGGGGTGTGGCACTGTTGATCAGAGATAGTGTCGCGGCTGCAGAAAAGGTGGATGCCATGGAGGAATTGTCTATGGAATCTCTGTGGGTGGAGCTTAGGAACAGGAAGGGGTCAATAATTTTACTGGGTGTTTTTATAGGCTGCCCAATAGTAACAGGGATATCAAGAAGCAGATAGAGAAACAGATCCTGGAAAGGTGTAATAATAACAGAGTTGTTGTGATGGGAGATTTAATTTTCCAAATATCGATTGGCATCTCCCTAGAGCAAGCAGTTTAGATGGGGTGGATTTTGTTAGGTGTGTTCAGGAAGGTTTCTTGACACGATATGTAGATAAGCCTACAAGAGGAGAGGCTGTACTTGATTTGGTATTGGAAAATGAACCTGGTCAGGTGTCAGATCTCTCAGTGGGAGAGCATTTTGGAGATAGTGATCATAATTCTATCTCCTTTACAATAGCATTGGAGAGAGATAGGAACAGACAAGTTAGAAAAACATTTAATTGGAGTAAGGGGAATTATGAGGCTATCAGGCAGGAAATTGGAGGCTTAAATTGGAAACAGATGTTCTCAGGGAAAAGTACAGAAGAAATGTGGCAAATATTCAGGGGATATTTGTGTAGAGTTCTGTATAGGTATGTTCCAATGAGACAGGGAAGTTATGGTAGGGTACAGGAACCCTGGTGTACAAAGGCTGTAATAAATGTCGTCAAGAAGAAAATAAAATCTTACAAAAGGTTTAGAGAGCTAGGTGATGTTAGAGATCTAGAAGATGATAAGGCTACTAGGAAGGAGCTTAAGAAGGAAATTAGGAGAGCCAGAAGGGGCCATGAGAAGGCTTTGGCCAGCAGAATTAAGGAAAACCCCAAGGCACTCTACAAGTATGTGAAGAGCAAGAGGAGAAGACATGAAAGAATAGGATTTATCAAGTGTGACAGTGGGAAAATGTGTATGAAACTGGAGGAAATAACAGAGGTACTTAATGAATACTTTACTTCAGTATTCACTATGGAAAAGGATCTCAGTGATTGTAGGGATGACTTACAGTGGACTGAAAAGCTTGAGCATATAGATATTAAGAAAGAGGACGTGCTGGAGCTTTTGGAAAGCATCAAGTTGGGTAAGTCACCAGAACCAGTCGAAATGTACCCCAGGCTACTGTGGGAGGCGAGGGAGGAGATTGCTGAGCCTCTGGTGATGATCTTTGCATCATCAATGGGGATGGGAGAGGTTCTGGAGGATTGGAGGGTTGCGGATGTTGTTCCTTTATTTAAGAAAAGGAGTAGAGATAGCCCAGGAAATTACAGACCAGTGAGTCTTACCTCAGTGGTTGGTAAGTTGATGGAGAAGATCCTGAGAGGCAGGATTTATGAACATTTGGAGAGGTATAATATGATTAGAAATAGTCATCATGGCTTTGTCAAGAGCAGGTCGTGTCTTATGAGCCTGATTGAATTTTTCGAGGATGTGACTAAACACATTGATGAAGGAAGAGCTGTAGATGTAGTTTATATGGATTTCAGCAAGGCAATTGATAAGGTACCCCATGCAAGGCTTATTGAGAAAGTAAGGAGGCATGGGATCCAAGGGGACATTGCTTTGTGGATCCAGAACTGGCTTGTCCACAGAAGGCAAAGAGTGGTTGTAGATGGGTCATTTTCTGCATGGAGGTCGGTCACCAGTGGGGTGCCTCACCGAGCGGTTCTGGGACCCCTACTCTTTGTGAATTTTATAAATGACCTGGATGAGGAAGTGGAGGGATGGGCTAGTAAATTTGCTGATGACACTAAGATTGGAGGTGTGGATAATGTGGAGGGCTGTCAAGAGGTTACAGTGGGACATTGATAGGATGCAAAACTGGGCTGAGAAGTGGCAGATGGAGTTCAACCCAGATAAGTGTGAAGTGGTTCATTTTGGTGGGTCAAATATGATGGCAGAATATGGTATTAATGCTAAGACTCTTGGCAGTGTGGAGTATCAGAGGGATCTTGGGGTCCAAGTCCATAGGACGCTCAAACCAGCTGCGCAGGTTGACTCTGTGGTTAAGAAGGCATACGGTGTATTGGCCTTCATCAATTGTGGAATTGAATTTAGGAGCCAGGGGGTAATGTTGCAGCTGTACAGGACCCTGGTCAGACCCCACTTGGAGTACTGTGCTCAGTTCTGGTCGCCTCACTACAGGAAGAATGTGGAAACTATAGAAAGGGTGCAGAGGAGACTTACAAGAATGTTGCCTGGATTGGGGAGCATGCCTTATGAGAATAGGTTGAGTGAACTCAGCCTTTTCTCCTTGGAGCAAAGGAGGATGAGAAGTGACCTGATAGAGGTGTGTAAGATGATGAGAGGCATTGATCGTGTGGATAGTCAGAGGCTTTTTCCCAGGGCTGAAATGGTTACCACAGGAGAACACAGGTTTAAGGTGCTGGGGAGTAGGTACAGAGGAGATGGCAGGGGTAAGTTGTTTTCTCAGAGAGTGGTAAGTGCGTGGAATGGGCTGCCATCAGTGGTAGTGGAGGTGGATATGATAGGGTCTTTTAAGGGCCTTTGGACAGGTACATGGAGCTTAGTAAATTGCAGGGCTATAGGTAAGCCTAGTAATTTCTGAGGTAGGGACATGTTCGGCACAACTTTGCTGTATTGTGCTGTAGGTTTTCTATGTTTCTATGGCTCCGCAATCATGTTCTCAGTGTTATTTGTCTTCTTTTGCACATTGATTGTTTGTCAGTCTTTGTGTGCAGTTATTCATTGATTCTATTTATTTGCCGTATAGCAAACACCTGCAAGAAAATGAATCTCAGGGTTGTATATAGTGGCATATATGTACTTTGATAATAAACTTACTTTGAATTTTGATTTGTAACTTCAGGAGCAAGTTAGTTGGCCTTTCATTCACAACAAGTGAAAGCACTTTTGTAGTGCCTCCTCTCACTGAAACTCAAGCCTGTACCTCAGAGATGTTGCAATAAGTTGTGACCTTCACAAGCTCATCCCATTCATTGGGCCAGTTGGCGTCCTCAATGAACGTTACTGGACGGGATTTTTCACCGCACCATCCTTGCAGCCAGTGTAAAGTGCTTGTGTTGAATGAGATCTTGAACTCTACCAAAGTCACAGACTGATACATGTGGGACTGTAGAAAGTAAAGCAATGTTCTTGTTGTTTATTCAAAGGATTTTCACAGGCTGTCTGGAATTTTTCATACACACTTAGAAAGCAGTCACACAACATAAACCTTAAAGCAAAAATTAATGTTCTTAACCAATGTTACAGTGTCAGATTTTTCTTCTTAACATTTGCTATATTGAAGTTGCTATAAAAATGTAAGATGTTCCCATTTTATGATGGACAAACATCAAAGAGAACATGCATTTAGCGTGAGAGAGGAAGAACTTAAATATGTGCAAGGCCATTTTTTTTGCACAGCGAGTGGTAGATGCCTGAACTGAGCTGCTGGGATAATGGCAGATGTTAATATGATTGCCGTGCTTAAGAGGCTTTTAGAAAGACACATTGATACACAGGGAATTGATCATGCACAGGCAGCGAAGATTTAATTTGGCATTGTTTGCAGCGTGGCCTATCCCTGTGCTGTCCTGTTCTATGCTAACGCGATGGTCTTGGCTCATTTGAACATGGGTTGGTGAGCAACACCATTTAGGTTCTGCATATTGTCCCAACCTGAATTCGAAGGAAAATGGAGCTGGGGTGCAGTAAATCACTTGTTGCGTCCCTACACCAAAGTGGATGGAAACAGTGATGGGGTGCAATACTGGACAGCGACAATTCATGCCACTGAGCGGGCTCTGTGGGCTATTTCTTTCGTGGTCATGTCTGGTCAAGATTTGGGAAAACCAAGCACTAGAGTAACAGGAATCAGACATTTCATCATCGGCACAACTGTACGTCTAGCAGTGCAGCAGAGCTGTGGATGTCTGCTGCAGGCACCGGCCACCCACTGGCAGTCAGTGTGGTCTGAGCATTACCAAAGCCATTAAGTAAGGGTCACTGGCATTAGCAAAACTGCCCACCAAATTCAACTCCAATGGACCCAGAAGCAGCTTATGGTGGAAAGACACTCAAGTAATTCTGTGGTTTGCTCCCTTTGGACTGATGAACCAACCCTGTGGTAACACTCATTAAATCAGACAATTCTACATTGCTACTGGAAAGTATGTCAAATCTTGATTCTTCAAATACAAAGGACCACATAACATCTCTGTTATATGCTGAGTCTGTACCCTCTGGTCCTAGACTCACTCACACTAGGAAACATCCTCTCCCATCCACTCTGTCTAGGCCTTTCAAAATTTGATAGATTTCATTGGGATTCCCCTCATTCCTCTAAACTCCAGCGAGTACAGACCCAGAACTATCAGATGCTCCTCGGGTATTAACCCTTTCATTCCCAGGATCATTCTCATGAACTCCGCTGGACTCTCTCCAATGCCAGTATGTTATTTCTTAGATAAGGGCCCAAATCTGCTCATAAGGTCAAAGTGCTCCAGTTTTCTCCTGTTAGGATAATTGGCCCCTAATGGTAGGTGAGTGGTAAAACTGGGAGGGGGGGGGGGTGGCGGAAATGGGATGGACGTGTGGGAAGAATAAAATGGGTTGTCTTAGGATTCATGCGTATGTGCTTGATAGGGCCTCTTTTCAAGCTGTATATCTCTATGGCTCCACTCCCATATGCGTATGAACCTTTTTTAAGCTTCAAAGTGAAACCTGGAAGAAAATGACTCATTCTGCATGATCCGTTGAAGCCAAGCTGAGTAATTTGGAGGAGACTGGTTCTCAAAAAAACAACAATCAATATACTGTATGCAATGAGATTAGGCCAACTCCCAATATTTACCTTCCAAGTAAATGAAGTCAGTGATGACATTATCTGCAGTGTTTTTAACCTGAAACTTTCAAGTCTGCAGAATCAAGGCAAACAAAGCAGAAAGTGATGGAAACACTCAGTCGGTCAGGCAGCAGCTGTGGGGAGAGAAGCTCATTTCATTGACTTGCTGCATTAACCCCTTCCTGACAGATGTGCCTGAGCTGCTGAGTGTTTCTGACATTTGCCCTTCCTCTATCAGGTTTCCCAATCTGTAGATCTTTGTTTGCTTCGAGTTGCTATTTCACACCACATTTGAAATAAAAGTTGAAAGTTAATGTGAAATATATTTTGACATGTTTGATGACCGAGACCAGATTATTCCAGAGAAACACATGTTGGGGTGGGTGGGGGGGGGGGAATTGGAATCCGAAAGGCTCTGAAGTTTGAAGATTCAGCTGGTACTCTTTGTGATTGAAGCCTCTCACTGGATACAGTGGAGTGTGAGGTGAATGTTTGATACATGAGGGTAAACTTGTGGTTGTATTGTCCCATCAAAGTGGTTGGATGTGGCAACACTGTGGAACTAGCCTCATCTCCTAATCACACAAGGATTTTAGGACATAATCGCCATTCCTTTATTATCATTGGGTTGAAAGCTCCCACCAAGCACCATCTTTAGCAGCGCCAGTGATACAAGAACTAACTGAAAGAGAAGTGCAAGCAGACTTCTTTCACTGAGAATAGAACTTGAGGTCATGGGTTAAGGGTGAAATGGTCAAGGGGAACAGGAGGGAGAACTTCTTCACTTAGAGGGTGGTGAGAATGTGGAAGGAGCTGCCAAAAGGAGTGGTAGATACGTGTTTGATTCCAGCATTTAAGGGAAAGTTGGGTCGGTAAGTGGATGAGAAGGGTATGGTCCAAGTACAGATGGATGGGACTAGGTAGAACAACAGTTCAGCACAGACTAGATGGGCCAAAGGGCCTGACTCTATGCTGTAGTACTCTGTGACTCTAACCTATTATGCCACAGCATACTCTGAACAGAGGAAAGGAAGCTGCTTTGCCTGGGAAATGTCGGCCACCCAGACTCCGCATCTTAGAGACAAGGTTCTCCCTCAAGGCGTCGGTAGTTGATTAACCATGCACACCCAGCATTTTCCAAACAGGGGCGAATTCCTTCCCTCCATTCAGAATTCCCTCCATGCCGCTGCTTCGGGTCTCAGCCAGAAACATGCATAAACAAGAGGAATACAGTCAAATACATTAATGCCTACAAGCAAGCGCGTTATCTGAGACTGCTGAGGGCTGTTAGAGCTTTTGACACGGTCCTTTCGCTAACCATCATCTTTCTGTCCGTTGTTTGGAGACAGGTGGTTCTGTATTCATCGCTCTCCTGGTGAAATGACTGTCAACGATGCAGCTACAGCACCCTGAAGCGGACGAAGGTTGGCCAGGGCGGACTTCGTCAGATTGAACCGTCAAAGCCCGAGAACGGAAAACGACCGGCGTTCAGCCAAGATCTCCCACATGACCCCTGGCCCACCCGCCGTCTCTCTCTCCCTACTGCCACCGACCAGGAGCCTTGGCACCTCGCCACCAGATTCCGGAACAGCTGCTGCCTTACAACCATCGGGCTTCCGGACCGGCTGTGGATGGCTTTGCTCGCCTCAGCCCGTAGCAACACACACACACACACACACACACACACACACACACACACACACACACACACACACACTCACACACACAAACATACACACACACACACACACACACACACACTCACACACACACACACACTCACACACACACACACACACAAACATACACACACACACACTCACACACACACACTCACACACACACACAATCACACACGCACACACACTCACACACACACACTCACACACACACACACAATCACACACACTCACACACACACTCACACACACAAACATACACACACACAATCACACACACACACACACACACACACACGCACACGCACACACACTCACACACACACACTCACACACACACAATCACACACACAGACACAGACACACACACAAACACACATACAGACACAAACACACACAGACACACACACAAACACACACACACAAACACACACACACTCACACACACACATACACTCACACATACACACACACACACAAACACACACACACACTCACACATACACATACAGACACACACACACACTCACTCACACATACAGACACTCACACACACACACACACTCACACATACACATACAGACACACACACACACTCACTCACTCACACATACACTCACACACACACACACACTCACACATACACATACAGACACACACACACACTCACTCACTCACACATACACACACACATACACACACACACATACACACACACACACACACACATACACACACACACACACACACACTCACTCACAGGTTTCCCGTGGGTACCTGCAAAATTGAATCTCAAGGTTGTATCTGGAATACATACTTTGATAATAAACTTACTTCCAACTTTGATACGAGCCTGTATCCTGTGTTTAAATTTCATCCTCGCTCACGAGGAGTCGGGCTCCGTCAGCCACGGGTACCCAGCAGGCGGGAGAGATGGCCGAGGGAGTAACTGCAGGTCACCCGGAGTCTTACAAACAGGGACAACTTCCCCCCTCCGCTCAGAAATTCTACAAACATATTCCCTGCGGCGGGTCCTCAGTCTGCCTTAACATTCTCTTTTCACGAGCAATGTAATCACCGTTTCCCGATGGGATCTAAAGCCTTAGTGCTCTTCATTGCCGTTACCACTGCTGTAGCCCTTTGGCCTTGCAGTCAGTAATTAGAAAAGGGCCACACTGCATGATTCCCGAGTAACTACTTCCTCACCGCACATATATAATCTCAAGAACACCCGGGACTGGACCCGGATATGGTGCAGAACTGGTGGGGCTCCACTTAAAAATACTAAATGTAGTTTCCGATTGCGGTATTTTATCATCTGCTTGTAAATTCCTATACCGGGCCTCTGCCACATTCAGTATTGTGTCGCCAGCACTAATGCGTGGGATGTTTGAGTTCATTTATCGTTACGTGATATACAGAGTGTGTGTGTGGGGGTCACCCGGCCTGTAACCAGGGTGATAATCTCCTCTCCCGGCTGGTCATGGAACCCGGCCTGTTTCCGCGCTTGTCGCTGTGAAGACGTCAGTTGTTGAGATGAACGAGCTTTTCTCGCCTGTCATCACGGATCGAGTGCTCGCCACAGCCTGTTTACGGAGAATACTGCGGGTACCATTCTCCCTGGGTGGCAGGGTGGAGATACGTCTCTACCAAAGGAGGGGTAAGGCGCCCCTTCCCCCCACCCCTCGCCCCGCTAGCCTGCAGGTCACCCTCAGGCGAGGGGTAGAACCTGCTTAGCAACCTCTTCCCACCCCATCACCCAGGTCAGGGTGACATGAGGCCATGGGAGCCGGTGGTGGATGGAACTAGGAGCAGCTGGAGCACACCACTGGGGCCAGGCAATCTCTGAAGAGTATTGAGAATCTTGTGGAGACACTGACCAGAGTAAAGCAATGGCAAAATGTTTCTGTAGATCAATTTGCCAAGACCAGTCATGGTCATGGGACTACGATGGCCTACGTCATACGAGACACCACATACCAGGGACAGGCGGTAATCTTTGAGAAATAGTTATCCCGCAGACTGGGTTCCTTCACTCACAGCAGCAGTGACCAGGGTGAAAGAGCTTCTGTTGTAGAAGGCTCCATTCAGGCTCGTTAGTTCATCAACTTGCTCTCCTAATCTAACATGACCATCTCCAAGCTGCTATCTGGTCACTTTGAAATCCCACAATTTTCCACAAAGGAATTTTAACATCCAATTCTTTTTTTTCTTAACTTAATATGGTTTGTTATCACCCCAATCAAGTGGTGGTGGCAACCCTTCAATTATTTAATTTAAGCTTTTATCAGCATGACAGTCTGTTCAAGTTGCCTCATGAACTTGCCCAGTGCCATTTAAATAGTCCCGAACCCTCAGGGCCAGCCGGCGTATCTCTGCTAACATCCTAATGAAGTCACCTTGCATCCTTACTTTAGCTTGTTGTCATTCTTAAAATAATACCACCCAGTTCTCTGATTAACACCGAACTAAACCTTCCTTTAAGTTCTGCACTCGCTGTGTATTTTAGCAATCTAAAGAGAACTATATGATACTTGCCATGGTCTGAAGATGCCTCAAAGGGGTTATTGATTGGATTACACTAAATGCAGTCAACCCTGTGACCAGTTGTTTCAATGAATACACCAGGATTTAACCAATAACACAATTCTAATGTGGGCCACATGTTCTTAAAGTGAACTAAAGGAACCCATTCTAACTGAGTCAAGCAGGATTGAAAAAACGCTTTGTCACTCCAATGACACAATGGGTAGAGTAGATGGGGAGAATTGTTCCTCTTGACTCCATGAGGGCAGGAGACTGAAGGTGTTTAAGTAACCACCCCCCCCACTGGGATCAATTTCTTTCCTGAGAAGAACATTTGCTCCTAACATTGACAGGTACATGTTCATTTCAGTAATTTACAGGACCAGGAACATTCTCATAATGTTTCTCTAGACGCTGGAAGGGAGAGCAAAATCTAATCTCGCTTTGTGACCATTTCAGAACTGGGTAATAAGACTATACAATACAGGAGCTATATTAGACCATTTGACCACCTGCCAATCAATCACAGCTGATTTATTACCCTCTCAACCCCATTCTTCTGCCTTCTCCCCATAGCCTGTGACACCCTTACTAATCAAGAACCTATCAACCTCCACTTTAAATATACCCAATGACTGTGTCTCCATAGCCCTCTGTGGCAATGAATTCCACAGATGCACCATCCTCTGGTTAACGAAATTCTGCCTCATCGCTGTTCTAAAGGGGTCTTCTATTCTGAGGCTGTGTTACCTGGTCCTAGACTCCCCCGATATTGGAAACATCCTCTCAACATCCACTCTCTCTAGGCTTTTCAATATTCCTACCAGCAAAGGGCCCAGACTCAGGGTAAAATGCCTGGTCTAGCACCCTCACCAACAACTACACATCATAATTTCCTGACAGGCCTGGTTGGTTTGAGCCTTTGACTGATGTAACTACAATATTAATTCTAGTTACGCATACAACAGAAAAAAAAAACATGTTTGCAAACAAGAACGGAGCTGCATTATTCACTACTACAGCAATACCTCAACTCTGGAAAACAAGAATTATCTCGAACCACAACAGAGGGAAATCTAGTGAAACACACAGATACAACTTCAGGCAGATATTTATAAATAACCATTTTAAATCTCAATTTAATTATCCTGCAAACTGATCCCAACAGAGTATAATTACACTGAGTGAATACTTGCTAGTCTTTAGAAATAGGTCAAACTATATGATTTCCACAGACAGAGAGACCTGTAGGATGAAACTGAGTACTACAATTAAAGGGTGAGTCCTGCCACACCATCACAACAGCTGCTTACTAACTAAAACCCATGGAAGTTGCCTATTTAAAGCTTTTCCTTCAACTATTGGCTCTATTATCTTTGGAATTATAGAATCCTACAGCTTGGAAACAGGCCATCGACCCGACTCATCCATACTAACTAGTGGACACCCTTCCAAACAAACCCCATTACCCAGCACTTGTCTAAGTGAGTCAAGTGCTCATCTAGGTGCTTCTTCAATGCTATTAGCCTCCCAGATTTAACCACTTGGAGGAAGACGTGGAGTATTGGGTAACCGCAGACAAAATGCTGGAGGAACTCAGCAGGTCAGGCAGCATCTATGGAGAGGAATAAACAGTCGATGTCTCAGGCTGAGACCCTTTGTCAGGACTGGAAAGGAGGAGGGGAAGGAGAAAGGGGTACACTCTGGCCGGTGTTAGGTGAAGTCAGATGAGGAGAAAGGCAGGTGAGTGGGTGAAGGGGATGAAGTGGGAGGTTGTGGGTAGAAGAGGTAAATGGCTGAAGAAGGAGGAACCTGATAGTAGAGTGGACCATGGGAGAGAGGGAAGGAAGAGAGGCATCAGAGGGAGGTTATAGGCAGGTGAGAAAAGTGGGGAGTCAGAATGGAGAACGAAACAAGAGAGAGGCCAAATGGGGAGAATTTGAAGGAAGTTGATGCTCATGCTGTCAGGTTGGAGGCTAAACAGACAGCATTTGAGGTGTTGCTCCCCAACCTGAGAATGTCGTCATCGTAACAGTAGAATGCACAGTAGAGTATGTGTGCAGTTTAAGTCATCGTGTTATAGGAAAGATGTTATTAAACTAAAAAGAGTGCAGGAAAGACTCACCTGGACTTGGGGGCCTGAGTTACACGAGGAGGATGCATGAACTAGGACTTTATCCCCTGGAACATAGGAGATTGAGTGATCACCTGAAAGGGGTATCTAAGATCATGAGGGGCACAGGGTGAAACCATGTAGTCTTTTACCTGGGGAGGGAATGCTATAAGCATGAGGACATAGGTTTAAAATCAGGGGCAAAAGGGACATCAGGGGCAGCAAAGGATGGGGTGTCCTTGGAATGAGCTGCCAGAAGTAGTGGTTGAGGTGAGCACATCAGCAACACTTAAAAGCCAGCTACTTGGATATGAGAGGTTTACAGGGTCTAGGACAAACACAGGAAGATGAGACTACCTTGCTGGGCAACGCAATGAGGGTAGACCTGTTGGTTGAAGACCCTGTGGTGCGACTCTATGACTTTATCTCAGGCAAGAGATTGCAGGTACTTTACACTCTCTGGGCGAAGGAGTTTCAGTTAAGTGGGAAAAGATTCAGATATTATATAAGGGGATCTATTTACCTCTGATATGGAGATAGTTCTTCTGCAGTCTGCCTTCTTGAGAGCTCACATAATTTTATAAACCTCGATCATGTGACTCTTAACTTCCTCTGCTCTGGTGTGAAAAGGCTAGGCTTCCTCTGACTCTCCCTTCACTACATCCCGGTGAAGCTCCTCCGCAGTGCCAACACATCGTCCCTATGCCTCAGCGACCAGAACTGCACACAGTACTTCAGCTGAGATCCGACCAAGGTGTTGGAGTATTTATGTTCCTCCTTCTGCAGTCAGTGCCCTGCTAATGAAAGCCAGCATTCCATATGCCCTCCTAACCATACTGCCTTACCTGTGTTGCCACGTTCAAGGATCTATGAACTTCTAGTCCTATGTTCCACTGTTCCTCAAAGTCCCTTAAGACCTGACCATTCATGGCCTCAATAGTGCTCCTAGAATTTGAACTTAACTCGTTGTGCAGGGAACAGCTGGAATCATACCAACCTGACGAAGGGTCTCGGCCCAAAACGACGACAGCGCTTCTCCCTATAGATGCTGCCAGGCCTGCTGTGTTCCACCAGCATTTTGTGTGTGTTGCTCCCAAATTTGTTCTCTGTTTACTCATCTCTCTCCCTCCTCCAGAGCTTAGGGTAAAGGTAACAATCTTGTTTCTGGGAACTGCTTATTTTGAAAGAGGTTCTGATGTTTCTACCTCCCAGCAATATGGTGACTGACCTGTGCCAGGGTAAACCAGACAGACTGTGGAGAACATTGAACGTGGTTAGTGTTACTTCAGCTCATCTCAAACGGGGCTGCAATGGAGCTGTTACTGTTCCCTTCAGACACTCATGGTATTCCTGACCTGCTCTGCTCTAGTCAAAGTAGAGATTTTGTGTGGGTGTGGTACTTTTAAAAAAATGCTCTACTGCATCTCCTTTGAAACATCTTCACATTACACTGCCAACTGCAGAGGAACGAGAGGCAACCCACGGGCCAGCTTCTGGAGTTAAAGTTGGCTTCCTATATTGAGAACTCCTTAAAGCCACAGAAGTCTTGGTTACGTGTGCTTCATGTGCGTTATGGTGTTGTCAATGCAATGTACTCATAAAATTCAATGGAGCCACACTTCAGAAACGAGAACCACACAGTAAGAATGAACTCCCATCTCCCACTGTCATTGCAACAGTGACGCTGAGGCTGTGATTACAAGCATAAAGTAAATGCAGAAAGAGAAAGGCTCATCACCCACCATGCTTTCAAACACCACTTAAACGTTTCATCATTGCAGACAATTCCTTAACTCCCTGAATGCCAGTCATTCATTGTCCCTTTCTGAGGGAGAGGCCCGAAGTCAGTGAAAAGAAAGTTCTCCCTCGACGTTAGGGCAACACGGGATGCATGCAATCTGGCGGGATTGTTGTTTATACAGCAGCTTCACTCTGACCCTCGTTAACATGTTCATCCCACAGCAGGAGAGAGATTGAGAATATCCAGATTGGGAAAGGCTGAAAGGACCTTCTTGAGCATTTCAGTCCAGATTCACCACAGCTGTCTAGGCAGAAACCTGAGGCAATTTGATACATGATGAAGGGGAAGATTTCTGATGTTAACATCCCTCATCGCGATCAGGATGAAACAGAAAAAGAATCACAGAGCACAGGAGGTCATCAAGTTGTGTTGGCTCTAAGCTGTCTCAGAACTGAACTGTTCCTCTACACCCTTGCAGAGTTTACCCCTTTAATTCCCTGCGGAAACTTATGACCCAATCTGTTTCTGATGCCTTTTCAGGCTGTGTACCCCAGCACGTCACTGAAAATGGATGCGGGAGTTAGATCCAATTCAAACCTTGAAGGAAGGGTGAGCTGGTGCGTTGCCATGGGGAGAGTTGTGGAGCATCCCCATTGCATTGTTAAGTACAATATCACCACAAAACCTACCAGCAACTGGAGATCTCATTTCCTCTGTGAAACTATTTAGAACTTTGAGAGCATGAATTAATTTCCTATCTGGCATTTCACTGCAACTATCAATTCATTTGTTTCAATGTTGCATTAACCTCGCAGAGACAAATCAAACAAAAGTGCGTCAGTATGATTAATACAGACACAAAACAAATCTTATCCCTGATATTCTGTTTCACAGAAGGCTAAATCCTGTAAAGCCTCATAAAAGACTGTCAAATTATAAATAGCTTGTTACAACTTTACATTTCACCTGTCAATGATGTGTGCGATTTTATTTTGAGCACTGCATACTTATAGATTAATCTCACCACCGTGTTTATATGTACAATCCTTGGTGGGGATCACCTGTATATGATTCTGGGATGATGTTTAATGTGAAATCCAGGTAGCATGACAGTAGAAAGAGTTGCAGTTTGTTACACAGTGCCCCAGCATGGCGGGCACTTGGCATTTCTTCAGTAGCTCGGAACAGAAAAGTTTTGCTCCCTAGCCAGCAAGGCTGTTTAATAGTCTCAAGTAGAGTATGAAGACACTGCATCAGTTTGTGTTATTTGGTGGCTATTTGCCAACTTGGTCCAGAGGTCGTTTCCCTTGGTCAGCGAGACATCATCCGGACAAACTCTGCCGAGGTAAAAGTTTGGAGAAGAATAACATTAACTGATGAACACAACTTGAGATACACAGCCTAAGCTTCAGTTCAGAGCTCTGTGAAACATGATTAACAGGCTGTAGAGACAGAAACTGGCCAACGATCCCTAACCCCACTTCCCGTCTGTATAAATGTGGTACAGGAGAGTGGATTGTATGGGGACGGTAAGGATCATATGCAGTGTATCATTACATGGATTGTGTGCGAGTGTGGCGAGTATGTGTAGAGCATGGTCGTGAGAGTTTACAGTGCTGTGTGAGACGTGTGTAAAAGTGTGGCGAGTGAGGGCAGTGTACAATTGTGTGTGTGCAGAAGTGTGGGAATAGTGCATAAACATGATGTCTAACATGTGTATGATGAGCACTGAATAAGATTGTGGCATGTTTGAGTTGGTGCTCTGTGTGTGAGAGTAGTGTATGAATATGTCAGGATTTGTGCGACTATGCATAATTGGCAGGAATTTCTGAAAACACTGGAGAAAGCCTCACTCTCTCTCTCAAGTAACATTGTCAGCTTTTTCACATCCTCGGTCAAGGTTATTCCCAAATTACTGAAAGATAGCCCCTCCAAGAATGCAACTTGACATCTTAGAAACTTAGAATCTTAGAAAACCTACAACACAGTACAGGCCCTTCAGCCCACAAATTCTTGCATCTCCCTGCGTGAGTTTTTCAGCAGAAGCATCAGAAATGGCTACATACACTTGAACTCCCGGTGGTTTAGTACACTTCCCAACTTTGGCAGTGATGAGATTCAAGGTTGTTTAATGTCATTTCCGGTACACAAGTGTAAAGGGAAACAAAGGAATTATTATCCCAGATCCAAAAAAAAAAGTCAGAAAATGAAAAGACAGTCGGAATGACCAGCCACTCGGTTTCACAGCTCAGGGATGGAGAGTCACGGGGACTCTTGTGTCATCTTTCACTCACTTTCATTCCACAAATATTCAGATGCTCAAATGCACTTGTGTTCCCAACTTAATCGTTGATCTAAGAGCCAGTGTGGAAGCTTGGTAAAAGTAAAATTCATCAATCAGTGCAATTTTTAAAGCTCAATATTACCAAACTTTGAACTGCAATCTCTTCTGCGAAGAGTTAAGCTGAACATCTGTACACACGCTAAGTCAGTCCAAACATATTCAAACTAAGAAATACAATTGAGGAGGCAAAGACATTTGTTAATAAACTTTGTCACAGTGAGTGAAAACCAGATAGATTAAACATCATCTTTGTCCCCAGGGTTTGGTAGGTGAAGTAGTGGGGAGGGGACAGGTGAGAGTGGATCAGCCATTACCCATATGGGATGACCTAGGAGGTGCTGGGGGGGGGAGACAAGAATGGGATGAGTCTCAGGCTGGTGATGTGGGGGTCGGCTTTGTCCCAGTACACACAGTGAGTTTTGGACGTGATGCACAGCCCCACTATCTGCTTCTCACCTTCAAAGTCAACACGCCCATCACCGTTCAAGTCCACATCTTTCAGTATTTCTTCAATGTCCCGGTGTCCGATCTGTTGGCCGAGTAACTTCTTCATGGCTTCACGGAGCTCTGTCGTGCTGATCTCCCCGTCTCCATTTGTGTCGAACTGTACTTAAGGAATCGGACGCAGTCTCAATGGACAGCACTGTGAAACACCACATGAAACACACAATACGCCATTCCTCCCATCCATTTCCTGCTGGCTGTATGTATCATGCAAGCCTCCAATCCATTCTTCCCTGATTATCCACATCTAATTGCTTTTCATCCATTTATTCATCTATCCCTTTAACACCTTTGTACTATTTGCCCCAACACTTCCCAGCATAGCGGATCTCACCCGCAAGTACCAGGCTCTACTTTAGCAGGCCGAAGGAGATGGCCTGCCTTGTGATTAGAGAACCGTGTCTGTGCATGGGTGAATGGGTGGGAGGGAGGAAAGGGACTTATTTCACTGTTTTTCTTTTGTTGCTTGCTCTGTCCTGCTTCGTTGTGGTCTGCGTAGTTCTGCCAAGCACTGAGGGCATGCTTTGTTGGTGCCGGAATGTGTGGTGACACTCGCGGGCTGCCCCCAACACATCCTCGGGACTGTTGTTTGTTAATGCAAGTGATGCATTTCACTGTATGTTCCGATGTACTGTATGTGTAATATATAAACTTGAATCTTGGATCTACTTCAATGAATCACACCGGGGATGAACTTTCTTGCTTATTTGCTCTCTGCTGGCTCATACACGGCAGTCACAATATCCTGAGGTTGGAGTCTATAAAATGGCTGGTCCTCCCAAACCAAGGAAGTGCTGCATTCTGGGGGCTCCAAATGCCTGTCAGAAATCAATATTATTGACTTATCAATTTACAACAGATGATCTGGTCATCAGCACATTACTAAACACAGGGGCGTGCCGTGGGAAAACTTGCTGCCATCATTCCTAAATCACTGCAATGCCCTGTACATAAATGCCCTCTGCTGCCAGTTGCCACTTTGGGATGTGCGGAGACCTTGAGACTTCCTCAACAATATCAGCTATTTCCCAGAACGTTTGGCACCCTCGGTTTTCAACCTTCCATGGCGTCACTCTTCTTACCTCCGTGACCTTCCCCAGCCCCACAACTACAGGAGTTATCTGTGCTAGCCCGAGCCAGAGCTCTGGTCTCTCGAGCATTAGTCTCACAGTAACCCAGGCTCAGTCCTGACCTCCAGCGCTGTCTATGCGTGGAGTTCGCAGGTTCTCCCAGGAGCTGAATGGGTCGCCTGTGGGTGAGGTGGCTTTAACCTACATCCCAAAGAGTGTGGGAGAGCGGGAGAATCTAGGGAGATGATGGCAATTAACTGGGATTAGTTTAGGACCAGTGTGAGCAAATGTCTGATGTTCCATGTATGGTGAGCTGTATCCATGCTCTGTGAGTAAAATACATGAGTAAAATGGAGCGGGTTCTACTCTTAGCTGTCCAGACCTTAAGCTCTGGAATTTCCCCTTTAGGCAGTTTTTCCTTCTCCCTCCATCCCTCTTCTCCTTTAAGATGCTCCTAAAATCCTGCCTCATCCATTCCAGAATGTGGACTGGGCATCAGGTTTTGTCTGCAGGTATGAGGTACGGAAAAAGCGAGATGGCAAACATTTTGTATATGAAGGGCAATCCTGTATTTACCCTCATACATATTTACTCCATATTATCGGCACTAAGAATTGTGGCCCTCACTGTCTGCCCTAATAGCTCAACGTGCCTTATGCCGAACAGCGCCTACACCCTCTCGATCACTCAGGGACGGCAGGTGAGCTGTTCAATCTGTACAGTTCCTGTCCTTTGAAACGTGCCCACAGCTTCCCTTTTCGGAAGAGGAGAAAAGGCCATTCAGCCCAATCTGGCACCTCACCCCTGCCATCCCAGAATGTCTGAACTGCTCAGTTTGGCAGAATATTCAGGGATAAGCTTCCATTATATAGAACAGTTAGAATTGTCCAAAAGAATAGCACATCAGTCTTTGTCATTTTTATGATCTTCCTAACCCTATTTGTTAACCCATTCTATTTCCGGTGAGAGAGGATGTGACACCAAACCAGGTCTTGAAATTTACATGGGGGTTCACCTGCTTTCCCAGCAGAACTTTGCCGGGATCCCCATGGAAACGTGAAGGACCTTGACTCAGAGGTTTCCTCAGGAGATTGGGGGAAAAGGGAGCCGCGCTTATTTAAGAGTTGTGGAAATGGTCACCTCCTTGAAAGCATCCCGGAGCTCTTTCACCCCAATCATGTCAGCCGTTTCCGCCAAAAGCTTGGGTCCCATCAATTCCAAAAAGTCATCAAAATCAACATGGCCGCCCACTAAAAGTAAAACATACAAAAACAAGAGGCCTGGTGACAAACTTACTTCAAATGTATTCATTCTGAGAATGCTCAAGCAATCATACTGGGTCGCTAAAATTATTTTTCAGAATTTAGTGATTAAATATTCAGTGCCTTTGTAGGTCAGTCCATGAACTGCTATTTTAATGAAGCTAGCAATATGTTAAACAGGAGAAATTAATGTATTGAGATACTCGTCAAAGGATTATCACACTGACCCCTTGATCCATGATCAACCAACATCCAATATGAATTCTAGGGGTGACATCCACCCTCTTCATCGGGTCCTTGTTTAGGCTGGTCCAAAATACAACAGATAATAAGAATTTCTAATAATATTTTAAATTGAAAATAGTTAACAAAATGAATGTTGGACCAATAGAAAGTGAGTTTAGCAATTAATAATAGAAAACGAGGAGATGGGAAATGAGTGTTTTACGTCAGTCTTCACCACAGACAATGTGCACAACTTGTGAAACAGCTACAAATTGGGAATCGGAAGGCATGGAGGAACTTGGAAAAATTACAGTGTCTGGAGACTGGAGACCAGAGGCCTATCCTGGAGTTGGAGGCTGTCCATTTGTGTGGTGGGCGGGAGGGGTAAAGGGGCCTGTTTTGCTGCTTATTGTGTTCTCTGTTTCTTGCTGAACATAAGGACACGGTGCTGGAGTGTGTGGTGACACCTGAGGTCTCTCCCCAGCACATCCCTAGGTGTGTCGGTTGTTAACGCAAATGATGCATTCACTCTATCTTTCGATGTACTTGTGATAAATAAATTAAACCTAAGCCTAAGATTAAGGAAATAGTACTAGGTGAAAAATGGAGCTGTGGACTGCCAAGTCTCTGGGTCTTGATGGATTTCATCCCAGAATCTTAAAGTTGGCCAGTGAGACTGCTGACATGCTGATTTTAGTTTTTCAAAATTTCCTAGCTTTGGGGCAGGAAAACAGCAAACGTAACTCTGTTATCCAGAAAGGGAAGGAGACAGAAAGCAGGAAACCACAGGCGGAATAACTCAGCAGTGTGGAAATAATAGAAGCTACACAGACTGGACATGGAGAGGGTGTTTCCTATAGTGCAGGGTCTAAGACCACAGACCTCAGAATACAGGGAGGTCCCTTTAGAACGGAGAAGAGGAGGAATTTCTTTTGCCAGAGGGTGGTGAATGTGTGGACAGATGGCTGTGAAGGCCAAGTCTTTGGGTGCATTTGGTGAAGGTTGATAGGTTCTTGATTAGTAAGGGTGTCGACGGTTACTTGGGTTGAGGGGTAAGTCATGATAGAATGGTGGAGCAGACTTGATGGGCTGAATGGGCTAATTCTGCTCCTATGTCTCATGATCCAATATTTAAAAGATGTTACGGAAATAGCAAGGTGATCAGAGAAAGTTAATGTGGTTTTGAGAATTGGGAATCATGTTTGACCAATTTATTAGAGGTTGTCTTTTTCAAAGAAATGCGAATGAAAGGGTATTGGTGAATGCATGATCCTTAGACTTCCAGAAGATTGAAGTAGAAAAGTCTGAGAGGTAACTGGCTGTTGTCGACAGATAATTGGCTGGCTAACAGAAAACAAAGAGTAGGCATGAATGGGAAGTTCATGCGTGGTGTACCATTGGGATTGGTGCAGGAGCTTCAACACTATCACTTATAGTACATCAATTATTTGGAAGAAGGAATCAGGTTTGATTACTACAATCCCTGACAAGAAGCTAGGAAAATAAATTCTGAGGAGGAGAGAACAGATAGACAAGGTAAGAGAACAGAGATTGCCAAAAGTATAATGAGAGGAAAATTGAAAGAGCCAACCTTGCGGAAAAGCAGGTTATCTAGGTGCTGAAAGATTGTACAGCTGTTGTTTAGAACAGTAAAGGGGAGAGGCAATGGAAACAAGGAGGATCCGGCTTGTTTTCAGTGTTCCCAGAAACAAGAAGCAGGCGCCCAGGAGTCCTGGCCTCAGCATCCAGGAGATGTTGGTACCTGCGTTCCTGCTTCATAGGGAAGTGATGTTATTGTTGCAGGCAAGAGGGCAGATTATGACCTTGCCCAGTGAGACCCTTAGCTTTACAGCCAGGAGAGACTAACCAAGTAACAGGCTGACTGAAACCCCTCCAGCATCGAGGGAATTCCTTCTACCATCAGCATCAGCCCTCGTCAGTACCTCTCCTTCACTTAGGGAGCAACTCCTAAGGCACTGCTGTGATCATGCACACATCCTTGGAGCCTATATCCCGGTGGCTGGTCCAGTGTTGAAGCACTGTGCTGCTCCATCAGCCTCGTGCCACACATGAAATGCCGTGAGCATTCCGTTTGACTCAGTGAGTGGTCCAAGTAGACCCAGCATACAGATCTGAGGCAGCCCCTCCAATTGGTGTCATCCACTGAGTTCAACATTCAATGGAACATGTCTGATGAAGTCAACATTGTGTGTGAACTCACAGTTCATGTTAATTTGCTGGGAGAGTTCAATCAGCTCCATCTCGGTTGGCATGTAGCCCATTGTTCGCATGCAGTTGCCCAGATCTTTACAGCCAATGAAACCATCCTTGTCCTTATCAAATTCTCTGAATGCGTCTCTTAGCTCTGTCAACAAAGAACCACAAAATCAAAAATAATACTTCATTTACAAGTCAAATCAAAATACCATGAAACCAACATTACATAGAAGACTACAGAACAGTACACATCTTTTGGATCTTGATTTGTGCAATCAAAGATCAATCTAATCTTTCCCTCCAACACAGGGCTCCATTTTTATCAGCATTCGCTTTGTAACTTCAGTGTAGAACACTGCCTACAGAGATGTTTCGCAAAGTGTTTATCTGTGTAAGTGGAGCTATTAGGACGAAAGTCAGGAAGAGAGAGTGATAGAGATGTTTGGGGAAGAAATTCAGAGCTTAAGGCCAAAGCTGGTCCTTCCAAGGTGTGGGGTTCCATGCTGAGAGATGCACAGAAGCTTAGTGCAGCCTCCACAAAGGCTCTGTGGGGAAGGACCACAGTCTAGGGTCCTGCCACCACTGGACACTGAGGGGTTGGGTCCTGTGTAACAGACTCTCAAATGCTTTTGCATTGTTTAAGGAGGAAACACGAGTGGTTTTGACACATTGAAACATATTTTATTGACTTGATGGTACGATTAATGTAGAGAAAGTCCAGTTATGATTGTATTTCTTGCTTATATTATGATTAAAGTATATGTTTGAAGTTACATACTTTGAAGCCTGCCTGAAACTCACTAGTGTTCCACAGCAAAATATTATCCATAACCAAGTGTTGCAAACTGGCATTTTCAAAGACCATACGCACAGAATGCTGGAGGAACTCAGCAAGCCAGGCAGTATCAATGGAAAAGATTAAGCAGTTGGTGTTTCGGGCCGAGACCCTTCATCAGGATTTGATTTCTGGTTTCTGTTGCTTGACATTCAATGGCCAGGAGTTTGTGCTGAGATACTTGCAGAAGCTGCGAGAAGACCATACAAGGGTTCTCAGGGGTGAGGTCTCAGTTTAGGTTCCTCCCACTATAGATTAGTTGAGTTGAGTTTATTATTGTGATAAGTACTGAGACACAGTGAAAAGTTCTTGCTTGGGTGCCGTCCAAGCAGATCACTCTGTACCTAATTACATCACGGCAGCAGGAAACAGAATGCAGAACATAGTGTTACACTGACTGAGACTGTGCAGTGCAAGGGTCATGATGAGGTAGATTGTCAGACCAAGAGATCATCGATTAGCTGAGGTCTGTCTTAAAACCCCATGAACTCTGCTCAAGAACTATATATCACAACTAACAAGTCGTAAGACCATATGATATAGGAGCAGAATTAGACCATTTGGCCAATGTGTCTGCTCTGCCATTTCATCATGGCTGATCCAATCTTCCTCTCAGCCCCAATCTCCTGCCTTCCCCCTGTATCCCTTCATGCCCTGACCAATCAAGAATCTATCAACCTCTGCCTTAAATATACCCCATGACTTGACCTCCACAGCCTGTAGCAACGATTTCCACAGATTCACCTCTCCCTGGCTAAAGAAATTCCTCATCTCCATTCTAAAAGGACAGCCCTCAATTCCGAGGCTGTATCCTCTGGTCTTAGATTCTCCCACCAGAGGAAACATCATCTCAACATCCACTCTATCAAGGCCTTTCACCATTCGATAAGTTTCAATGCAGTCACCCTCATTCTTCTGAATTTGTGTGAATACAGGCCCAGAGCCATCAACCGCACTTCATACGACAAGCCATTCAATCCTGGGTCATTTTCATGAACCTCCTTTGAACCCTCTCCAGTTTCAGCACATCCTTTCTAAGGTAAGGGGCCCAAACCTGCTCACAATACTCCGTGAGGCCTCACCACTGCCTTATAAAATGTCATCTTTACATCCTTGCTTTGATATCCTAGTCCTCTTGAAATGAACGCTAACATTGCATTTGTCATTGGCTAAGAAATGAGGAAACCAATAATTTCTGATGAAAGTGCTAACTTGATGGTTTTGCATTCGAGTTATCATACACATGACTTTTCCAAGATTATTTTGTTATGTAAAGGGCAGAAGATTTGCCTCTAACAATGCCCCAAAGGGCTAGGTAAGAACCACCCAGTGTCCTGACCATGGCTCCCAAACTGACTTGACTCAATAAAGTTTCATGAAGGCTTTCTGTATTCCAATGAAAACATCCGTTCTAAGTTACATAACCCACTAAGGTTTATACCAGAGCTCACTGTGTGTGCTAGTTTAGCTTTGCTATCGGTTAGTGCTGTCTTTTGCAATCTCAAAGCTTAAAGTCATGGAAATACTGAGCAAACCATTGCAGCAAGACAGTCGGTGGAGTAAAGCCTCTGAAATGCTGGCTTGTAGTGCATTTCAAAGTCAAAGTGAATTTATTATCAAAGTACATATGAACAGTATCTGTCACCATACACTACCTTGAGATTCATTTTCTTGCAGGTATTTACAGGAAAATAAGAAATACAATATAATTTACAAAAAACTATACATAAATAAAGATTAAAGAACAACCAACTTGAAAAATTGTGCAAGTAACAAAAAGTAAGTAATACGGAGAACACAAGTTGAAAGTGAATCTATAGGTTGTGGAATCAGTTCAGAGAAGGGGTGGGTGAAGTTATACACACCGGTTCAGGAGCCCGATGGCTGTAAAGTAATAATTGTTACTGACCCTGGTAGTGTGAGGCTTAAGGCTCTTGTACCTCCTGCCCAGTGGTAGTATTGAGAAGAGAGCGTGGGCTTGATGATGGATGTTGCTGTCTTGTTGCAGTGCTCCTTGTAGGTGTGTTCTTGGTGGAGAGGGCTTTGTCTGTGACGGTCTGGGCTGCATCCACCACTCTCTGTAGATGTTTCCACACCAGGCTGTGGCACAACCAGCTAGGATACTCTCCATTGTGCATATACATTTAATCTACTCCAGCATTTGCTGATCATGGGATATATTCCAATTGTTGTAGTGGAACCTTTAGTGGACCACAGCTTGCTGTGGGCAGTCTCATGCAGGCATTATTTTAACTTTGAAAAGAATATTTATTCTTAATATATGCAATACATACAAATGGAAATTGATTTTCTCTGCATTTAAATCGATACATTCCTTTGAAATGCACCAACGGCACTTCTCATGTTTTGTAACAGATGCACTTAGTCAGGTGACAGAGATGGGAAGGGGTCCAGAAAAGGAGTGTGAACATAGAGCATGTAACAGAGAAGGAAAGTTTACCTTTTTGTTTCAATTACATGGCATTCTGTCCTGTTTATTCATTGCTTTATTATGGACTCTAGGTAGTACCTCTCATGAAGGACATGCCACGTCATTTTACAGGAAGATTGAAGTTCCTTCCTTCCATTTTGGAATGAGGTTAAAGGATCTCGAAAGCAAAAGGTGAATGCTCTGGGATTAAAACTGGACCAAGTTAATTTTTGCAGCACCAGGATACCCCTGTGCTATCTGACTGCCATGTAATTGGTTAGAAACCCACTCCAACCCCAGTTCAATTATTGATTCCTTGCCCATTATCACCTCCAGATCGGTTTTGGCATAGAGCAGAGTGGAGTACAATCCCTAGCTTCTGGCAAACGGCCTGAATCGACGCAAGTGTGACTCTGCCACTGAAATCACTTTATCAGCTACAGCTCTACACCTGCTCGTTAACACAAATACCTGCTCAGCCAATCATGTGGCAACAACTCAATGCATAAAAGCATGCCGACATGGTCAAGAGGTTCGGTTGTTCCAACATCAGGATGGGGAAGACATGTGATCTAAGTGACTTTGATGTGGAATGATTGTTGGTCCCAGAAAGGGTGGTTTGAGTATCGCAGAGTCTGCTGATCTCCTGGGACTTTCACACACAGCAGTCTCTAGAGTTTACAGAGAATGGTGTGAGAAACAAAAAGGAAAATCCAGCGAATGCCAGTTCTGTGGGTGAAAATGCCTCGTTAATGAGAGAGGTCAGAGGCGAATGGCCAGACTGGTTCAAGCTGACAGGAAGGCGACAGTAACTCAAATAACAACATGTTACAACAGTAGTGTGCAAAAGAGCATTTCATAACACACAACACATTGAACTTTGAAGTGGATGGGCTACAGCAGCAGAAGACAACACCAAGTTCCATTCCCATACCTAATAAAGTGGCCACTGGTTGTACATAATAATATTAAGTGTTTAGTATAAAATCAGAGAACAAGTCTCTTCCCCAACAATTACAAGCTCAAAGGGAACTCCTAAATGCTACATCTGCTATTTTCCACCTTTTTTCCTTCTGGTTTAAGATGGTGCTGGTGTATCTTGTTGATGGCAGACAAAGCACAGAAAGCAACTAAGTACTTCATTAATAACACTTTTTTGCTAAACGATCACTGCAAACAATAGACTGTAGCTTCCCTGTCAGAGTTGAGCTTCCGAGCCGCCTGCAGAAGGTGGCATTTTTACAGTGGGAACTGAAGGTGCAGGACTGCTGTGGCATGGTGTGTATGGGCTGAATCAAGGTGGAGGGGTCTAGGCCGAAGAGTGGGGAATGAGCCAATGTTTGGCTATTCCTGGAATGAACTTGAAGGCAATTTGTTTTGGCAGAACCGAGGCGAGGCGAGCAGAATCGAAGTGGCGGGGCCCGGACCTGGGCCCAAGAGTGAGGCGAGACCCGAGGTTTGATCGATTTAAGCGCTGTGCTGAAGTGAGGTGGCAGGGCACCAGCGAGAGCTTATCGAAATGGCAGGGTCTGGGTCCGACAGTAAAGTCTGCATGATTTAAACGCCGGGCCAGGGTGTCGGGGCTGGAGACGAGGCACAGGCTGGTTCAAAACGCTGCTCCACGAGGTTTACTCGTCCCTGCGCTGAACTTCAACTCATTACTCTGCTAGGTTTACTCATCTCTGCTCCGAACTGCAGCTGCAACTATCACAGTGTCAACTCACCGTAGTGAACTTCAATTCTGAATGCTGTTTGCTTATTTGTATTGTTAGCATGGTTTTCCTTTTTTCTCTTTGCATGTTGGGTTTCTTTGCTTTGTGGCTTGCCTGTAAGGAGACGAATCTCAAGGTTGCATAAAGTTTACATACTTTGATAATAAGTGTACTTTGACTTGACTTTTTTGCAGAACCTGTTTAATCTGGGACTAAATGTTAAGGGGGGTTTCTGTACGTAGATCTCTGTGCATTGATGCTGTGCCTTGGACTAATTCCCCAGAGGTGACTTAGGCTTTATAATGCAATGTAAGGCTCTCTGTAAAGAATATTCACATTTTGTACTGCAAAGCAACAAGTGAAGATACAAGAACCACAGTCATTCCACAGGAAAAGTAGCCAAAATCACCATCAGTGATTAAAGGTGTGAAAAAATGCTTCAGGGGAAATTAACTCTCTATAAAGGACAATAAACTCTTGATGGAAGTCACTATCATTAATTACAATTTGGATCTCTGAATGAACACCCCAGTAATCATCAGTAAGAGTTGGGGGACTCAGCTAGCATTGATATTCGAACAGATGAATGCAATTCAGGAGAGTGTTCACAGATTCCCTCCCTCACCAAAATCCGGAATCAAACATTTCAAAGTAAGGGAGGGAATAAACAAATAAATGAAAAACAATCTCCAGCAGCTAAGGGCTGTATGAAACAATGATCTCAAATGAAATTAAATAGTGAAGATGAAAGGTGTGCAGAAGTGAGATGTAGGTGATGGCTCTGTGGTTGCAGTACAGCCCATTTATATTTCAAGCTTCCTTCTGCGTTACTTGCTCACTGGCACCATCAGTCACTCCTTGTCCCTGAGTAATGCATTTCAGCCATAATTCCAATTTCTTGCATCGGTGCTGTCTACTTCCTCAATTTCCCACAGCTGCAGTATCCATATTATGTTCACCAATTTCACAGTAATTATTGGCAAACTACGGCCAGTGAGCTCATTGTGATTCCCCAAACCAACTTCATGGACGGCAGCAGAATGGAAGGATTTTCTTACCTGATTTACAGCCTGGATACTGAACTGTTATTACAGAGATTAAGAGCCACTGCATCGCTAGAGTCCCTAGTATTAAAAGCATAATTTCGCTATACAATTATCATACTTTAGTTCCACTTGTGAAGGCTTCATGGATACAGTCCTCTGTAACTCTTAGAAAATAGGGGAAGCAATATTATTCTATTCATAATTATCCTTGAACAACATGATGATTAAACACACACACACATGCACGCGTACGAACACGGGCGCACACACCAGTATAACGTAATAAAACTTCCAGAGTTCACTTCATAAACAGCTCCATAAAAAGAACAAATTATTCTTCACACTTTAGCTATTTCTCATAATTCTGTACATAAGAGTTACTTGTTTTGTCACTCTTGGTATTCATTTAGTAATTTGCAATGGTTGGGAATGCACTGTTCAAGTAGATAGAGGAACAGATTCAATCATAACTTTGAAAGATAATTGAATAAAAAAAATGAAAAAGGAGGAATGCAAGACCAGGCTAGAGAAGATAGAGACCCTTGGCAGAAAGTGCTAATGAAGGGTCTCAGCCTGAAACATCGACTGTTTATTCCTTTCAATAGATGCTGCCTGACCTGCTGAGTTTCTCCAGCATTTTGTGTATGTTACTCCGCATTTCCAGCATCTGAAGAATCCCTTGTGTTAGGGAAGCAGTGGGGTGGGACTCACTGAAGAGCTCTTTCAAAGTTCTGGTACAGGGGTTCAATAACCTGTCCGTGCTGTATGATTCAATCGTAT
This sequence comes from Hypanus sabinus, assembly GCF_030144855.1. Classification (NCBI taxonomy): domain Eukaryota; kingdom Metazoa; phylum Chordata; class Chondrichthyes; order Myliobatiformes; family Dasyatidae; genus Hypanus; species Hypanus sabinus. The sequence goes on from NC_082718.1 coordinate 105,797,746, forward strand.
TGATCAGAGTATGACCATGCTATCTCTTAAAACAATATTCATCTACTGAGACATCTGATCATGTACTCTGGAGTGGCTAAAATGAATTCAGCCATTTTGGAAACAAGTTCCTAGTTCACCCTTTTGCCATAAGTTCATCAGACAAAGGAGCAAAATTAGGCCATTCAGCTCATTGAGTCTGCTCTCCCATTCCATCATGGGTAATTTATTATCCTCCTCAATCCCATTTATCTGCTTTCTCCCCATAACCTTTAGTGTACAGACTAATCAATAACTTATCAGCCTTGCTTTAAACATACCTAATGACTTGGCCTCCACTTTGGCAATGATTCCCAGAACCTAGTTATTCTGTGTTCAAATAGGTTGCATGAGGGAAGGAGGGAAAATGTAAATGCAGCATCTGTGCAAAACAGTCTGAAGGATTTGTTATGTGGTACTTAAAATGTGTAAAAAAGAGAAGGCTGCTTGTTTTTAACTATGTATTTCATACCAACATGTAAAAGGTTTCAATGTATCTCAAAATTCTGAAAATTAAAAGAATTGCTTACCTTCAATTTCTTCTGCTCCCAGTTCTCTGTCCTAGTGGCAAAAGAGTTTGCATTAGAATGGTTTAAGGATTGCGATGCAAAAACAATTAAGTCAAAAAGGATATTTTCCACTTCACGTTCCTTTCAACAAGGAGAGGCTCTTGATATGGATTCATTCCCAGAGGTACCAGTGCCTGTGTTGTTTGATTCTTTTAATTATTGTAGGTAGATGTTGAACAGTTCAACTGTCATGCTCGAGACGGGTGCACCAATTGAATCCAAAAGTTGAAAGCAAATGGAGCATTTCAAATAAAGTATTATTTCAAATGCACATTATTGATGTCATGCACTATGCACCTCAGTGTTAATGGCCACTGAAAATCAAGGTACAATCTCCCTTGCTGAATTAGATCATATTAAAAATTTTGCCTCTGGACAGCATGCAGAGAAATAATTGGAGATGAAGCACAATACAGTGGATTCAGTGAAGAGCAGCACTCAAGAGTGTACAGCTGGGAAAACAAATTGTGCACCTGGTGGTTTCCTGGGATGTTTCCTACAAGAGGTGCTCTCTTCCCACGGATGCTGGACATCGGGATTTTCAATAAATAAAGAGCAGCAGAGCATGATAATTCACAAAAATGAGCGGGAATGAAATGTGGAGACTGTGAAGATTTATATTAGCAGATGCTAAGTGAGGCACAAGCCCAGAGTCCAATCAGCAGAATATACATGGATCCATTTATATTCTTCCTACCCTAACCAATTTTATTCTTCTTATATTCCCATCAACTGCCCCAAGGGTCATTCAACAACTAGCAGTTTACAGAGGTCAATTAACAGCAGCACACACATTTCTGAAATGTGAGTGGAAACCGGAGGGCCCAGAAGAGATGACAATTAATCATTAGTTTAATTTGTCACACGTACATCAAAATATACAGTAAAATGAGTTGCTTGTGATAAATGAAGTCAGTGAGGATTGCGCTGGGCAGCCTGCAAGTCTTGCCATGCTTCCGGTGTCAACATGATACGCTCACAACTCCCTAACCTTTTGGAATGTGGGAGGAAATTGGAGCACCCAGTGGAAATCCACGCAGTCACGGGGGAAATGTACAAACTCCTTACAGGCAGCAGTGGGAATCAAACTCCAATCTTACCACTGGCGCCGTAAAGTCAGGCGGTAACCGCTACGCCACCGTGCTGTCTCTGCAGCCAATGCAGCGGCAGGAAGAACTTGCAGACTCTGCAGTCTTCGTACGGCTGGCAGGATTGAACTTGTGCCACTGGAGTCCTGAGGCAGCAGCTCCACTGACTGCAGTATTGTCTCAGTAACAGGCAAATGCCAGGAACACTCAGTGGGTCTGGAAGAATCTGTGGAGCTAGAACCAGAAGTAACGAGCCCCAAGTATAAAACCAGCCTCTTTCTCAAAAGACGCCATCCAACCTTTTTTGTTGAACTTGGACATTCTGCTGTATCTTACAAGATTTATTTTACTTGTATAGGAGAAGCATTTGCAATTTTGCTGCTGGTTTAAGGGTACAGGAGCTGAGCTATGTTTAAGTACGTTGATATTTATGTGTTTAGGCATTTTTTATTCCATATCTGTACTTTAACCTTTAACTTCATTTTCTATACAATTCTTTGTTCTTTATAATTGTAGAACATTGTTTTTTGTTGCATGTTGCAGTAACACACCACAGCAAATTCCTAATACAGTGGATTGTGGTTAATTGGGACACATCAGGACCAGTACATTTTGGCCCAATTAAACAGCTGCCCAAGTAGCTGAAATTTCATGGAAATAGTTAAAAAGGTATAAAAAAAATCAAACTAGCATTTAAATGAGTAACAAATTATGTATTTAAATGAAAACAGAATAAATTATAACATTACCAATACTACCACAGTACTACAAAACTGTTTCTAATAGTTAACAATGGAGGTATCCATCCAGTGTATGTCACCATGTTCTTTTGACTATAAATGAGCAAAAACAGTGCAGATAATGGACTGCCTTCACACAATTCTCAATGGTTCCATCCTTCAAATCTTCATTTTCATTGTAATATTCAAGATGATTGTCGATACCTTCAAATTATTTGTAGTTTCTAACTTGTCAAAGTAGTTTCATTTCCACTCCCAGACTCTTCTGGTGTCTCCAAACCTGAATGCTTGAAACTGCAGTGTGCAAAACAATGCTGAAATGCCTTACTGCTTATTTTTTGCCAACGATCAGTGACAAAAATCATTGCTTTTTAAACAAAAGCAGATGCAGCTGATGCTACTTAAAAGCTGTTTGCTCTAAGCACGATGTAGTGTCTAACAGCCACAGCAAGTGCATGCAACTGATGTTAGTTAGAAACTGTTTGGCAACAATCTTGTGTCTTAATTAAGCTGCGCAGTGTCCCAAATAAATGATGGGAAGCCCAGCTGTTTTCTCATTTAGTTTTTGTTAAGCGTTGTCCCAAATAAATGGCTGCCCTGATATTTACTGGAATCCACTGCACATGTGAGCGTACGTGGTGAATAAAGTTGACCCTTGGTCCTCGATCCTTAAGCTTTATTTCTTTATAGTGGTCAAGCCATGCAGCAATTTAAAACAAAGACTTGTACATCAGAGAACATGAGGAGAAATGTAGTTCAGCTACACAAAGTTCACAGAGACAAGTAGCTTAACAGACCAGATCTCATACTTCATCTCTGCTCACACACACAAAATGCTGGAGGAACTGAGCAGGTCAGGCAGCATCTATGGAAAGGAATAAACAGACAACAATGAAGGGTCTTGGCCCGAAATGTCAACTCTTTACTTCTCTCTATGAATGCTGCCTGACCTGCTGAGATCTTCTGACATCTTGTGTGTTACCCTGGATTTCCAGCATCAGCAAAATCGCTTGTGTTTATCTCTATTTCTGCTGTGGTGCATTTCTTGTGTGCCTTGACAGCCATTGCTCATACAGAAGTGGCGTGTAGGCCAGCCACAGCAGAATGGGGGCATTTACACTTATACAGTACCCTTCCAGCTCAGGTGGTCACCTCACGTAAACACTGCTGGGCATTGCCACAGTGCAGTCAATATTGCAGCCCATTTGTTAAAGGCGGATCAGCCGTGATGAAATGATGGAGCAGACTCAATGGGCCAAATGGCCTAATGCTGCTCCTATATTTTCTGGTCTAAAAGTAAGTTCATACAAAAAGCATAAGGAAGTGACTAAACCATCAACATTGGTTAAGCACGCAGGACTGGTCAGGGCACGAAGATTGTCAGTACTCTTTTTAAAGAGATTTAGCGCGGAATAGGGCCTTCCAGATATTCAGGCTGCGCCAGCCGCCAGCCCCCGATTTAATCCTAATCTAATCATGGGACAATTTACAATCAACCCACCAAACAATACGTCTTCGGACTGTGAGAGGAAACTAGTGCACCCCGTAGGAAAGAAGCAGTCACGGAGAGAACGTACAAACTCCTTACAGGCAGAGGTGGGAATTGAACCTGGGTCGCCTGTTCTGTAAAGTGTCGCGCTAACCACTACGATACCATGCCGCCTCTTCTTTGCAAATTTATCAGGAAATTTTTCTGCATGATCTCACTTTAATATCTCATCTGAAAAACTCTATTGAAAAACTCTATCTCCAACAGTGCAGCACTCTCTCAGTCCAAACTGGACCTTGTGCTACACCTGCCCTTACACTTCCTCCCTCACCACCATTCAGGGCCCCAGACAGTCCTTCCAGGTGAGGCGACACTTCACCTGTGAGTCGGCTGGTTTGGTATACTGCGTCCGGTGCTCCTGGTGTGGCCTTTTATATATTGGTGAGACCCGACGCAGACTGGGAGACTGTTTCGCTGAACACCTACGCTCGGTCTGCCAGAGAAAGCAGGATCTCCCAGTGGCCACACATTTTAATTCCACGTCCCATTCCCATTCTGATATGTCTATCCATGGCCTCCTCTACTGTCAAGATGAAGCCACACTCAGGTTGGGGGAACAACACCTCATATACCGGCTGGGTAGCCTCCAACCTGATGGCATGAACATTGACTTCTCTAACTTCCGTTAATGCCCTGCTCCCCTTCTTACCCCATCCCTGACATATTCAGTTGTTTGTTTTTTTCTCTCTCTCTGCCCATCACTGCCTGTTCTCCATCTCCTTCCAGTGCTCCCCGCACACTTTCTTTCTCCCTAGGCCTCCCATCCCATGATCCTTTCCCTTCTCCAGCTCTGTATCACTTTCGCCAATCACCTTTCCAGCTCTTAGCTTCATCCCACCCTCTCCGGTTTTCTCCTATCATTTTGCATTTCCCCCTCCCTCTCCTACCTTCAAATGTCTTAGTATCTTTCCTTTCAGTTAGTCCTGACGAAGGGTCTCGGCCCGAAACATCGACAGCGCTTCTCCCTATAGATGCTGCCTGGGCCTGCTGTGTTCCACCAGCATTTTGTGTGTGTGTTGTTAGAATATGTGCTCGCCAGGCTACAGAAAGCTATTGTGAGCAATTGGGTCCCAAGAATCTGAGGAAAGTTTATTTTGCTGTGTTTCTTGGCCAGGTTTTTTGCGGAAGTTTGAAAGTTAAATTCAAACTTCCTGTGCTCGTTATATGATGGAGCCTAAACACAGCTGGAGAGTGATAAAACAGCTTCTAGAGGCAACCTCCTGCCAATAATGTGTTTAAGAGTCATAATGCCTCCCGAGTTATAATGTTACTATAACAATGCTGGTGATGTAATCACATTATAATTGATATCTGTGGGTAGCTTGTTACGTCTGTACGGTGTCAAAATGTGCCTGGACAACAAAGCAATTTACACTCTTGAAATGGCAAATTTTTCAATATCCACAGGTTGAATTGTTATTTTGTTTAAACTGAGCAACAATACCACACTAAATAACAATACAAGGATGATCAATAAAAGATATAGTTGGTTATATGAATCTCAGGGAAGCCTGTGCTCTCCATAAACACTCTTAAGCTGATGACGATGGCTGAGTGCAGCATTTAAACACACACCCAATTAATAAGATCAAATGACCAACTCCTTGAACTACACTCTGAGGGTCAGAAAGACCCAATAATAATCACCAAATGATGTACCTTATAACTCACATTTTAATCACATCTAACGAAGCCTAGCAAGTAACCAATTTTGAAGAGCAAATCTTTACACTCAGCTCAATCATCAGTTGTAGCAATCGCTCTGAGCCCAGGTTAGTTGCAGAGACTAGATATCACCTCTTGCGTTATGTGCTCACATTCAGCATATTTATGAAGTTTGAACACTGTGCAATCTGAAGCAAACATCTCCACTTCTGGCCTTATGTTGGAAGTAAGGTTATTAATCAAGCAGCCAATGGTTGGGCCTTGGACAATGGCCTGAGCAACTCCTGCAGTGATGACCTGAGCTACAATTAATGGCCTCCATCAACCATTGTGTGAGCATTAACTCCAACCATTGGTGTGTTTTACCCTGATTTTCAATGATTTTGGTTTTACCTGGTGCCACACCCCTCCAGATGATCCCTTGATGTCAAGGGCATTCAGTCTCACCTCACAGCTACTAACAGAGCAAGGCTATGGTGAGATCTGGAGTGTTCCTGGTGAAACCCAAATTGGGTGTCAGAAAGCACGTGTTTAAATGCTGCCCGATAGCACTGTCAATAGCAACATTAGGGCATTATCAATGGCAACGTCCATCACTCTCCTGATTGTGAGTAGTCTAATTGGGAAATAATTAAACTGGATTGGATTTTTATGCTTTTTTGTGAACCAGACATACTTGGGCAATTTTCCACATTGATAGGTAGATACAGAGTTAGACATAGTACTGAAATAGCTTGGCCAGAAGCACAGCTTGTTGAAGGAATGCAGAATCTTCAGTACTATAACTGGGGTGTTGCTTTGTCCAAAGTGGTAGTTAACAGCCAAACATACTGATGGTTCTGCAGGCATATATAAGCAAGACCGGATAAGGACACTCACATGGCAATCTGGCAGTTTCATGGTTAATGTTACCATGCCTGCTTCTTTTTAAACCCAGATTTGCCCCGTTACTTGAATGTAAGTTCTCCAGTTGCCAAGAAGGAGCTCACGTCTCTGTATCAATGGTCATCCCACAACCCATCAGCCTTTTCTTCAGAACATTGGAAGAAGGAGTGGCCATCAGGCCCCATCAAGCCCTTCCCCCCATTCAGTATGTTCATGGCAGACAGAATGGAGATGTAGATTGTTTTCACCAGAGGGAGTGTCGTGAACAAGGGGATATACCTGGAAAATAAGTGGTTGGTTATTTAAAACTGAGGTGCCTTGACATTTATTCTATCAGAGGCCACTGAATCTCTGGAGTTCTTTGCCCCAGAGGTGGTGGAAGTCACATCATTAAAGGTATTTAAGATGGACCCCAACTTAATAATTGGTCCATAACACCATAAAAGATAGGAGAAAACCAGGCCATTTGGCCCATAGAGTATGCTCCACCATTTCATCAAGGCTGACACATTTTTCTCTCAGCCCCATTCTCCTGCCTTCTCTCCATAACATTTCACACCCTGACAAATCAAGAACCTATCAACCTAAAATACACCCAAAGACCTGGCCTCCACAGCTGTCTGTGACAATGAATTCCATAAATTCACCACCCTCTGGCTAAACAAATTCCTCATCTTCATTCTAAATGGACATCCATCTATTTTAGGAAACATCCTCTCCACATCCACTCTATCTAGGCCTTGCAATATCTGATTGGCTTCAGTGAGATCCCTGTCATTCTTTTAAATGCCAATGAGTACAGGCCAAGAGCCATCAAATGCTCTTCATATGATAATCCTTTCATTTCCAGAATCATATTCGTGAACCTCATCTGAATCCTCACCAATGCCTACAAATCCTTTCTTAGATAAGAAGCTCAAAACTCACAAAACTCTAAGCAAAGCCTCGCAACTGCCTTATAAAGTCTCAGCATTACATCCTTGCTTTTATATTCTAGTCCTCTGAAAATGAACACTAACATTGCATTTGCCTTCCTTACCACTGACTTAACTTGCAAGTTAAACTTTAGTGAATCCTACATGAGTGCTCCCATGCACCGTGGATTTTTGAATTTTTTTGCCCATTTAGAAAATAGTTGATGCTTTTATCAAAGTGCATGACCATACAATTCCGAACACCGTATTCCATTTTGTGACTTCTTTGCCAATTCTCCTAATCTGTCTAAGTCCTTCTGCAACCTCCCTGCTTCCTCAAAACTACCTGCCCCTCCACTTATCTTTGTATCATTTGCAAACTTGCCAACAAAGCCATCAAATCCATCGACAATATCATTGACATATAACATAAAAAGAAGTGGTCCCAACATTGAACCCTGCAGAACACAGATTCTCCTTCATCAATCTTGCTTGTTAATTCCTCAAAGAATTCCAACAGGCAAGATTTTCCCTTAAGAAAACCATGCTAACTCTGACCTGTTTTATCATGTGCCTACAAGTACCCTGAAACCACACCCTTAACTCTAAAATCTTCACAACCACTGAGGTTAGACTAACTGGTCTATAATTTCCTTTTTTCTGCCTCCTTCCCTTCTTAAACAGTGGAGTGACATTTGCAATTTTCCAGTCCTCCTGATCTATGCCAGAATCTAGTGATTCTAAAAAGATCATCACTAATGCCTCCACAGTCCAGCTTTTTCAGAACCCTAGGGTGTAGTCCATCTGGTCCAGGTGACTTATCTACCTTCGGATCTTTCACCTTCTCCCTAGTAAGAGCAATTGCACTCACTTCTTTCCCCCGACACTCTCGGCATATTGTTAATGTTTCAATTATTGGGTCATCTCGCAGATCTCAGATATTATCTGTTTCTCTGGTCACTGACATTGTCTGACTTGCTGAATATTCCCAGTATTTCTTGTTTTTATTTCACATTTCCAACATCTGCAGTGCTTTTTTAGATTTTCAGGAACCTACATCGTTCTGGCAGTGATCACTGCTGTAACGTAGGACAAGGAGCAACTGAGTAATGGCTTTCAAATTTATGAGCGGGATGCAAAGGGGCTCCAGTGTAACTTGGGCAAGTGGGCATCTGCATGGCAGTTGCAGCCTAAGTGAGGTTGCTTCCAAAAGCAGATGACAGATTATTTTTTATTCATGATAATGATCCCAAGGAATGGAAGGGTCAATATATGAGGGACGTTCGATAGCTCTGGGCCTGCACTGGCTAGAGTTTAGAAGAATGAAGAGTGGATCTAAATGAAACCTATGAAGCATTGAAAGCCCTAGATAGAGTGGATATGGTGGGGATGTTTCCTTGAGTGGAGGAGTCTGGGACAGCCTTACAATACAAGAATGTCCCTTTAGAACAGACATGAGGAGAAATTTCTTTAGCCAGCGGAAAGTGAACCTGTGAAATTCATTGCCACAGATGGCTGTAGAGGCCAAGTAATTGAGTATATTTAAAGCAGAGGCCGATAGGTTATCAGTAAAAACATCAAAGGCTATAGGGGGAAGGTAGGAGAATGGGTTGAGAGGGATAATAAATCAGCCACGATAGAATGGAGCAGACTCCATGGGTTGAATAGCCTAATCCTGTTCCTGTGTCTTATGGTTTTATGGAAAGGAGATGAACAAACAGACCTGGTGTCCTTGTATACTAATCACTGAAGGTAAGTATTCAAATGTGGGGAACCACTGTACATTTTAAGTATGGGTTCCCTGTGGCCAAAACTCTATAGAACACAAATCCTAAATGTGGAGTGGACTCTAGGTTGAGGGTGGGGGGGGGGAACAGGTAGTGGTGAGAAGAGAAAAAACAGCAAAGAATTATGCACCAAATCTCATAACAGAGCAGCAGAGGCAATATTTAGATTTCCAGGCCATTGTGTGAGGACGGACTGAAGAAATATTGGAGAAGGTAAAAGATCAATAAAATTCTACAACCCCAACATGGCAGAGGTAAGTGTGAGCGTACTGCACAGGTCTCACCTTGACAGGGCTTGGGGTTCCAGCTGGGTTTGTTTCTGACAGAATGATTCCCTTGTATGATGAGACAGAATTATAAAATTATTGGCAAAGTTTTTCACTGTAGCATGGTATATGTGACAATAAAACAATTTGCCAATGTTTTTTTTCTCAGTAAAAGAGCTTTTATTATGATGATAATAAAAGGAGAAAGTACTAGAAACTGCCAGCAGGTCAGGCAGCATCTGTAGAAATATAAATTGTTTTATTAGATCAGGTCTAATACAGAGCAATGCTGCATTTTCTGTTTTTAGTTTAGATTTCCAAAATCTACAGCTTTTACCTGAAATTTTATTTACTGGCATGTTACAGTAGTTTTCACAGTGCTAGAATGTGTCAAAATTCATAGATATTAAAATGGAAATGCATTTACTCAAGTACATACAACATTACAGCACAATAGAGGCCTTTCAGGCCATAATATGCCAACCTTTTAACCTACTCTAAGATCAATATAACCCTTTCCTCCTACTTAGTCCTACACTTTTCTATCATCCATGTGCCTACTTAAGAGTTTCCTAAATGCCCCCAGTCTATCTGTCTCTACCACCAACCCTGACAGGGCAGTTCATGCATCCACACTCTGTGTGGAAAAAATGTTACCTCTGACGTCATTCCTCCAATCACCCTAAAATATAGGGAATTAAGCTAACCAATCAGCCCATAGCATGGCCTAGCAACGGCTGAGTGGGACAAAGGACGAACCCCCCGTTCCCCTCATGAGAGCTCAGGCAGAGAGCGTCAGTTCAAACCGCATCTACAAGTCAGCACCTTGGACAGCGCAGTTGCCCCTCGGCGCTCCTCCGCAAGCTTGGCCGGGTGCTCGAGCTGAATTCTCGGGGTGCAGACAGAGCCCGGCGCCTGCTGATTCAAAAGCGCGCACTGACTGACACTCAGCACACGCTGACAGCTCCAGTGACATTTTTTTGTTCAGTCCCAGCACAGCTTAGCTAAGAAAAAAAAACAGCACACAGCATGCTTAATGCCGAGTGCGCTGGTGACAGGCAAATCAATAAAGGAGGACTACCAAGCATTCAGTTGTGGATTCCATCACCCTGCGTTTATATCCCCCACAGATCACAGAGTTAATGTTAGTGCTGGACTGTAATTTCAAGCTGCATTCCCCCCACCTACGCATTTGTTCTGGCCAGAAACTGACAACGATGGTATGTTTACTCAAAGTGGCTGACAATAATAAACAGAGAACACCATCACTGATACCCAGGAGATATTAGAAGGGAATGAATCACATACAAAGGTTAGATGAATTCATAAACATGGAGCAGAAAGTCAGCGCAGTTACGTGATTCATAGGACAACATAACAGCTTCAAAATTACCACATCTTCATATTTAATATGGACTTTACATTACGTTTTCATCAACTCCCCCTACCCCCACCCGGTTTCCATTCCCTTTCTCCTTAAAGTGGTGAGTCATGCAGAAGGATAATTACTTGAGTACTGGGATCCCTCACACACCTCAGCTCAACAAACTGCAGCCTGCTGTACCCCCTGATTCCTAACATAAAGACAAGGGATTCTGCAGATGCTGGAGGAACCCAGCAGGTCAGACCGTAACTATGGAGGGGAAAAACCAGTCAATGCTTCCGGCTGTGACCCTTCATCACTGAGAAAAAACTCTCAATATACTACAAATCCTCAACACGGCCCCTACAATGTCTTGACATTCTCCCTGCAGCATGTGGCTGCATTTGAACACACCCGTAGTGATTAGTGTAACACTAATACAGCACCAGTGTCCTGGGTTCAATTCCTGCTGCTGTCTGTGAGGTGTTTGTCCGTTCTCCCCGTGATCGCATGGGTTTCGTCTGGGTGCTCTGGTTTGCTCCCATGTTCCAAAGTTTAATTGGTCACATGGGTGTACTTGGGCAGCATGGGCTCGTTGGGTTGGAAGAGCCTGATATATGCTGTATCAGCCAAGGGTTGGCTAATGTTTCACAAAGGGTTTAAATTAACCCTGTTGCTTTATCCCCCTGTTAATAAAGCCAAGCAAATCACATCTTGCTTTAAACTGCCTTATCATTGTGATTTGAATCCTTCACCTCTGCACATTAACTTTAAAATTCTACATCATTCATTTATATTATTCTTCTTCATTCTTCTGAACAAAGTGCATCACCTTACAGTACAGTTAAATTTTTCTAATCATCCATCTGTTCATTTCACTGACTTGAAGTCTGCTACTAACCCACTTCAGTGCTTATAGTATTTTTCAAAATTGTCATCAAGCTTAGAAATTATCACCAAGTCCAGATCATCTATCAACATAATCAACAAGAATTCTATTCTCTTTAGTCGCCATAGTATATCTCTTCCTAATCTGTAACATAATACCAGCATCACTCACTGTCTTCTGTACCTTCACTAATAGCAGTACCATGCTGACACTATCCAAAAGCTTTAATTTGCTGATGTATATGATAATCTCATTAATGACTTTTTGAAGTTTAAATATGCAAATCAATCACAGCTTATACTATTGTACGAGTACACAGTGAGGACAGTTTAACATGACTTGCCTGTAATAAATTTGAGCAGTATTTCACCACTTTATCTGCTTGCTTAAATGTCAATTCAATTAAATCAGAAACATACTGGAAAAAGCAGCAAACGAACAAATCTCTTTCCATGAATGCTACCTGACTTGCCAAGTGTTCCCTGCATTTCCTGCTTTTATTTCAAATTTCCAGAATATGTTGTTTTGGTGTTCATTTTCACATTCTGCTTATTAATTTAACCTTGTATTCTCTCTCTAAGCTTCCCCGCTAGTCATGACTGGCCTAAAGTTAATCAACCTCCACTTCCAAACAAATGCATAACATTTGCAATCATCCAGTACTACAGCACCACCTCCTTATCTGAAGATTGCCAATCCCTCCAATTTCCACCACACTTTCCTCTCGGAAGCAATCCATTCAGACTGAATCACTGTCGATCTTAAACACTGTTATTAGCCAGATTTTGGTCAGTGTAGTTTGTTACTGTAATCAGGCAAACTGTGCACTTCTCATCACAAAGGGAAGAGAGGCAGAAAATATAAAAGCAACCATTACAGGCTGGCGTCTGAGTTCCAAGCTCTGGTGAGCAGGAGCACGGAGCTCCACAGGGCTCAGACTTCCTGCAAGCAAACTGAATAAATGAGGTGACAAGACTAATCATCTTTACTTCTGTGCCGCACAGCACTGTGCAAAGGCCAGCCCCTTCAGCACAGCAACAACGACCTGCACTTACACAGCGGATGTCCCGCGGTACTGTAGCAAATTCAGCTTGACAATTAGCTACCTGACGTATGAGAACTGGTGAGGTAGGCTTTAAAAAGCATCCGTCAGGAGGGGAGAAAGAAGTCTGGACAGAAAGATTCGGAGAAGAATTTAAGGACATACGCTCAATAGCTGATTTACTAGGTACAGGAGATACTTGATAAAGAGGCCGCTACGTATACAGTGTAAGCTCGTGGTCTGTTGCTGCTGTAGCCTGCTCACTTCAATGCTCGACATGTTGAGCAATTAGAGATGCTCTCCTGCACACCACTGTTGACGATTTCAGTTACTGTCCTCTTCTTGTCAGCTGGGCAATTTCCTCTGTCCTCTCTGATTAACAAGATGTTTACAACCACAGAACTGGTGCTCACTGGATTTTTGTTTTTTTGGTTTTTTGCACCTTTCTCTGTAAACTCCAGAGACTGTTGTGTGTGAAAATCCTTGGAGATCACCAATTTCTGAGATATCCTGAACCAGCCTGACTGGCACCAACGATCATTCCACAGGCAAAGTCACTTAGATCACATTTCTTCCCCATTCTGATGTTTGTCCTGAACCTCTTGACCATGCCTACATGCTTTTATGCACTGATTTGCTGATTAGATATTTACATTAACAAGCAGGTGCAGGGGTGTACCTAATAAGGTGGTTGGTGGGTATAAGAACACAAGAAATAGAAGCAAGAACAGGCCATTTGCTCCCCCCACCCCAGTGTGTGCATCACACTTCAATAATATTTTATCTGCATTCTAAATCTATTATCACCACAGTCCAGTATAGAGTCTGAGAGCAATATAGCAGGGATACAGGCCATTTGGCTAAACAGATCCATGTTGACAAAACTGCCCACCCAGCTAGTGTTTGGTACATTTCCCTCTAAGCCTCTCCACTCTGTGTAACTTTCTAATGCTTCTTAAATGATGTTTTTGTATCTTCCTCAACCACTACCTCTAGCAGCTCCTTCCATATTCTCACCACCGTTGGGTGAAAAAAGTCCCCCCCCCCCCCCAGTTCCCTCTTGCTCTAGATCTATGCCCCTTAGTTTTGGTCTCCCCTTCTCTGGGGAAAGAACTGTTACCTTTCAACTTTTCTATAGTTCTCAGTATTTTAACTATTTCAATAGGGTGTCATTCATTCTCCTAGATCCAAGGAATAAAGACCCAGCCTGGCCAACCTCTCCCTGTAACTCAGGCCCTCCACATCCTTGTAAATGTGTTCTGTACTCTTTCCAATTTAATTACTTCTTTCATTTACTTTCCAATTTAATCACATTATTCATTTAATAAGATACCAAAACTGTACACAGTATGGTCTCCCCAAAGACTTATACAACTGCTAAATAATGCCCCAGCTCCTGCACTCGGTGCCCTAGCTGATGAAGCCCAGCATGCTAAACACCTTTCTGCCCACCCTATCTACCAGTGATGCTGTTTGCAATGAACTACGCACTTATACCCCTAGGTCCCTGTGTTCCTTTACACTTCCTAATGCCCTTCCTTTCACAGTCTAAGTGAATGATGGGACACTTCAGTGTGAGTGATACCTTGTGGAAAGTTAAACCAACTTAGTGTAAGTCCTAAGTTGGTTTAACTTTCCAAAATGCATCACTTGACAATGAAATTAGTTTGCTGCTCCTTAACCCTCTTCCCTAACTGATCAAGGACTCTCTGTAATCTATGATAATCTTCATTATCAACATTTCCTAATTTCATGTCATCAATATTTCACCCTCGAGTACTGTTAATGTTTTTATAGTCATCAAGGGATTCACTTGTTCCCAACCTCCTAAACCCAATGTATGCTTCTTTCTGTTTCTTGACCAGAACCTCACTATCTCTTGTCAGCCAAGGTTTCTTAAACTTGCCAAGTTTATCCTCCAACTGGATACTTACTATCACACTTTTAAAAGCTTTCCGCTTGGCGTAAGAGGAGGAAGATGTCATTTCCTGCTGTTGCACTTACTGCAGTAATCTAATATTCCTTGTTTTTTCAATATCTAACAATCATTGATCACTGGCTTGGATATACACAATGACTGACTCACCAAGCCTTCTTGGGCAGAGAATTCCAAAGATTCAATATGCTTGGGTAAATAAAATAAATTTCCTTCTCATCTTAGATCTAAATAGCTGAACGATTAATGTGACCTTCAATTCTGGACATCACAACAAGAGCAATCATCAACCCCACATTTATCCTGTCCAACAGCTGAGGTAAAGAGGCTTCATGCGAGGAAATTAACTGTCAATATTCACTTCTGGTGTCTCCAACTTAGAATTTTTGTTTATTCCAATGAGATAACCTCTCGTTCTTCTAAATTCAAGACATTCTAAGGTGAGCCTACTTAACCTCTCCTCGTTCAGAATAACTTGTCATGCCAGGAATTAATCTGGGAAACTGTCCCTGACGCTCCCTCTGTCAGAGATACATGTTAGGAGACCAGGCTAATACACAGTGTTTTACATATCGTCTCACCGTAACCTATAGATGTCTTACCTTTTCTTACAATAAAGAAAGCCAACATACCAGTTAGTTGCCTTCCTAATTGTTTGTATGCACGTCAACGCCTTACCATGTCTCACCATTTAAAATACACTCTTTCTACTTTTTTCTAGCAAGGTGCGCAGCTAACAATTTTCCACATTATATTCCATATGCCATCTCTTTATCATTCATTTAACGTCTCTATATTCCCTGAGGTTTCTGCATATCTTCCAGCACCTTTAAATCCACTTAGCTTTGAACCATCATCTAGTCTGGGTCTACATTATGATTGATCTCCTCATCCAAACAGTTGACATAACTGCCGGGGCCCCAACATTAGTCCTACAGCACCTACCTAGTCATAACTTCCAAATCCGATTAAATCAAAATTGAAAGTACAAAGTAAATTTATTATCAAAGTACATGAGATTCATCTTCTTGTGGGCATTCCCAGGAGATACAAGGAAATACAATGGAATCAATGGAAAAATGCACAAGTAAAGACTGCCAAACAACCAATGTTCAAAAGAAGACAATCTGTGCAAATACAAAAAAATAGTAATAACTAAATAAATAATACTGAGACCAATTTGTAGTTTCCTTGAAAGTGAGTCCAAAGGTTGAGGAGTCAGTTCAGGGTTGAGGTGAGTAAAGTGACCCACTTGTTCTTTCCCGATGAAGGGTCTTGGCCTGAAATGTCAACTGTTTATTTCCCTTCATAGATGCTGCTTGACCTGCTGAGATCCTCCAGCATTTTACATGTGTTGCTCAAGATCTCCAGCATCTGCAATATCTCTTTTCCATTTGTTCTTTGCTTTCTGTCCACTAATCAAGCTTCAACTTAGCCAATATTTTATCTTCAATATTATGAGCCCCAAATTAATCTTTTCCATAAAAGTCCAAATACACACATTAACAAATTCACACTTATCCATTCTGCTGGTTATAACCTTAAGAAATTCCAACAAATTTATCAAAAATAAATTTCACAGATCCATCCTGACCCTGCCTAGTACTATCATTACTTTTCTAACTGTCCTATTATCACTTAATAGTTCCCAGCATTTTCTCTACTATCATGCACAACTGATCCACAGACCATGCTTTCTTTTTCCCTTCTTTCTTAAACAGTAGGGTTACATTTGCTACCTTCCAGTCTGTGGGAGACAATCTCACACCTGTGGAACTTTGGAAGATGACAATCAAAACTGAGCGAGGACCTTCAAAGTTGTTAGATGCAGGTCAGCAGGTAATTGGGATTTACTGCCTTTCCATTCCACCAAAGTCTCCAGTAACAATTATCCATTGATTTCTTTGAGGTTGATCTTCACTTGACCTACTGTTCTTCACTGTTTCTGGGAGATTTTATGCATCTATTTCCATGAGGGCAGACTGGAAATTCTGAAGCTCTCTATCTATTTGCAGTGGACATCTCAAAGCAGAAGAGAGATACCACCAACATCTGCAAAATCCTCATAATCCATCGGTCTCTGGTGCGGGACCTGGGCACCCTCGTAGATGGTTTGTTGAACGGGGTCAGCAATCATGCTTGTGAGAATGCATGTTCCAATCAATTAGTGTTTCATTGTGATTGTATTTAATTCCTTTCCTCCCATTTCAGTCTTGCCGATTCTTGGCCAAAGTCAATACACTCTGCTTACCTTTGGCCTTGCTCCGGGAAAGAAGACTATTGTTTAGATTGACGCTGTTTGAGGAGCAGTATTTTTTTTAGAATTAAGTTATTGCTTCTGAGCCACAGTGCGGCACTAACTTTCTGTTTGAGAGTTTTAGTTAATGGCCCCATTTGCATAGCGTTTATTGTTTTTGCCTTTGATTCTGCACAGTTCTTATTAAAAGTCAGTGATCTGTTCATCTGCTTCAGTGTCTCTCCCTCTGCACTTGGGCTGTAACTGCACAGCCAGGCAGACTGCCTCGTCTGCTCTCACAGCCACAGATTCTCTTTGCCAAACTCTGTCAAGGATGTTCTCAAAGTCTCCTTGAAAAAAATGCAACATCTCACTGCATCCGGGGAATCTTGCTGCACAATCATTGGGAGGTCATGTCAATCCAACACAAGTGATGGAAGGAGTTCACCGCCTCCCAAGCCATCCACACACACCAACCTGACAGCCACCTGCTGCCTCACCAAATCTGAGGGTCACACAGTGGCTTCACATTCCACTGAATTGGGGTGGAAGTAAGCCAATCTCGATCCTGAGGCACCAGCAAGAACATCTTTGAGGGTCCTTCTTTGAGGAAGGTCTCATCATCCATGGTTCCTCAGCAAATTTGGGCTTCCAGTGGGACAAGATTAAAGAGCAGCCTCATTGAACCAGGATTACAATAGTGCACAATAACACATGGGCAAGGATTTCAAAGATGGGCTGGTGTCAGCATGCTCTTCAGATGCCACATGCAAGTCGGATTTTTTTCATCTTAGTCCATCCTATTGAATAATATAAGGAATGTCTGCCATTGGAAGCAGATTATTCAATGTTCTGCTCATAACTTGACCCTACAATTTTAGTCACACTCAACACTTTGATAAATTCCTTGTTTCATGGAAAGTCTCACTCATCCCCTGCCTTCAGCCACACAATCTCCTGGAAACTTCACCCACTATATCCAATTCTAAACCACTGTGGGAACCACATTAATAAAAGTCATTTGAACTCCACCCCCATCATTCGCAAACACCGTAAGCAGCCGTGTGCTACGAAAGTCATTTGTGTCACTTTAGACGAATGCCCCAATAAAAGCACAGACTTTTCATCAAATAGTACAGCAGAGACAAGACCTTCCACCCTCCAAGTCCCTGCCTGACATGAAGCTGCCTTTTACACTAGTCCTAGGCTATTCCCAATCTTACTCTTCCCATCATCCCCATCCATTCACCTGCACATTTAGGGGCCATTTACATTGAACCAAATTGACCTACCAACAGCATGTCCTTAGAATGTGGGAGGAAACTGGAGGACCAAGATCACTGAGAGAACCTGCGAACACCACATAGATAGCACCAGAGGACAGGATGGAACTTGGGTCACTGGAGCTGTAGACGGCAGGTTAACCAGCTGTGCCACTGTCCCTCAGCTGGCTCATCCCCCACTGCAATACAAGTTGATAAAAGTGCCTGCTGGACCAGGTTCTCAGTCCCCGCAGTGACCAGAGATAAACAATGTTTTTTAATATGAAGTCTGATTAATTTCCACCTGGAACCTGACTGGGGTATATTAATTGATGGGAGTAGGAGAATTTAGGGTGGGAGATTTATCTTTTTCACCCTGTGTGTGGATGGTTGGAATCTGGAATACTCTGCCTGACGGGATGGTGAAGAGAGATGTTGACGTATTTCAAGGAGCACTCGAAAGGCCGTGGTACACCAGGAGACGAACCGGGAGGTGGAAACGATATTAGGCTAGTATTTGGCAACGGGGACGGACACGATGGACATGGTTCCGTGCTCTGTGCGTCTGTGGGGTATTTTTTTAACTACATCTTGCCATCAGAGAAAACATGGGTCTCCCAAAATCATCTTGAAAGCTGCACAGGAAGATTGAGTAGGGGATTAAATCTGTGAAGGATCAATAAAGATTAAGCGTGTTCCAGAGAAAGTTGGACGCTGCCTCCTTGATCCAGCTTCTTGGAGCTGCGCCTGGAGACAGACCTGCGACCCAGTGACGGGGACAGACTGCGGTCAGCGCTCCGATAGGCGAACTGGGATCTTCGCTGGGGACCAGAGTTGAGCGGAGGCAAGGAGTGGCGGAGTTACGGCACCATACCGTTTACTGCTGTGTCGAGTCGAGGCGCCAAACGCCAAGAATATGCTTTCCTTTTTCACTAAACGAAGCCTGTCGAGTAATTTTGTGCTTGGCTCTCTTTGGGTTACCACTGGTACGGGGATATGTATTAATTTAAAAAGGAGAGCTCTCTTGATTCCGAGCGCGAATAAAAGCGGGGCTGTTGGACACACTAACGTAATGGGTGCAACATTTAATCTCTCCTATATTAGAGGAATTAAGAAGTGTTGAAATTGTAATAAATTTAAAGAAACAAAATGTTTTACCTACAAAAATAAGAGTGTTCAATCTACCCGCTGAAAATGAGTTTAGATTTAATGAAACAGCCCAGCTACGAGGAAGGGGTGGGGGGAAGAGTGAAAGGGAAGGGAGGTGCGACAGGGTCTGAATGCAATGAAGCGAGACCTTCTGATGGATGTGTATATTCCAATTAAGACTTACGTACAGCCTGCCTCTCTGCGAATCCCTTCCTGAGGAAGATACAGGCTGGCCCCAGGAGATTGTGCATGAGCACGCAGTTGTGTGCCAGGGCGAACAATGGCTCCTGGAAATCGTCGGCTGCAGGGGGCGCCGCCGCTCCATCGGCCACCATCTCGCTGGTCCTCACTACCTTGTAGCTGCTTCTGTCCTCTTGCCGAATCTTTCGCACCCGAGCACCAGCCAGCGCACACACACACATATGAAACAGATTAGAACCCAGCGGCCTGGCCATTCATCTCGCTTCAAGACAATAAACTGATCACTTCGCTTTTTGGAAAGATCCATGCATTTCACACCTCCGCTCTTCAGTCTGGTTAAATTAGGGCGAGAAAAGTTCTTGCATGCGAATAAACATTACACTGATTAGGATTTCTTTTTTAAAAACCTCCCTCTTTACTGTTCTATTTCAATATTCGATACACATGCGACGCAACTCCCTGGCGAGGGAGATGCTGTTCAGTGAAGAGAACACGGTGCTGGATATACCTGCCCGGTTTTAATCGCAAGCGAAACAAGGGGGAGACACGACACGTGCACAACACAGGGACAGACTGGTTCAAGACGAGTACAATCACACCACGAAACTAAACAGTACTTGGTCATATGCTATCCTGAATTATTATAAATTTTGTCAGACTCCAATGGAGCTCAGAGCTGTTTCCTTGCTCTCGAGCTAGGAGGGGTGGTCTCTGTCGGATATATTGATCCTCACCCCGCGGCCCCATCGACCCCTCGGCCACCCGAGCGTTCGGTTGCACACGCTAATACACCGCATTTACACGCTACAGAAGCAGCCCCTTGTAAACTGTGACACATACCTTCTGAGACAGATTTCTGAGCGGCGATTTGACACAGTTCCCCATATTTCCTCACATGGGGTAACACCGGCTCTGTTAGTCAGTCCCATCAAACGTAATGTTTATAAAGAAACCAAGCCTTTCTCGAAGTCATATCCATGGGCTGAGGTTCTCCGGGGCTGCATGTGGGTTGGAGGCAGGAGATGAAACGTGTAATCCATTGAGGATTAATGCCCCACCAGGCAAACTAATGAATGACTGTGGTGACGGAGAATGGATTTTGAGCGGGATTTAGTGGCTGGGATGAATGACTTGACCTACCAGGCGCGGAATCGAACTCTCGTCCGAGCCTGCTCACACTGGTCGGCAATGCGCTCCTATCCGTGCACAGTGCAAACTGCAACACTTCAAGGCCGGGCTGACTGGCCGCCTGTGACGAGGCAGGCAATCGACGCAGCATCGATCAAAGGCAGGACTTGTTTACGACTGGAAACGCAAACTTTGTGGAAGTTGAGCCGCGCCGCGGTGCCTGGACGTCAAACACTCAGCCCAGATGAGCCGAGGCAGGGAGCGAACACAGGTCACGGCGAGAGTTACTTCCCAGTCAGGCGAGAAAATGAGAAAGGAAATCTTCAGCGCATTAACGACGCGGCACATAGTGATCCACACAACTCCCGGACATTGCGGTTGTAGGGCTGCCACATCACAGGTCGGTCACAACGAACGGCATCGGTCCTCTCCACTGTCACCTAACTCATTTTTGCCGCGTAATAATGTACCATTCAGCAGGTAGGATACATAGCACAACAACAGAGACACGGAGCTAAAACTGTACAATTTAAAGTGATCTTGAAATAAAATGCACAAATACACCACACAGTGGGAAGGAGGTCCGGGAGCTTTTGGTCCCGCACTACCAGGTTCAGCGACGGTTCCTGCCCCACAACCATCAGGCTCCTCATCCTGGATAGCTTCACTCCGCTCACTCGCTGTCAAGGGCTGTACAACTCATGTTCCAGTAGCATTTGTTTACGCGTTTCTTTTTTATTTGCACAGTTTGTCATTGACTCTATTGCATTTCTTTGTTCTGCTGTGAATACCCGTAAGAAAACGAATCTCAGGGACGACACACACGTACTTTGATATTAAATTTACTTTCAACTTTGAAACCCAAACGTTTTGTGAGCCATTTTTCCACATTAGTTGCCACCAAATCATAAGAACTTCCTACATGGGCACAATCGAGAGCACCCTGACTGGCTGCATCACTGCCTGGTGTGGGAACTGTACCTCCCTCAGTCACAGGTCTCCGCAGAGAGTGGTGCGGACAGCCCAGTGTACTGTAGATGTGAACTTCCCACTATTCAGGTGTGGAAAAAGGGCCCGAAGGATCACTGGGGACCCGAGTCACCCCAACCACAAACTGTTCCAACTGCTACCATCTGGGAAACAGTGCCTCAGCATAAAAACCAGGACCAGCAGACTTCTTCCACCAGGCAATCAGACTGCTGACACAACTGTACCTCCATGTTATATTGACTACCCTGTCGTACGTACTATTTATTATAAATTACTATAAATTGCACATTGCACATTTAGTCAGAGATATAAAGATTTTTACTCCTCATGTATATGAAGGATGTAAGTAATAATGTTAATTCAATTCAAACAAAAAACTCTCAGAGCAAACAAACATCAAATTGCAAAAATGGACATCCAAAATAAAAAAGAAAAATTGCGAGAAATACTGGAAAAACACCAGGTTAGACTGTATCTGTGGAGAAGTAACAGCTGAAGTTTCAGATGGAAGATTCTTCAACAATTCTGATGAAGTGTCTTCAGCTCTCTCCATAGATGCTGCCTGACCTGCAGAGTCTTTCCACCATTTATATTTCCAGTCTCTTAGAAATTCAGTAATGAGAATGAAAATTGAGAATAACTCATGTTCTCAGTTTCTTTCATTTACTTTTTAAAAACTATTTGCATGTTTTGTCTTTTTTTGCACATTGCCAGCCCTTGCTTTTTGTCAGTATGGTTTTTCATCAATTCTACTGCATTTCTTTATTTTCCTGTAAACGCCTGCAAGAAAATGAATCTCAGGGTAGAATATAGTGCTATATTTGTATTTTGATAATCAATTTACTCTGAACTTTGAAGTTGAAAATCATGCTCCCCCAACATAGGTTGAAAGAGTACAGAGGAAATTTACAAGGATGCTGCTGGGTCTGGAGGACCTGAGTTATAAGGAAAGATTGAATAGGTTGGGACTTTGCTTCTTAGAATATAGAAGACTGAAGGGAGATTTGATAGAGGCATACAAAATTATGTGGGGTGTAGTTAGGGTAAGTGGAAGTTGAGATCGGGTGGGACTATCACCAGGCGTCATGGTTTAAGGGTGAAAAGTGACAAGTTTAAGGAGAAAATAAGGGAAAACTTCTTCACTCAGAGGGTCCTGAGAGTGGGGAATGAGCTGCCAGAACAAGTGGTGCTTATGAGCTCGATTTCAACATTTAAACAAAGTCTGGATTGGTACACAGATAGTAGGGCCGTGGAAAGCTATGGTCCCGGTGCAGGTCAATGGGAATAGGCAGTTTAAATGTTTTCAGCTTCAACTAGATGGGCTAAAGGGCCTGTTTCTGTGCTGTACTTCTCCGTGACTCTTTAACATGTACTTGGATTAATTCACAATCTCACAGTTTACCTTGTGAGTTTGCCTTAATTTGGATACCTGTTTTGCCTTAAAGAATACCCGGGAGGTCACGGGGTAGACTATAAAAACAGTGTTGTCAATGGAGAATCATAGAAAATCTTAAATGCTGGTGGTCCTTCAGCCCCTTATATAGCAGATTGTAAAAATGCTGCTTAGCCTCATTCCAACAGCCAGTTCCGAAACTTGGTTCTTCAGCTCATGATACATATCCTAGTACTTTTTAAAAGGCGTAACTTCTACCAAGGATTCAACTATTGAGTTCTTGACCACTTGATCTCCCTCCCCCACAGTAATATCTCCACCACTGAACTGAAGTAATTGGTAGGAAGATTATATGATTTCCCCCCCTGAAATGGTGGCAGAGGTAGAAATTCCATGTGCCTGCAGAATTGTGCTGTGCAGGGGAATGGACCTGATGCTGGAAGGTGGGATTGGCCTGGCTAATCTGCAGCAATCCAAATCAGATAGTTCATCACTGACCTACGATGTGGAATTTGTTGCTTTGCAGCAGTAGTTCAGTACCAATAAAGATTCATAAATTGCACAAATCAACAAATTGTGGAAAACAGAAAGGAATAATGATGAAGTGTTGATGGACCATACAGAACTCCGATGGTGGAACAGAAGAAGCTGTTTCCTGATTATTGGCTGTGGATCTTCCCTGATGATCCACAAGAAGAGGGCACGCCCCACATGGTGAAGGCCCCGATGGCTGATCAGATTCGACAGGCCGAATTTCCTAAGTCTGCTCCTATGTCTTGTGGTCTTAATGGTGGACACTGCCTTCCTAAGGCACTGCCTCTTGAAAATGTCCTCAATGGTAGGGAGGGCTGTGACCGTGATGGAACTGGCTGAGTTTATAACCCTCATACTATCCTGTGCTTTAGAGCCTTCATGCCAGGCTGTGCAACAAGCAGTCAGAAATGTTCTCCAATGTACTGTACATCTAGAGAAATTTGTAAGTCTTTGGTGACATACCAAACCACTTGCTAACTACGAATAAAGTTCAATTTCATTAATGTATTGGTAAATGGTTTATTATTGTCACATATACTGAGATACAGTGCAAAGCTTTCTTGTGCTCCATCCATATATATTTTGCCATACATAGTTCCAATGAGGTAGTAGAAAGAGAACAAAATTCAGAATGCAATGTTGCAGTTACAGAGGGAGGTGCTGTGCAGACAGGGAGAGAGGCTGCAAGGCCACAGCGAGGTATATGGACAGATTAAGAGTTCATTAGAGCAGGAGAGGTTTGCTCATGTGACTGCTAACAGTGCGATAGAAACTGAGTGGTGCGTTCTCACTGGCTTTTGCATCTTGATGACGGGAGAGGGAAGAAGAGCGAATGATCAGATTGGAAGGTGTCCAGGATTATGTTAGCTGCTTTCCCCAGGCAGCGGAAAATGTCACTGGAGTGAATAGAGAGGAGGCTGGTTTCTGTGATAGGCTGTGTTTAATGTCTTCTGGATTAATTCACAAACAGTATGAATTGGAAAGAGAGAGCAAATTAATTCTTCTTGTGGGTCAACTATATTACAGTCAGAGAAATATCTCAATTAATTCAGCAGCCAAACGGAATATTACTGAAAGTGTCTCACACAAAATGCTGGATGAACTCAGCAGGGCAGGCAGCGTACTGTATATGGGAAAGCGTAAACAGTTGATGTTTTGGGCTGAGACTCTTCATCAGGACTGGAAAATAAGATGAGGAGTCGCAGCAAGAAGCGGAGGCAGGGGAGGATGAAGCACAAGGTGCTAGGTGATAGGTGAAACTGGGAGAGGGGAAGGGGCGAAGTAGAGAACTGGGAAGTTGATTAGAGAAGAGGAAATCTGTTAGGAGAGGGTAGAAGACCCTGGAAGAAAGGGAAAAGGAAGGAACACCAGAGGGAAATGATGGGCAGTTAAGGAGATAGGGTGGGAGAAAGAAATGGAAATAGGGGAATGGTGAAGGGAGGGGGGCAATTACCAAAAGTCCAAGAAATCAATGTCATGCCATCAGGTTGGAGACCACTTTTTTAACTTTTTTAAAATTCTTCTAACTCCTCTTTTAATATTCGTATATCTGTGCACTTGGACTGCAACTGTCACACTGTGATTTCCTTTGGGATCAGTAAAGTATCCATCTATCTATCTAACCAATACGTCAGTCCATGGTCACCCCTACTGCCACGAGGAGGCCACACTCAGGTTGGGGGAGCAACACCTTACTTTGCTGAGTTCCCCCAGAATTTTCCGTGTGTTGCTTTGATTTTCAACATCTCGGCTTTGTGATTACTGAAAGTGTAATTGATTGTGAGAGAAGAGAAGCGAATGGTCCAGACTTTCACTAATGTTAAAATGACTACTTCTTCAATTTGGCCCACTGGAGAGGTAATTAAATTTTAAATATCCAGATTAAGTAAGCAGGAGACATTCAAACTTTCCATCATCACCGACAAAATGTGTTCTGAAGAGTAAGAAGAAGGATGGAAGGGAAATTGCATTAGAGTATGTAGCATGTTTCATGACCTTGAGACATCCCAAAGCACTTTACACCCAATAAGGTAGCTTTGAAATGTAGCAAATCCAGCATCTGATTAAAGCCCAATAAGCTTTTACAAAGTGCTCTGAGATAAATGATCAGAGTACCCCCTTGTGGCGTTGCCAGGGGTTTAATGGTCACGATGCCTGGGAGAACAATCTCACTCTAAAGTGTTACAAGGCCCTTTATTTCCACCTGACAGCATAGCATTTGATCTAAAAGACGGCATCAGCAACAGCAATCCCCCGGCTGAATTTTTTAAGTGTGTCTCTCAATGCCCCGGGACACATTCATATCTAAAGTAAGGAATGTGAAAATTAATTCATGCAGGTCCAAAGTAAAAGGGGTATGTAGAATATTCTGAAGCTCAGTTTAATGTAACCAACAATACATGACAAATGTATATCAGAGTTATTGTATTGTGTTGAAATATGAAATACAAAATGTCAATTTGTTTGATCAAAAATGTATTTGATTTTTATGTCTAGAGATACAGTACAGTAACAGATATTGTCCAATGAGCCTGTGCCATCCATGTCACCAATTAACCTAATAAACAGTGCATCTTTGGAATGTGGGAGGAAACCAGAGCATCCGGAGAAAACCCGTACATTCACGAGGAAAATGTACCGATTCCTTACAGTCCGCAGTGGAACTGAACGCTGGCTGCTGGCATTGTAAGTGTTGCACTAACCACTATGCTTCCACGCTGCCCCTGGTAACTTGTTTATTATTTGAAAGTATTATTCTGCATTCCTCCATTATTCTGCAGGAATCATGTGTTACGAACCCCGTAACTGGGTCACTTACCAGCAAAGATAGAGAGGTCCGTTGAAGTCTGATGGTACTATTTTAACAGTATTTATTGATAAAAATAATATCAATGCAAACATACAGATAATATACGTTGTCAATACTAAATCTAAAAGCGCGGGTAAAATAATAATCAATAAGAAATAGCTCTATCGTTGTCTAGGGGATAATGTATTGTCCAATGGAAATATAAAAGTCACTGTTAGTTCGTTCAAGCTGCAGCATTTTGGTTTGTGAGAAAGACGGGTTAAAAATTGCCCAGTCCTTTTATGATGTCAATCCTTCGAGAGTCGTTGGGAGTTGGTTTCCCCGTTGTTAGCTAAAAGCCATTCTTCCGTGGTAAAAGCCACCGGTTCCGGGGCAAATGGAACCGGACGCACGTGGCCTCCTCCCACCGGCTTCCGCTATTACGGGATCGCTAGCATTTCTTCTGGTGTGTCTGTGGCTGTTCCCACGGACCCTCTTTTATCCTGACTCACAGGGTCTCAGATGTCAATCAGGTTGGGGTGATGCAATCCCTCCCTCAACCAGCCCACTTTGCCCGAGGGCTTCCACGTAGCACAGTATTGCAATACACAATTCCGTCTCCAAGAGACAATGGCCATTTCCCGTAGCTTTATATCGCCGGGGGGGGGGGGGGGGTCAAGATATTCCGAACGTCTCTCCCTCATTTGCTGGGTCTCCTGACCCAAATCAATAGCGATCCTGCGATTCTTGAAAAGGAGGGGGCTGCAGGTGTAACACATGGAACACTAAGAGTTCAAGAGGGGACCATTCAGCCCCCTGATTCAACTACTGACCAAGATGGAACTCCCAGCCTTACTTGTAAGGTTCACCTTTTTTAGCCGGGCCATTATTACGTCTCTGCTTGTGGGAGCTTGCTGTGTGAAAATTGGTTGCTGCATTTCCTACATTGCAACAGTGACAACATCTCAAAAGTACATCAATGGGTAAGAAACACTTTGACATATTGTGAAAAGTGGTAGGAGAGGCTCCTGAGAGCATTTTGGCAATTAAAGGAAGTCACAAAGAATTATTATGGGACATCCTTACTGGTTTTATTGGAGATAACCAGGAACATGTCAGCATTAGAAGCCCTTAAGTCAATGTGTGGAGGAGGTCTCTGGGAATGTGTCACCAAAAATCATTGCAGGATGTTGCCAGGAAAAGGAAGGCAAGGGTAAATGGTAAACTAACATCAGTGGTAAGGAAGGTGCTCGAGGCATCATTATAAAGACTGAGATAACAGGGCACTTAGTAAATGGGATTAGCCAGAATCAGCATGACTTTATGACAGAGAAATCACTCTTGACAAACAGGAATTGCTTAGATGGTATCCTTGGTAGCACAGATAAAAGAGAAAAATTCTACATACTGTAAACACAAGAGATTCTGTAGATGCTGGAAACCCAGAGCATCACACAGAAACTCAGCAACTCAAACTGGAGAAACTCAGCAGGTCAGGCAGCATCTATGGAGGGGAATAAACAGTTGATGTTTCCGGCCAAGACCCTTCATTAGGACTGCAGAGGAAGGGGGAGACTCCAGATTAAGGAGGTGGGGGGGGGGGAAAGGAGTACAAGATGGCACTTCTCACATAGATACGAGGGGTGCAGCCTTTGAAAATGTTTCACATAAAAATTGCAAAAATAAAAGCAAATGGCATCGAGCGAGAGTTACTGGCATGGTTTCAAATTTAGTTAACAGACAAGAAACAGAGTTGGGATTAATGCATCCCTTTTGGGATGGTAGACAGTAGTAAGTGGGGTGCTTTTCACTAGATATATCAAATCACTCGGATGAAAGAAACAAATGTAATATTTCAGAGAGTGCTGAAACACAAGGATGCAGAGTGGCTTCAAGGTGACAAATTGTGAGCAAAAGCTTGGCCACTAAAGAATAATGTGGATGAATGCAGAATTATCCACTTCAGTAAGAAAACCGGAGAGGCAGTGTATTATTAAAATAACGCTGGTTTGGAAAACCTCAATGCGCAAGAGACTTACATCTCCTTGTACAAAAGCACAGATAGCATACAGGCAGCAGCAGTAGGTGGTGAAAGACAAGATGGGATATTGATCTGTGTTGAGTACAGGAGCAGGAATGTTTTGGTATAATTATACAAGCACTGGTGAGAACTGGCTTGAGTATTATATATGATTTGATCTTCTTGGCCGAAGATAAACCTGCCATAGAGGGACTGCAAGAAAATTAACCAGACTGATTCCTGGAACAGCAGGACTGCTAAAGAAAGAAAGATTAAATTCACCAGGCTTATTTTCACTAGAATTTAGAAGGATGAGAGGGAACCTAATTGAGAATTTTAAAATGATGACAGGGCTCAGTGGACTGGGTTTCGGGAGGATGCTTCCACTGGTTGAGGAGGTCACAGTCTGAAGTTACAGGGCAAGAGACTTGGGACTGAGGTGAGGATAAATTCCTCCTCTCTGAGGGTGACAAACCAGTGGAGTTCATTATTGTGTGTGGGGGGGGGGGGGGTTGGCTGTAGAAGATTTATTGCTGAATACATTGAAAGAGGCAGACAAATTACTAGAGGCTAAAGGCGTCAAGTGCAGCATCAGAACCAGGTTTAATATCACTGGCACATGTCATGAAATTTGTTGTCCTTGCAGCGTCAGAACAATATATTACATAATGATAAAAAAACACATGAACTACAGTAAGTATTTTAATATATTAAATAGTTAAATAAGTTGAGAAATATAGAAATAAAAGTAGTGGGGTAGTGTTTGTTGTATTGAGGTATAATCACTCATGATCATACTGTACAGGAAAGCAGGGTTAAGGGACAGAAAGGTCATTCCTTTTTAATTTTTCTATGAATTTATCAGACAGTATTTACAGGGGAAATTCTGTCTAGTTTCTGAATTTCACAGGTATCTACCCTGGTATGGAGACCAATGTACAGGATCAAAAATGCTGCCGGGCTCTGTAGATTTAGCCGGCTCCATCACGGACACTAGCCACACCAGCACCGAGGGCATCTTCAAATGGAGATGCCTCAAGAAGGCGGCCTCCATCATTAAGGGCCCTCCCCATCCAGGGCGTGCCCTCTTCCCATTACAACATTGCGGGGTTGGCACGGGAGACTGAGGACACAGACACTCAACATTTCAGGAACAGGTTCTTCCCCTCCACCAGCAGATTTCTGAATGGATGCTGAACCCATGAACTCACGAACACTACCTCACTATTTTGCCCTCTACATGCACTATTGTTTATTTTAAAAATATATTTCTTATCGTGACCCATAGAGATTTTTATATGTATTGCACTGGACTGCTGCCGCAAAGCAGCAAATTCAACGCCACATGCTAGTGATTTTGATAGGCTTCTGATTCTGATAGGATTCAAATTCTGATATGTCGTCGAGTTTCCTTTTTGCAACATGCAATTAGTCTGCCTTTGTTTTAGGTGACTAGTGAATCAAAACATTCAGATGATAGGATGTAACTAAATGACACCACAAAGGCACAGGCAAACCAGAAGCTACACAGCTGCAAACACAAAATACAATTGTCAATAAGTATTTATCAACACCGAAGAGATCTGTGACAAAGGGCGACGTAATGTAAACATAGTTTTGAACAGCTAGACGAAGAGGCAGGAAATTGAATCTGATGGCGTGAAATGAACAGGATGTCTGTTTATCCAGCATTTTAACCCATCCCATTCAACTCCATCACTAATCTTAATGGGAAGTGGCACAGCGAGGATACCCACTGTAAGCACAACGGACATTCATGAAAAGGTCACCTACTGAAGCATCAAAAGTACTGAGACATAAACTTCATGAAAATAGTAAATGGACATTAGCAGGATAAAGAGATTAGTTTTATTTGTCACCCATATTGCCGCGGGAATCGAACCCCGATCTTACAGCCCGTGTTGTAAAGAAGCACTGTGTGAACTGCAGTGCTATTGTGCCATAAGGGCATTCGGTCACTTCATTCACAGGCCAGGTACAGCTTACCCAAAACTGTTCTCGTCCCTTTCTAAGGCTCTCCCATCCTCCTGGGAAAGGGAACTAACCTGCAGAATATCTGCTTTCAGATTGTCCATCCCCAGCAGGCACCAAAGCTACATTGGTTTCTGAGTCTGAGTCACAGCTCGCCCAGTCCCACTCACCATTTATTTATCTCTTGTTGAATTCTTTACTCGATCTCTTAGCCTCAAGAAACAACATGTATTCATCCAACTATTTATTTATTACTCAGTCCAAATAATTATTTCTGATGTATTTAAAGCTCTTAGCTACTTCTGTTGTCAGACCTTGGTTTAGCTAAGTTTACTCTTGCGTGTTACGGTTTTGTGTCTGTAATCAACATTAAATAGTCAATTCCTCTCAACTAAAATAGAACATGGATTAAGCATTCTTTCAGGATTATTTCTAGTCTTTAGTTACACCCATAAATCTCAGACTGAACCGTTCTTTTCTGTTGTATCAGGTAGTTTTTCTCATATTCCCAAGCACCATGCAACGAAAGCCTCACTAGAGCTTTTTTAAAATTTTTAATTCAGTTTTGGGATGTGGGTGATGCCAGCAAGACCCACATTTATTGCCTGTCTGTAATTGCTCTGCAGACCCGCCTTCTTGAACCATTGAAGTTCTTCTGGTGAAGGTTCTTTCACAGTGACTTCTGGGAGGTAGTTCCAGGTTTTGGACAGCCACAATAAAGGACCAGCGATATACTTCCAAGTCAGGATGAAGTCCTTCTTGGTGATAACAGTCATGGTTTTGGAGAGGCTGTAGGATAGCCAAGGAGTGCAGCTGAAGGACATCTTGTAGATGGTACCAGTAGTGAAAGGAATGAACAATGTGTGTGGTTGACGAGGTGTAGGTGTATCATGGGGCATTGTGGGGGGGGGGGTCATTGGAAGTATCTGAGGAAGTGGTAAATGCATTTTTGATAGAACGAGGTAACGATGGCCTTGAGGAACTGGGAGACTTCAGGGCTGGGGCAGATTGGTCATGATTATTATAGTTCTGCTCCTACTTTCTTGTATTTTCATGCTCTATGACTGCCTTGTATCGAATTCCTTGGGAGCCATTGGCAGTGTATTCAACCAGGCACATGGATGAAACTCCTGATGCCTGCCTTGAAAATTTTGGGAACACCTCTGGATGTCAGAATATTACACACCAAAGGATACCCAGCCTCCTAGTTGCTCTTGAAGCCACAGTATTTATCTTAGAGTTTAGAGTTTGTGTTGACTAGCTTCCTCTCACATATTAGAGTAGAGATGAGGAGGAATTTCTTTATCTTGGGGGGGGGGGGGTGAGTGATTCTGTGGATTTCATTGCCACAGATGCCAGTGGAGGCCAAGTCATTGGGTAGATTTAAAGCAGAGGTTGATAGGTTCTTGATTAGTGAAGGTGTCCAAAATTATGGAGAGAAGGCAGGAGAATGGGGGTGAGTGGGATGATATATCAGCCATGATGGAATGCGGAGCAGACACAATGGGCTGAATGGTGCAAAATCTACTCCATGTGCCATTTTATGGTCTCACCGTCTTACTTTGATGGCAGTAAACTGGACACCGCTAACACCATTGAATGTCCAGGATGGGTAGTTAGACCCCCTCTTGTTGGTCATAGCCATTGCCAGGCACTTTGTGGCACAAAGTTACTTATTACCTAAATGTTGTCCAGGTCTAACACATCTAAGCATGTGCTGCTTTATTTGCAGATGAGTTCTGAATGGAAACGTTCTGCAAAGACTAGTGAACATCCCCACTTTTGACCTTGAGATGTAAGGATACTGTCGAGGGAAATGCTTATTGTGATGTCCTTTAATAACCACAACCATCTCCCTTTGAGCGAAATAGAACTCCAATCAGTAGAGGGTTTTCCCTCGACACCACTTAACCTATGGCTCCTGATGTCACACCTGTGCTTCCATCACTGGCATTCAATTCTTTGGTGCATGTTTGACCTCTGGTGTGCAATAATTCCTAAAGATCCTCAACAAGGTGTCACAGTTTCAAGTTACTGGGCATCAACATCTCAGAGCATCTATCCTGGGCCCAACTTTTTGATGCAATAACAATGGAGTCACTCCAATAGTGATACTTCATTAGGAGGTTGAGATTTGGTAAACAAATTTACCACGGAGGGCATTCTAACTGGTTGCATCACCACCTGGTGAGCTGGTGGGGGGGGGGGGGCACTGCACAGGATGAGAAAAAGCTGCAGAAGACTGTTGACTCAGTCAGCTCCACCATGAGCACTAGCCTCTCCACCATTGAGGACATCTTCATAAAGCGATGCCCCGAGAAGACAGCATCCATCATGAAGGACCTTCACCATTCAGGACATGCCTTCTTCTCATTACTACCATCAGGGAGGGAGTACAGGAGCCTGAAGATGCACACTCAACATTTTAAAAACAACTTCTTCCCCTCAGCCATCAGCTTTCTGAATGGTCCAAGAATCCATGAACACTACCTCACTACTTTGCTCACTCTTTGCACTATTTAGTTATTTTTTTTACATATTCTCATTGTAACTCATGGTAACTTTTATGCATTATACTGTGGCTGCAAAACACCAAATTTCACGACATATGTCAGTGTTAATAAATCGGATTCTGAAAACACAAACTGGAAACTGGAAATCGGTTCATACTAAGTGGCGGGCGCAGTGTGATCAGGTAAACTGGGGCTTAAGGAGCTGGAATTCAAAAAGCCAATGTGCTGGGAAGTGGGGAAGGGGAGAAGGCAGTGGGTGAAGTTAGTGAGCACACAGAAAACCAGGCAGTAAATGGAGTGCCTCAGGCGATAGCTTTTAAACAGCCAATAATTTCCACATTTCATTGTCCCATTGCCCTGCAACTGACACCTATAAAGCAAAAGGATCAAAAGGTTAATTTTATTATCAAAGTATATATACCGACTACAACTCTGAGATTGGTCTTCTCCAGATAGCCAAAAAAATTCAGAAAATCATAAGCTGCTGAAAGAAAGCCATCAATTCCCTCGCACGAAAAGAAAACGAAACAAAAACTCACAAGCCCCAAACCCCCTAGCCCCTCCCAAACAGATCACCCAAACCTCCAGCCGCCCATCGGCACCAAGAAAGGATAGGTGAACACAGGAAAAGAAGCAGAGAACTGAAAGAGGCCAATATGAACTAAAGTTAGTCTGAACGACAGTCCAATCCATACAGCCATTTTTTCTTCAGTGGTTTGATCAAGTGCGTGGACGTCTGCAAGTGAGACTGGGGGGAGGAATTTAAAAGGAAGTCAGCTTTATAGAGCGAGTGTCAGAGGAGCAGGCAATGGAGTAGAGGGAGTCAGAGTAGGAGGACTTTGGCTCAATGGGGCTTAGGCGATAATATGTCGAGGTAAGTTACTTGTGAAGGATAGGAACAGGAAGTATGTCTGTGAGGCCAGTGTTCAGGACTGGGTATCAGATGTGGGAGGCTCCCAGCCTCCCGGAAGGCCACATCTGCACCTGCTGTGTTGAACTGCAGCTCTTTAGGAACCGTGTTCGGGAACTGGAGATGCAGCTCAATGACTTTCGTCTGGTCAGGGAAAGTGAGGTGGAGATAGAGAGAAGCTGTAGGCAAGTAGTCACAGAGGGGCCTCGGAAAACAGTTAAGTGGGTAACAGTCAGGAGAGGGAAAGGCAAGAGTCAGATTCTAGAGAGTACCCCAGTGACTATCACCCTTAACAATGTATTCCTGCTTGAGTACTGTTGGGGGAGACCTGGGGGAATCAACAGTGGTCGCGCCTCTGGCACAGAGACTGGTCCTGTGGCTCAGAAGGGTAGGGAAAGGAAGAGGATGGCAGTAGTGATAGGGGACTCGATAGTCAGGGGGTCAGACAGGTGATTCTGTGAATGCAGGAAAGAAACTCGGATGATAGTTTGCCTCCCAGGTTCCAGGGTCTGGGATCTTTCTCACTGCGTCCACGATATCCTGAAGTGGGAAGGTGAACAGCCAGAAGTTGTGGTACGTATTGGTACCAATGGCACAGGTAGAAAAAGAGAGGAGGTCCTGAAAACAGACTACATGGAGTTAGGAAGATAGTTGAGGAGCAGGACCTCAAACGTAGTAATCTCAGGATGACTGCCTTTGCCACACAACAGTGAGTATAGGAATAGAATGAGGTGGAGAAAAAATGTGTGGATGAGGGATTGGAGCAGGGGCCAGGGATTCAGATTTCTGGATCATTGGGACCTCTTTTGGGGCAGGTGTGACCTGTACAAAAAGGACAGGTTGCGCTTGAAACCAAGGGGGACCAATATCCTGGTGGGGATATATGCTGAGGCTACTGGGGAGAGTTTAATCTAGAATTGCTGGGGAGTGGGAACCAAACTGCAGAGATGGTGGAAGAAGCCATTGGCTCACAAATTGAGAAAGTTTGTAGACAGTGCGAGAGGGAGGATAGGCAGGTAATAGAGAAGGGACACGCTCAGACTGATGGTTTGAGATGCGAATATTTTAATGCAAGGAGTATTATGAACAAAGCGGGTGAGCTTAGAGTGTGCATCAGTACTTGGAGCTATGGTGTGGTGAACATTACAGAGACTTGGATGGCTCAGGGGCAGGAATGGTTACTTCAAGTGCCAGGCTTTAGATGATTCAGAAAGGACAGGGGACAGGGAGGGAGGCATAAGAGTGGCATTTTTGATCAGAGATAGTGTTCTGGCTGCAGAAAAGGAGGAAGGCATGGAGTTATTGTTTATGGGTCTCTGTGGGTGGAAGTTAGAAACAGGGTCAGTAACTCTACTAGGTGTTTTTATAGACCACCCGATACTAACAGGGACATCAAGAAGAAGATAGGGAGACAGATTCTGGAAAGGTGTAATAATAACAGGGTTGTCATGGTGGGAGAATTTAATTTCCCCATTATTGATTGGCATCTCCCTAGAGCAGGGGGTTTAGATGGGGTGGAGTTTGTTAGGTGTGTTCAGGAAGGTTTCCTGACACAATATGTAGATAAGCCTACAAGAGGAGAGGCTGTACTTGATCTTGTATTGGGAAATAAACCTGGTCAGGTGTCAGGTCTCCCAGTGGGAGAGCATTTTGGAGGGGGCTAGGAACAGACAAGTTAGGAAAGCATTTTATTGGAATAAGGGGAAATATGAAGCTATCAGGCAGGAACTTGGAAGCATAAATTGGGAACAGATGTTCTCAGGGAAATATACGGCAGAAATGTGGCAAATGTTCAGGAGCTATTTGTGCGGTGTTCTGCATAGGTATGTTCCAATGAGACAGGGAAGTACAGGAACCGTGGTGTACAAAGGCTGTTTAAAATCTAGTCAAGAAGAAAAGAAAAGCTTATGAAAGGTTCAAAAAACTAGGTAATGTTAGAGATCTAGAAAATTGTAAGGCTAGCAGGAAGGACCTTAAGGATGAAATTTGGAGAGCCAAAAGGGGCCATGAGAAGGCCTTGGCGGACAGGATTAAGGAAAACCCCAAGGCATTCTACAAGTATGTGAAGAGCAAGACATGAGAGAATAGGATCAATCAAGTGTGACAGTGGAAAAGTGTGTATGGAACTGGAGGAGATAGCAGAGATACTTAATGAATACGTTACTTCAGTATTCACTACAGAAAAGGATCTTGGTGATTGTAGTGATGACTTGCAGCAGACTGAAAAGCTTGAGCATGTAGATATTAAGAAAGAGGATGTGCAGGAGCTTTTGGAAAGCATCAAGTTGGGTAAGTCACTGGGACTGAATGAGATATATCCCAGGCTATTGTGGAAAGTGAGAGAGGAGATTATTGAGCCTCTGGCAATGATCTCTGCATCATCAGTGGGGTTGGGAGAGGTTCCAGAGGATTGGAGGATTGGAGAGTTGCAGATGTTGTTCCCATATTCAAGAAAGGGAGTAGAGATAGTCCAGGAAATTATAGACCAGGAGTCTTACTTCAGTGATTGGTAAGTGATACACCATCAATAACTCTTGGAGATGGGAGGCAAACGATAGGCTTTTATTAGCAGCAGAAGTGACCACAACAGCTCGGAGACTAAGGGAGGAGCAGTGCCTCCAATCGCCTTTATACAGGGGTCTGTGGGAGGAGCCACAGGAGCAGTCAGCAGAGGGGCATGTCCAGACAGGTATACACATAGTTTACCATAGGAAGATGATGGAGAGGGGTGGAGTTTCAAGATGGCGACGTAAGCATCTGCCTTTTAGGCGCTCTTTATTTTTTCAACTATAATCACCCTTTAATTAGATCTTTTCGAACTTAATCATATGAGTTGCTACTTCTGATTGACCCTTTTTTCCTAAAATAATATTTGATCTAATTTTGTCAAACTTAAAATGGCTACAAGTAAGAAATCGGCTAAGGATCCTTTATCCATCGAGGAAGATGATGGAGAAGATCCTAAGAGGCAGGATTTATGAACATTTGGAGAGGCATAACATGATTAGGAATAGTCGGCATGGCTTTGTCAAAGGCAGGTCATGCCTTACGAGCCTGATTGAATTTTTTGAGGATGTGACTAAACACATTGATGAAGGTAGAATAGTAAATGCAGTGTATATGGATTTCAGCAAGGTACTTGATAAGGTACCCCATGCAAGGCTTATTGAGAAAGTAAGGAGGCATGGGATCCAAGGGGACATTGCTTTGTGGATCCAGAACTGGCTTGCCCACAGAAGGCAAAGAGTGGTTACAGACAGGTCATATTCTGCATGGAGGTTGGTGATCAGTGGTGTGCCTCAGGGATCTGTTCTGGGACCCCTACTCTTTGTGATTTTTATAAATGACCTAGATGAGGAAGTGGAGGGATTGGTTAGTAAATTTGCCCCTAACACACATAGGTTAGGGGTGTTGTGGATATGTGGAGGGTTGTCAGAAGTTACAATGGGACATCGATATATGCAAAACTGGGCTGAGAAGTGGCAGATGGAGTTCAACCCAGATAAGTGTGAAGTAATGGCAGAATATAATATTAATAGTAAGTCTCTTGGCAGTGTGTAGGATCAGAGGGATCTTGGGGTCCAAGACCATAGGACACTCAAAGCTGCTGCACAGGTTGACTGTGGGGTTAAGAAGGCATACAGTGCATTGACCTTCATCAACTGTGAGATTCAGTTTAAGAGCCCAGAGGTAATGTTGCAGCTATATAGGACCCTGGTCAGACCAGACTTGGAGTACTGTGCTCAGTTCTGGTCGTCTCTCTACAGGAAGGATATGGAAACCATAGAAAGGGTGCAGAGGAGATTTACAAGGATATTGCCTGGATTGGGGAGCATGCCTTATGAGAACAGGTTGAGTGAACTTGGCCTTTTCTCCTTGGAGCGTTGGAGGATGAGGCGTGACCTGATAGAGGTGTATAAGTTGATGAGGGGCATTGATGGTGTGGAAAGTCAAAAGTGTTTACCCACCAATGCCAACCTAAAGGGAGGAACGAGTGAACAGCCACTGTAGTGTAGAGGTTAGCATGGCACTGTTACAGCTCAGGGTGTTCCAGAGTTCAGAGTTCAATGCTGGCACCCTCTGTCAGGAGTTTGTACATTCTCCCCACAAATTACATGGTATCTTCCAGGTGCTCTGGTTTCCTCCCACAGTCCAAGGGTGTACCCATTAGCAGGCCATTGTAAGTTGTCCTGTGTTATACAGGTGGGTTGCTGGGCCACGGGGCTCGTTGGACTAAGAGGGTCTATTTCACACTGTATCTCTAAATAAATAAATAATCCCAAGCACAACGAATTAAAGTGCCCAGGTGGATTGAACTGTCATCGCCACGAAATGTCCACTCTGCTCTTCTTTCCCCAGATGCTGCCTGGCCTGCTAAGCAATTCCACCTTTTTCTGATTTAATTTCTAAATACCAGTATCTGCAGGAATCTTTTTTAATTTCAACCTTAGGTGATGGTCCTCAGCAACAGCAGCTCCCCCGTCAGACAAATAGTCACACCAGTCACCAGCCTACAGGCTCTGATGTTTGGGATAAGAACATAAGAAATGGGAGCAGGAGTAGATCATCTGACCCATCGAGCCTGCTGCGCCAGTCAATGAGATGGTGGCTGATCTGGCCACGGGCTCATCGTGATCTGGCCATGAACTCATCGTGATCTGGCCACTGGCTCATCGTGATCTGGCCACGGACTCATCATGATCTGGCTTCTGGCTCATCGTGATCTGGCCACGGACTCATCGTGATCTTGCCACTGGCTCATCATGATCTGGCCAGGAACTCATCGTGATCTGGCCACTGGCTCATCGTGATCTGGCCACGGGCTCATCGTGATCTGGCCATGTACTCATCGTAATCTGGTCACGGGCTCATCGTGATCTGGCCAGGAACTCATCGTGATCTGGCCACGGACTCATCGTGATCTGGCCACGGACTCATCATGATCTGGCCACGGGCTCATCATGATCTGGCCACTGGCTCATCGTGATCTGGCCACGGGCTCATCGTGATCTGGCCACGGACTCATCGTGATCTGGCCACTGGCTCATCGTGATCTGGCCAGGAACTCATCGTGATCTGGCCACGGACTCATCGTGATCTGGCCACGGACTCATCATGATCTGGCCACGGGCTCATCATGATCTGGCCACTGGCTCATCGTGATCTGGCCACGGGCTCATCGTGATCTGGCCACGGACTCATCGTGATCTGGCCACTGGCTCATCGTGATCTGGCCACGGGCTTATTGTGATCTGGCCATGAACTCATCATGATCTGGCCACTGGCTCATCGTGATCTGGCCATGAACTCATCATGATCTGGCCACTGGCTCATCGTGATCTGGCCACGGGCTCATCGTGATCTGGCCACGGACTCATCGTGATCGGGCCACGGGCTCATCGTGATCTGGCCACGGGCTCATCGTGATCTGGCCACGGGCTCATCGTGATCTGGCCACGGGCTCATCGTGATCTGGCCACGGACTCATTGTGATCTGGCCACGGACTCATCCTGATCTAGCCATGGGCTCATTGTGAGCTGACCACGAACTCATCATGATCTGGCTACTGGCTCATCGTGATCTGGCCACGGACTCATCGTGACCGGGCCACTGGCTCATCGTGATCTGGCCACTGGCTCATCGTGATCTGGCCACGGGCTCATCGTGATCGGGCCACGGGCTTATCGTGATCTGGCCACGGGCTCATTGTGATCTGGCCAGGAACTCATCGTGATCTGGCCACTGGCTCATCGTGATCGGACAACGGACTCATCGTGATCTGGCCAGGAACTCATCGTGATCTGGCCACGGACTCATCGTGACTGGGCCACTGGCTCATCGTGATCTGGCCACGGGCTCATCGTGATCGGGCCACGGGCTTATCATGATCTGGCCATGAACTCATCATGATCTGGCCAAGAACTCATCGTGATCTGGCCACTGGCTCATCGTAATCTGGTCACGGGCTCATCCTGATCTGGCCACTGGCTCATCATGATCTGGTCACGGGCTCATCGTGATCTGGCCATGGACTCATCGTGATCTGGTCATGGACTCATCGTGATCGGGCCATGAACTCATCGTGATCTGGCCACTAGCTCATTTTAATCTGGTCACGGGCTCATCGTGCTCTGGCCACTGGCTCATCGTGATCTGGCCACGGACTCATCGTGATCTGGCCACTGGCTCATCGTGATCTGGCCACGGACTCATCGTGATCGGGCCACGGGCTCATCGTGATCTGGCCACTGGCTCATCGTGATCGGGCCACGGGCTCATCGTGATCTGGCCACTGGCTCATCGTGATCTGGCCACGGGCTCATCGTGATCTGGCCACTGGCTCATCGTGATCTGGCCAGGAACTCATCGTGATCTGGCCACGGACTCATCGTGATCTGGCCAGGAACTCATCGTGATCTGGCCACGGACTCATCGTGATCTGGCCAGGAACTCATCGTCAGCTGGCCACGGGCTCATCATGATCTGGCCACTGGCTCATCGTGATCTGGCCACGGGCTTATCGTGATCTGGCCACGGGCTCATCGTGATCCGGCCACTGGCTCATCGTGATCCGGCCACGGGCTCATCGTGATCTGGCCACGGACTCATCATGATCTAGTCATGGGCTCATTGTGAGCTGACCACGGGATCATCATGATCTGGCCACTGGCTCATCGTGAGCTGGCCACTGGCTTATCGTGATCCGGCCACTGGCTCATCGTGATCCGGCCACGGGCTTATCGTGATCTGGCCACGGGCTCATCATGATCTGGCCACTGGCTCATCGTGATCTGGCCATGGGCTCATTGTGAGCTGACCACGAACTCATCATGATCTGGCTACTGGCTCATCGTGATCTGGTCACGGACTCATCGTGATCCGGCTACGGACTCATCATGATCTTGCCACGGGCTCATTGTGAGCTGGCCACGAACTCATCGTGATCTGGCTTCTGGCTCATCATGATCTGGCCACGGGCTCATCGTGATCTGGCCACTGGCTCATCGTGATCTTGCCACGGGCTCATCGTGATCTGGCCATGGGCTCATCGTGATCCGGCCACTGGCTCATCGTGATCTTGCCACGGGCTCATCGTGATCTGGCCATGGGCTCATCGTGATCTGGCCATGAACTCATCGTGATCTGGCCACGGGCTTATCGTGATCTGGCCAGGAACTCATCGTGATCGGGCCACGGGCTCATCGTGATCTGGCCACTGGCTCATCGTGATCCGGCCACGGGCTCATC
Source organism: Hypanus sabinus (assembly GCF_030144855.1). Lineage (NCBI taxonomy): Eukaryota > Metazoa > Chordata > Chondrichthyes > Myliobatiformes > Dasyatidae > Hypanus > Hypanus sabinus. The sequence goes on from NC_082718.1 coordinate 105,838,822, forward strand.
GTGATCTGGCCACTGGCTCATCGTGATCCGGCCACGGGCTCATCGTGATCTGGCCACTGGCTCATCGTGAGCTGGCCACGGGCTCATCGTGATCTGGCCACTGGCTCATCGTGATCTGGCTACTGGCTCATCGTAATCTGGTCACGGGCTCATCGTGATCTGGCCACGGACTCATCGTGATCTAGCCATGGGCTCATTGTGAGCTGACCACAAACTCATCATGATCTGGCTACTGGCTCATCGTGATCTGGTCACGGACTCATCATGATCCGGCTACGGACTCATCATGATCTTGCCATGGGCTCATTGTGAGCTGGCCACGAACTCATCGTGATCGGGCCACGGGCTCATCGTGATCTGGCCACTGGCTCATCGTGATCTTGCCACTGGCTCATCGTGATCTTGCCACGGGCTCATCGTGATCTGGCCATGGGCTCATCGTGATCTGGCCATGAACTCATCGTGATCTGGCCACGGGCTTATCGTGATCTGGCCAGGAACTCATCATGATCGGGCCACGGGCTCATCGTGATCTGGCCACTGGCTCATCGTGATCCGGCCACGGGCTCATCGTGATCTGGCCACTGGCTCATCGTGATCCGGCCACGGGCTCATCGTGATCTGGCCACTGGCTCATCGTGATCTGGCCACTGGCTCATCGTGAGCTGGCCACGGGCTCATCGTGATCTGGCCACTGGCTCATCGTGATCTGGCTACTGGCTCATCGTAATCTGGTCACGGGCTCATCGTGATCTGGCCACGGACTCACGAAGTGGCAGGAAGAATAAGAGTTTTGCTTCACACATCACAGGTGAGTAAGGACAGATGGTGAGGGAGGGTCAGCAGTGGAGGGCATAGAGATGTTTCTGCTCTTCCTGGCCAGATACTGATGCTATAACTCAGTGGCTGGCCAGCAGATTACTTCCATAACAGCAGCAAATGGGTGCTTTGTCAGTCTATTCTCACACGCAGACTGGACTGGAATTATCACAGAGCCTTGCCCATGGTGACAGTCACCTGCAGGAAGCACTGCACGAGTCCAGGCAGGGCTTCATCGACACTTTTCAAACCACGAGCACTTCCTTTAACGGGACATCCGATAGCCTAGGCTTGTCTGATCGGCAGACCCCTGACCTGCTCCCCAGGAGTTCACGGCTAGCAGAGGATTGCAGAAGAATGCGGGGGGGGGCGGTTTGGTGGCAAGGGGGAACAAAGAACTGCAGCTCTAGCTCACATGCCCTCCCCTAATCCACTGCCCCCACCCAGCTGAAGCTGCCACACGCTGCCTCTTTGGCTGAGTGCCCCCACAGAGCATGGATACAAGTACCTAAGACAGGGTCCACATTGGCTACGACGAGATCCAGAGGTTGTCTGAAATTACCTCAGCGAGTGAACCGTCTGCTTCTTCCTGAAGACACATAAATACCACCACGTAAGAGTGTAAAGAAAAAGAAAAGCTTTTTCATTACCAAGGGTTTGTGCATAGATACATTACACACTGACAGCGTTCAATTTCCTTTCGAAATCTGACCCATGTTCTCACCTTGCCCATTTTTACAGTGGTCTTTTCCTTACTGATAAGCTCCAATCAACCGGGCCGGTGAAAGGGATGATAGGAGGAACAGTTTGTGAACCTTACTGATATTCAGACAAATAATATGTGCCATCACTCTTAGCATCAGTTAAGAATACACACAGTGGCCACTTTATTACATACAGACGTACCTAACAAAGTGGGCACTGAGTGTGTGTTTGTGCTCTTCTGCTGCCGTAGCCCATCCACTTCAAGGTGCTGTGCATTCAGAGATGTTGTTCTGCACTCCACTGTTGTAACGCACGGTTATTTGTGTAACTGCGGCCTTCCTGCCAGCTTAAACCAGTCTGGCCAGTCGCTCATTCACAAGCCTGAAGAACGGCTGCTCACTGCATGGTTCTGTTGCTTTTGCACCGCTCCTCTAATGTGTGTGAACATCCCCGGAGTTTCTGAGATAACTCAAAACTACCCCGCCTGGCACCAAATTATCATCCTACGGTTAAAGTCATTTAGATCACATTCCTTCCCCATTCTGATGTTTGATCTGAACAACAACTAAACCTCTCCACCACATCTGTATGCTTTTTATGAGTTGCTGCCACGTGATTGGCCAATGAGATATTTGCATTAATGAGCAGGTGTAGAGGTGTAGCTAGTAAAGTGTATACCAGAGCAGAAGCCACTCTTCATCGATCCTGAGCAATGGCTGAGTATCATCTCCTTCTTGGAATCATCTGAAGTGTGCTCTGGGCTCGGACCCCAGTGCCACCTCCTGTAATCCAGAACTGAGAGCCCAGTCAGCACAAGTGTTCTAGATTATAATCAGGGGAACGTCTAGGCGAATGGGGTTGAGAGGGATAATAAATCAGCCATGATGGAGTGGCCATGCACACACAATGAGCCAGGTGGCCTAATTCTACCCCTATGTCTCATGGTCTTATCCAGAGTCGGCTAGGCCCCTGAACCTCACCCTCCGCATGTTCAGTAGCACATCTAGTTTTCACCTCATCATTCCAGTCCGTCATTGGCCATGATTTGAGTGCCTATCCCTTGGTGATAGGTTGCTGTGTTTTCAGAAGTGAAGAAATCAGGCAGAGCAAATGAAATCTTCGGGGCAGTGAAGTGAGGATCCTGTGAATTGATTCGTGCCTTAACGACCGTCTGTGATTGACACATCTAGTGGCGGCAGAGTGTTCCTGGGTAAAACAGTTGCAAGTTTCACTCTCCGTCATCTCATTTCTGTGGGCTCAATTCTTCAGACTCCTCAATGCCACCAGATTTTTACTGATTCCATTGGTGAGTTTCAGGAAAGTTCCATGCATCTGAATGAGCCCCTAAAGTGTTGGAATTCATCACTATCATAGAGGACTGCAAGAACTGTGTCTGAGTGCAACGTGAAGCAGCTTTCTAATTTCCCTCATTTTGTATTTACACATCTCATCTCTCCCTCAACGTATTCCCAAACTCACAGCCAGAGACTTTAAATCTATCTCCATGATCTAATGGGCTCCTTGAGTTCATCTCCTGTTCTAAGTAGGGCCCAGCTATGTTGCTTAAGATTAAATCTATTAACTGAACACAAAATAATTCATGAGTCTAGTTTAATATCTTTTAATATGATCTGTTTTTTTAAATAAGTAGCTACTGATCTCAGCAGAGTAGCAAATTAACCTTAGTAAGAGTATGTATGCTCTCTCCCTTTTTCTGGCAGCCAGTGCACAGAACCAACGGCAAACAGAAAGTCTCATAGCCACACACCTGGACGGTTAATGATCCAGCGGTTCAGCCAATGAGTGGGGGCAGTATGGGATGTAAACAGGGCTCGTAACAAACAGTATACAGTGGAGCAAACAAGCAAAAAGCAAGCATTTAATATTCAGTGCATCATGTCAGAGAGTTCCAGACCTGTCAATGCCAGTCTATTGACCATCCACACCAATTCCATTTGCCCATTAGGTCCAAATTCTTCTTAAGTGCCTATTAAATTATCTCTTAAACATACTGGTTGTGTCTGACTCTACTAACTCCTCTTGAAGTGAATTCTAGATATCAACTACTGTCTGTGTAATAACAACTTTCCCCACACATCCCCTTTAAACCTATAGCCTCCTACTTTTGATATCCCAACAATGGGAAAATATTCTATCTATCTAATCTATACCTCTAATAATGTTATAAATGTCTATCAGGTCATTCTTCAGGGAAAAACAAGCCCGGCCTGTCAAATGTTTCACTGTAACTGAAGTCCTTCAATCTAGGCACCATCCAGAGGAATCTCCTCTGCATTCTCTCCGGTGGAACGACGTCATTAATAGAGTGCGGTGGCCAGAACTTCATGCAATTCTCACTGTATGCAATCTAACCAGTGCTTTGTAAAGTTGCAACATAATGTGACGTTTACATTCTCTGCCTCAGTCTCGGAACACAGGCATGCCATGTGCCTTCTTCACCACCTTATAAACTTGCTGACACTTCAGCAAAACGTGGACCTGAACCTCAAGGTCCCTCCATTCTTCAGCCCCCCCACCATTTCGTGTATACATGTCTGCCGCAGCTTACAAACATTTGACTTGTGTAGAGTTCGTAGATACGAGGGAGTATTTGAAAGGCTGCCAGGGTGATTTGTTGACTGCTGGGTGGCTGTAGGCATTTTCTGCTGCATGGAAAACGATTTGTGGCTGTGTTTCAGACTTGAAAATAGTTCAAGTTACAAGCAGTTCACACAAATGGAACACTGGCATTACCTGAGGAGGATATGTACTGTATTGTATAGAACTGAGACTGTACTGTATGCACTTCCTAATCTACATTACACCACACCAATCAAAATGAAATTCCATTAGCCAGCACTCCTAGCGTCCTACCCAATGCTACAGCTGATATATGTCCTACTGCATCCTTGAACACCCTCAGGATGTTCCCTCCTTGCAATCTAAAACCACCAATTTTCACGTTGTAAGCAAACTTATAATCATATCGCCAAGTCAGTTACATCAATTACAAGCACAAAGGTACCAGCACTCCCTGTGTAACACCGCCTATTACAGAATTCCAGTCAGAAAAACACAACCAACCAATCACCCTCTGTCTCTCATCACTAAGCCCATGGTGGGTGCAATTTGCCAACACATTTGCATTCCTTGCTCCCTGGCCCCTGCCAACCAACCGGGACTTTGTCAAAAGGCCTTGCTAAAGTTCAAGTAAACCACATCCACTGCTCTTCCTTCAATTTTCATTGTTACATCCCCAAAAACATCTAACACGTTTGTGAGACATGATCTCCTCTGCACAAAGCATACTGACTCTTCCAGAGGAGTGACTTTCCAAGCCCCATTATTCAGGACACTTACAAAGACAGGTGTGTAAAAAGGGCCCGAAGGCTCACTGGGGGTCCTGAGTCCCCCAAACCTCAAATTGTTCCAGCTGCTACCATCTGGGAAGTGATACCGCAGCATAAAAGACAGGGCCAACAGCCTCTGAGACATCTTCTTTCACCAGGCCAGCAGACTGATTAATTTAATGCTGATACAAATATATTTCTATGCTATACTGACTGTCCTGTTGTACATACTATTTATTACAAAGTACTATGAATTGCACATTGCACATTTAGATGGAGATGTAACATAAAGATTTTTACTCCTCATGTATATGAAGGATGTAAGAAATAAAGTCAATTCAATTCAATTCCTGTCCCTCGGAGCCTTCTCCAACAACCTCCCCTCCTTTGATGTGAGGCTCCTGGTTATCATATCCTTTTTGAACTAGGAAACGCTAATTCTCCTCCACTCGTTTGCTACCTCACCTGTGACTAACAAACATTATTTATTTAGAAAGTTCAGGATCTCATGTTTTAGAAAACTTCCTCAGTCTACCATTCAACAGATTATGCAGGCACATGCCACATCTCTGTTCTTGTACAAGAGGCAAAGTGTACTAGAGCAAGTCATTATGAACCTTATGACTCATTGGTCTGGTAATGACTGAAGTTCTCTGTCTTTCTGGGTACCACACTTCAGAGACAATGTTAATGGGCTATGGAGAGAGTGTAGAAGAGTTTACCAGAATAATTCCAGGGATGAGGAAGTGTGATATACTGGAGAAGCTAGAGTTGTTTTGCTTCAAACAAAGGAGTTTGTTATGGGATCTAATAGGGATATCTAAAATAGGGATCTGATTGGGGCAGCATGGCAGTTAGTGCAAATACTCTACAGTGGCAGTGATCACGGATTGGGTTTCAACTCCTGACTCTGGCCGCAAGGCACCTGTGCGTACTCTCTGGGACCATGTGGGTTTCCTCCAGCTGTTCCGGCTTCCTCCCACATTACAGTTAGGGTTAGGAAGCAGTGGGCTGTTACGTTGGCACTGGAAGCGTGGCAAGATTTGTGGGCTGCCCCAGCACAATCCTCGACAATTAGATCTGATGCAACTGATGTCTGTTTCGATGTACATGAGCCAAATAAAACTAATCTTTAAAATAGAAGGACATGGAGCGAATGGGGAAGCTGTTACCTTTAGCAAAGGGATCAAGAATTAAGAGATGTACACAGAACAAAGGCAGAAGAACCAAAAATTAAATAAGGAAGTGTTTTTTTTTCAGGGAATGGTTACTGTTTGGAATGCACAGCCAGTGAAAATGGTGGAGAGGGCCTCAGATGGAGCATAGAGAAAGGAATAATAATTTGGAAGGAACTATTCTGCAGGGCTCTGGGGAGAGGAACTGAAGAGGTTCAAGTGGGATTGTCCTCACGTACTGTTAGTTTGGAGATGATGGACCAAAAGGCCGTCTTCCGTCCTGTCACCAGTCAATCCTTCTAAATGTGAAAAAGTAACGCAGTACTGTATTTCACTTAACCAGGAATAGTCAAAAGTAAAGAATATTGTTCTTTTGTCTTCAAGCATTATGATCCCGGTCTCATGAGATATAACCTGCATCTTCTAGTTTTATGATAAACTGTTTAGACTTTCAGTCAATGCCCTTGAGTTATATTCCAATTTAATTATTCTTGTTCATAGCACATCTCCATTAATGAATATTTTCATGAAGATTAAGAAAGCTGAACACTATGTACTCTTCACTTTACCAGCACTATTCAATGCTTATTTGTCTGTACTGTAAAATCTCTCTTATCAAAACTTTGGAAAAATGCAATGAGTTTATCCCCAAATTCCATTTCTTCATTTACAATGGGCTTTCCTTCGTTATGTGCACGATTTGCATTTTTTTTTGTTTTATTAGATATTGGAATGCACAGGCTCATAATATCAATGCCCGTGAATGCTGTTCTTACCCAATTGTTACTATTACAATAGGGGAATTTTGGATCACTTGTGTTAAAGTGTGCAGCATTACTGGGATGAGAATTGAGTAACTATTTTTTAATGCTACAAGCTATTCCCAGCCTCTCTCTCACTCTATCAGGAATGAATAAATAGAAGGGATGCTGGACAAGCCTTTGCCAAATATTCTTACAATCATTTTTCCACTCATCATGATCTTTTCAGAGATAATCCTTTCAGTTGCTATAATGAACATTGTGAGAGCTGGATAATGCAGAACATGAAAAATGTTAACCTTCAAAAACATCTATTAGCCAGTGCTTAACAACCGTGAGATTCCCAGCACGACAGCTTACTGATGATCTCTTTCCCCTGCTAAATATTTCCAGAAGCCTGCTCTGAACACTTTGGCAAATCACCTCTAATTGCCTTCGACATCTTCATTCCTTGACCAGAGTAGGCTGTGGGCACTTCTAAACAAATAACCATCATAAAGCTGGGAAGGTTATGCACTTGCCTTCAAATTATTCAATCTGCAGGGCCGTTGATGTCTCATTCTCTCTCCTTTATTACTTCAGGAGCACTGGAACAGGGGGACACCATTCTGCTGCTCAATCATTCAGCGGACCTTGGGGAAATCCGCACTTGATTCCATTTCCCAGGCCTTGCACCATTTCTTTTCAAACCTCACTTTCTCTCCTACTTTTTAACCCAGATTTGGAATTATTAAGTGATCAGAATCAGGTTTATTATCACAGACACACAGCATGTCATGAAATTTGTTGTTTCACAACAGCAGTACGGTTTAATATATATGCTATAACTTACAATAGGTAAATTGAATTTAAAATATAAATAAGCAGTGCAAAAAGAGAGCAAAAATTAGTGAGCTAGTGTTCATCATCCATTCAGAAATCTGATGGCGGAGGGGAAGAAGCTGTTTCTGAAATGTTGAGTGTGCACCTTCAGGCTCCTGTACTGCGTCTTGTACGGTAGTAATGAGAAGAGGGCACGTCTGGTTTGACGGAGATTTTATTGAAGGATGTCTCCTTTTTTAAGGCACTGCCTATTGAAGATGTTCTCGATGCTGGGGAAGCCCATGATGGAAGTAGCTGAGTTCACAACCCTCTGCAGCGTTTCCCACGATCCTGTGCAGTGGATCCAGTTAGACTGCTCTCTACAGTACATCTGTAAAAATTTGCTCCTGTCTTTGCTAATTGTTACAAAAGAACCTCAATCTGAAAAAAAAAACTCCATGTTAATAGGAGGCCTCCATATCTTTGCATCTGAGCTCTGTAAAAGTCAATCAAAATCTGTTCCTTTCAGTTCTTCAAACAGCAATAGCTTAAAAAATCTGCCGCATACATTACTGCAAAACTGAATTGCACTGGCAATGGACATCGTGTATTTCACTTGAAAAGAATCCAGATTTCCAATGCAAAAGACATTGGGGAAGTAAGTGTTATATGTTGATGTTCCAGACAATTGTTTCTTCTTTTTTATCCAAGTCCAATGAAAAGGTATCACTTCCTACCCATGACGTTATTTTTCCCTTTGATTTCAAGTAGGACCACTTTCTCACCCTCTTACTAAAGTTGCCTTCAGAGAACATGCTTTCTCCTTTGATGTCAAACCCTTTATTCACTCAAAAATACTCAAAAATTCTGGAGATTACCCAAGACTTAAGTGCAGCTCTGATGTATGGAGTTTCTTCAGTTGCCAATTTTGGGCAGTTGCTAGCCCCTGCACTATCCTGGATGAACATGTATCGAGAGCTGGTGAAAGCAGGAAGAACAGCTTGCAAGCAAGCCAGGTCTCACACCCTTGCAGTCTCAAAATCACGGACTCTTACCCATTGGGTGTTCTGCTCTTGTGGGGTATCTGTGTCTGCCTTCTCGGGGTTTGGAATAGTAAGATTTAAAGGAAGACTTGGATTTTGATCCACCATTTCATAATGCTATTGTATCTCTCCCATCAAACAAAAGATACAAAAGCCTGAAAGCACGTACCACCAGTTTCTATCTCACTCTTATCGGACTCTTGAAAGGACCTCTTGTATGAAAAGATGGACTCTGAGCCTCACAGTCTGCCTAGTTGCAATCTTTTACCTACACTGTACTTTCATGGCAGCTCTTACACTTTATTCTGCATTGTTATTGTTTCACCTTATTCCAGCTCAGTGCTCTGTGCACTGGTGCGATCAGGATAAATAATATGCAGGACAAGATTTTTCCACTGTATCTTGGTACATGTGACAATAATAAACCAACACCAAAATCAGGACCACTACTCTCCATAGAAATTAGATTTGGGAGCTCGTTAATCAGCCATGCAGACTTGGACCTCTCCAATGATAGTCTCAAATCTAGTATCTTGCAGCATTTCAAAACAGCCCTGCCCTGTGACTTGTCACCAGTGATCCCACTGTAGACACTGCATGTGAAACTGTTCAAAACACTTCATCTGACTGCAGGGAGCATTCTGTCAACTCTTGAGTGAAATAATGGGGCCGTGAGGATGACAGCTTTTGACATACACAGGAATTAAATGCTTAGCAAGTCAGGTTGCATCTGTGAAGAGAGAAACAGAACATTTCAGGCCAATGAAATTTTATCTGCTGGAAGATTATTAATCCTAAACATTATCTCTGTTTCCCTCTTCACAGATGCTGCCTGAACACCTTCAGCATTTCCTACTTCTTTTTCAGATTTCCAGCATCTGCAGTTTTATGCTTTTTCCATGGCATACAATTGACTATTGCTTGTGGGCTACCCTCATCCTGACGGAGTTTCCCTTAGTTCCAACTTCTCAGTGCACTGAGGTGTCGCCTGGGTGGAATTCTGCCAGCAGCAGGCACTGTCCACTCAGGCGCCAGTGAGACACAGGCTCAACAAAACTGAACAGTCGAAGCTCGCCTGGTCTGACGAATCTCGGTTTCTGCTGTGACATGCAGATGATAGGGTCAGAATCTGGCATGCAAGCAACATGAATCAATCCATGGACCTATCCTGCTTTGTGTTAACAGTTCAGGCTGGTGGAGGTGTAAAATGGTGCAGTGAATGTCGTTTATCAGTTGGTCCTTTAATAAAACAATTGAGCCTCTTTTAAAAGTCATAGCCTACTTCAGTATTTTTGCTGACCACGGCCACAGTCTACTCTTCTTCTAATGGCGTCTTCGAGCAGGATAACACACGTCATCTCGAGCTGGCCCCACAATCACTGGCAATGAGTTCAGTGTACCCCAATGGCTTCCACAGTCATCGGATCTCAATGCAATGGGGCACCTTTTGGATGTGGTGGAACAGGGGAATTGCAGCGGGACTGTGCAGCCAGCAGCTCTGCAGCAACTGTGTGATGCTACCATGTCACCATGGACCAGACCCTCCAGGGAATGTTTACAGCACCTTGTTGGATCCATGCCACAAAGAACTCAGGCTCCCCTGGAGGCAAAGCGGGCCCTAACAGGAACTGGAATGATGTCCTTAATAAAGCGGCCACAGTTGATAATAAATTTGGTATACTGTGATTACTGTCAAATCATTACACAGAGCATTGAACTAGAAAAAAGTAAACTTTAACAACGTAGAATTAAGCTTAAATCTACCGAAAAGGTAGTGTTAACTGATCCACCACTCTCTGGGCATAGAGAGCTCAGGATCAGAGCAGTGCATATAAGCACTGTAGATCATATTACACAGAGCATTCTGAAGATCAAGAATATATTAATTATTTTCATATACCTGCACTGTGCATGATTCAAATATATGATTTTAATGTTTATTTTTTTGGAGTTAACAACCACATCATTAGATATATGGATCTTCACAATAGGTAAAATAGTTAATAATTGACCTCCCTCACGTTGCAGCAGATGATCCTGGGTGAGTGAATGCAGGCCACCTCTACTCCTTCTCCCTCACCACTGCCCCTCCAACCTCATTCAACTCCTTTTCCCTCACCACTGCCCCCTCCAACATCACTCCACTCCTTTTCCCTCACCACTGCCCCCTCCAACCTCACTGCACTCCTTTTTCCTCACCACTGCCCCTCCAACCTCTCTCCACTCCTTTTCCCTCATCACTGCCCCCTCCAACCTCACTCCACTCCTCTTCCCTCACCACTGCCCCCTCCAACCTCACTCCACTCCTCTTCCCTCACCACTGCCCCCTCCAACCTCACTCCACTCCTCTTCCCTCACCACTGCCCCCTCCAACCTCACTCCACTCCTCTTCCCTCACCACTGCCCCTCCAACCTCACTCCACTCCTTTTCCCTCACCACTGCCCCCTCCAACCTCACTCCACTCCTCTTCTCTCACCACTGCCCCTCCAACCTCACTCCTTTTCCCTCACCACTGCCCCCTCCAACCTCACTCCACTCCTTTTCCCTCACCACTGCCCCCTCCAACCTCACTAATACTTCCTGCAATATCATAAACAGAGAATGCAGAAACTGCCCCCCCACCCCACCCCTGCAGGCCAAGCAATACTTATGAAAAGAGAAACAGGGGTAATATTTCAAACCCTTCATCAGAAGTATGTTTTGCTTTCAGATCTCAGCAATCAGCAGCTGCTTGATTTTCATATTTCCTTTGAGTTTATCTGTTCATGAAATCCTAAAGCAATGGAATTGTACAGCCCATCCAACAGCCGAACAATCCTGCTTTTATTCGTCCCTCATATGGTGTTCACAGGACAACATGCGACCCCGTTGTTTAGTGAAAGTGGGAATTTGTACAGGAAAGTGCAGCCAGTCTGGACGGTGTCTGCTGGGGTTGTTCTCTATCACAGCCCACAGAGGGAGCTCCTGCAGCTAACAAGCATCTCTGCGCTGCTCCCATCCTCCTTTCCTTGCTAAACTTTTCCCGTTGACATCTCTCCAGTGTCTCCAGCATGGTCTGAAGATGGTCTTCATATAGACAGGCAGTCAGTCGGGGCAGAGTGCTATGGCCGAGTGGAGGGTCCCTCTCTCTCTGAGAAACAAGTGCAAGGGAGAGAGTCACCTCCCGAAACTGATGCTAACCTCAGACCACAGGGAAGTGAGATGACTCAGTCTGTTGTCCCCCTGCTTGCCCTGCAGTCTGTTGTCCGATCAATGCTTCTCCCACCTCCTTCCCTATCCTGGGAATTTCAATTAATAAAAACTATATCAAATTGCCAGTTGTATTTTACTATTTAAATCTCCTTCCATAACCTCTTTGAGGAATTAGTTCCAGACTAGGCCACAGCAAACTGCTGCACACAGTGGTTTTGAAATAGTAACAAGAAAGGGGAGGGAGGAGGGAGGAGAAGGGTGAGGGGGCAAGAGAGAAGAAAAGGGTGGGTGAGGAGTTGGGGAGGGGAGAGAGAGGGAGAGAGGGAGAAATAGGGAGGAGAGGGAGAGGGAGGAGAAGGGGAGAGACAGGCAGAGAGAGGGAGTGTTAGTGAGAAAGGAAACAGGAAAGAAGAAAAGTGGGGCAATCGAGGAGGGAAAAGAGATGAAGTGGGGAGGGGAAGAGGAGTGAGGAGGATAAGGCCAGATTGGTAGAGTAAAGGAAATGGAGAAGTGGAACCAGAGAACAGCATTAGGCAACAAAATTCAAATCTTACAAGGTCTTTCACTTTTTCCCTGTTGAAGGGAAATTACATTTTTGGCACAATGTAGAGAACTGGTTTTCTTGAGGGGCTGCCTCAGACAGCTCTCCTCTTTGGGCAGGTGGGTTGTGGTAGTGTCCCGACAAGCTAACAGTGAGCCTGGGGCTGAGGAGACAGGACCAGCACGATCTCCGGTGCACATGGTGACAGTGGTCAGAGATTCTGTGTGCTGAATCGCTGGCACGCTTTGTGAAAAAGGCCCCTGCTTTCAACCTTCGTCTGGACACCTGTAGGCCTTTGCTGTCACACTTCTTATAATAATGCAGGAGGCCATTCATCCATCAGTTCCATACTGTCTCCTAGGGAAATGACCCATTATTCCCATTCCCTCTCTCCTGTTTCCTCACCGACTTTCCTTTAATTCATACTGTTATTTATCTACACCAGGGGTAAGTTACAGTAGACAAATCATTGACTGTATCACCATGTCTTTGGAATGTGGGAGGGAACTGCAGCACCCAGGAGAACGTGCAAACACCACTTGTTTCACCAAGTGAAACCCAAGTTTCGGGAGCTCTGAGACAGAAGGCACTTCTTGTGCATTAAAGAACGGCCGTCATGCAATTCTTTACTTCAAGTTCATTCTACAAATATTCTTCATTATGAATGTCTTACATTATGCAATAATCACCCTGTGATCCAAATGCAGCAAGCACTTCTCTGAGTAGGTTGACACAGCAGAGTTGCCCCCTCAAGGAGCTGGTGAGTAGGTTCAATCCTGACCTCAGATTGTGTGGGCATTCTCCCAATGACGATGTGGATTTCAACGGAGTGCTCCAGTTTCTTTCTACTTCCCAAAGGCACGGGGGCTGACAGGATAACTGGCCACTGTAAATGGTTCATTAGTGTGTAGGACAGGAATAAAATCTGGCATAATTAATGTGGAAAGAATACAAAAGTGGGATTAGTATAATTGGATGGTCGGCAGTTTGTATGGACACAGTGGGAAGAAGGCCCTGTTTCCACGTGGTACCTCACCTTGACTCTCTACCACCAGTTAAAAATAAACACAGAAATAAGATTATCTTTATTTGTCACATGTACATCAAAACGTACAGTGAAATGAATGGTGGCACAGTAACGTAGTGGTTAGCACAACGCTTCACAGTACAGGCGACCCAGGTTCAATTCCTGCCACTGCCTGTGAGGAGTTTGTACCTTCGCCCTGTGACCACGTGGGTTTCCTCCGGGTGCTCTGGTTTCCTCCCACAGTCCAAAGACGTACCGGTTGGTCGGTTAGTTGGTCATTGTAAAATGCCCCATGATTAGGCTGGGGTTAAATTGGGGGATTGCTGGGTGGCGTGGCTCGAAGGGCCGAAAGAGCCTATTGTGTAATAGATAATCAAAACTCAATAGATAAATAAAATGCGTCGTTTCCACCACATCAAGTCAGTGAGGGTTGTGCTGGGCAGCCTACAAATGTCACTACACTTCTGGCAGGCAGCAACATAGTACGCCCACAATTCACTAACCCTAACCGTACGTCTTTGGACTGTGGGAGGAAAATGGAGACCTGAAGGAAACCCACACAGTCACGGGAAGAACATAGGAATTCCTTACAGGCAGCAGCGGGAATTGAACCCCAAACCCTGAACCCTGATCTTACTGCTGGCAGTCTAACCACCAGGCCACTGTGCCCCTCTCCTCTGTCACGTGTGGCAGAATTGTGGTGAAAAGTGAGATCAGGCGAGGTTTCTTTTTTTCCATTGGTACTGACGTGATCGGCTAAATAGTTTCCTTCTACACTGTAAATTTTTAATGTATCATAAACTTTAAATGGAATACTAATCACTGATGAATTATCCATCCATGCCCTTAACTTTGTACACTGATGAAATTTTAATTTCAATAAAGACCAAAACAAATACCTAAAAATAAATACTGATTTTATCTGCCAGAATTATTTATAACAAGAATTTTGATAATGCCTAAAACAATTCCTCTAATGTTGATCAGCGAATTCCCAGAGTAGCACATGGCAAGTTTGCTGGCAAAATGTCCATGGATTACTCTCCATTTCAGAAATTCTACTTTTCTTGGAGATTTCCGTCGCTTGGGGCACATTCCCCCTCTCTACTGTTCATTCACTTCTTTTTCATTCAAGTTCTCCGTGGGCAGATCTCTGATGTCCATCCGTTCTGATGAAGGATCCACGATACCCAGACTCTTCTTCCACAGAGGCTGTCCCATCTGCCGAGCTGAGGTTTTCCAGCATTTTCGATATTTATTCCAGATTTCCGGCATCAGCAGTATTTTTTTTTTGATTTTCATTTACTTACCCCTTTCCGTATTTCCCTTGTGTTTGGACCATACATAAGACAAAGGAGCAAAATTAGGCTACTCGGCTTGTCAAGCCTGCTCCGCCATTCAACCATGAGCTAGAGCTCAAAAGTTCAAAGTGAATTTATTATCAAAATACATACACTTCACCATATACAACCCTGAGATTCATTTTCTTGTGGGCATCTGTTGTAATAGAATCAATGAAAGACCAACCAGCAACAGGACTGATAACAACCAGCGTGCAAAAAAACCCAAATTGTACAAATACAAAACCAAAACAAAAATTTCTGTGGTGCACCTGGCTGACGAAAATTGTGGAGGAGATATTGTTGGCAATCTGAACTGACTGGGGTCTGCAGGTGAGGAAATCGAGGATCCGATCGCACAGGGGGTACTGAGACGTCGGCCTTGAAGCTTACCGATTAATTTTGATAGTACTGAATGCCAAACTATTGTCAATGAAGAGCATCCTGATGTACATACCTTCACTTTCCAGAGTTCCAAGGTTGAGTGAAGAACCAAAGAAACGTCATCTGCTGTTAACCTGCCGCGTCTTTCTCAACCCCATTCTCCAGCTTTCTCCCCGTAGCCATTGATACGTTTACTGATCAAGAGCATATCAACCTTCGATTTAAATATATCCAATAACTTGGGACCCACATGAATTCCATGGATTCATGACCCTCTGTCTAAAGAAATTCCTCCTCATCTCTATCCCAAGGGGCTACTCTGAGGCTATGCCCTCTGATCCAAGACTCTTCCACTATTAGAAACATCCACTCCATGTCCACTTGATCTAGACCTTTCAGTATTTGATAGGTTTCAATGATATCTCCCCTCATTCTCTAAACTCCAGCAAGTACAGGCCCAGAGCTATCTAATGTTGCATCAGCTCTTTCATTCCCAGGATAACTCTTGTAAACCTTCTCTGGACTCTCTCCAATGTTGGCACATCCTTTCTTAGACATGGCGCCCAAAACTGTTCCCAATACTCCGAATGACCAACGTCTCTAAAGTCCCAGTTGCCACTAGAGGGCTTTACATCACCGAGAGCTCACATCATTGTGTTGTATCAGGAAAGTTAATTGGAGAAGACGATAACATTCACAAACTTCGGCTCTCAAAGCACATCATGATCGATGACCCACTTCTAATGTGTGGTTGTTGCTGTATCAAATGCAGCCAGTTTTCTCACAGCGTCGTCCCACAAATAATACTGACTACATAAGTTTCAGTGATAACTCTCCAAAGTTCAAAGTCCAATTTATTATCAGTGCTTACATGTCACCACATACAATCCTGAGATTCTTTTTCTGTGTGCATACTCTGCAAATCTATAGAACAGTAACTGTAAACATCAGGAACTGTTAACTGTAAACAGACTGTGCAAATGCAGATATAAATAATGAGCTTGAAATAAGAAGATAGAAGAGTCCTTAAATGAGCGTTCCTATCCCCTTTTGATCAAGAGCCTGGTGGTTGAGAGGTAGTAACTGTTCTTGAACTTGGTGGTGTGAGTCATGAGACACTTGTATCCTCTACCTGATGGCAGCAGTGAGAAAAGAGCATGGCCTGGGTGTTGAGGATCTCTGATGATGGATGCTGCTTTTCTATGGTGATGTTTCATGTAGATGTGCTCAATGGTTTTACCCGTGATGTACTGGGCCGAATCCACTACCTTTGGTAGGATTTTCTGCTGAAAGGCATTGGTGTTCCGGTACCAGGCCGTAATGCAGCCAGTCAGCACACTTTGCACCACACATCTACGGGAATGTTCCAAGGTTTTCGATGACATGCCGACTCCTGGGCAAGTTCCTCCAGCAACTTGTTTGTTGCTCCAGATTCCAACATCTGCAGCGTCTCGTGTCACTTCTGTGTATCCATCTACACCATGGGTTCCAATAATTTTTCGCAATAATATTTATATGATGGGTTCAGGGCAGTTGCTCTGAAATAGTGACACCCAGGAATTTAAAGTTACTGACCTTCTCCACCTCCAATCCTCCGATGACTACAGGCTCTTGGACTTCTGGTTTCCCTCTCCTGAAATCTACAATCACTTCCTTGGTCTTATCAACGTTGGGTGAGAGGTTGTTGTTATCACACCACTCAGTCAAGTTTTCAGTCTGCCTCCTGTATGCTGATTCATCACCCCCTTTGATACAGCCCACAACAGTGGTGTCATCAGCAAACTTGTATATGGTGTTGGAGCTGTACCTAGCCACACAGTCATAGGTGTAAAGCAAGTAGAGCAGGGAGCTAAGCACACAGCCCTGTGGTGCTCCCGTGATGATGGAGATTGTGGAGGAGATGTTTTTGCCAATCTGAACTGACTGGGGTTGACAATTGAGAAAATCCGGAATCCAATTGCACAAGTGGATACTGAGGCCCAGGTCTTGGAGTTTACTGAATACCTCTCACAAGTGAGCAGAACTGAGAGTTAAACATCGAGTAGGGCAGGAGACAGTAGTTGGGGGCTCCAATTTAATCTAAAAATACCTCTTCTTCCTAAGCGGTCCATCAGGATCGAGGATAACTTGTTTCCACTCCAGCTAATGAGGCCAATGTGGAAAACAGACTTTCCCCCAAGTGGAGCAGAAGGTGTCTGAGAGGACAGGCAGGTGGGTGCTTTGTGATGTGCTCCTTTTGTCACTTCCAGACCAGATGATGGGTCTTGTCCCGTAACATTAGCTGTCTGTTTCTCTCCACCGGTGATGAGTTCCTCCAGCAACTTGTTTGTTGCTCCAGATTCCAGCATCTGCAGCGTCTTGTGTCACCTCAGTGTATCCATTTACACCAGGGGTTCCAAACCTTTTTTATGCCATGGACCAATCCCGTTAAGCAAGTGTTGGGAATCCCTGATCCACACTACTCCCATTTTATTCTCCCCACATCCTCGTCACTTCCCCCCACCCCACGTGCTTTCATTCACAGGGACAATTAACCCGCACAACCTGCTTGTCTGGAGGAAACTGGAGGACCTGAGGAAGCCCCCACAGTCAAAGGGAGAACATTCGAACTCCTCACTGATGGTGCCCTATGTTGGGATTGAAACTGGGTCGCTGGAACAGTGAGGCAGCAGTTTTAATTGGCCCTGTACTGCCCTGCACAGTTTTGATACTTTCTATAACATAAGACCTTAAAACATAGCAGCCGAATTAGGCCATTTATTCCATCGAGTCTACTCCATTATTCCATCATGGCTAATTTATTATCCCTCCCAAACTCATTCTCCTGTCTTCCCCATAACCTTTCTTGTTCCTACTAATCAAGAACCTATCAACCTCTGCTTTAAATATACCCAACAGCTTGGCCTCCACTGCCGTCTGTGGCAACGAAATCCACAGATTCACCACCCTCTGGCTAAAGAAACTCCTCTTCATCACTGTTCTAAAGGGATAATCTTCTATTCTGAGACTGTGCCCTCTGGTCCTAGACTCCTCCACTACAGACAGACAGATGTACTTTATTTTCTTAAGCATCCCCCCTCCATCCATTCCATCTAGGCCTTTCATCCCTGTGCTTTTTCTCCACTTAAGACAAGGAAAAGGAGACAGATTCCCAGTAGTCAGTAAGGATGCTGCATCTCTTCAGGATGAGTTTAAGTACATCCTTACATCTTCCCACCTGGGGTAGAAGTGACTAGCTCGCTCCTAGCCGCGGCCCACAATGTAAAGTTTATCGGGTTAAACTGGAGACAATGAAGAGTCACCGGTAGCAAAAGGAAAACAACAAACTTGATAACTCTACCTGCACAGAGGTGACTGATCCAAATCGACACACCTGATTATAGTTAACGGGCAGTGAATTTATACTGATTCAGAATGAAGATGATATGAACGAAGCAAAACTGCACCTTTATTGCAAAGTACTCTGAGTGGTTAGAATAGCTACATCTCTTTAATCACAGAGGGACAGGCACTTCATCAGTGACGCCCACTATAACTCTGCCTTAGCCCAGACTTCATCAACAGGGACTGCACCCTATGATTCAGGCAAAGAAGTTCCTGCGGAATGACACCAGACTGGAAGACCTTCCTACAGAAATCCCACGAACAGTGGGAACACTTAACCTTAATGACAGGCTCCCTGGAAGAAGTGATCCCTTACATGAAGTTTGGCAAGGGTGATGCTGAATCAAATTGCAAACATTAATTCAGTTCGACTTAAATGTTCTTGCTTTTTCTTACAAAGGTTTGGTAAAGATGCAAAGTAATCTAACTATTTAAAAGAAGAACGACTTACACTAACGTTGGAAAACATCTCAGAGGAACACTGACGAAGCAAAATTTAACAATGGGCCATGAGAAGCTTTATCAGAGTTATGTTTTATGGAGTCTTAAAAAAGGAAACCTAAGGCAGGTAGTCTGGACTACATTGCAAGACTGTGGACCATCCTGATTAATCGGAGTAGCCATATGGAAAAACACCTCTGATCACAAGCCTATCCTGCAGTAACAACATCAAATGTTTCTGGAAGGTCATCAGTCTGGTGAGAGACATACTGTAGTTTGCCCAAAACTTACTGGCTTTCCAATACAAGAAGAAATCCATAAGGGAATGCTGCCAGTTGGCACATTCCAGGCTGCAGGAGTACGTGCTGAGACACACTCTCAGCCGAGAGCAGACAATGCAAATGCTTTGGGGGGGGGAAGGTCCGACTGACGCAAGTGGGTGGGTGATGACAGATGCTAGAATCCGGAGCAAAGTTTGTGTCCAGATGAAAGTCCAAAGTAAATTTCATATCAAAGTCACCATACACAACCCTGAGATTTATTTTCTTGTGGGCATTCACAGTAGAACAAAGAGATACAACGGGACTGATGAAAAACTGCACACAAAGACTGACAGGTAACTAATGTGCAAAAGAAGACAATCTGGGCAAATATAAAAAAAACACAAATAAGAAATAAATAACCAACCAAGCAAATAAATAAAATAAATACCACTGACAGTCCTTGAATATGAGAGCAACGGTGGTGCAGAGTGATCAGCTGTCCATTTCCCTCCACTGATGAAGCCTGATCCACTGCCCACCCTGGGTTTCCCACTGAAGGCTAGGCCTAGCAAACACATGAAGGACGTTGGTGCTTTGTATATCAAATATAGTAATTGATGGCACTATGAATGTATTTACTTGACAACTCAATGAAGATAAAGGAGGTTGCGCACTGTTTTTGTGGGTTTTTTTGCATACTTATTCAGGAATAAAGGCTATTTCTGAAACATAACAATACATACACTCTGACAGAAACATGTTGGTCTTTCAGTGTGAGGTTTCATTGAAGCAATGCTACGGACTGCAGCAGTCCGTCCCGAGGGATACACTGAGGTTCTGTGGGGTAGGGCCGCATTCTAGGCTCCTGCTGCCACGGGATGCTGAAGGGCTAAGTCTTGTGTAACAGACCCTCAAACAATTCATGGGCCCATTGTTCAAGAAGGAAACATGAATGGCATTAAAATGTTATAATCAAATATATTGAACTGATAGCACAATAAATATGGAGAGAGACGAACTCATGTAGTTACTGCAGGTATTTTGAATAAGGCATATCTTTTAAATAAACAGGCATACATAAACCCACTGGAACTTATTCGCCTACAGATTCCACATTTCCGTTTCACTAAAAATGTGTGCTAGGTACATGTGTGGGATCATGTCCCCTTCAGAAAAAAAAGAACAAAGTTGTTAAATAGCAAGCGTTTCTATCCAAAATGTGCTAAGATAGCGGTTGAGCTGATCCCGACTGAAACAACCTAAACTTAACTATTGCCCGGCATTGAGAGACAACATCAGCCTTATGCAAGGCAGGTAGACCGACGCAACTGACCCTGCATCACCCTGTCATGGAGGAAAGGGATGGGTCATTAGTGGGACATCTGCCCTTAGGAATGGGGGGAAGGGTTGCTCACGTAGGGGTGATTGAGACCACATGCACTGTGAGGGGTGGAGGGTGATTTGAGACCCTGTGCACAAACAACATACAGGGGAGGTTAGTAGGGTTGGGTGAGGGAGGAGTTAGCCAAAAGGACACAGAGGCCATTCTAAAAGCCCCTGCAGGAGGGGTCTTCTGTTGCCTCCCCTACGGGCATGAGACGCACACGGGTGCCCACACACATACGCACTACTCAATCCACAACCTCCATCCACCACTGGCCCCACACAGCAGCCCACTCCAAACGTTAAAGGTTGCTGCAAGTTCTTCATCACCTCTATTTAGGCTAAAACAGTCAGGAGTGGCAGAGAGGTCACCTGGAGAAGACGGAGCCCCACAGGTACAAACCATCTCTCTACACAGAGGCTACACAAAGTCTGGCAGGTACTGGCCTTAATGTGCTACGTTCAGCCCCTTTCTACAGATCAACAGCTGATATTTTCACTATAACCTGTGCTGCTGCAGCACCGTAAACCTGCCTCATACACAACTTACATGCACGTGTTCTGAACTACTGGGCATGATTTTCTGCACTTTAAGCTGCAGTTTGCATTGGAAGGGATGGAAATGAGCATCGTATAAATACATCCGAGTCCAGGGGTGTCTTTGACACTGGCAATTTTCAGAAGCAATAACGTGGATCGGCGCCAGAAGGATCAGTCTAATTTCCTCAATGAGGCCATTTCCATGGCTTCCAGCACAATTACGCAGAAACCCATTGTTGTGCAAAGTCAGAGAAACACAATGTTCTACGTTTTTCATTTGCTTCCAAGTTAAAGGGCCTTCTGCTCCAGAACTGACTGCAGAACCCCACCCTGTCAGAACCATCATATTACCTGTGGGAGTATTGAATTGCTGAACAGCTTACTGAGTGACTGCCATTCCAAAATGAGTCCTGGGCCGCTAGGTTATGGACCAGCAGGCCAGAGGCACTTGTGTCCCAATGTATTAGGGTGTCAACCAGAGAGAATATGGAGGGGGACGAGATGGTAGTTTGCCCAATGTCTCCAAAGGCTTAGGTTATGAAAGGTTTCAGTGACAGAAGTCTGTAACGTGACCTTCGCTGCAGTCAGTACCTGGACTGCTCCCGTGTGTCACTTTGGTCATTGTCCTCCAGGATGTCCTCTCTACTTTTCCTCCTGTCTTGTGTGTCCTCGACACAGGACCTCTCCTCATACCCAGTGATTGCTCACACCACTTACCTTAGGTCAATTAACTCTGAATTGCAGAGCACCTGAAATGAAGGGCTGCACAATTAATTTCTGGCAGGACTTACCTGACATAAACTGTAAAACAAAATCTTGTGTGCAGAGGAGGGCTACCAAACCTATCCTTTCCCAATCTCGTTGAATGCTTGCTGCCCTGCTATCTAACACAGCGTGGCATGGTACGGCAACTGCTCTGCACGTGACTGCAAGAAGCTGCAGAGTTGTGGACACAGTGCAGCACAGCGCTTGAACCAGCCTCTGTGGATTCTGTCTACACTTCTCACTGCCTTAGTAAAGTGGACAGCATCATCAAAGACCCCATGCACACTGGACTTACTCACTTTCCCCCTCATCCCATCCAACAGAAGATACAAGTGCCTGAAAGCTTCTACCCCACTGTCATCAGATTCTAGAATGGACCTCTTGGACGATAAGATGGACTCTTGACCTCACAATCTATCTCGTTATAATCTTGCGCTTTATATTGCCAACCTGCACTGCAATTCTGCAGCAGCTTTTACACTTTATTCTGCATTTTTACCTTATTCTCCCACAATGCTCTGTGTAATGATTTGATCCAAACGAACAGCATTCAGGAAAAGCTTTTCACTGTACCGTGGCACATGTGACAATAATAAACCAATTCCAATGCTAGTGCTGGGTAAACTAACAGTCAACTTGGTTAACTAACTAAACTAATATCCCAAGGCCATTGATTAGATGCAAGTTTGAATCAGATTTCAGGACACGGGAATTCAAATTCAACTAATGATATAATCCAGAAGAAAAAGCTAGAATCACTAATGATGACCATAAAACTGAAAAAAAAAATTGGAGAACGACTTCTTCACAAATGCTCTTCACATAAGTGACATGTCTTCCTCCCAAGTCTGCCCTACACGCAACTCCTCGGGCCCACTTTTGCCACTTTCGTGGTTCAGGAGCAACAAAGGATGGATGATAAATGTTAGTTACACTCACATCCCATGAACAGATACATATATCTGAATAAGAGTTTCAAATCCAGGCCTAGTTTCCTGCAACTTCATGCACTAATCCTTCCAATCAGATTACTGCAATGCCACACCGTCCTGAAACAGTTCTTAGCAAAATCACAGATCACATTCTATATGATACTAAGCCACTCATCCTTCTGGACCCCTCCCATCTACCATGCTCCTTCACAGCTTCTCCAGCTCAGTAAAACCACAATCACTTTCTAGAAAGATTGGGCATGTTATCTAAAACTTGGCCAAACTTCTATAGATGCACAGTGGAGAGGGCATTGATTGACATCACAGCTTGGTATGGAACTACTAATGCCCATATATGTGAACCAAGAAGCCACAAGCTGATAGAATTAAATATGCTTGTCAGTCCTGCCCTGAAACCAGGGGCTAGAGACAAGCTGTGCAAACACCACGGGCACCCCAATACAAGCATCATCATTGCTTTCTAACTGGCATCAAGTAGGGAATAACAGGATGATGGGCCAATATAGACAGCCACATATCTCCAGGGTGACCTTATCCTGATTGGGACAAGGTAAACACAGGAGAGAGGAACGGAACTTCATCAAGATTGACATTCCTGGAGGGAAAACCAGTATGAATACATCAGTGAAAGAAAATCAACAAAACTGCAAATGTTGGAAATCTGAAATAAAAATAGAAAATGCAGGTCAGGAATGACGTGCAGAAGGTATCTTTCTGAAACGCTAATTCTTCCTCGCTGCCCAATTGTGAACATTTGAAATTTCTACTTAGACTAAAATTTTAACATGTGCGTATTTAAAATGGAAAGGTGGATGTAAAAAGGAGAACAAAAGGAGAAGAAACAGACAATGAAATCAATCCCTGATCTCTTCACTGTAATGGTTCATTTTCAGATGCTACAGGCTTCCCCCTTCTTTTCCAGTCCTGAAGAAATGTTGACATGTTTATTCATTTCCATTGATACTGCCTGACCTGCTGAGTCCCTCGAGCATTTTGTGTGTGTTGCTCTGGATTTCCAGCACCTGCAGCGTCTCTTGTGTTTATTAAAGGACAATGATTGGTTAGAATCATGGGAAGTTTATCAACAGTTAAACACAAGTTAACTCTACCATATCTGTACTCAGACCAAGAGAAATCATATTCTACAATAATAATCAAATTATACAATAATTGTATTTCACAATAAGTTATAAACCTACTCCAGAATAATTGATAATCATATTCCAAAGAAACTATAATAATCACCCTTCGTAACTGAAATAATAATATTCCATGATAAATGAAACACAACCTTTGATTACAGAGATCATATCCTGGTATTTGCAATAATAACATTGCGGTAAAGACACTTCATGATAAATCTAATAATGACACACAATAATCATAAGCACCCTTCATGAATTATATCCCATAATAAATGCAAATGTTATCACAGTAACTGTAATAATCCATCAAAGCTGAGGCATTTATATTCCAACATAAATATGATAATCTTGTAGAAATGTAATAATCATATCCTATGATAACTGTGATAATCCCACTCCACAGCAGATGTTATAAATTATAACCACCACAATTGATAAACAGACTCCAAAGTAAATGTTGCAATCACAAGTCAAGATAAGTGTGGAAGCAGGCATACCCTTCCAGAGTCAAATTAACAACATGAAAGTTAAACTTTTCAGAAATCAGCCTGCTAGTTTTTCTTACTCTGATTGCTGAAATGTCAAAGAAAGAATATTGCAGTGATAGTATGGCCAGCCTCCACAGCGATATTCCAATCAGTCTTACAGCACAAATCAACTGATAATATTGAAAACAACTTACGGCGTTTCAGCTTGAAATCGAGGACAGTTTCAATTCCTTATTGAAACTGGCAGATGGATGCTGGAAATAATTATGGCGTTTCACCAGTTTTAATTGTCTAATTTGTACTTCCACTCTGATGAACGCTGTCCCCATATATCCAATGAACCAGTCTACTGGGATATTAATTATAATTTTTTGAGAGCTTCAACCTGACTTATTGGAGTTAATCGTGCATTGAGGGAATGGTGTAAAATGGGACATTTTGGCCACATATCACCAAGCTCCAGATCTTCGCTTTCAATGACAGATCCTACATTGCTCGACTTACTAATGTGCTTTCACTCAAAATAAATTCACCCCAAATGCATTTTCATAATGATTTCTCCCTAATATTGGCAGTGCAGTCAATGAATTGCCAGGTTAAGGTTTCATCGTGAAGCCTATAGGGTTGAGTTTGAAATCACAGCATCCTGGTTCAGACACACAAGTGCAACCACTGACATTAAGACAGAAACACTTACAATGAATGACTCAATAGAAATTAAAACTGGGAGATGTATAATGGGTAACTGGCTTACTGTAATACTGGAGTCACAATAAACTCCCGTATTAAGCCCTGATGAAGGGTGTCAGACCAAAATATTGACTGTTTATTCCCCTTCGTGGATGCTGCCTGATCTGTTGAGTTCCTCCAGCATTGTGTGTGTGAAACTGAAACTCCATTATCTGAGGTTGTGCAATATAGATCTCTAAAAACAGACATTTCCTACCATAAAGGCTGTAAGATGTTTCAGCCTTTCTGAAATTGTAAACGTTTATTCCTCCCCTTTTGTGCTTCAGATTTCCCTTGGCATGCTGATTCTGTAAAAATCGTCTCCCTGCTGGATATTCCCCAGAATTTCTCACTGTTTTCATACCAAACATGCACACATCCATATCAAAGGTGCCTGTGGAGAGTCCGTGATAATGACCACACCAAAATTAAAATAGACTCGTACTCTGCAATGCTGGTGCCACCCCGCATATATCACACATTCCATAATCAAGCATGAGTGTCAACTTTTTCGGATTTCAGTGAGATACCATAAAAATATTTGTGCTCTATCACGACAATGCTGATGTGCTAACTCAAAGCATTAATTTTAGCAATTAACAATTTCCAACACTGCTCAGAGACTGTGCAGCCAAAATAACTTCACAAGTTATTTGTGCTCATGGACACACATCTTACAAACCTGCTTCTGGAAGGACTACCTGGTCTCACAAAGACACATGCACATACTTTGTTTTTGAAGTACCGCCCATCATCAAGTGGCCAAGATATGACAAATGCAAGTCATCAGTACCCTGGCCTGATATAGAAACAGCTTCCTCCCCTCTGCCATCGGATTTTTGAACTTACTCATTATTCTTTTTGTTTTTGCACTATTCATTTTGTAATTCATAGTAATTCTATATTTTTGCACTGTACGGATGCCATAAAATATCAAATTTTAAATCATGCAAGGCAGTAATAATAAACTTTATTCTGATTCTACCTGTACATATGAAGGAGGGAAGTTGGATGGAATGGAATGCCAGTGCATGGTTTGGATTCACCGAACAGTGCAAGACCCCACTTCACCCCTTAGCTGAATTAGGATGATGCAGCCCCACCTTAGTCTAATTCCAAATGCTCTCTTTTTAACATTATTTTTGTGATCTGGGCATTGCTAGAAAGTCCAGCATTTATTGCTATCCCTCACCATCACAGAACACTGGAGTCACAGAACATGGAAACAAGGCTTTCTGCTCAAGTTGTCCATAGCAAACAAGATGCCAAACTCAGCTAGTTCCATTTGCCTCTGAGCTTCCTAAGCCTTTATTTATGAGCCATGTACTTATCCAAACATCTTTTAATTTGATTACTGTACTTGCCTCAGCTACTTTTTCTAGCTGCACCATCCAGAAATTGCCCCTCAAGTCCCTTTCAAATCTTTGCCCTCTCACCTTTCACCTATGACCTCTAATTGGCCGTAAGACAGAGTTTTTTTTCTATATTATTATGCTTTACTGCTGCTGCAAAGTCAACACAGGCTGGTGATATTAAACCCGATTCTGATTCTGAATTTGGATTTTTTTTTTGACGGGCATCATAGCTCAGCTGTTTCTTTTCTCCAAGTTTTAGATTGTTACCTGAATTTAAACTCTACTGCTGCCAAATTTTTGCTCCAGGCTTCTGAACTATCAGTCCAGTAATTTAACCACTGCCTCCCCACGCATGGTACAAAAAGGGGAGCTGATTCAGAGCTACTTTGGAATGATGTTACTCCGTTGAGGCACCGGCCTACCATCTTGACTGAATACAGTGTTTCTATAAACGGATCATGCAAATTTTTCACTGCATAGATCAGGGTAACTGAAAAACAATTAACAAAGATAACCCCAAAATTACGAGCTCCTGAAATGCACACGAACCTGCAATGATTGTCACCACATTTGCTCGTCCCACTTTAGGAAGCAGGTCAGCATAGCAGTAGGGTAAAGCAAGAACAAAACAGCTCTTTATAAGATCAATTAGAGAAAGCTTAGAAAAGAACAGAAGCAGGTCATTATGTAAACGTCACTTAATAAATTTGGAGTGTTTAATTTCTCCTTAGTGTGGGATGATGTAATTTGATGTTGAGTGCCAGCCAAGTGAAATGCTATTCCTAGGATTTTTGAGATTTCCCTAATCACTGCCAAGACTTCCTTTTTCTTTACTGGTTCAGAGCATTGAAATAAACTAAGGCAGCGAGTCAGCTATGAGTAGTGGTCCTCTTGCCTTGTAGCTGGTTCTCCCATGTTCTCGTCAAACTACTTTCTCAACTGTGACTGGATCATTGGCCCCTCATTCTGCACAATGAGGATTTTACAGGCAGTGCCTTCTGGAATTGGAGAACAACCCTTCCTGAACCATGCAATGCCGAACTATTAATTCTGAATGCATCTGACTCTGTTATTTGGGCTTTCATATCAGTCATCCTGCCCAATTGCAGGAAACTGCTCCGGTCTCCAAGCAGTCAACTGTCAAAATGACTGGTCCCTTCCACGGATGTGTTGATAATTAATAATTTCACATTGGTGACGATATCTTGACTGAATTAGGTAAATGAGTATTAACTCCCAATATGATGTTTCTTATGGTCATATATTGCTAACATATAAATCAAATGAACTTTACAAAATAAATTTCTATTAATGGCAAAACAGCACATGATCTTGTAAAATTATTTTGTTTTCTTCAAAACAGCCTTGCTTTACATGGGGTGTCCGTGGAAGTACAGTAATATTAATAAGATCCTTATAACTCTTTATCTCTTACCAGATGCTGCTTGACTTGCAGAGTGAATCCAGCACTTTTTTGGTTTTATTGTAGATTCTTTGCATCTGCAGCATCATATATTTGAATAATCCATAATTATATCATTCAGCATTTGAGAATGGTTCCAAGAGGTTTTAATAAGCATTACTGACAAATGTAATCTTTTGATTTTACAAAAAGAACTGCATTCTAACTTCCCATTAGCAGATAGGTTTATCTTTAATTTTCCTCATGCTCTTGTGACCAAAATAAACCAAGCAGATCCAACCTTTGGCCATCTTCACTATTGTTATGTCCGCAGCCCCCTCCTTTGTGAGAATCGCAAGAGCACTAGTTGAGGGGGGGTCAGTAGACCCAGGAAATGGGAGAGAGACGTGCCGGATGCCTCGTTCCACTGGTGATGCAAATTAACGCGACATTGACCGTTGTCTCCTGGAGACCACGTTTGTGGATTGGACACTATGCTACGTGCAAGCCCTCGGGCAAAGTGGGCTGGTTGAGAGAGAGATTGCATCATCCCAACCTGATTGACATCTGAGACCCCGTGAGGAAGTATAAAAGAGGGTCTGGGGGAACAACCCCTTTAGACGCACCAGAAGAAACGCTAACGATCCCGTAATAGCGGGAAGCCATTTGAAGGAAGTCACGTGCGTTGGATTCCGTGGCTGGAATCGGTGGCTGGAACCACGGAAAACCGCTTTTAGCTAACAACGGGGAAGCCCGCTCCCCTGATTCAACGGATTTGCTTCATAAAAGACCCGGGCAAGTTTCTTTTCTCACCAATCTCTCTCTCTCTGCAACAAGTGAAAACCCAGCAGTCCCCCAAAAGGCTGAAGCCTGCAGGATTTGAGTGACTTTTATATTTCCATCGGACAATATATTATCCCCTAGACAAACGATCGAGCTGTTTCTTATTAATGGTTATTATTAGACCCGCGCTTTTAGATTGAGTAGTGACGACGTATATTAGCTGAATGTTTGTATTAATCTTATTTTTGTGCCCCTTCATAAATAAAGACTTTTAAAAATAGTACCATCAGACTTCAACGGACCTCTCTATCTTTGCTGGTAAGTGATCCAGTTACGGGATTTCGTAACAGTTGGGGTTCTCATCTCGGGATTTGACACCAAATTGGAGGGCCAGTGAATCGGGCTTGTAAGTCCAAAACTTGGATCTGGTTACATGGGTAGCCAGACGGGAAACCAGCAAAGATGGACGTGGGTGAATTTATAGAAAACCCGACTCTGGAGGCGCTGGAGGTGGCCTCCAAATCGGACTTGATAAAATTGGCGGAGTTAAACCTCGCAGGGGTGAGGTTGTCAATGAAAAAGCGGGAGGTGCGAAGGGCAATAACTCAGTATTATATTGGGAAGAAGGTATTTACAGATGAGGTATTGGAAAATATCCCTGAAGAGGTACAAGTTAGTGAGGCAGCTCAGTTAGAGTTGGAGAAATTAAGGTGGGAACATGAAATTAAGTCAAAACAGCTGGAAATAGAGAAGGAAAGGGCCAAGAGAGAGTGGGCCGAGAAAGAAAGAGAGCATGAACTTCAGCTAAAAGAGCTGGAAGCAGTTGAGAAGGAGAAGGAAAGAGCTGAGAAGGAGAAGGAGAGGGCCGAGAAGGAGAAGGAGGCAGAGAGACAGAGGAAACATGACTTGGAGATGGAGAAGTTAAGGCAAGAGCAACGAAGTCAGGGGTCGGACCGAGAGGAGCGGTTTGATGTCAGTCGGGCGTTGAGGTTAGTACCCCGTTCGAGGAGACGGATGTTGATAGTTATTTCTTGCTTTTTGAAAAGGTGGCAGTGAATCAGAAGTGGCCTAAAGAGCAGTGGGTGGTGCTGTTACAAAGTGTGTTAAGAGGGAAGGCCCAGCGGGCATATGTGGCGTTGTCCACTGAGGGGGAAGGGGAAGAGAAATATGACCAAGTAAAGGCGGCCATTCTCCGGGGTTACGAGCTAGTAGCTGAAGCATATAGACAAAAGTTCAGAAATTTACGAAAAGGGTGGAATCAGACGTATACCGAGTTTGCCTATGAGAAGGGTGTGCTCTTGGACCGGTGGTGCACCGCGGAAAAAGTGGACGAGGATTATGGGCGTCTTAGGGAGTTACTTTTGATTGAGGAATTTAAAGGTTGTGTTTCGGAGGACATCCGGATGTATTTGAATGAGAAGCCGAATAAGTCCATTTCAGAATTTGCTAGGTTCGCGGATGAATATGCCCTAACCCACAAGACAAAGTTTTCCTCGAATAAAAGTTCCCAGAGAAAGTCCGACGAGTGAGGCAGAGGTCCCACCGGGAGCTAGCGGTAAGGTTGAGGGGGAAAGGCAAGACGGCCAGAGGTTTCCGGGCTTGACCTGTTTTAATTGTGGAAAGGAGGGGCATATTGCATCTCGATGCTTTGCTCCGAGGAAAGAGATAGGAAAAGGGAAAGCCGCAGTCCCTATCGGGTGTGCTGTGGTAATCAGTAAATTGACCAGAGAGCCCCGGGTAGACAGAGTACGAGAAGGGTCTGAGGCTTGTCTGACACACGGAACCGTGTCTTTGAGGAAGGGGGAACCACCAATTCCCGTACGAATCTGGAGAGACACGGGGGCTGAGCTGTCGTTGATCAGCAGTAAGGTGCTAGAGTTTGGTCAAAAAACGGGCATGGTAGCGGTAGAGGGGATCAGCAAAAGAATAGAAATGGTGCCTTTACATGAGGTCATTTTGGATTGTGAGCTGGTGTCTGGACCCGTTGAAAAAGGGGTGCCATCAGAGTTCCCGAGAACTGACGCGGACGTCCTTCTGGGTAACAATTTAGCAGGTGGTAAGGTTTGGGCAGCCATGATGCCGACCCGCCGACCGGCGAGTGCGGTGGCCCCGCCCCTAGAGTCCCAGATCTATCCCGCATGCGCGGTCACTCGCAGCCTGTTGAGAAAGGCAGCTGAGAACGAGAGCAGTTTAAATCTGGCCAGTTTTGATTTGGCCGAGACGTTCCTACCGACCCTGTACCATGAGGGTTTAGAGGGTGGTAAAACGAAGAGTAGTAAAGTGAAAGAGGGTAACGGAGCGGAGGTAGATCTGCCTTTAGTGAGGAGAAAGGTCCTAGAGGCAGAAAATAAAGATGAGGAACCGAAAGAGCAGTTAAGAGGTCCAGAGTTGGACATGGATGATCTGTCTGGTTTGGCAGAACTGTTTGAGGAAGTTGAAACTTCTAAAGGTGTTCCCGATAATGAAATGAGGGCAGTCCTAGATGAAAAGGGTGCCCTTACCTTGAGGAAGTCTGCTGGGCTGGCAGATGAGGTTGTTTCAGCACGCGGGATTGAGTTTACTCCGGAAGTGAGTTGCCCAGAGAGTACCTGGGAGAAACGGGGGAACTTAGAATTTAAAAAGGGTACGGGTATTGAAAGCCTGGAAGAGGCCAATGTCCCGTTTGTGTGTGTCCAAGATGGGGATGCACGTGGTACTGAACCTAGTAACTGAGCTCAGAAGAAGTCTGAGGTATCTGATTCAGTGGAACGGGGCGGCCGTCCTTGTGGGTCAGATAGACTTGGTTCAGTGGAAAAAGCGTTAACCTTGGTAACCGTGGGAAGTGTGAGTTCCCAGGTGTTTGTACTCGAAGGTGTGTTCAAAGTTAATGCAGAATTTAAGAATGGGGAGACGAGGATTATTATTGAAGGAAACGGAAAGTCTGTAGTTCCCAAGTCGAATGAAGAAATTTTAAACCCGGCAGATCGCTTACAGAGTGAGCCGGGAGAAAGCAGGGCCCCCCACTCTATTGTTATGCTAGGATGGGATGTGAAGAGGCCGAATTCGAAATGCTACTTGAACGAAGAGTTCGAATTAAAAACCAATAGCCTGAAGGGTCCTGACGAGAGGGCTAGCCACCTGGGTAAAATTAAAGAATTGGGTGGAAATGGTCTAAGTTTAGGACACGGTGTTGATAAAATAACCCCTATGAAAGAGGCGGGCGGGAGTTTACCATGCCAAATTACTCAAGTTCCCCACGGGGGGGGACTCACCGGAAAAGAGGCGATGGTTAATGGGGATGCCATTTTAAACAGCAAAGCAGGTTGTACGGGATTGCGCCAAAGCCAGTGAATAATAAAGACAGCCCCTTGGAAACCTGCCAGCTAAGTAAAATGACCGAAACAATTAGTATCCGCATGAACTTTTGTAGATGCACATAAGCGAAGATCACAACTCCTTAGTTTTGTTGCTGAAAAAAAATAGGTGGTTATTAAGTTGAAGTCTGATGCTACGAGACTTTAGTAAGGTACAAGATGTTACAATATTAAAGGAAATGCCACTGTAATCGTTAACCGTTTGGATGTCGAATTAAATGTATACCTGTATTGCTCTGTAGTGAAAAGAGAAGTTTGTGTATTGTGTTAGATACAAAAATCCTGTAAGACTCTGTACGAATCCGTTTTTAACCGCTGGTAAAAAATGCCTTTAAGAGGGGAGGTGTTATGTCTGCAGCCCCCTCCTTTGTGAGAATTGCAAGAGCGCTAGTTGAGGGGGGGTCAGTAGACCCAGGAAATGGGAGAGAGACGTGCCGGATGCCTCGTTCCACTGGTGATGCAAATTAACGCGACATTGACCGTTGTCCCCTGGAGACCACGTTTGTGGATTGGGGACTATGCTACGTGCAAGCCCTCGGGCAAAGTGGGCTGGTTGAGAGAGAGATTGCATCATCCCAACCTGATTGACATCTGAGACCCCGTGAGGAAGTATAAAAGAGGGTCTGGGGGAACAACCCCTTTAGTCGCACCAGAAGAAACGCTAACGATCCCGTAGTAGCGGGAAGCCATTTGAAGGAAGCCACGTGCGTTGGATTCCTTGGCTGGAATCCGTGGCTGGAATCGGTGGCTGGAATCACGGAAAACCGCTTTTAGTTAACAACGGGGAAGCCCGCTCCCCTGATTCAACGGATTTGCTTCATAAAAGACCCGGGCAAGTTTCTTTTCTCACCAATCTCTCTCTCTCTGCAACAAGTGAAAACCCAGCAGTCCCCCAAAAGGCTGAAGCCTGCAGGAACTGAGTGACTTTTATATTTCCATCGGACAATATATTATCCCCTAGACAAACGATCGAGCTGTTTCTTATTGATGGTTATTATTAGACCCGCGCTTTTTGATTGAGTAGTGACGACGTATATTAGCTGAATGTTTGTATTAATCTTATTTTTGTGCCCCTTCATAAATAAAGACTTTTAAAAATAGTACCATCAGACTTCAACGGACCTCTCTATCTTTGCTGGTAAGTGATCCAGTTACGGGATTTCGTAACACCATCAACCAACAATCTCCACTCTCTTCCCAAAGGAAGAGGTGTCACTCCTTGTTTGGCAAATCTCCCTGCTGACCTGATGAAGAAGACCATTTTGTGTGGACCTTCACTGGCCAACCAGTATTCAGATTCACAAAATCGTACAGCACAAAAACTGTTCCTTCACAAAATCATGCCAGCATTAATCACCTATTTATCCTTACATTTCAATCAAAATCTCCTCAGATTCTACCATTTACCCACACACTAGGGGAGGGACTGTATCATGAATTAGGGCTCACAATAACCTAGTTGGTTCTCATCCGTCTCTCTCGATCATCACCACAAGCCAGGGCGGAAGGTATGGGGACCCTGAGATGCCTCACCAGTGTCGTCCAAAGGGACAGGTTACCGTTGCTAACTAACTTACTAACCTTTGAAATGTTGGAGAAAACCAGAGCCACTAGAGAAGCCCATGAGGCTACAGGGAGATTGTGCCAACTCCTTGCACACAACACAAATATCTACATTGAATCCAGGTCTCTGAAGGCACCAGGTAGGAGGTCTACCTACTGTGCTGCCTCACCATTACCACAAGTTTGCACTGTACCAGGGGGAAAAAACCCTTATTTTCCAACCTTTGACTGTCTGGGTAGAAGGGAAGGAGTCTAATTTTTCTGT
Organism: Hypanus sabinus; assembly: GCF_030144855.1. Classification (NCBI taxonomy): domain Eukaryota; kingdom Metazoa; phylum Chordata; class Chondrichthyes; order Myliobatiformes; family Dasyatidae; genus Hypanus; species Hypanus sabinus. The sequence goes on from NC_082718.1 coordinate 105,872,773, forward strand.
ACTGACAAGTGTGTGACAGACAGGGATATGGAAATAAGGCAGTGCAAGCTGTTAGGGCTGTTTCCTAGATGTAGCAACAAAAATAGCCCACAAACAGCAGACAGAAAACAAGTCAGTGAATTAAAATTTTGATCAGATATTTATTTTGATGTGAATATAGACTATTCGGCCCATCAAGTCCAATCCCTCCTCACTTTATCCCCCCGTCGCAATGCAGCTCTTTCTCTCACCTGCACACCATCATTTTGCTGCCCACCTATATTAACAAACCCACCAGGACATTTTGGAGATGTGACAGGAAACAGAAACCCAATCACAGAGAAATCTAAAAAAACTCAGCAGACAGTACCAGAGGTCAGAAAACAATGGTGTCACTGGAAGTTAGAGACAACAGGATTAAATGCTGCACTACACTGCCACTCTAATCTTTCTCTAACATCAGAAATCGAAGCTTTAGCCATACCAACAGGACTTGTGCTTTAATGTCTAGTCATCCTTTAGCACTGTGGGGTTCAAACATGCAACCACCAGATTTGAAAGGAAGAATGGTCCCAGATCAAGTAAAAGTAGTCCAATAATTGCAAACCAGAATGAGGCAAATAAACAACATTTATATACGGTTGTCTTGGAAGACAAGAATCAGTCAGGGTCTCAGTCATTCTTTGAATGAAAGGTTATTGTGAGCCCTGATTCATGATACAGTCCCTCTCCAGGTGAGAGTGTTCTTGTGAACTATTTGCAACCCAGACAGTTCCCCAGTCATAAATGCTGCCAGAACCCTTGTTCCTACATGGGCCTGCAGCAGCCGGCAAATCTATCACACTGGTCTTCCAAATAACTGTTTGTATGGATGGATAGTGTGTCCTCAGGCGCTCATAGGCTGGGGGTTGATTGCACGACGAGAAACTCGAAGCACAGGCATACAACTAGTGAAGGTGTCTGCAACTTGACAGCAAGCACCGTATTATTTATTGTTTTTATTTGCCCCATTTGCCTTTTGCACATTGGTTACTTGCCAATGACTTACATAAATTCTATTGCATTTCTTTATTTTCCCGTAAATGCCTGAAAGACAATGAATCCTGATGGTGACACTTGCACACTTTGATAATAAATTTACTTTGACTTTGAGACAGGCAGTGACTACAAACAGCCCTCGTCCCACTATGGTAGGCAATTCTTCACACTCAAGCACAGAAAACGTGAGATCTTTTCCTTCTTTGGAACCGGCTGCTCTCCTTCAGTGATCCTGATGTAAACAACACAACGTCCAATTATCTTTACTTACCCTTTCCACACAAGTCTAAATCACACTCCAACCCACTTCTTTTCAGAGGTCTTGATCAAAATAATTTTGTCACCTTCAGCAGGAGATTCCTTCATTTCACAGGTCCCCTGTGCTGTGAGAGAAACAGCCACTTCACTGCTGAAGGTTGCTCATTTTAATTCTCACATTCTCCTTAACATTCACAAGTGAAGTTAGATAACTGATTACATTCCTTCCCCCTCAAAATCTATTTTATTCATAAAATATACAGGAAATCCAGTGAGGATGTGTCGTCGTCTGCTTTCATTGACCTATCAATTCAATGCATTCTCTTACAATGTGTCCTCCTGAAACAATCTATTGGTGAAGTGCTTGTGACATAGGGCCCAGCACCTTCCCCACGGAGCCTCCACAGTGGCTGCACCGAGGTTAACCGAGTTCCTCGGTAGGAGCACCTCGCAACGTGGCAGTAGGCAGCATTCACTTTCACACAACTCCTCACACTGGAAGACCAACAGGTTCTTGCTGTTATTGCAAGATCTGATCGAGCGGGTCCACAACTACCTCTCACTCACCAAAGAGCTCATTTTTGACTACAGGAGGTCCATGAGCCTTTCCTCTTTAGAGGACCAGAGGTGGATAGGGCCAGTAATTTTAAATTCCTTAGCGTTATCACATCCGAAGATCTGTCCTGTGACCAACACACAAAGAAGGCACAGCAGCTCCTCTACTTTCTTAGAATTTTTCCCAGATTTGGCATGTCATCTAAAACTTTGACAGAATTCTGCAGGTGTACATTGGAGAGTATCCTGAATGGTCACATGGAGTCTGGTACTGAAACTAATGCCCTAGAACAGAAAACCCTACAAACAGTGGTGGATCCAGCCCAGTCCATCACAGGCAAAACCCTTCCTACCACTGAGCACATCTACAATGAGTGCTGAACAAGAAGGCAGTGCCAACCATCAAAGACCCCCACCATCCAGGCCATGCTCTTGAGCTGCTGGAGCCTTAGGTCCCACAGCACCAGGTTATTACCCCTCAACCATCACCTTGAATCTCAACTGATTCCACAACCTGTGGTCTTGCTTTCAAGGTCTCCACAACTCATTTTCTCATTATTATTTATTTACTTATTTATTTTGTGTCTGCACAGTTTGTCTTCTTTTGCACGCTGGTTGCTTCTAAGTCCTGGCTCCTGTGCAGTTTTTCATTGACTCTATTGTATTTCTTTGCTCTACTGTGAATGCTTGCAAGAAAATGAATCATGGTGACATATGCAAAGTCTGATAATAAATGTACATTAACTTTGAAGTTCTGGGCAGACCAATGCTCGTCTTTCACAGAGTTGATGACTTTTGAGCAGTAGTTAACATTTGTCTCAGTAAACGACCCGGGGAGTAGCCGACAATGCACAAGCAGTCCCCACTTCAACAAGGGCTGCTGGCCTGTGGCAATGTCAGCTTCACTGCAGCAATTAAGGGATGTGTGGTGCTTGGAACGAAACTCCGACAGTGTGGGAAGGATCGGTCAGAGACAGCCCCTCTCTCTACCAGTCAAGCGAAGTCCAGGTGTTGGCATTCTACCAGATGACTTTGACATTCTGCTCGAGAAACCAGTTCACAGGACGCATCGTGTCCTTCTCCTACAGGGTCTTTGGGACATTTGTGATTGAAGGTATCTCCCTGCCTGAACTTTCCTATGAAGTCAGATGGTGCAGTAGAAGCGACATCAACACAGAATAAATAGTTCGTAGAGTTGTAGCAAGAACTGTCCAGATCAATGGAAAATAATGAACACTATGCCAACAGAGCCACTAACTAAGAGCTAACGGCATCATTGCGACTAGAAAGCAGTAATTTAGAACTAAGTTAATAACTGCTCCTTTACAGCGTCTCTCTAAATCACTAATCTTCCTTCTCGGAAGGCAGACTATGGCAAGCAGGTAGCGTTGCTATCGCTAGGCTTCAATCAAGGTGTGACAAGGCTTTTGACAAAAGTAAGAGAGTTAAATACAATTGCAAAGAAGCCCTAATCGGCAGGAGTGTGCGTGACTGCAGGCTTCTTCCAGCTGCCCTCCTGCGAGGGCATCCAGACTCCATGGCAGAGAAGATGGTGCACTTAAGACAATGGCTGGAACGTTATCAGTGGCAATGCTGAGACAGCCAGCCATTTGTTCTGTAGGGGAGAGCTGCACACGTCGATTCGCAAGAGTGGATATTTCTATGTTTTACAACTTCCATGAGAAGTTGCCTGTCCACAGAAGAAGACTAAGGCCTGAGCTCTGATGATCACCGTCCCACCTCCAACCATACTCGTGCGTGACACCGCCATGGGGACTACACGTCCCACCTCCAACCATACTCATGTGTGACACCGCCATTGGGTCTACACGTCCCACCTCCAACCATACTCGTGCGTGACACCGCCATGGGGACTACACGTCCCACCTCCAACCATACTCATGTGTGACACCGCCATTGGGTCTACACGTCCCACCTCCAACCATACTCATGTGTGACACCGCCATTGGGCCTACACGTCCCACCTCCAACCATACTCATGTGTGACACCGCCATTGGGTCAACACGTCCCACCTCCAACCATACTCATGCATGACACCGCCATTGGGTCTACACGTCCCACCTCCAACCATACTCATGTGTGACACCGCCATTGGGTCAACACGTCCCACCTCCAACCATACTCATGCATGACACCGCCATTGGGCCTACACGTCCCACCTCCAACCATACTCGTGTGTGACACCGCCATTGGGTCTACACGTCCCACCTCCAACCATACTCGTGTGTGACACCGCCATTGGGTCTACACGTCCCACCTCCAACCATACTCATGTGTGACACCGCCATTGGGCCTACACGTCCCACCTCCAACCATACTCATGTGTGACACCGCCATTGGGCCTACACGTCCCACCTCCAACCATACTCGTGTGTGACACCGCCATTGGGTCTACACGTCCCACCTCCAACCATACTCGTGCGTGACACCGCCATTGGGTCTACACGTCCCACCTCCAACCATACTCGTGCGTGACACCGCCATTGGGCCTACACGTCCCACCTCCAACCATACTCGTGCGTGACACCGCCATTGGGTCTACACGTCCCACCTCCAACCATACTCGTGCGTGACACCGCCATTGGGCCTACACGTCCCACCTCCAACCATACTCATGTGTGACACCGCCATTGGGCCTACACGTCCCACCTCCAACCATACTCGTGCGTGACACCGCCATGGGGACTACAGTCCAAGGACGATGAGCCGCATTCCTGCTAAAACAACACACTGGCCTTGACTTTAGTGAGGTTGCCAACGTTGGAAATACATCACACAGTGTTTCTCACACCTTGAATACTGATTGATGCAATTCTACACATTTAAGGTAAAAAGTTTAAGGTAAAAAGTCACTTTACTGCCGTCAGTTTCTCTGTGCCACTATGCCCAAAGCTTGAGTGAACTGTGTACCTGCCAGCTCAGGAAAGGATTGATCACCACTCGGGAGGATGGAGGCGGGGTGTTGGGGATTGCGGGTGTGGGTTGTCCTCTTGCGGTGAAGCGGGCAGAATTGCTAAGGAGAGAGCAGCCCCATTCTTCAGTAGCACTGCCTTCTGGTGGCGGACAGGATTGTGGAGTGGTGCGGGTGGAATCGCCTGAATGTGGCTAAGACTCAGGAGGTGGTGATTGATTTCAGGAGGAATAGAACTGTGTACATTCTGCGGAAGAAGTTGAGTGCTGAGATGAGTCGATACTCATGGATTAGTGAGCTACACACCGGTTCGTTCTTCACCCTCAGTTCTGATGCCTTAATCTGTTTAATTTGGCTTGGCACTGAAATCGACCAAACACCTGTTCATTATCCGCTCTCGGGCCTGGACCACGACGTTAAAACCAGCCCCAGGCCCGCTCCAGCAATGGCCACCAATGATGTAGCTGCAGTCCTGTTGGCCGAGGCCTGCAGGATACCACGGCAGGCCGTGCAAACGATTCAAAAGCGCATCTCCGGACAGAAACTTACAGGCAGTGATTGTAGTTGTGGAAAAAGTATATTAAGTGGAATTGTTAGTGGTTTTGTAAGCTGTCTGCAAAACTTTGTCATTTCTTGCTAGTGCCACCTTCACCCTCACATTCCCTCAGGTTTAGTAAACTCCTGGGAGATCTAACTTTTTTGGATTGTAGTCTCTCCCCCGCCAGGTAACCCGATTACATTTTGGAACACAGAGCTGCAGTACAGGGCATCTCATTTATCATGGCAGTCTTATCCTACTTTACCTCAGGACTGACTTCAACAGCTCTGTCTGTCTCCTTCCTGGGCTGGCAGCTCATCAGGTTTTTTAGCCTCGCTGTGAAGAATTTGCACCTTAATCCTCACAAAATGCTGGTGTTACGCAGCAGGCCAGGCAGCATCTACAGGGAGAAGCGCTGTTGACATTTTGGGCCGAGACCCTTCGTCAGGACTTCTCCCTATAGATGCTGCCTGGCCTGCTGTGTTCCACCAGCATTTTGTGTGTGTTGCTTGAATTTCCAGCATCTGCAGATTTCCTCATGTTTGCACCTTAATCCTGTCTGTTCTCACATCATTGGCTAATCTATGCATGTGCAATTTCTCAGTGTGACTGGGAGCCTGATCACCCGAGCCAACCCCGAGAGGTCCTGGTTATATGTGTATGGAGTGGAAAAAAATTATGCCCGGCAGCTCATATCAGAATGGCCCTTTGTAAATAAACACACTATCTGCCGTTACTGCAGGATATGAATGTGCAGACTCCTTGCAAACATCTAAGAGAGTGCAGATAACACACGAAGCTGAGAATCTGGTTTAACAGCAGGTACCTTGCTCCCCAACCCAAGACCAATATGTTCTAGCTACACATGTTGAGTAAGTTCTTGGACTCATATTGACTTTGCTTGGGTCCAATTTTTTTTCTCTCTCTGAGCTGAGTCCTGTTAACTCCAATCTGCTGTACCTCCTCATGACCGATAGGGCTTGGTATGACCTAGATAGGACCCTGAGTACAATTTGTAGGAGCATGGGGGCGGTGGGGTAGCCTACTAGAGAAGAATTCCCACATTTTGGGGTGGTATTATAGCAGTTAGTTTAACGCTATGACAACGCCAGCAAACCGGGCTCAATTCCTGCCACTGTCTGTACAGGGTCTGTAACTTTGCCCTGCAACCAGCTGGGTTTCCTCCGTGTCTCCTATTCCTCCTGTAGTCCAAGGACGTACTGATTAGTAGGTTAATTGGTCATATGGGTGTAATTGGGCAGCGTGGGCTCATATGGCCGAAAGGGCCTGATACTGTGCTGTATCCCTGACTAAGTAATAAATAACGAATGTTTTCTGATTAGAATGTCAGTATGCAACAGACATAGCCTCAAGCTCAGTAACTTGTAGAGCCAGATGGTGAGCTCTTTTTGCTTCATGGGAGATATCCAGACATTGTCGAGGCGGGCCTAGATAAAAAGACAATGTATCCCCTCCCTCACACCCATCTCCCCTCAAAGCACCTCTTTGGGGGCTGTGGGTCATCTCCTTGGCTCCCAGGAGCAGAGGTGCAGCTGCAAAAGTTGTTGTCTTGCAGTTCCAGTGGTCCCAGATCCACCTGACCTCCACAGCTGCCTGCAGGGAGTTTGCACCTTCGACCTGCGACCATATGGATTTACCTGATGGAGGGTCTCAGCCTGAAACGTCAGCTGTTCATTCCCCTCCATAGATGCTGCCTGATCTGTGGAGTTCCTCTGGTAGTTTATGTGAGTGGTTCTGGGTTTGCCCCAGGAGCTCCAGTTTCCTCCCACTTTATAACTTTTTGAGGTAAGTGAGAGAATCTGGAAAGGGGATGTTGGGAGAAAGAGGAGGGAATAAAACTGAAGAGTGTAAATGGATGCCTGATGGGTGGTGGGGTGGACATTCATCTCCACTGAAGGAGGCGTAAGGCGCTCTTCCCTCCGCTAGCCTGCAAGTCACCCGTGGGCAAGATGTAGCACCTGCTTAGCCAACCCCCCTCTCCCCCCACCGGTCAGGGTCACATGAAGCCATGGGAGCAGGTGGTGGGTGGTCATATGAGCAGCTGGTGCCTATCACAAGTCCTGGTTATGCGACCACTGACGCCGGGCAGACAACCTCTGAAGGGTATCGATAATGGATGGGGCCACCCACCTTGTAAAGACACTGCCGAGAAGGAGGCAATGGCAAATCACTTCTGTCGAAAAATTTGCCAAGAACAATCGTGGTCATGGAAAGACCTGGATCACCCACGTCATACGACACGGCACAAGATGACAATGACAACTACTGGGACCCGACTGACTTTAAAGCTTGCTTCATGGTGTACAACTCCATAGGTATAACAACCCAGCATCACATTTACTGACAATGCTGAAGTCTGAGAGTGTTCAGCTGTGTAAACACACATGAATTAAGCAAATCTCAGAATCATAGTGACCTCTCAGCTAGAAGAACCAGTTTGGAATGCAATGCTGATTGAATGCCACGTTTTCCACTTTCCTCATCCAGCCAATCAAATAACCCCAGAATTCCCATCCAAAATAAAGTGTCATTCCCAATTCAGAAATTTGTAGTTTCAAGTCACACTCCAGAGATCTGAGCACAATATTTATGCATAATGCTAGTGACTGCTGGGATACCATCTCTTGATTGAAATGTTAAGAACATAAGAAATAGAAGATGGCCACTATCCATAAGATCATAACTAATCTTTTCTATTCCCTATTCTGGGTACCCTCTTACTCTTTCCCTTCTGCTCTCCACCTCCCTCTGGTGCCCCACCTCCTTCCCTTTCTCCCACAGTCCACTCTCCTCTCCAATCAGAAGCCTTTTTCTTCAGCCCTTTCCCTCTTGCACCAATCACCTCCTAGCTTCTCACTTAATTCCCCGCACCCCCCCCCCCAACTCACTCACCTGAATTCACCTATCACCTTCCAGCTTCTATTCCTTCATCTCTACTTTCTTATTCTGGCTGCTTCCGCCTTCCTTTTGAGTCCTCACGAAGGGTCTCAGCCCGAAACATTGACTGTGTATTCCTCTCGATAGATGCTGCCTGGCCTGTTGAGTTCCTCCAGCATTTTGTGTGTTGCTTTGGATTTCCAGCACCTGCAGAAACTCTTGTGGTGTTTTCACTCAATGCCACTTCCTGAGATAACCCCATATCCCCTGATTACCTCAATATTCAAAAATCAGTGTCTTGAATAATCCCACGGCCTTCTTAGCTAGTGAATCCCAAAGACCTTTATGTGAAAGAGTTTCTACATATATTTGCCCTGATTAGTTAACCCTTTACTTTCTGACCACCTTCCGTGGTTCCAGAGACCTAGCTGGGTGAAGCATCACCCCAATATCTACTCAGTCACACTCTGGAGAAGGAAAACTCTGATTTTAAACCTCTGTTGCCTTGCGACCATACCCACCCATGGGAAAGGCTTCGGGAGTAAACCCCGAGGAAGAAATCCGGAGCTGGGGTCCCTAAGGCAGTTTGATGTTGTTTACAACTTCACTCTGGCAACCTCTGCGATGACACTGGTGCCAAGCTGTATCGGCGCTTGCCCTTCCCTTGGACTCCATCAGTGACGTGGAGAGGGGGATCCCACTGTATGGGCAACAGCTGGTTCTTCAAATCTTCCCACCAGTGCTGGATTAATCTAGTAGCAAAAGTAGCATATGCTACGGGCCCTGCATTTTCGAGGGCCCTGCACTAAATGCTTGCAAGCTGCATTCTGGAGAAATTGACATCTCACCATATTCTCACGACGATCTGGCAGGGCTGTTGTTTTCATGTTGGGGGAGCTGCATGCTGCATGGTGTGTGTGTGCAGGCCTGTGTTGGCTCCTTGCTGTGTCGTGGTGACCTTTGTGCTATCTCCCACGCTCCCAAGCCGCTGTAGCGTGCGCTGTTATACCGCTGGAGGATGCGCCACCACGGTGAGCCTGCAACACACATTTTTTGTGTGACCCAGTTCATGATTCCTCATTTTTTTCCTTGATTTTAGGTAGTCTGAACCAGCTCAGGAACTTACAAGATCGGATTAGACTGTAAGTTTCAACCTGTATTTCCCAATTGAAATGAGTTTCAATAAACAACTAAACAGATCATTTTCAGAACACTATTCCTAGTTGGTTGTTGAGTGCATGTGATCCACACATGCTCATAGCCACAACAGTCACATAACTTTGTTATTGTTCACTAGTCTTTGTTGATACCGCTAATTAGCTTTTGTAACATAAACAATTTGTTTTTAAATGCATATTTCATTATTTTTTCCATTGCAGATGGCAATGAGCGACAGAGCCAGAGATATTGGACGTCATTATGCTTCTGGAAGTGCAAAACTTAAAGTGAAGGAAGAAAAAGAAAGAAGCGACCAACTTGTGATATCAAAAACACGTAAGTTGACAGAATATTTTAAAAATGAACTGTGGAGCACCATGGGTCAGAACAGATTGAACAATCTCACTCTAATGAGCATTGAACATGAAGTTCTGCGTGAAATAGACATCTCCAGTATCATCAACAAATTTGCTCATGCTAAGTCTAGAAAGTCTAACTTTTAAATTGTAGCTTTGTTACTTTTGACATTTGAAATTGATACCTACATGTAAGTTATACTACTACTGAAGTGTCAGACATTTGTCATATTATCTGGCTGTACAGCAAATGAAAAAATTGAATTACTTAACTATGCAAGTAAATGATTTATGTTTTAATACTTATGTGCATTTTTTAAATTTAGGGCCCCTTTATAATATATGCTACAGGCCCCGCACTAGCTTAATCCAGCTCTGCTTTCTACCCACAATCCACCAGAGGTGCAAACTCGTGATCCGCTGGGATCGACAGCTGCCTACGACTACCACCTATAATAACTTTATAGGCCTCAATAAGATCAAGAAAGTTCACCATCCCAGGAATCAATCTGGTGAACTTCTCTCACATTCCCACCATGGTAAACCAATCTTTCTTCAATCACTCATTGCTTTAAATGTGTTCTCATAAGTGCCCTATAAAATGGGAGCATTATTTCTCTACTCTTGTACACAAGGCATCACGGTTCCATAGCGGTTAGCTGTGTAACTTAGGGCGTCAGAGGTCAGAGTTCAATCCTGACGTCCTCTGTAAGGACTCTCTGTACCCCTGTGGGTTTTCTTCCCTTAGTCCAAATTCATTATACATGATTAAATTAGGGTTAAATCGGGATTGTCTGAGGTTGCTGGAAGGTGCAGATTGAAGCACTAGAAGTGCCTATTCTGTACTGTATTTCTAAATAAGTGAAATAGATCCTCTTTAGATAAAGGACATTATTTACCTTCCCAAGGGTTTGCTGCACTTGCACATTAACTTAGAGTTTTATTTACAAAGACACCCAGTTTCTTTTCATCAACACCACTTTTCATACCTTTCACCATTTAGTAAGTACCACACTTATCTATTTTCCACATTACATTCTAACTTCTCATTAACATAAACTGCTTGCATCTCAAAATCCTTAATGCATTCTGCACACAAGCCAATCTACTACCCAGCACTGCATCACCAGCAAACTTGGATATACTATACTTGATCCTCTCCTACAAATCAAAATGATAGGTAATACCCTACCAGCCTACAGATCCAACGTATAATCCTCCATAACTTCAGCCACTTCCTACGTGATCCCACCACCAGACACATCTTCCCCTCCCCCCCACTCTCGGCTTTCCGCAGGGATCGCTCCCAACATGATTCCCTTGTCCATTCATCCCCCCCCCCCCCATCCCTCCCCACCGACCTCCCTCCGGGCACTCATCCCTGCAAATGGAAGAAGTGCTACACCTGCCCCCACATTTCTTCCCTCACCACCATCCCAGGCCCTAGACAGTCCTTTCAGGTGAGGCACCACTTCACCTGCGAGTCAACTGGGGTGATATACTGTATCCAGTGCTCCCGATGTGGCCAGTTATACACTGGGGAGACCCGCCGCACACGGGGAGACCGTTTCACCGAACACCAGTGCTCAGTCCTCCAGTAGTGGCAGAATCTCCCTGTGGCCACACACTTCAGTTCCACAGACCACTCCCACTCCGACATGTCTGTCCATGACCTCCTCTACCGTCAAGATGAGGCCGCACGCAGGTCAATGGAACAATACCTTATCTCCCGCCTAGGTAGCCTTCTACCTGCTGGCATGAACATCCAACTCACAGACCTCCGTTGATACCCCTGCCCCCCCTTACCCCCATCCCTATCTATTATTTTAGCCTGGTTCTCTTTCTCTCTCTTTTCTCCCCCCTCACTATCATCTCCCCCAGCCCTACCTTTCTTTCTCTTTTATTTCCCATAATCCTCCACCTTCCCCCAGCCCATTTCCCTCCAGCCTATCACTTCCTAGCTCTCTACTTTATCCCTCCCCCCACTTCTTAGCCCCCCTCGACCATCCCACTCCTGATGAAGGGTTTTGGCCCGAAACGTCATCACTACCTCCTCCCATAGATGCTGACTGGTCTGCTGAGTTCTGCCAGCATTTTGTGTTTTTATTTATTTCCAGCATCTGCAGATTCACTCACGTTGCCTAATATCACCAGCATATGTTGTGAAATTTGTTGTTTGTAGCAGCAGTACATTGCAATACATAATAGTCATAACTGCAAATTACAGTAAGTATAAATATATTTAGAAAGTTAAATAAGTATCAAAGACCTTCTAAAAAGACAAATATACCACATTCACTGGTTCCTTTACTGTGGTTCTGCATTTGCAACATTACAATGGTGATTGTACTTTCAAGTTACTTTGTCACTTGTAAAACATCCAAGGATATCCCGAAGTTGAGAAAGGTACTTTTGAAAATGCCAGTTTCTTTATTAAGTTTCATTTCATGCCCTATCACAAGCCACATTTGAGCGATCTTTAATTTCTATAGCCATCCTCCAACCCCGTTGATAACTGAAGTGGGTCTTTAGTATGGTGGGAAGGGCCCTGGTCTGACAGCTGGGATTCAGGTCTGGTTGAGATTACCTGGCCTTATGCAGTATGTGCCGTGCAACCAAAATACTTGCTTGTTCAGGTAAAGAGACCTGTCAGACTGTAATCAACCCAGAAGTAAATTCTTCAATAGTGTGCGATCGCACCCTTATGTTTTATCATGTTATCATTGTCCATTCATTTACAAGCTTGAATTATGCTTTCCATAACAAAAGATCTTTGGGGAAAATAAGACAGAAAACATTGGCAACAACTGGAGCAGTGGATAGCTTCTGAAAAGAGAACGGAGTGACATCTCTGAACTCTCCGCAGATACGGACCATGTCCATCTGATTCTTTGTTAATTCCAGTTCCTTGGATCTCCAGGTTCTGAGATCTGAGTAAAGAGCCACCATCCCTCAAACATTCTCTGGCCCTCTGTCCACCCACCCGCTGCCAAATCATGAAGACTGCATTTTTAAATTGAGTAATGGAATTACTCATGAGAGTGGGACATTTAAAAAAAACTTATAAAAATGGACAAACCTGCACTACACATTGGGAGTGGGTGTTGATAGGATTTTGATTTTAACAGGTATAAAATGGGAATGTTTGTTCAATTAATTCTGAAACAATTCTCACCACTTTTGCTTCCCCTTAAGTAGAGCTGCACTATCTAGAATCAGAGAGAAAGAACTAAATGAGCCAAGAAAAGAGATGAACCAAACTGAAATTACTGTAAGACCAGCTGCAGTGCTAGAAAAGGAGTTCCTTTTGCAAAAAAGCAAGGATTTTTTCAAACTGTTTGGACATCAAAGAGCTGCTTTCAAAGTGTGGTCTCTGCTGCAAATCTTAGCAAACCTTTGTGCAGGAAGCACGATCTCACCGAGAGCAGCAAGGTAAATCAGTAATACTAAATCCATGGGTAATTATGGCACCTTGTTTAAATTGTCAAGATGCCTCTAACTACATGTAGAATTGTACCATATTAATCTTATCTTTAATTATAGTGAATAATTGTGACAACCCCATCCCACTTTCCTTTCCTGACGCTCCCGACCCTCTCCACCGACAGGAAGCCACACACGGAAGGAACACGGCCGGTTTTATCTCTGGTCGGCACCACCTAACATGTCACATTTCGATGAGGTTTTTGCAACATGCAATTGACATTTGGCATTGTGTGCACACCTGTGACTGAACTGGTGCCAGAAGGATGGGGCTCATCATGGTGGTACATTTTGCCAGACCTCACTGTCTAAATGGAGAATGTCTGGTTGGACAAGGTACCCAAGCATTATTCACAATTCAAAACAGCAATGGAGGAAAAGGGATGTGTTATTGTTAAATGGAACTTGGCACCTGTTCTATAAGATTACAGGTGTTAAGAACATTTAGAATAGGGAAAATGTGTCTTAAAGAGGTATTTATGAAAAATCTAGGATTTAGGAGAAAGCAGAAGAGGGGTTCAAAATCATAAGAGGTGTTGGTGACGAAGATACGGAGAAGAGAGCACTGAATTAAAAACCAAACATAAGAATTTTCCATAAACATTTGCGGTGATCTTGAATGTGCTGCATAAATTCATATCAGAAGCCTCTACAGATAGAAACTGGCATTAGCACAACAACTTCTTTTTAGGCAGGAACATTCCAGAATGCTATTAACGAGATGGTTTAACATTAATATAATCTCTAGAGCAAGTAGAGATTCTGAAGAATCTAAATAACCTTGGGCTCAAACTGAGAAGTTGAATAAGACTATAGAACCAAAAGACTTGGGAGCAGAATCAAGTGATTTGACCCACTGAGTCTGCTCCAAATGGTGTATTAGGGCCAAGTGTAAGCTTTTCCCATATGGCTGTGGAAAACTTGGTTCCATCACTACTTTACTGTGTGCTATGCATCTCATTTAAACAAATATTATCCCCACGTTAGGAATCTGGGAGATTCTTACTTAACGGGTCCCTGCAAAGTGGAACTGTAAATCCTACTCCAAAGCAGAAAGAAAGAATTTCATTTGCAGTTTACAAGTGGAACCTTTGTATTAGGATTAAGGAGCACAGACATAAGAATTTCGCTTTCTGAGGTCTGAAGGGTGTCTGGTGCTACCCGCTGCCCTGGGCTTTCTGCAAGCCTGGCTGCTATAGGTGGTGCACGAAGGGTTTATTGCCAAAAGGCAACCCAGAGACAACTGCTTGCCAGGCTGAGGAGATCCTGGGTTCTACTAATTATCTACTAATTAATTGATTTAGCCACGACTATATTACCTAGATAACAGATACAGGGTTAACGAAAACTCGCCAAACTGAATTAGCTATATATCCTCCTTCTACGATGCGACTCCATGCAGTGGTCTAACAATTAAAACTGCATCTCCGTTTTACGCTTAGGACACTATCGCAACCTTAAGTGTAGAGAAAAGGCGCCCATACGTCTTTGGAGTTAGACGGGAGCATTGAAGCCACTTGTCTCCTGATTAGTTATGTGATGGGAAGTTCCGTGTGGTCTGGTGTGATGCTGTATGCAGCGGAACAGCCCTGGACCCCCTGAGTCAGCGAGCTCCGCGAATGGTGATTGCTGGATTCCTTGCCCCATACCCGATCACTGTCAGAGCAAGTGGCCACGTCCCGGCTCTCCATGCCCGAAGCCAGAGCGTCTTTAACTGATTCGTTGCAACAAGTACAATACGACAGATAATGTGGTCAAAAGCAGCCCGGCCATGCCGCCAACAATGTGTTTAAACGGCGGATCCTAAAATTACGACGCGGAATGTAAGGACAGAGCCCCGAGAACCAGAAGACTGGAACGCGGAGAAAATCTTCTGACCAAGGTTCCCAGGCCTTAAAATGTTAACTGATTCCTTTAGACAGATGCTATGTAAGGTCAGGTTTGTAGCCAACAACAGCGCTGGTGGATAACTTCAGCGGAAGTTACTTTAAAAGTTTGAATTGGCCCAGCCAACATTTCACGCAGCCACTTCTAACCTCGCCTGGTGCCAAATAGGCTCCGAGGCATCGCCAAGAGCTCGACATTACTCTGATAACTCATCTACAGGCAGTTTCCGCTCCAGGAAACAATGCAGTGAAACGGCTGGCACAGGTGCACACTTGGGCAAACGGGACAGCGAGTTAAACTGACCCAATAAACACGCTTCTTGGCAAGCTGGTACTCTGCAGAGCGCGGCGCGGCGAACAGAGTGGTTTCGAGTGAACTTCTCAGCGCACCTGTTTAAGAGTAGTTTGCATCGGAGAACCATTCCCCGCCCTCTGTGAAGGGTGAAAGTCAACAGAAAAATCTGTCATTTGTCGAATCAATGTTTGTAACCCGTCCCATAACCCTCTGACAAATGATACATCTCTCTGCAAAATGCGTGACGACAAACAGATCCCCTGGGTAAATGTATACCATCCTGCATTTTAAAATCAGATTATTTGCCAAACTGTTTAAATCTGCAGCAAAAGCTGGAGGGACAATGATTCATTTACCTGACCAAACACCGAGTCCAACATGGGGCTCAGACCGGGGTCGACGTCCACCGACTGGAAGCTGGCCTTGCTGGATTTGGACGAGGAGGGCGACGCCGAGCCGCTGAGGAGCGAGCACTCGCTGCCGCTTCTCTCCAACGCGCCTTTCCTGCACCGAGCCACCTTGCTGCCCGGTGCCCGCTTCCTGCGCTCGCTGGTTTGCCCCTGCCCTTCCCCCCGCTCTCCTCTGCCGCCGGCTGCCTGCGGCTTGCCGCCCGTGCCTCGCTTCCTGGACGCTTTGGCGTCCGCCGCCGCCGCCGCCGCGGTGCCGACCCCCCTGGCCGAACCTCCCGCCGGCGGCTGCTCCTCGACCGCGTCGCTCCACTGACTGCCTCGCCTGCGGGGCGCGTTTCCCACGTGAAAGTCTCCTCTCGCCGCTCCGCATTTCAGCAGGGAAGTCTTGGAGTCGCTTTTTGTTATAGAAGAACTCATTTCCTATGTTATCTCTTAATATTATTGTTGTTGTTGTTATTCTACATCACCGAGCTTTCTGGGGCATGCCAGTTCTCTATACACATTGTACAGTATAGGAGAAGGCAGCGGTAGGTCTGTCCTTTAAAAAAATCTGCTTGCATCCTGAACACCCATGTGACACGAACACAATCCCTCAGAGGGGGGATTGTGAACCGAGTTAATCAGTACTCTCCATGGCCCAGTTACATTACGTTTGACTGACAACGCGAATTTGAAGCAAATCAGACTCAGGCACTTATGTAAAGGTTGGATTTTTTGGCTTCAGGTACAAAAGCAGATTAAAGTCGCAGTGGAAATATAAATAGATTAGAGTCTGGATGAAACATTCAACACTCCAAGTCTGATGGAAGACAACTGACTTCTCTTCGACTTTCTACCTTAAAAGATTTGAACTGCTGGTTTAATCTGAATTTTGCGACATAAATGACATTTTAAATTGCCCTTAACATTTTTTTTTTGTCAAATCGTTTAAATTACGCGACTGGGAATTAAGAATAAACCCTAGCAAAAGCAATCACCTTACTTGATCTTAATCTTCTCCCTTAGATAGACAGCACCCAAACTCGATCTATTGACAGGGTAAATCGCTTAGCTGAGAATCTCCTCCAATTTTAATCCTGTTTCATCCAGAATAAAATTCGTTGAAGACCAAACAACAATAGTTTTTAATTTGCTTCGGAGTTCTGAGACCTGAAACCGGGTTGAGTCTTGTGTTGTAAACGGATTCGTTTCCCTCTGTTCCTGCGAACCCGCAAGGCGGAACATCGTGTTTTGGGTAACGAATGAATTCAGAGTGAAGATTACTTCTCACAATGGAATCAAATTAAAATTGCTTAACACATTTTGAAAAGGAAATAATTATTAAAATATAACTTCCAAAAATGGTTATTGAAGTGCCAAAGCAATTCTCTTGTGAAAGTAGCAATCAGCGCCGCGAGAGCCACGAATTCCACGTTGAACAGCTCAGGCGTCAAAAACACACATTTGATCTCTTCTCCGCTCTGACCAGGTCGCTAAAACCCGATTCTGCAGGTCACTTTGCAGAGAGGCAAATCATTCAGAGTTTTCCCCAAACAGAATACCTGGATGGTGAGGGCGGGTTCGATTTCAACCTTGAGGATAAATTTGGATAGGTACGTGGACGAGGGGGGTATGGATGGCTATATTCCTGCTCCAGGACGATGGGACTAGGCAGAATAAATAGCTCGGCAAGGACTAATTGGACAGAAGAACCTGCTTCTATGAAGGAGTGGAGGGTTAGATGAGCGTTGATTAAAAGATCAGCACAACATAGTGGGCTGAAAGGCCTGTAATGTTCTATATTCTATTTCCACAAAGCCTTGCTAAATTTATCTGTTCAAGTAACTTAAAGCTCCCCTTTGAAGTTCACTATTGAATCTGCTTCCACACCATTTCAGCCAGTGCATATCATTTCCCCCTTCATCTCTCCCAGGTTTCTTTTGCCATTGCCTAAGCTTGACTCAAAAGTAAAACTGTTGTAGGTGTTATAATTCTTAAATCAAACATCTCCAGCAGTTCAAGAAATTGTTCAGGAAGGTCAGGTGGCAGCTATGGAGAGAGTAAATGAGTTATGTTTCAGATTGATCACTAACATCAATTGTCATCTCTATTCCTGTCTCTGGGAGCTTTGTTAAACAATAAACAGCACACCACATTCATCCACAAAGAGAAAAGTAATGAAAAACAAAGACAACAAAACTTCCATCTCCTGAAGTATCGGCACACAATTAAGAGCAGAATTTGTCCCAAAGGTGAAATCAGAAAGTGCTGGGAATACTCAGCAGGTTAGTCAGCATATGTGCTGAAAAAAAAATACAGTTAATCAAACTTCAACTTTTATTTTCTCTCTCAACCTACCCTGAGTATTACTAGTGTTCTACATTTATATTTCACCTTTCCACCATCTGTGGTATTTTACTTTGACATCTTAAAAAACATTTCTTTTTGTGGGTAGGGACAAATGGTCTGATTTTAAAAATGAACGGCTTGTAAGAGCGAGGAAAGAGCAAGGATTGTACTCTTGAACAAATTGTATGGTTAAATGAGCACATCATTTTCCATTTATTTACCAGATGCTACTTTAATTTTCTTGTCATCTTTGATTTTCTTGTCACATTACTGTCATGTTAAAGAGTATATTCTATCTTTTAGTACTTCACTCTGTTTCATTAGATTCTGCCCTACCCTCCAAATATCAGGCCCACACAATGCAAGCTATTAAAGATATTATTCACATAAGAACTGACCGACCTTTTTATTCTGCTATAGGCCATAAACAATTATTTGAAGCAGGATTTAGAATCAACAAATTCAGTGTGCCGTCTAACAACTTGGTGCCATACTTTAATGTAATAAGGTCATAATGGTGGCTTAGCACATTGCTGGGAGATGGAATATAGGAACTTCAATCTTTAACGGATATATACCAGCTGGATTTTCCCTATTATTAGAGTCTCTGTAGTGTTTGAGAATGAGAAACTTCCTTGAACCAGTTAACAAAGGAACGTCAAGCCACATTTCTTCTCTGGAGGTACTTTTTGATCTTTCACATTCATGGTGGATGTCATGAACTTTGAGCTTTGACCTTTTTCTTGCATGTTTTAATTAAGAACAATCAGCTTCAGGACTTTGGAGATTGGTGTTCAAGCTGTGGAACAGTTTGTCCCTCGACACATAATGTACTCCAGCTTCCAGCAACCATTGCTAAGAGTAATTTAATCTTAATCTTAAAGTTAAGGCATAAAAATAAAGAAATCCAAAGTTTTAGATCACTAGAGCTCAATACATAACAACAAGTCAAATTGTGTTAGTGGTGGCTAACAATTCACACATTCATTACATTTATGTAGTTGTTTCCTTTAAATAATGGTACATATTTATTAAAATACAAATATATTATATGTTTATTCTCTGGTGCTGGCAATATTCATATTTGTGTTAGAATAATTGAAGCCTAAGTAGAAGGCACTAAAAGAAAAATAAAGAATTGAAATATAAAGTTGATTTATTTGAGTGGATAAAGTTCAAAATTAACAAGGTCTCAACAGCAATT
This sequence comes from Hypanus sabinus, assembly GCF_030144855.1. Taxonomy (NCBI): domain Eukaryota; kingdom Metazoa; phylum Chordata; class Chondrichthyes; order Myliobatiformes; family Dasyatidae; genus Hypanus; species Hypanus sabinus. Next base: position 105,892,092 of record NC_082718.1, read on the forward strand.
GTTGATTACCGAGGGCAAAGGAGACAGGGGAGGATTGTTCTGAAAGGCAAAGAAATTATAGACCAGTGAGATTCATGACTTGTATGAAAGTTGCCAAAGATAATTGGGACCACTTACTTTATAAGAGGAAAATAGAAAAATTGATTTCGGGCTGATTTTAGAGGGACCGAGAGAACATTTTAAAACAAAGGACACTACATGAAGTGATAATGGTTAAAACTTTGTTTGTATTCACAGGTAAGCAATCTACAGGATGGTCCATAAACCAGACTAAGCAATAGTAGTACTAAACCTTATTTGGGCTTATATTTAATTATGAAAAAAATGAAACTTCTTGGGATGTGTTGGTGAAATTCTCACTAATATTACTTTTGCTTGAGGTGTGGCTGTGGACCTGAGCTTCACGGAATAAATAAAATTAACACGGTCAACAATTCCTGGTCTTCACTCCACCGATAGTTGGGAGGGTCACCCCATAGCAATCCTTGCTAACCATTACTCCCACCTAACAATCACATGCCTTACCATCTTCTTGTACTCTCAAGGTCAAAGTCAATTTACCATCGAAGTATCTTGAGATTTATTAACACATAAACAGAGACTTGCAAATACCCAATATGCAAAAGACAAATTGCGCAAATACTAAATAAATAGATATACTGTAGATCAATAAATCAATTGATCGATCAATCAATCAGAGAACAGTCCTTGAAAGTGAGCCTACAGGTTATAGAATCAGATCAGAGTTGAGGTGAGTGAAGTTATTCACGCTGGTTCAGAAGCTGAACCTGGTGGTGTGCGACCTGAGGCTCCTCTTGTACTTCCTATCCAATGAAAGAAGCCAGAAGCAAGCATGGCCTGTATGTTGGGAGTCTTCGATGGTGAACAATGCTTTCTTCTGGCAGTGCTCCTTGTAAATGTGCCCAAAGGTGGGGAAGGCTTTTTAGATGACATGCCAAATCTGCTCAGACCTCTAAGCTATTAGAGGCACTATCATGTCTTCTTAGTGATAGCACTCATCAGCTGGCCCAAGGCTAGATCCTCTGATGTGATAGCACCAATGAATTTAATGTTACTAACCTCTTGACCTCTGAACCTGCCTATGGACCTCCAGTTTGCTCCTCCTCCCTGTTTCTCAGCTATTTCTCACACATTACACACTCCATGTACTTCGAGCTGGGCTCCTACATCACTTCAGATATGTTGCAACATCCACTAAGATACATTTTTCTCTGCTGCAGTACAGGATGCCACTCAGTTGCTGACAACAGCTGGTTGCAGCCTGTCAAACTGTGTTCACCAGCCTGGAGGCATGGCGGGTAGCGTGTTCGTGAATGGGGACCACAGGTGAAAGTTAGTCGGTGTGTACCAGGTGTTGAAGTGGAACTGGCCACTTCTTCCATGCTTCACAGCTATGGGTTTGGATTCTACATTTCATCCACACTTCCTTGCTGAAACCACTGACAATGACAGAGTGCTCATTGCAATAACAGTTCACTTTCCTCTCAACCCTCACATCATCTTCCGACTCACTGAAAGCAAATGGCATGCAGATGCACCTCCTAGGAATTCTCCTCCAGCCTTTCTGCTTTGAGATAACAGATGACTTCCTACCTCCACCAGCTCACAGCCCAGGACTCCAGCCACTGCAGAAGGAGTGCTGGAGGCTGCTGAGTTCCCAGCCATAGCTGGCCCTCAACCAAGGCCAGGAGAGGGTAGTCAAGATAGCGGTTCTCCAGAGGGGGAGGTTGCACGCAAGTTCTGCCTCTGAGGACTACAGTGAAGGTTTCACTGCAAGATGCCTGAGGCGTTGGTAGGTCTGCAAGGAAGTGTGGATGAATTGTGAAGGAGTCCAAACCCATGGAAGAAGTGGCCAGTTCCATTTCAACAGCTGGCACCCTGACTAAGTCTGAGCTTCTTTGCAGCAAGAGCTGATGGCATAAATTATCTGGGTAGCCTCTAACCTGATGGTATGAACATCGATTTCTCTAACTTCTGGTAAATTTTCACCCCTCCCCTTCTCCCTTTTTCCATTTCCTATTCAGGCTCCACTCCCACCTTTTCTCTTCTCCTTACCTGCCTATCACCTCCCTCTGGTGCCCCTCCTCCTTCCCTCTCTCCATTTCTCTGTCCTATCAAATTCTTCTGGCGGTTCCCACAAATAGCCGGGCCACCTACTCAGAACTTTTTGAAAAACTGCAGCTAGGTGAATCAGAATCAGGTCAGGTTTAGTATCGCTGACCTATGCCATGAAATTTGTGGTAATCGCAGGTTTGAGGTTCTCCCTGTTGGAGCAATGTCACACCTAGTTGAGCTGCTGATTCAGAGCTCCTGCAACCTGAGCTGATTCTAACAATTTGTGCTGAATGTGTGAAGTTTCCCCATTCTCTCTGTAACCATGTAGATTTCCCATGACTGTTCCAATTGCCACCCACATTGCAAATCTGTATTTATTGGTAGGTTAATTGGTTAAAGTATCTGGGTGGCAGGGGAGAGAATGAAGGTAAAAGGCCTTGATAGAGTGGATGTGGAGAGGATGTTTCCTATTATGGAAGAGTTTAAGACCAGAGGACACAGCCTCAGAATAGAGGGGCGTCTTTTTAGAACGGAGATGAGTAGGAATTTGTTTAGTCAGTGTGTGGTGAACCTGTGGATTTCTTTGCTGGAGACCAGCTCTTTGTGTATATTTAAAGCAGAAGTTGATAGATTCTTGATTGGCCAGGGCATGAAGCGATATGGGGAGAAGACAGGAGACTGGGGCAGAGAGGAAAATTGGATCAACCATGATGAAATGGCGGAGCAGATTCGATGGGCCGAAAGGCCCAATTCTGCTCCTGTATCCTTTGGACTTATAGTCTTCTGGGAGAGAACTAAGTGTTGTAGGGGAATAAGTGAGCTTATAGGATTGATTGCATTGTTTTGAAAGCCAATGCAGGCTAGATGACCTAAACAGCCTTCTTCTTTGTTGTAAGAAATATGAATTAATCCCGGATATTATGCGCGTGCGGTTCTATAAACCACCAACAGCTTGAGTGGAACCGAAGTAGTCAATTTGCCTTCTCCGAGGATCCTCATCTTGTCTTGGTGGGGAGGCTGTTGAGTTCCTGAGATCCCGAGAGAGCCGCTGTCTGGCGTTTAACCCACTGGTGCTCGGCTCCTATGGCAGTAAGATCAAGCGGGAGGTTCCATAAGGTAGAGGAACAGAATTAGGCCTTTTGGCCCATTGAGTCTGCTCTGCCATTTCATCATGGCTGGTCCATGTCTACACCACTTCAAAAACAAAGGGTAACCCAGTACATCAATGCTGGAGCTGGTGGAAGATGGTGACACGTCATAACAGCAGGGAATCTTGCATTCCACGTCCCTGGGCTTGGATCCGGATCTGTCAAGGGCCATGCATCTGCCTCCCCGCGTCGAACAAAGTCATCCCCAGGGGATCTCCATTAAACGAATCCACCTTAACATCCCCTTGGTGATCAGTGAGTGGTGAAGGGGGTAGGTTTGTGAGATCTGGAATACGAGAATCTAGGATTCTAGGTTCTAGGAACAGCATCTGTAGCTACCTGAATACCCACAAATAGGCAACCCCGGAGGCGAGTATCATACTCGAGCACTGCAATTTGATTTGACAAGTAGCATGTCGTACCCTGCAACTGTGCAGTTGCAATTTCTGACTGGAGCAAACTGGCACACACTGTGCTGTGCCAGTAGAAATAGCACCCTGTGATCCAGTTTCTAGGCTGCAGGGTGCCAACCAGGAAGTGTGGGTGGAATGTTTAATTTCATGTGAAATCATTCTAGAAATATAGAGAGCAAAGGAAAATCAAATTAAGCGAGAAAGTTAAAGACAGAATTAAAAGGGAAAAATATTTTAGCTTTCACTTTTAAACTCCTCGGGAATAATTATAATCTACAGGAGAGAGGTTTTATGCTTGTAAAGATAAAAATTCAGAGCCAGAGGGGATATTTGATAGCAACTGAGCATGTTTACAATGATCGCTGCCACAACAAAGCAGGATCCATCATCAAGAATCCCCACCAACTAGGCCATGCTCTCTTCTCACTACCGCCTTTGGGTCAGAGGTACGGCAGCCTCAGATCCCATAGCATTAGGTTTACAAACAGCTATTACCCTACGACCATAAGACTCCTGAACCGATACGAATACCTTCACTCACCTCAGCTCTGAATTGGTTCCACAGCCTACATAGTCACTTTCAAGAACTTTACAACTCATGTTCTCAGTATTACTTATTTATATAGGTGCAATATTTTTGCACAAGTTGTCTTTTGCACATTGGTTGTTTGTCAATCTTTATTTATATATAGTTTTTCATACATTGTATTTCTTTATTTTCCTGCAAATGCCTGCAAGACAGTGAATCTCAAGGTGGTACTGTGTATGTTAATTTACAAATACTTTGTTAATTTGACCTTGACTTTGAACTGTAATCTAACATTGCATTTGAATTACTCCCGAATGGCAATTCTTAGCATGTTTCTGATGTGATCTGTGAGTAAACACTGCAACATCGTATATTTGAGTGCTTAATTGCTTGGCCAAAAACCGTCACAACTTGGCTAATGGTGGAGTAGGAGATTGCGGAGGAAAACTTTCCAACTTTTCACTGCACGTGCGGACACTGGAAGCCACCATTTGATGTATATTTTTCATACAGAGTGCCAGTTGCCTGTTCTTCCCATATCAAAATCCAAGCCAGCAGATGCTTGTATCTTGTCTTCTTAACTGTACAGTGAAAATGGCAACTCCTATCTCAGCAAGATCGCGGGCCTCAAAAGCCAGCGAGCAGTAGAAGATTCCCAATTTGACGAAGGTTTCGAATGCCCCAGCATTGGCTTTGATGATACTTTGATAATCTACCGTCATACATAACTGAAACTTAGTAGATCCTGGTAGGAGAGCAGAGTGGAGACACAGTTGATTTCTGATTCATGTCTCGAAGACCCTCTGAACCTTACCTTGCTAGTAGGAAAGTGAGTGTATTAACCGACAGTATCTGTAGACATCTGTGAAAGAGTTGTGTGGGGTTGGCATTCAAGGCAATGGTCCTGAGACTGATGAAGACTCTGCTTCAAACATAGGATGTAAAAGGTGGGTTGTAGACCAAAAGCCAGTGTCAAGAAGTGAAAACGTGAGCAAGGAACTGGTGAGATAGGATGGACAAAGCGACGTGATGAAGCGAGGACAAGATTGAATGGACTGGTGGTTAAGGATACCGTAGACCATCAGGGAGATCAGCTGATATGTGCATGCAACTTGACACAAAGCACCATTATGCAGATAATGGGAATTTAATAAAATGTTTCCAGAAATTGGGAGAGAGCTAGACATTAAGATTTGAAGTGAGAAGTGAATGATTCTCATCAATGTAGGGAGAGATGATGAGTGAAAAATCAATAACATGAAGATAGAAGTAAATGGTGATGGATGGGATGAACTGGGCATAAGAACTTCGCTGAGGACACCAATCAATCAGGACTTTTTAGATAATTACTTGGTCACTTTACATTACTCTTGGAAACCAGCAGATTCCTTTCAGAGTATTCAAGGATTAAGGTCTGTATCATAGCTTTCCATTTAAATCTCTTTAATGCTCTTAAGATCATTTTATTGTCCCTCTTGTATTCCCCAATCATCATACCTTCTCACTTGGAGGCCAAAGTCTGCGAGTCCGAATCTGAGTCCACTGGAGGCTGGAGGCTGAAGAAGACAGCCTGTCCTGGGGCTAGAGGAGCTTGGGTGTGAGGGAGGGACAGGGCTTGTCTTGCTGTTGTTGTTCTGTTGCTTGTTGTGTTCCCTGCTGTTCTGTGAGGGCACGCTATATTGGCACTGTAATGCTTGTGGCACTTGTGAGTTGCCCCCAACGCACACTCTGGTGCATTGGTTATTAATGATGCATTTCGCTGTATGTTTCAAAGTACTTGTGATGAATAAACTTGAAGCAATGTCCTGCCATTTCCCTCACTTCTTGCCACTAGCACACCACTAGTGGTCAGCACAAGCCATTTTTCTCAAGCTGAATCTGTTGTTTCTTGTATTGCGTTCCCGAGTTAGGACACATGCAGGGCATCAGTAATTCTTTGACAAAGCAGCACCCTTAATGGCTTATTGCTGGACTTAACTATTCTCTTGTAGCTCTCGTCAAGAATCGCCGAAACACTCTGCTAGGTTTAAATGTTAGAGCGAAGCGTGTGTCATGATTGGAAGTGGTCAGGTGGATGTGACTGCAGTGCTATGTAGCTAAACTAACCTGGTTATTGATAAAGGCACACTCAAATAGATTAATGCAGTTTCACTTTCCACCCACACTATTTGACGCAACATTGCTGTGCAATTTAATTTCTTAGCTTTCATTATTATGTGTAACAGCTGTCAAGATAAAAGCTTGCAGCATGACAGCTCAGAATACTAAGTGGTCTGTCACTGCAAGGAAGTTCTGAAAGAAAAGGAAATGAACAGCCCGTACAGAGTTCCAGTGACAGTGAGAGCAGAGTTTAAGATAAAAACAGGAATGCAGGAAATACTCATCGGCATCAGAGGGAAGAGAAACAGGCCGAGCAGTCTTCGTCAGAACTGGGAAGGAGAGAACAGGCAGAGGCTGGGATCTAGGACAAAAAATCCAATTGCCAGAGGAACTCAGCAGACCAGGCAGCATCTGTGGAGGCAACAGGATGGTCACGTTCCAGGTCGAGACCATTCACTTGGATTGGAAGAGTAGGGGAAATCTAGTGGTGAGGAGAAGGGGTGGGCAAGAGCTGGATCAGAGTGAGGAGGGGTGGAAATATCCATACATCCTGGGAGGTGATAGGTGGAAGCAACTAAAGGCTGTAAATGATGGAATCTGATAGGAAAAGGAGGTGGAACGTGGGAGATGGTGGGGGAGGGGCTGAGGGGATGCGATGGGAGGATGTGTGGGTGATGGGTGGATGGAGTAAGTGGAGGAGCATCAGTAAATTGGATGAGGGTGGTGGGGGTGTATGAGGGACTGGATAGATCAGGAGGAAAGGGAAAAGGTTCAAAGAGGGAGCAGATTACATGAAATTATAGAATGTAATGTTTATGCCATTGGGTGGTCGACTACTCATGCAGAATGGGAGGTGCTGTGTGATCGTTTACATTTGGCATCACCCTGGCAGTGGAGGATAGGTTAGAGAGGGAATGGGGAGAGGAATTAAAATGGCCGGTAAGCGGGAGGTCACATGACCATGGCGGATGGTGCATAGGGACTCCTCAAAATGGTCGCCAAGTCTGCACTTGGCCTCACTGAAATAGAGGAAGCCACATGAGTAGACTGTGTAGGAGGGGCTGCTAATGAACATTTGCCTCACATGCAAGGGTTGTTTATGGCCCTGGATGGTAGTGAGGGAAGAGGTGTAGAGACATACGTCAAACCCTTTTTGGTTGCGGGGAAAGTGCTTAGGGGTGGTAAAGAGCAGCAGAGTAGTGAGTCACAGATTGAGTTGCTCCACATAAAGATGATGAAAGGGCTCCCAGTTTGAGGTGAAAGCTCCTGGCTATAGAAGTGGGCGAATGGGTGAGGAGGTGACAGGAGAATAGTTCAACATTACATGAAGCTTTGAATTCATTGAGATGGGGTCATGGGAGGGGCAACAAAGCTGAGGACTGATAATTCAGGATCACACTGGGGGAGTGATGGTGGAAATACCGTAGACGGATGGAGTGCAGGAACGAGAAGGCGTCTGAGTAAAGTGAAGGGTGAGAAAGATCTTGAGGGATATTAGAGTACAAGAGATGTTGGAGCTTATGATTTATGAGTCAAAAATCACAAACGACAATATCTCCTGTAAATGATTGTAGCGCTCAATGTGCCAAAGAATAAAGTGGTACAGCAAAGCATGGCAGCTTGAAGATTGAGTAAGTTTGTGTTGTTTCAGAGACTTTGGTCTTTTGCAGCCTGTAATTGCAGCCCTGAGGGTTCTGCCATCCTAAAATAGGTATATATTTATTTTGTTTCATTGGTTAATATACTCAGTAAACTTGTAGTAACTATGACAGAATTATTTATCCTCTGCAGTGGAATATATCACATGTCAACCAAGATTCACCTTTATTTATCACATGTACATCGAAACATACGGTGAAATGTGTTGCTCACGTTAACAACCAACACACCCTAAGAATGTGCTGGGGGGCCGCCTGCAACCTGTCACCCCCATATTCTGCCACCAACTCAGCATGCCCACAATGCCCTGCAGAATGTCACAGAATGCACCACGCAACAAAACCACAACAGCAAAACAAGCCCAGTTCTTCCGTCCCACCCACCCATCCACATGTACAATCCTCTAACCCACGGAGGGCACTCATTGTTACCTACAGACCCTTCCATAAAACCTCCCTCTTCCATCCTTGCCAATACCTCACTCCTAGCTTCTGTTCTCTGCCCTGTCATTGTACATAAAAGTGTGATTAATGTCTGCATATACAAGTTCTGATATGTAGCTATGCAAGTAGTATCTATCTACTCATGTACATCCTAACATGCTGAATGTGCTGCGTTCTGGCACACATGCAGACCAGTTTCTGTCCAAGTAAGTGGAGCAGGTACCTGGGGCCAGCAGCATAGTTGCCCGCAAGTACAAGTGAAGCAGATCTTTGGTCGCCCACTTCATTAAGAAGAGGTGTTACAATGCAAAGAACCAGTATCCAAATAATGGTAAGTATTACACAGTGAGAAGAGGGCCTGCATCCAATGATGGGAAGAATCACGCAGGGGGTGGGAGGAGAGACATTGGCTTGACTGGCATCACACCTGTGATCATTGGTAACAAGCTCACTTGAGACAAATAGAGAGACTGTCCCTGCAATTAAACTATGAAGAAAGTTGGAATTTCTTAGTGATTTCATAGTTGATGAAACACATTTGTAATAGTAGCCATTGCAATGCACCAAATTTGAAAGAAAATCTGCCCACAGCAAACTCTACTGAAATAACAAATGACCAGGAATGTCGCTCTACCTGTTGTTAGTTAAGAGATAAATATTAAGTTCAGTCCAACTTTTTATTGGTTTCCTTCAGTTTTTCGGTGTTTTATTTTTTGTGGCTGATTGGTGGGTGGGATATCTGTTAATGGATTGTGTTTAAGAGGGGGTTGGGGGTTTGGTGCTACTGTCACAGTTCTTTTCTGCGAGTGGGGAGGGGTTAAGGACTGTTATTGTTGATTTTTTTGCTGTGAGCGGGGGGGGGGGGTTTGGAATCTACGAGTTTTGTTTCTTTTCTTTTTAATGCTGTTGGGGGGTGGTGAGGATGTCTTTTCTTTCATTAGCTCCCGTGGTCTCTCTGTATTTCATGGCTGTCTGGCGAAGACCAATATCAGAGTTGTTTTGTACATGCACACTTTGGCAATAAAATGAACCAGTCAACCTTTTTAAATCATGATCACCCAAACTATACCATTCTTCTTCAGATGGGTCCTTTTATACCTGCTTTTTAAAAGCCTCATCCCAGAAGATAGCACATAGCAGTGAATAATTCTCAGTACGGCACTCAGTCAAATGTCTAGATGGTGTACCTGGATAAACACTAAAGACTCTGCAGTTGGTGGAAATCCTGATGAAGGGACTTGGCCTGAAGTGCTGACTGTTTATTTCCCTCCATAGATGCTGCCTGACCTGTTGAGTTCCTCTGGCATTTTGTGTGTGATGTGTCCCTGAATGTTAAGTGAAATGTTGAACAGTGATCTCTGACTCTGAAATAGGTCTTACTACACATATGTATTTATTATTTACATGTATACATGCATTGTTCTACATGCCTGGCTTTACCACTCAGCAGAACAACTTAGAGTGCAACTGATTTGCTTCAAGTTAGCCCGTGCCCCTGAATGGGATGGTGTTGCTTGTCGTCAGGAGAAGTGGATATCACTCTGGATTGTCTCCTGTAACAGTGAATGATGGGTGACCATGACGGAATGGGGCCCACAGCTCCATGATGCTGTGCTGGAGGTTGTAATGGAGGATTTGGACAGGAGAGGGGAAATGGTGTCACCTGGTAACAGCTGTTTCAGAGCTGCAGATGTTACGGGCCCTCCCTGCATTACAAACATGCAGTTCATGGACACCTGTACATATGAACAAGTGTCCATAAATCAGGCCATAAAGATTAAACCCCTTAAAATATTATTACATTCAAATGAGAACTAGTCTTGAAATAAACTCTGTTTTCATGTAACCTCTCCACAGTAATCAGACACCATTGTCTCTTAAGAACACAGACTGACTGTTTCACTGTTGGGGGCCACTTAAGAGAGTTGTTTTGGAAATTGACCTTTGTAACCAGGCACAGGAAGTCAATAAACAATTGTTTGAGTTAATTTACCTCACCAATACCATTCATTACAACACTGTGGGAGGTAAGGTTACCATGTCGTGTGATTTTGTGTACTTCTTGTCAGCTGTAAAAAAAACAGACTTATTTATAACCCAGTGATGGCCTGTAATCTTGCACATGACGCGGCGTGCACAGTTTTACGGGATTCTTGCTTCCTGACATGTTGGGTGTTGTGGCAGTAGCAATGTAGAACAGACAACAAAGTAGCACAGGAAAAGGCACTTCAGTGTCCCAATGTCTGTGCCAAGCACACAGCTAAATTAAACTAATCCCTTCTGTCCGCACGTGATCCATACCCACTCATTCTCTGCTTATTCGTGTGCCTACCTAAAAGCTTCTTTCTGCTTCCACTACCACCCCGGAGAGTGCGTTCCAGGCACCTGTCACTCTGAGTAAAATGAACTTGCCCAGCACATCCCTTTTTAACTCTCTCCCTCTCCCCTTAGTGCCATGCCTCTGACTAGTTTACCCTGGGGGAAAATACTTTGGCTGTTTCTCCTGTCTGTGCATGTTATAAACTACTGTCAGATATCTCCTTAGCCTCCACTGCCCGAGCAGAAACAATCAAAGTTTGTCCAACCTCTCCTTACTGTTCATTAAACTAGGCAGCTTCCTGGTGAACTTCCCCTAAACCCTCTCCAAAGCTTCCATATCCTCCCTGCAATGGGTTACCAGAAATGCATGAGATGCTCCAAGTGTGACTGAACCAAAGCTTCATACAACTGCATATAACTTCCCAACTTTTGTACACTGTGTCCTTGGCAATGAAAGCATGCTGTCATACGCCTTCTTCCACAGTTTATATATATAAAGTTCAATGAACATTTATTATCAAAGTATCAATGTAACCTGCTGTAAGGTTTCACTACTACTAATGTAACGGTTTCTCTGTAGCAGCAATGTTTGGGTTATGACTAGAATTACAGGGCATGCTAGCCACTGAGCGGGATATTGTTCTTTCTGGGAGCTGGGAATTCGCGGTCTTTTGCTGGGGAGAGATGAGGAGAGAAGGCGCAAATGGAGAGAGTTGGCAGATCGCCAGACGGAGTGGACTTGGAGCGAGGGTCCGAAGGTTGGCGACGATCGGAGGAGGAGGAACGGCCTTATCAGTGAGCTCCAACATTGCGCATTAGACTGTTTCATGAGAATTTTTTGTTTCTTTATTAACCATATGGTCAAATTAAGAATTATAAAGCTCAATCGTTTAATTGCATATTGTGTACTGTTTGTTATTTCGTGGTACTGATTTGTAACAAGGGGAGACATCGCGCGACATCCACCCAAACAAGATTTCTTAAGTTTGGCCAGGCTGGAGGTATCATCCCCTAGATTAAGCCGCTAGCCGAATCGACAGTATATGTACTATATACAACTTTGGGATTGATTTTCTTACAGGCAGCCACAAAGCATAAAATCCCTACAGAACCTATTTAAAAAAAGAAAACTGACCAACACCCAATGTGCAGAAAGAAAAAGCAAATCGTGCAAAAAATAAAAGTCAGCAAAGTAACATTCAGAACTAACTTCACGAAAGTGAGTTCACAGTCATCACTGCAGCCAATTCAGGAGCCCATTAGTTGCCTCAGTTAAGCACAGACACGAGTAACCTCACAGAGCAGAGATCTGAACATTGGGCGGTCCCCTCGCCTCCGCCCCCAACACACTGACCTTTACAATCGACCCAGTGCTTAAACTGGCCAAACCTCAGGACATTTCTGTGTTTGATCTTAAAATACACAATGACCATTGAAGCAAGTCGGAAATTTATTTCTCCCAGTTTTCAGTCACTATCCGACTATGGGAGTGATCCCTGAAATCTGTACCCCAATCAGAGACAAACCTCCCTGTAAAAGCAAGTGACCCACAACTGGAGTCTGCAACTAATCAGAAAAGGCGAGGGGGTGGGGGATAGACCAGTAGATTCTAAAACCCAGCAAGGAAGCAGTGTTGGCCAATGAATCAAGAAGTAATGTAATCAACTTAGCCTTCTTTGATTATAAATTAACCACACCCACCTCTACACAACAGGGAGATACAACCATCCAATGTTGCTAAACCTGTCAGAATTACGAGAAAGGAGTCATCTATAAAAATATTCTTTGCTACAATTAGCTGCAGAGCTGCTAACTACTTCAGTAATAATCTCAATTTCAGACCTGCACTGGGGGTTAAATCATTACTGCGATATTTAAGCGAACTTTAGAGACCACATCCTCAGTAAAGAATAGTTTTCTCTGGTATCTGTAGGTGAAGCACTGCTCCCTGAACCATTGGGATAGATTTTGTCACCAGCTAGACCAACAAGGCCTGCTCTCAGTCCTTACAATCCCTTCTCCAAAAGCTTGTTCTCTTTTTTTTGTGACCTCTATTCATTCTGACAACCCTAGTAGATTCCACAAGGAAGGTATTTGGTAAACTTACGGCTACCAATTAATTTTTTGCAGGCAACTTTAAGGTAGGATTGAGCCCTGTTATAGCATTTCCTATAGATTATGAAACCTCAGAAAGCAATAGAGCCATGTATTGTAGCAGGAACAAGAGAAAAATAATCAGCACCTTACAAGTTCCACTAATGTTCATTCATCCCACCCTAGTTATCTAACTTGAGTGGGAAGAGTGAACGTCAGTGGAATCTGTTATCCTTAATGCTGCCTTTTTCATGTCAGTGTGAAGTAAAAGTTTCCACTTGAATGTTTAGTTCTACGTTGGCAGCTTGTCTTCTTGATCTACCTTCTCCACATACATCTAACAGATGTTAACACTGTGCACACTAATGCCTGTAACGGGATAGCTTCTGCCAGTTTTCACTTCAGGAAAGTGCACGTGACTGAAGATGTCATTTTGATTCAGGCATGTTATTAGAAAAAGCGGGATCTCTCTTCAGCCACCCATTTCAACTCCACTTCCCATTCCCATTCCGACATGTCAGTCCATGGCCTCCTCTACCATCGTGATGAGGTCACATTCACAGTCAGGTTGGAGGAACAACACCTTATATTCCGCCTGGGCAGCCTCCAACCTGACGGCATGAACGTTGATTTCCAATGATCAATGGCCAATCCCTTCATCATTCGACATTCCTTCTCTCTCCTTATCTCCTTACATGCCCATCACCTCCCTCTTACTTTTCTTCCACGGTCTTCTCAAGTCAAGATAAGTCACTTTTATTGTCATTTCGACCATAACTGCTGGTACAGTACACAGTAAAAATGAGACAACGTTTTTCAGGACCACGGAGTTACATGACACAGTACAAAAACTAGACTGAACTACGTAAAAAACAACACCGAGAAAACTATACTAGACTACAGACCTACCCAGGACTGTGTAAAGTGCACAAAACAGTGCAGGTATTACAATAAATAATAAAAAAGACAACAGGGCAGTAAAGTGTCAGTCCAGGCTCTGGGTATTGAGGAGGCTGATAGCTTGGGGGAAGAAACTGTTACATAGTCTGGTTGTGAGAGCCCGAATGCTTTGGAGCCATTTCCCAGATGGCAGGAGGGAGAAGAGATTGTATGAGGGGTGCATGGGGTCCTTCATAATGCTGTTTGCTTTGCAGATGCAACGTGTAGTGTAAATGGCGGGAAGAGAGACCCCGATGATCTTCTCAGCTGACCTCACTACGTGCTGCAGGGTCTTGCAATCCGAGATGGTGCAATTTCCCAACCAGGCAGTGATGCAGCTGCTCAGGATGCTCTCAATACAACCCCTGTAGAATGTGATGAGGATGTGGGGTGGGAGATGGACTTTCCTCAGCCTTCACAGAAAGTAGAGACGCTGCTGGGCTTTCTTTGCTATGGAGCTGGTGTTAAGGGACCAGGTGAGATTCTCCACCCTGTGAACACCAAGAAATTTGGTGCTCTTAACGATTTCTGCCGAGGAGCAGTCGATGTTCAGTGGGGAGTGGTCGCTCCGTGCCCTCCTGAAGTCAACAACCATCTCTTTTGTTTTGTTCACATTCAGAGACAAGTTGTTGGCTCTGCACCAGTCCATTAGCTGCTGCACCTCCTCTCTGTAAGCTGTCTCGTCGTTCTTGCTGATGAGACCCACCACGGTCGTGTCATTGGTGAACTTGATGATGTGGTTCGAGCTGTGTGTGGCAGCACAGTCGTGGTTCTACCCTCTCCTACCAGATTCCCCCTTCTCCAGCCCTTTATCTTCTCCTCCAGTTAACTTCTCAGCTCCTGACACCTCCACCCCTCTCCCGGTTTCACCTATCAGCCATCTCTTGGTACTTCCTCCTCTCCTCCTTCTACCTTCTTACTCTGACTTCCCTCCACGACCTGGATCAACATGTTGACGTCATGTGGAGGCTTGTGTGCTTCAAGGACACCATCAGGCGATGCCATCTCAGGGCCACCCACGTTGGAATGGCTGTGGATGAGATGCCAGATGAAGTTTAGTCTAACCTGGCACCAGAACAGACAGACTCACATCTGCCCCTCCCAGGGCACACTTCAATTAGATGCATGAATGCCATATGGAACAACAGCAATAACTCTGACTCCTCCCCTTCCTTTCAGTCCTGGCGAAGGGTCTCGGTCTGAAATGTCGACTGTACTCTTTTCCATAGATGCTGCCTGGCCCGCTGAGTAGCTCCAGCATTTTGTGTGTGTTATTAGAAAACCAGGGAATCACAAGCACCATTTGTTGCCCAAAAACTCCTTATTTTTCTCGAGCACAATCTCCATTGCACAAACTTGTCAGATAACAACTTTAAAGTGAAGGAACTGATTGCTAAATACCAGCAGAATGTATGCTAGAGGTAATGATTCGAGTATAATTTATGGAGAAACTCTTTATACTGTAATAGCATGGGACTGTCCAATGCTTTTTGCTTGCAGAGAAACAAGTACCACACTGGAGTTGGCATCAGATCAGTCTGATCCATAGAAAATCCTGTAACTTTAACACATTCAGCTAACCCATACCGTCCATTCATAACTGGCACCTTAGTAACTCTCCAATTCCCTGTTAAATTTTGTTTTTAATTTCTGGTAGGAAATGACAACATTTACGAGGGCAATTTCTTAAACTTGCTTTGTGCTTGTAATGTTATACTATTTACTTTTTAATTTGTGACATAATGTACCTTGTTAATTATTGATTTGTTTCTGGTAATATTACTTTATGAGTTGTCTATGTGAGTTATGCGTACGCTGTTGTGCACCTTGGTCCAGAGGAACATTGTTTTGTTTGGCGGTGTAAATATATAGAGTAGAACTGACAGTAAATTTGAACTTGAAGTTGAGGCAAGCACTAAGAACGCTTGTGGAGAGAAAATTGTCTAGTTTATTCATGGACTGTCCAAACTGAGCCACATTTCATGTGGTAATTCCCAGCAATAAACAAGTTTCTGGAAGAACCCAATGGGCCAAGATGCAGTTGTAGGGAAAGGGACGTTTTGGGTTGAAGCCATGCATTAGGATAGTGTAGGACAGGGTGTTTTCCATCCATGCTCCTAAATAAACATTCCAAGAACTGGATGATCATTCATAAAGTTAATGTCAATAAAAACAGCTGGAAGAAGTCTTGGTACTAATAGATAATTATGATAGAAAATTATACACCTCAACTTGTCCTTTCCTTTCAAGTCTCAGTCTCTTTTCTAAAGGTAAGTGTGATTGTCCCAAGGTCAGTCCTCCTCAGTGTCCCAGGCAATGACCCATTCTCCATGCTGGTACTTGAGAAAGGAGTGGGTCCTGCAAATGTGCTTAATCTTATACTCATCCCATACCTACACAGCTCCTGCTGACACCTCCCAGCCTCCTAATGGGATTCAGCAGCTGCTCGTTCCAGGCTTGTCACCTGCAGCCTACTTAACCCCAGCTCTTATCCACAGTCCTTGTTCACTCATCGAACCAGCCGGTCTCAAATGACTCCTCCGGCCTTCCTGCTCCTAGCTTTCACGCTTCCAGGCTAGTGTTTATCTTTTTGCCTGTTGTGTTCAGCTTTTTGTTCTCTCTTGTTTTGTGGCCCCTGGTGGCTTGTTACTTTGTGATCTGTTATTAAAGTTATCGCTCACCGCTGCATTGCTTCCATTGCTCAGCTTTTGGGTCAATCCACCTCTACAACTCCTGACAGCATCCTGCTAAAGTACCGCCATCTTCTCGTGCTGCCACAAGAAAGCAACATGCAACATCGAGGCTCTCTGTGATCCAGGCCAGGTTCTCTACTCGCTTCTGCCCATCAGGCAGGAGGTACAGAAGCCCTAAGTTCCCCCACCTCCAAGTTCAGCACCAGTTATTATGCTCTGACTCTCAGGCTCCTGAACCGGCTTCACTCACCTCACCTCTGAACTGCTTCCTCAACCGACTGACTCACTCTCAAGGACTCCACAGCTCATGTTCTCAGTATCATTTATTTATTAATTTGCTTGCACATTTTGTCCTCTTTTGCACATTGGTTACAATAGACAGTAGGTGCAGGAGTAGGCCATTCGGCCCTTCTAGCCAGCACCGCCATTCACTGTGATCATGGCTGATCATACACAATCAGTACCCCGTTCCTGCCTTCTCCCCATATCCCTTCACCCCGCTATCTATAAGAGCTCTATCTAACTCTCTCTTGAATGCATCCAGAGACTTGGCCTCCATTGCCTTCTGGGGCAGAGCATTCCACATATCCACCACTCTCTGGGTGAACAAGTTTTTCCGCATCTCTGTTCTAAATGGCCTACCCCTTATTCTTAAACTGTGGCCTCTAGTTCTGGACTCACCCATCAGCGGGAACATGCTTCCTGCCTCCAGCGTGTCCAATCCCTTAATAATCTATATGTTTCAATCAGATCCCCTCTCATCCTTCTAACTTCCAGTGTATACAAGCCCAGTTGCTCCAATCTTTCAACATATGACAGTCCCGCCATTCCGGGAATTAACCTTGTGAACCTACACTTCACTCCCTCAATAGCAAGAATGTTCTTCCTCGAATTTGGAGACCAAAACTGCACACAGTACTCCAGGTGGGGTCTCACCAGGGCCCTGGTTGTTTGTTGGTCATTGTTTATGCATAGTTTTTCATAAATTCTGTTGTATTTTTAATTTCCTGTAAATTTGTGCAAGGAAATTAATCTAAAGGTAGTTTATGGTGACATACACGTCCTTTGATAATACATTTTATCATAGCACCTCTGGTCTGTGTGATTCAAACGTCATTTTCACAAATTTAGTAAAGCAACTGAGCCTCAGATTTGTGCTCAAGACCCTGGGGCTCACAGCCTCCTGTGCCCAGGGTTGGCAGTGTTGCCAGCTGAGCCACAGCTGGCATCTTGTTGCAACATTACTGGATCGATAATGCAGTTGTTTTAGTGGGCAGCGAGCTTCTAACAGTACTAATAATAGCCAGCCCCAGGAAATAATTTAATTTTGTTCCTGTCCCTTGTCATTGACATCAGCTCTGCTTGTTCTGAGGATGATTAAACTTGCATATTTCATTCATTTTGATTTTTTAAAATAAGTGTAGCATTGAATGGAGGTCACAGACTGCAGATGTGTGTGTGTGTGTGTGTGTGTGTGTGTGTGTGTGTTGGCACGAGCAGTACAAAATACCGTACAAGGAGTTGCAGCACCACTACAGAGAAGAACATAAATTTAAACATGTTGTCTCTGTGGCAGATGCTTTAGTGAGTACATCAGTGGAACAAGCACTCGGAAGGTTGGGAGTGGAAAAGGGCACCTTTGTTTTAACAATGAGTTTCACTTGAGCATCTGTTCTATGAAAGTGCAAAAAAAAAGCAGCTCCAGGAGCTCAAGCAGTTGAAAGCCAACCGCTACTCCTTTGGAAAAACATTATTAAGCCTGTTTATGTGTTTTTATGTGCTGCACATGTACATGCGTGTGTGTGTGTGCGTGCATGCACATTTCATGTGTGTGATAAATTAAAAATATAGAAGCTATGGAGCATCAGCTAGTTTCTGCCATTTATTGAGATCTCACCTGAGCTGTAACTTACCTTTTCCTTCCACGTACCACCCTTGCTCAAAATTACAATCTCTAAATATGAATTAAAATTTATAATTGCCCAAGCATAAATTGTTGCTCTCAGAAGAGAATTTCAAACCCTTCTTCTTGCAGAAGTTTTTGCTAACTTCACTTTTGACAGGGCAGGCTTTAATTTTTTACAGCATATTCCCTAATCCTGGGCTCTAAAATGGTGGGAATGTGTCCCATTGAGCTAAAGGTTTTATGTCTATCTACCCTGGTAGAATAGATTGTGGGAACACACACAGAATGCTAGAGGAACTTAGAAGGCCAGGAAACATCTATGGAAATGAATAAATAGTTGATGTTTTGGGCTGAGACCCTTCAGCAGGACTTTTGTGTCTTGGCCTGAAACATCGACTGTTTACTCTTTTCCATAGGTGCTGTCTGGCCTGCTGAGTTCCTCCAGCATTTTGCCTGTGTTGCTTGGATTTCCAGCATCTGCTGATTTTCTCTTGTTTTTATATCATAAGAGGTTAAATTACCTGATATCCCGGTGCCAATCAATTTCATCTTGTCTTTAATTGCCCAACATGTCCAACCTTCCATGCCAATGGGTAAGCAAAAAGACTTTTATAACCCAGTCAGGTGATCCCTGACAGTCAGAAGGATGAAAGATTATCTTTATTTACATTTACATGTATTTGGGAACTGCTGTGGTGTGTTACCATGGCACGCAACTAAGAACAACACTCAACAATGATAAAAAGTAAAGAATTATATAATGAATAATCTTAGAGGGTGAAGTACGGAGATGGAATAACATTTGCATAAATACATAAATACCAGAATGTATTTATAATGTTAGCAGCATTATAAAACGTGGTGGTTTAAAGTGTTTTAAAGTGTTTACAGAGCAGTACAGTGACTAGGGTAATAATTGGGGGGGGCAATTAGAATGGTTGAATTGATTAACTGTCCAGGGGTAAAAACTTTTAAGATGGACTTTTAAGGGTTTTCTCTAATAACTGAACCAGCTCAAAGAAATTAGAATGAAACACATTTTAATTCCCAAATGATATTCCTCATTGTTCACGGTAGCTGAAAGGTCAATTTTCAGTCCAGGAGAAGCTAGGAAAGATGGCAGAATTGGCTGACTCATGAGAACCTGCAAGATGGGTAATGATATATCTCCCTGGAATTGGCCCACCCACGTTCCAGGATACAGAAGAATCAGTATGTTGTTGAAAGGTCTTAGACAATTTGTGGGAAAGACTATGCTGCTCTGTTGAACATCTGTTCAATGGAAAGGGTCTAACCACTCTCTACGGCAGGCGCACTTAACTCCTGCCAGTTCAGAGAAATTGGAAGTACATTGGCTTAAGGATTTACAAAGACGTGTACCGTATACTACAGGGGAGTAACCAGCTAATCATCAGATCACTGGACAACAAAGATTTTGCTTCCTGAATACCTTTGGGTGTAGCTTATGTATTTTGGGCTACTGATCATGAAAATCACCATGAAATTTCCCTATCCCGCACCAATTTTTGAAATCACTTACGTTTATTATTTCAATTCATAATTCAAGTCAATTAAAACATTGCCTACAATGTGAGCTAGAAAGTTTCCTATGTTGTCCAGGCATGCTTAGGCAGCACGGCTGCATGGCAGGACAGGTTTCAGTAATAATTATTGGGTTCAGGACTGTAAGGATGGAATTTGCTATCACCAGGCACAAAAATTTCTATGAAAGATTTTGATATTTGAGACAGATGCTTCCCAGAATAACTGATGCCAAGATTAAGGAAAGCATTTTTGTTGGTCCACAAGTCAAACAGCTCATCAACGACAGGCAATTTGAAGAATTTCTAGTGGGACCGGAGAAAATCACACGGAAGGCATTCGAGGAAGTCGTTGAAATTTTTCTTGGCATCCAGAGCATCAAACTACATGCAGCTGGTTGAAAGCATGCTTCAAGCATACAAAACCATGAAATGCAACATGTCACTAAAGATTCATTTTCTGCATCCCCATTTGGACTTCTTCCCTGCAAGTCTTGGTGCTGTTAGTGACGAGCATGGTGAAAGTTTTCACCAGAACATTGCGGTCATGGAGAAAAGATACCAGGGCAACCGGAATCCATCAATGCTGGTGAATTATTGTTGGACACTTAGGCGAGAAGCCTCAGACACTGAGTACAGATGAAAATCATTAAAAAAGTATTTTTAACTGAGTTGAACTATTGCAAAGCATCAGCACAATTATGCAATTTAAACACATTATATTCAATAAAAGTTAATTTGTTGTTTCTCCAAATACCTACGTGATACAAGTAGTCTGAAATTATATTTGTGTTCATCTTCAAGCAGTCTTATCATAAACAAAAAAAAATTCTGAGGAAGCAATACTTTTGAAAACATCTGTTGTCCAGCGTTATTGATCCTTACTCATTGTGGGAGGAAAACCATGGCTCTCAGTTACAGGTCTTCTTCCTCCAGCCTTCAGAATAAACTGTACAATGGTTTGACCTGTGTGCGATCAAAATCGTGACATGAGGTAAATGCCTTGATAATCTCCATTAACTTTGCCTGTGTCTGTAGTTATATTTCTGTCTGAACTTAATAGCTCAAACATACTGACTGGGGAAAAAAGGTAACCTTATGATTAAATATATAGTTTACATTGCTTTCCAATAAGGCTAAAACATCTACACTAGTAGAAATCACAAGTTAGGCCCATGTGTATAGGACCATGACAAAGATGGCTACCTGTCACAGCAGCTTTCAGGAGTTGCTCCCCCCCAGGGACCATGCTGACGTGAGGCACCAAACAACAGGTGAAGGACTTCCAGTGCCCCAGGATTGCTCTGGGATCTCCAAGGATCAAAGATTAATTTCCTGATTCTAGATACCCCTTCAAATGGCCACCTGAAGACCTCATGGCCACCATATCTGGTTACTGGGGAAGTGAAATGGTGAAGGCAATTACTAGGTTTGGGGATTTTCACTGGGCCTGCAACAAGATGACAAGATCCTTATTTGAACCTACTTGCAGGCTTCCTGCCTACTTCAGACAGGAGCTTTGGCTTCTGAGAACCAAAATCATGCCACTTGTTACCCTGGCAGTACAAGATGAAACGTGAAGTCCTGTACACGTTTTCAAATGCAAACAAAGGTAGGATATTGAAATTGCACAGAACACGAGAACAATTCCAAAACACTGAAATGAGAAATTGTTTCCCCTTCCTCTCACGGAAGACTCATTATCAACTCATGCCAAGCGACAGCATCTGGTGAGTAAAGGCATGAAGTGCTGGAAGCACTCAGCAGGTCAGGCGGCACCTGCGGAGAGAGAAACAGGTTTCACACTTCAGGTGTTAGAATTGGAAAATTGTGAAAATAAATTAGTTTTAAGTTGCAGAGAAGGCAGGGGATTGGCTGTAACAAAGGAAGTCTCCCGACTGTGTGAGGCCAGGGTTGCCATGGGTGATGAGCCATTAGTGGAGCCATCTGGTTGGCGGGCCAATTCCAGTTCTAACAGAACGGCTCTGAACTGAACTACCCACACATGCTGCCTGACCTGCTAAGCGTTTCCAGCAAAATGTGCTTTTACTTCGGATTCCTAACATTTGCAATTTGTTTTCATTTTCACATTTTGAGAAAGTCAGATGGTTGGTCTTGATTCAACATTAGGAAGAAATTAGCATTTATTTTATTGCTGTTGCGACATGGTATTCTGCTTTAAATTAAGCGAGCGTTTACAACACGGGGTTTACGGCGTGTCCAGGGAGGGGTAGCACCTCTGGTGAAGGGGCTTGTCATGTCCACTCTGGGGCAGCTCACTCACCTTTGGTCCCCACCAGACACTCAGCTCTCACCTGTGGCTCCAAGTAGGTGTTCACTTGTGCCAGTGGCCGCGCCCCGTTACACCGCTTCGACAGGCAGTCTAAACCAGGCGAGGGTAACCTGCAGCCTCATATCTGGTCCATGGAGAGCAAAGGGCATGACAAGACACAGAAGACGTCATGGTCATACACTGCAACCCAGGAGGACCGTGGTCTGTGACGCTTGTTCGTACCACTGGTCCTGGACTTTGAGTTTGAGAGAATGGAACCCCCCTGCACAGGTTTCCCATCATTAGCGGAGACATTTGACAACATTTGATATTCTACCTCACAAACATCAGATGGCAACAGAGGGTGGAAGCTTCATATTCTAGACAGAATAACATTTTTCCATAGATTAAAGCGGGCTGAATGGTCTGTTTCTGTGCAGTACTGCTCTGTGATAATCCCGTTGCGATCTGTTTAAACACACTTAAAACAATGTGTGTTCATATCTCTGGCATCACACAAAGGTATAGGGATGGGGAATGTTCCTTACAGAACAGGGAAGTTTAAGGGGGAGTTGATCAAAATGATGGTGTTTTTGACAGAGAACTACAAGAGGAACTGTTTCCCCTGGCAGGGCGATTAGCAGCATAGGGACGCAGATTAAGAGATTCAGCAAATAAGCCGGAGGGGGAATGAGTGTTATTTTACTGAGTGAATTGAAGCAGCTAAAACCTACGGCCAGATGTGGCAGGAACTTTCAGAAGGAGTGTGAATCTCTGTGGGAAAAGAGTGGGAAAAGGGAACCAGGTGGTAGAACTATATGGGACAACTTTCTGTGATCTTTCACTTCAGGAGCTCTCAATTTCCACGTCAACGAGGAGAGCCCCTCCTCCGATTCTGTGAATTGGTAAGGGTTTAATTTTTGATCCCTGGCTGGTGGGCTCATCATGGTAGTATGACTGGTCAGGTCTACAGAACCTGTACTACTGACATCCCATTGACCACTTCACTAGTATGAGTGGTCAGGTCTACAGAACCTGTACTACTGACATCCCATTGACCACTTCACTAGTATGAGTGGTCAGGTCTACAGAACCTGTACTACTGACATCCCATTGACCACTTCATGTCAGCATCCACAACTGCTCTCCCTTCTAGACAGGCCCCTGCGATCGAGGATGACTTTTTTCTATTCCACTTCAAGGGGTCCTGAAGTGGCTAATCAGGCTGATTTGGGAACTGCAGACACTCATACAGATTGGACAGGAGATGATGCTTTGGGTGGGGGGCAGGAGACAATGCAATGTTTCTGCCATTGACACAGGGCTTCGGTGCGCTCCTGACCACGAGACGCAAGGTTCCCAATGCCTTTCTGAATGGCCAGACAGGGCAAGGATTCCCAGAACTTTTCCCATGAGGCTTTGAGAGGTTATTTTGAATCATTTCTTGTGCTACATAGTTATTTCTTGCTGTGACAGAGGTGAGATTATTTTCATATAAACCAAGGTGTAATAAAATACTTTGCTGACATGAACCTGACAGATTAACCAACACATCGGAAAAGAGCCATAACTGAAGAGGGCTTTTATTCAGGAGTTGGATGTGTTTCATCTCTCACTTAGATTTGGCAAACTTCTTGAAATCTACTGCTTGTGCAATATTGTAAGATGCAGATTAGCAGCATTTCAGCTGCAATCCTTGGTCAATCGTCTGATTTAAGATGGATCTTTGCAGTTGGCAACTGTAGTCCTGATTTAGGGAATAATCCAGCCCTGAAGTTCTCTGTGATTTGGGTCGGCGAGGGATGAAACGCGGGAGAAGGGAAGTATCCCTGAGTTCATCCTTTTAGTGTCCGTAGTCTTTATTGCTTTTTACAAACCTGAGAAAATTTCAGATGGAGTACAGAATCAAGTTTATTATCAGGGACGTGTGTCATGAAATCTGTTTGCGACAGCAGTACAGTGCAATTTATAAAATATACTAGTTACAATAAGAGTACATAAGTAGCGCAAAAACAGAGCAAAAATATTGAGTAAGTTCATGGACTGTTTTGAAATCTGATGGCAGAGGGAAATAAGCCGTCCTAAAACATTCCAAGCCTACACTTCAGCCCTGTTAAAGACTCTCAGCCCTTGTTATCACATTTAAATTGAAGTTTGAATGTCCTGGAATGGTTTCAATTAAAGAGGGAATGAGCATACAAACCATTGTTTGTGAAGCCCGCACTGAGAGTGAATCATTTGGTATAATGTACCCGTCACTGTGGGTCATCTGCAAAACAAAAGCTGATTCATTTTAGGAACGACAAAAAAAAATAGAAGCTGGCAGTCTTGAGCTAGCAATTCAGAATTGATTTCCCAAGAGTAAGTCTTCTTCCAGGGCAGGCAATTAAATGGGCAACTGAGGCTCCAGAAGTCTCACCTGATTGCTGGTTTTCTGTTCAGTGCTTCCGGTCCTCATCGATGCCTGACTTCATTCTTCCAAGGTACGGGAGGTAGCTTGTCATGGGCTTTTATTGTACAGTAGAGACAAATTTGTAGAGGACCCTCCTCTTGCAGATGTTGAGCATAAGGCCCATTCTCTTGAGATGCCTCAGTGAATGCCTTTTTGATGACTTGGAGTTGGTCTTCAAAAATGCACAAGATGCACCTGAGTACTATGGCTTGCTGAGTGAGCTTGGTATGTGTTTGATTTTGGACTGGGGGGGGATGGCGATGTAAATTTAACAGTAGCCCATTTCTTCCTGTCAATCAGATCCACTCTGGTGGGAGGCTCGTCAGACCAGAGATGCTGCTTTCCGGCATGTTTGATTGAGAAAAGTGTTATGATCCTGTTCATTTTTAATGGCTTAAAATGAGACCACTTCATTCATTGAATCTATGTTTGCTTTTAAAGCAGTCCTACCAATCGCAATCCTCATTTCCCAGATGGACTTTGGGTCTCACAATCTACCTTGTTACGATCTTGCACTTTATCGATTACAGTACCTGTACTACACTCTTTTGGTATATTTTACACTCTATTTTGCATTCTTAATGTTTTACTTTTTTCTACCTGATTTGTTATAATTTGATCTGCATAAACCGTA
Organism: Hypanus sabinus; assembly: GCF_030144855.1. NCBI lineage: Eukaryota > Metazoa > Chordata > Chondrichthyes > Myliobatiformes > Dasyatidae > Hypanus > Hypanus sabinus. The sequence continues at coordinate 105,917,310 of NC_082718.1, forward strand.
TTCAAGACAAACTTTCACTGTATCTTGGTGCTAGTGACAATAATAAACCAATACTGACTTATTCTTTCTCATATCCCCATTAAATGCCCTGATTGTTCTACATCCACTTTCACCAGGAATAATTTATAGTGGTCAGTTTGAGATGTAGAAGGAAACCACAGAACTTAAGGACCAAATCCAGGTGGCTAGAGATGTGAAGTAACAGTACTTCAACTGTACCATGATGTCTCCCACCTGTTGGTGAAGATTGTGACACAGATCTAGGATTAGAGGGACAGATTAATTACCATATTGTGCTGGTTCTGTGTTGAGGTGAATGACAGTATCATGAGGCATTCATTTATCCCATGGGTGATTAGCTCGCACTGCTCCAATTATTCCAAAAAACCTCAAAGCCACTTATGACTTCCATCGTCAAGGACCCCCACCACCCAGGCCATGTTCCCTTCACACTGCTGCTTTTGGGAAGAAGGTACAGGAGCCTTGGGTCCCATACCACCAGGACCAGGAATAGTTATTACCCTACAAGCATGACTTCAATCACCTCAATTCTCAACAGAGTCTACAACCTATGGACTTACTTTTAAGGACTCTACAACTCATCTTCTCACTATTATTTATTTGTTTGTTTGTATTTGCACAATTTGTCTTCTTTTGTACATTGGTTGTTTGCCAGTCTTTGTGCATAGGTTTTCATTGATTCTATTGTGTTTCTTTCTTCTACTGTGAATGCCTGCAGGAAAATGAATTTCAGGGTTGTATATGGTGACATTGGTGTACTTTGATAATAAACTTACCCTGAACTTTGAAGTTACTATTGTAGGTAATTAGCTGGATCACAGCAAAGTCGCAGAAATAGCAGAGAGACAGTGACCCAGATAATCCGTCTCTAATGGTGCTGTTTGAATGTTAAAGACTGGCATATTAGTGAGGAACATTGCCTTGCTCTTACCTCGAGAGTGCTGTGTCTTTAATACCTGTGCAAAAAGGCAGATAGGACCTCACTTTAATCTCTTCCTGAAAGGTGCACTCCTGCTCTTGTCTCATTCAAGGACTAGGACCTTTTGGCCAGGGATTTTGTATTTAGAAGCCAATGGGTTCCAGAACTGTTCAATAAATTGTAAGGCTGACAAATACAGAGGTAAATGGCTGAGAGGCTGCAGCTTCTCTGTCTGCCCCTGTGGTTCAGGTGTGTGTCAAGCCCCGTGGAACCAAGTGGGTGAAGAGAGAACCCTTTAGCCAATATTTCTGACTCAAAAAAATGAATAATGACTTATTTATCTCTGCAGGACTCAGAAAACAAAACAGCGATTGCTCTTACCCATGGACATAACACATTTTCCCACAGGTCACATGGCAAACGCAGAAGGGGGACCCAGACATAATCAGAGTTATGATGAGGCCAAGCGAGGAGCTTTGATCTGAAACATTAACTCTGCTGCTCTTTTTGCAGATGCTGTCTGGCCTGCCGAGTATTTGCAGCATTTTCTGTTTGTATGTTTATTTTACATTTCCAACATGTGCAGACTGGTTTTTTTTTGTATTCTCATTTCCTGAGGAAACCTTGCACTGTTTGACACCAACACACGCAAAATGCTGGAGGAACTCAGCAGGTCAAAAAATTATTAACAAGTGGCATTTCGGGCCAAGACCCTTCATCAGGACTGGAAAGGAATGGAGAAGAAGCCAGAACAAGAAGATGAGGGGAGGGGAAGGAGGTCAAGCTGGCAGGTGATGGGTGAAGTCAGGTGAGGGGGAAGATAGCTGGGTGGGGGAGGGAGATGAAGTGAGGAGCTGGGAGGTGATAGATGGGAAAGGTAAAAGGCTGAAGAAGAAGGAATCTCGTAGGGGAGGAGAGTGGTCCATGGAAAAATGGGAAGGATGTAGGCCACCAGTGTGAGATGAAAGGGAGGAGAGGAGAAGAGAAGGAACAAGAGGGGAGCCAGAATGAGGAGTGGAAAAAGATAGAAAAGGGAGGAGGGAAAAAAATATCCAACTTTGGAGAGATCAATGTTCATGCCATCAGGTTGGAAGCTACCTAGACAGAAGATGAGGTGTTGCTCCTCCACCCTGAGTTGTCTTGCCATGTTAGTAGAAGGGGCCATGGACCAGCATGTTGGCATTGGAATGGGGAGTGGAATTCAAATAGTTAGCCACCAGGAAATCCAGCTTGTTGCAGATTGAGCTAAGGTGCTTGACGAAGCAGTCCCCCAATCTACGTCAGGTTTCACCAGTGTGGAGAAGGCCCACCTGGAGCCCCCCCCCCACCCACGGACTGGATAACAAGCAAAGACCCTGCCCACCCTTCACCAAGCAACAGTGTAAAAGATAATTTTCCCATTAAAAAATCATGAGCTGCTCATTGGCCAATTTGGGCAAGAATGATCCCTCAAATCACATCAGCAGCATAGAGACGTGGGTTGCTGTTAATGATTGGGCCTTAAGGCGTAGAAACTAGTTGTCACCTTTTCACACATTATGGATTGGCTGCTCTTCAAGACAAACTAATTGGCAGAGAAGCACTGTGGGATGCCTTGAAGTTGTGAAAGGTGTTTTTAAAATTACGTTCTTTTTTAACTCAGGATGAGAAATTGTTGCTGTGCTGTTGCTTGACAAATGACTTGAGCGACATATCACACCAACTCATATTTGATATGAAGGCTTGCTTAAAGTTTGAAATATGGAATTTTCCAAACTGCCAATCAAGAATAAAATGTCTGGTCTTGAAATATACAACCATTTTCTCGGACATGTTGTGAACTTTTTATGATATTCAGCCTACAGAGGTACACTCTGAACAATTGGCATCTGGGTCTAGTCCAGCGGCAGAGGCATTTCCAGGTACTTGTATTCCATCTGAGGAACCTCCAACCTGATGGCATGAACATTGATTTCTCTAACTTCCAATAATGCCCCTCCTCCCCTTCTTACTCCATCCCTGATTTATTTATTTTCCCCCTCCTTTTTTTTCTCTCTCTGCCCATCACTCTTTGCCTGTTCTCCATCTTCCTCTGGTGTTCACTTTCCCCTTTCTTTCTCCCTAGTCCTCCCGTCCCACGATCCCTTCCCTTCTCCAGCTCTGTATCCCTTTTGCCAATCACCTTTCCAGCTCTTAGCTTCACCCCACCCCCCCCCATCTTCTATCATTTCGCATTTCCCCCTCTCCCTCCCACTTTCAAATTTCTTACTATCTTTTCCTTCAGTTAGTCCTGACGAGGGGGTCTCGGCCCAAAACGTCGACAGTGCTTCTTCCTATAGATGCTGCCTGACCTGTTGCGTTCCACCAGCATTTTGTCTGTGTTCCTTGAATTTCCAGCATCTGCAGATTTCCTCATCTTTACTTGTACCAGAGTTCCTTTTAACTGCAGTTTCTTTTTCCCCTTGGGAATGCTGGAGCCACGGAAACAGAGTTTTTGGCCTACAAAGTCCACACTAACAACTAAGCAACATGCAAGATGCTGGAGGAACTTAATGGGGCAAGTAACATTCTTGGAGGATACTCCCTCCCTGTACTTACCTCTGTAACTGTTGGAAGGGTGACATCTGTCCCAACAGCAAGGCGTGAATATTGAATTTACCAGCTTCTTGTAAACTCTCTCTCCTCCCTCCTTCATATTTACCCTCTTCTTCCTACGTTGCTGATGCACCATCAATAACTCTCTCTGAGACGTGAAGGCAAGATATCGGCTTTTATTGACTGGAAGAAAGAACAAGCAGTAGTTGACCACCATACTACATCCTGGAGAATGAGGCCGGGCTCAGGCCTCAATCGCCTTTATACCGGGGTCTGTGGGAGGGGCCACAGGAGCAGTCAGCAGGGGGCGTGTCCAGACAGGTATATGTAGTTCACCACATTCACCCCCCCACCTTTGTTTTAAAAGAGAATCCCCATGGGGCAAAGTTTCTGACAAGTATATTCACAGGTTAAGTCTATCAGGTGGTCGAATCTGTCGCTGTGATCTACGTAGCATCGGCTGTGATTGCACAGGTGCCGGTGGTGATTGCACCGGAGATGGTGGTTGCGCTGGTTCCGGCCTAACTGGAGGTGTCAGCCCACTAGGCGTCAGTGATCCCTCATGCGTGTGCGAGACGCCCAGTATGGGAGTGTCATGAGGAGTCTGTGTAGGGCTTGGTGTGCACGGTGTCAGGTGGGTATACACCTTAGTGGGTACAGGGTTCATAGTTACCGTGGAGTGTTCGGGGTAGTGGTCTGCTGCTCCTGCGGGCGCCAGGTCACGGACAGAGACCGTGTCCTCCCGCCCATCAGGTAAGACCACGTAAGCATACTGGGGGTTCGCATGTAGAAGGTGAACCCTCTTGACCAGCGGGGAGTATTTAGTACTCCTCACATGTCTCCGGAGTAGCACCGGCCCTGGGGACGTCAGCCAAGCTGGTAGGGTGGTCCCGGTGGCAGACTTCCTGGGAAAAGAGAATAGGTGCTCGTGAGGGGTGGCATTGGTGGACGTACATAACAGGGAGCGGATAGAGTGGAGTGCCTCAGGGAGGACCTCCTGCCATCGAGAGACCAGCAACCCTTTTGACTTAAGAGCTAAAAGTGTGGCCTTCCACACCGTGGCATTCTCCCTCTCCACCTGTCCATTTCCCCGGGGATTATAACTCGTGGTCCGACTAGTAGCAATGCCCCTAGCCAGCAGGTACTGGCGCAGCTCGTCACTCATAAAGGAGGACCCTCTATCACTGTGGATATAGCAGGGATATCCGAACAGAGTGAAGAGCTGGCGCAGGGCTTTTATGACGGACGTGGTAGTGGTGTCGGGGCAGGGGATGGCAAAGGGGAACCACGAGTACACATTGATAATATTGAGAAAGTAGACATTGCGGTCGGTGGAGGGAAGTGGCCCCTTAAAGTCAATACTCAGTCGCTCAAAGGGGCGGGTGGCCTTGATAAGTTGCGCCTTTTCAGGAATGTAGAAGTGCAGTTTGCACTCAGCGCAGACTTGGCAGTCCCTGGTCATCATCCTGATGTCCTCAAGGGAGTATGGCAGGTTCCGGGCTTTCACGAAATGGTAGAATCGGGTGACCCCCGGGTGGCAAAGATGTGCATGGAGGGCGTATAGCTGGTCGAGCTGCCCCCCGGGATAGGGCATCAGGGGGCTCATTGAGTCTGCCAGGCCGGTACAGGATATCATAGTTGTAGGTGGAGAGTTCTATTCTCCACCGCAAAATTTTATCATTTTTGATAACCCCGCTGTTGGTTGCTGAACATGAACGCAACTGAATGCTGGTCGGTCAGCAAGGTGAACCTTTTGCCGGCGAGATAGTGCCTCCAGTGACTAATAGCTTCCACTATGGCCTGGGCTTCTTTCTCCTCTGCGGAGTGCTGAATTTCGGAGCCTTGGAGGGTGCGAGAAAAGAATGCTACTGGCCTGCCTGCCTGATTGAGGGTAGCAGCAAGCGCGAAATCAGAGGCGTCACTCTCTACTTGGAAGGGAATGGTCTCATCCACCGCATGCATCGTTGCTTTGGCAATGTCCCCTTTAATGCGGCTGAAGGCGGCCGTGCAGACCTCAGCAGAGAGGGGAAAAGTGGTAGACTTGACCGGGGGGGGGGGGGGGGGCGGACCTTGTCTGCATAATGGGGGACCCATTGGGCGTAATAGGAAAAGAAGCCCAGGCACCGTCTGAGGGCTTTGAGGGTGGTGGGAAGAGGGAGTTCTAACAGGGGGCGCATACGGTCGGGATCAGGACCAATGACCCCATTTTCCACAACATACCCAAGGATAGCGAGTCGGGTGGTTCCGAACACACACTTGTCCCTATTATAAGTAAGGTTCAGGGCTTTGGCCACTTGGAAAAATCGTTGGAGGTTGGTGTTGTGCAGAGCAGCCTCCAGCGTGTCGGTCGTCTCGATCGCCAAGCGTAAGGTAAGGTCAGCATTTTCCAGCAGCCGCTGGCGCACGTACACTGACCTGATCCCCGTAACAAAGGCGTCTCGTATGAGGAGCTCCGCATGCTGTTCCGCCATGAGAGTTTTTCAGTTGCAAGTTCGGACGAGTGTCTGCAGGGCTCGGAGAAACTCGGCGCTCGACTCTCCAGGCCGCTGTCGGCGCGTAGCTAAGCGATGTCTTGCGTAGACGGTGTTCACCGACCACAGGTACTGTCTTTTGAGGGCGTCCAGTGCCCCTTCGTAGGTCGACAGGTCTCTGATACGTGAGTAAACTTTCGGGGTGACCCTCGTGAGGAGAATTCTGTGCATAACAGCGGGTTCAGTTGCACTAACCTCCTCCAAGTACAATTGGAAGCATGCAAGCCAGAGTTCAAAGGCAAGAGCTGCTTCTGGGGCTTGGGGGTCCAAATCCAACTTTTCTGGACGTAAAATGCTTTCCATGTTTTAAAACTTCCAGTCAATAAAATTGATGCACCATCAATAACTCGCTCTAAGATGTAAAGGCGAGATATCGGCTTTTATTGACTGGAAGAAGGAACAAGCAGTGGTTGACCACCATACTACATCCTGCAGACTGAGAGGCCGGGCTCAGGCCTCAATCGCCTTTATACAGGGGTCTGTGGGAGGAGCCGCAGGAGGAGTCAGTAGAGGGGCGTGTCCAGACTGGTATATGTAGTTCACCACAGTGGTTATCTCAACTATACTGGGGTCTGTGGGAGGAGCCATGGTCAGTGGGAGGGGCCACAGGAGCGGTCAGCAGGGGGGCATGTCCAGACAGGTATATGTAGTTCACCACAGGGTCAGTGGGAGGAGACACAGGGTCAGTGGGAGGAGCCACAGGGGCAGTCGGAGGGGCCACAGGAGCAGTCAGCAGGGGCGTGTCCAGTCAGGTATATGTAGTTCACCACAGTTGCCCTGTTCCTTCAACCTCCCCCACCACTGCCATCTTCTTTCCCCATGTCTTTCTCTTGATTCCGTGCTCCATTTTCTTCTCCTATCAAATTCCATCACCTTCAGCCTTTTGGCACCTCCGCCTATCACTTCTCAGCTTCTGTTCTCCCCCTCCTCCAGCTGTCAGTCACCTCTTGTTCCACTCCTATCTTTCAGTCTTTTATCCAGACCATCTCCTTTCCATCCCTCTGTTCAGATGAAGGGACTTAACCCACAGTGCCTGGTGTCCATTTCCCTCTACAGATGCTGCATGACCTGCTGTGTTCCCTCAGTATCTTCTGTGTTGCTTCAGATGCCAGTATCTGTTGTCAAAGTTCGAAGTACAACTCCTACGTCTCCATCGACCATCAGGCATTCATATTCTCAAATCCCATTTTATGCCCCCCACATTCACCCGAGATTAAACTGCTCACCTACATACTTGGGATAAATTACCCACCAATCTGCTTGGCTTTATACTTGCTGTCTCACCGTTTTTTACACTATCCTTCTACCAACTTCTACATATCATAAGGCTTAGGAGCAGAATTATTCTGCTCTGCCATTCTATTATAGTTGATTTATTGTCCCTCGCAACCCCATTCTCCTGCCTTCTCCCCATAATCTTCGATATCCTGCCTTATCAAGAACCTGTGTTCCTCCACTTTAAATATACCCAATGACTTGACCTCCACAGCCACTGGGCCAATGAATTCCACAGATTTGCCAAGCCTTCAGAAGTGAGTGACCGCCTTTCAAAAAGCAATGACTGTGGGATTCAGCCTTAATCTTAGTTCAGCTGTGTGCCAAGAAGTCGTACTGATAAATAAAGGCGCCTTTATGAAAATTCAGCTCAGAGCTGATCTCTAAGATGTACAGGCTCCATAAGCAAAGGATGCACTAAATTTATAAGGAATCGTCATGTGCTTTTGCTCAGCATTCTGAGAATCTAAATTAGACTTTCAGTCAGCACTGAATTGTCTGTAATTGCTGAAAGGGTCTGCTAAAAATATCTGATCTTTCAGCAATAATGTCGAATTTCCGAAAGCTTTCACAAGATAGATTGATTATATGATGGAATGAATCATAAATGTCATGCATGCTGTCAGCACAGCTGCAAGCACAAAGCCTATTGAAAATAACAGGGAGCATGATACAATTGCTTGGCATAGACATCCATCTGTGAAATAAAAAGTTCTGTCCTAAAAATAGCGGAATTTACACACGAATTGATTGCTTCAGAAAGGGGCACAAGTTCAACTAGTGAGATACGCAAGATTATTGGCTGAAGGTGAGAGGAAAGCTAACCTTGGCTCGGGAGGTATCTCCTGGTGGAACTGGGATTCATCATGTTGGTTAATTCTCTGTATTAGTTGGATTGGTGCACTGCTACATAGCCAGCAGGTGGTTGGAAAGAGATAGCTCCGCTTCAAAGGGTAACACACTCTTTATTAGAAGCTTATTCATTCCCGTTTAATTCCAGGTATCCAAAGCTGTCACTTTAAAGATATGGATTAGCTCTTCTGTCAAAATTACTTTGACGTACAGTGAAATGGACAGTAAGGATTGTACTGGGCAGCCCACAAATGTCACCTCACCTTTTTTTTAAATGAGAGAGCTCAGTGTTGGTAGAGGTGCCATCTTTCAGGTGGAACCGAATTCCCTCTCAGGTGAAAGGACAAGATTTTGTGGGATTATTCATGGAGGAGCAGAGTAGATCCATTAGCGGTCAGTTCAGAACTAATGCCACTCCCAATTTCACAAAAGCAGATTAGCTCACGTTATTAACGTGATGTTCAAAATAAATTGCAATTTCTAAATTCCCTCCATAACACGATAGCTGAAGTTCTAAAAGCAGTTTGCTGATTTTTTCCCATTGTACTGCACATAAAAGAAAATATTTTTCACCTAACCACTGCTATTTTCCTTTAATAATTTATCACCTCTGAGTCATATTTTCCTCTCTTGATCTACAGACGTTAGCATTTACCCCTCTGTGGTACTCACAGAGTGAAACAAGCTTGTACTCTCTCAAACCTCAGTTCAGAACATTTCTTTATTTGGAAAGAAAACTGCGGGAAAAAAAACAAATCAGTTCCCTAATATGGAAATTCAAATCTAATAAATTTGCCCTTGAATACCAATGCATGTGTTTGTGATTTAGATTATGAACAGTTCTAGAAATGCCTGCGTCATAATCATCAATAAGGATGTTCATTGGCAATGTGGGGGCCTGTTGTGATGTGCACCCTACTTAAAATGAAATTTAACATTACCATTGCATCATCTTTTACATATAATCCAAACGTATCATCAAAATGAATTTTGCACTGGCGTTTACGAAGCTACTTTCACAGTTGGCCAGATGTATGGGCATTAAGAAGCAACTTAGAGAAAATGAGAGGTGGAGGGATTCAGAAAGATTTAGGGAGAGATCTCCAGGGATGAGCAGCCCAGTGAGTGAAGGAGCAGCCATCAATACAGACCAGCGCTATTAGGCCAGGATGGGAAAGCTAAAATGGAAACTGTTTGCCCCATCAATCACAAACGAGAATCCCAAAGGATACTTAACCCAAGAGAAAGGGGGCTTGAGAGAAGTTTAAAAAAGAGCTTAAATATCCAGATCAACAGATATCCAGATGTTTTTGTCCACAAAGGACTTAAGTAGGTATTAAAAAGAGGAGGCTGTGCTGTAGGAGGAGCACAAGTCAAATGAATGACATCATTGAAAATTACACAAATTAACATAGGACCTCAAAGATCGAGAGAATGAATGCATAGCTCAAAAAGTAGAGTGGGAAAGAACGTACCCTTTTCTAAAAGGCACCATTGCTTTCACTGGGATCAGCAGGAACTCCTGTTTATGGAATGGGCTCTAAATGCAATCTCGTGAGACCAGAGCCAAAATGGAAAAGATGAATAAGACCATAAGACATAGGAGCATAATTAGACCGTTCACCCCATCAAATCTGCTCCGCCATTCCATTACGGCTCATTTACTAACCCTCTCAGCCCCATTCTCCTGCCTTCTCCTGTAACCTTTGACACCCTTATTAATCAAGAACCTATCAACCTCTGCTTCAAGTATACCCAATGACATGGCCTCCATAGCCATCTGTGGCAATGAATTTCACAGACTCACCACCCTCTGGCTCAAGAAATTCCTCCTCATCTCTGTTCTAAAGGGACATCCTTGTATTCTGAGGCTGTATCCTCGGGTCCTAGAAACCCACATTATAGGAAACATCCTCTCCACATCCACTCTGTCTAGGCCTTTCAATATTCAATAGCTTTCAATGAGATTCCCCTCATACTTCCAAACTCTAGTGAGTACAGGCCCTGAGCCATCAAATACTCTTCATATGTTAAAATGAATGGAAAAGGCTTTAATCTAGTAAGATATCAAGTATTTGGTGCTGTGGCTAAGGGGGTTAGTGCAAAGGGATCTGGGGTCTACAAGAAAATTTTTAAAAATCTAAATATAAATGAGAAGGCTATGAATAGAATTACAGAGCAGCTGGGCATAATGAGTTAAACTATTTTCACAGGAATAAAAGGAGTGTCTGTAATAAAGCAGGGGAACTGGAGGGCATAATTTCCTGCAAGGAACCAGATGTAGTTAGGATTACTGAGACATTACTGAGCTAAAAAACAATGGAATTAAACAATGCAGATTGTGACATATTTCAGATAGAAATGGGAAAGGAGGGAATTGGAGAATTTGGAATTATTTCGAGATAACATCATGATGGAGAAAATTGCCTCAGCCATCTGCTAGACAGAAATAGAATTCAGATTGATTGAGAAAAAAAGATAATAAGCAATCAGTCAGAGTGGTTGGGCTTGTGTCAGACTACACACGATCGCAAGAAAATCAGAACAGGAGGAGACCCTGCCTTAACATTTAAAATGCTCATGGCTGATCTATGTTGGTCTAAACTCCTTTTCTGTGTAAGTCCAGGAACTGGCAAACAAATTAAACAAGTAATCAGAAATATTCCCTCATACCTACAATGACACTGACAGAGGACATTTGGCCCATAGGGTCCAAGACAGCTCTTACAGAAGTGATCCAATTCCTCCTCTCCTTAGGCCTGCAGTTCTACAAACTCCTCTCTCTTATATGTGGCCATTGATTACCTTTTGCCCCCTTTAGTCATTAACCGGCACCCAGGGCAATGTATCATCATCAATTTACCTGTAAGCATGCCTTTTGGACGTTGAAGGAAACTAGGAGAATGTGTAAACCCCCTGTAAGCAGTAGGATTGAACACCGATCCCTGGATCTGCAAGATAGCAGCACCAACTACAGTGCCATCGAAAAAGAATTATGAAGGATTTTAACATGCCAAAATTACTTAGCTAGAAGAGATGGGAAAAGCGAAAAGGGGAATGGATTTCCTGCACTGTGTCCAGGACTACATGCATCTCAATACAGAAGGATATCAGCAAGAGAGGATACAGTACTGGGCACTACATTGAGTTATGAAGAATAAACCAGAAGATTTTAAAAGCAGGCAAATATTTAAGATAATAACAACAACAATAGAATAATAATAATAACTTGCTTTACAATATTAATTGAAAGTGAGATAAGGATGGCAAAACAGAATAATGGATTGGCGCAGAGACAATTTTGAATGTGAAAAGTGAAATGGAATCCATTGTTAACAAAGAGACAACAATATGACAACAATAGGAAGCATTTGAAATAATGTTCAAGAGAACAATAAACACAAACCGCTAGAGGAACGCAGCAGGTCAGGCAACATCTATGGCCCAAATGTCGACCATTTAATCCTTTCCTGAGATGCTACCTGACTTGCTGAGTTCCTCCAGCATTTTGTATGTGTTGCTTTGGATTTCCAGCATCTGCAGAACCTCTTAGTTATAGAGTCGTAGAAAAGTACAGCACAGAAACAGGCCTTACAGACCATCTAGTCCACGCTGAACCATTTGATCTGAAGGACCATGGCCCTCCATACCCCTAACCAATCCAAACTTCTCTTAAACATTGAAACTGAGCTTGCTGGCACTTGTGCTGGCAGCTCGTTCCACACTCTCACCACCCTTTGGGGGAGGATGTTTCTCCTCATGCTCCTATCTACCCTCTCTTTGCACTTACCCTATCTTTACCCCTCATAACTTTGTATACCTGTATTAAATCTCTTCTCAAACTTCTATGTTCTAATGAATACAGTTCTAACCTATTCATTCTTTGCTTATAACTCAGGTCCTCCAGACTTGGCAACATCCTTGTAAATTTTCTCCATATTCTTTCAATCTCGTTTACTTCTTTCCTATAGGTAGGTGACCAAAACTGCACACAATACTCCACATTAGGCCTCGTCACCATCCTATACAACTTCATCATAAAATCCCAACTTCTGTACTCAGTACTTTGATCTATGAAGGCCAATGTGCCAAAGGCTTTCTTTATGACCCTACCTGTGACACCACTTTCAATGAATTATGGACCTGCGTTGCCAGATCCCTTTGTTCTACTGTAAGACCCACGCTGTTTGGTCCTGCTGAAGTACAACAGCTCACACTTGTCTGCATTAAATTCCATCCAGATCCCTCTGCAAGTCATGATAGCTTTCCTTACTGTCCATTACACCCCAATCCTGGTGTCATCTGCAAATTTATGGATCCAGTTAACCACGTTATCATTCAGATCATTGATATAGATGACAAACAACAAAGGGCATCCAGCACCGATCCCTGTGGTACTCCACTAGTCACAGGCCTCCAGTCGGAGAGCCAACCATCTACTACTATTCTTTTGCTTTTACCACAAAGCCACTGTCTAATACCTCATCTTGAATGCCGAGAGATTGAACCTTCTTGACCGACCTCCCATGCGGGATCTTGTCAAGTGCTTTGCTACAGTCCATCTTGGTAACATCCACAGCCTTGCCTTCACCCACTTGCTGGTAACTTCAGCAAAAAGCTATATAATATTGGTTAGACATGACCTACCTCGCACGAAGCCATGCTGACTGTCTTTAATCAGTCCATGTCCATTTAAATACTGATATATCTGGACCTTTAGAATACTTTCCAATAACTTTCTCACTACTGATGTCAAACTCACCGACCTATAATTTTCCTGTTTATTTTTAGAGCATTTCTTAAACAGTGGAACAACATTAGCCATCATCCAATCCTTTGGTACGTCACCTGCTGCTAAAGGTAATTCAAATATCTCTTCTAGAGCCCTGACAGTTTCCCTGCAGGGTCTGAGGGAACATCTTGTCAGGCCTTGGGGATTTATCCACCCTAACTTGCCTCAGGACAGCAAACACCTCCTCCTTGGTCATCTGTATAGGGTCCATGTAGTTGATACCGCTTCCCCTCACTTCCATCTCCTAAATGAATACAGATTAAAAAAAGTTAATTTAAGATCTCACCCATCTCTTTGGGCTCCATACATGGACTACAATTCTGATCTTCCAGAAGACCACTTTTGTCTCTTGCAATGCTTTTGCTCTTAACATATCTGTGGAATCCCTTCAGATTCTCCTTCACCTTGTCTGCCACCTTCTTTTAGACCTCCTGATTTCTTTTTTAGTGTTCCCTTGCATTTCTTATTCTTCACAAGCACCTCATTTGTTCCTACTTGCATATACAATACCTGTTTCCACCTACTTGTTTTTTTAACCAGGGCCTCAATATCTCTCGAAAACCAAGGTTCCCAACACTTCTTATCTTTACTTTTTATTCTGGCAGGTTTTGTATTTCAGAATTTCGCTTTTGAAGGCCTCTCGCTTACCAAGTACACTTTTACCAGAAAATAGCCGTCCCGGTCCACACTTGCCAGATCCTTACTGATACCATCAAAACTGACCTTTCTCCAGTTCAGAATCTCAACCCATGGACCAGACCTATCTTTTTGTATGTTTACTTTGAAGCTAATGGGATTGTGGTCACTGGATGCAAACCATTCCCCTACACAAACTTCTGTCACCTGCCCTGTCTCACTCCCTAATAACAGATGAAGTACTGACAACTCTCTCATTGGGACTTCAATGTACTGATGAAGGAAACTTTTCTGAACATATTTGACAAACTCTATCATATCTAGTCTCTTTACTGTATGGCAGTCCCAGTTGGAATGTGGAAAGTTAAAATCACCGACTATAACAACTTCATGTTTTTTGCAACAGTCTGCATTCTCTCTACAAGTGTGTTCCTCTAAATCCTTCGGATGGTTGGGCAGTCTGTAATATAGACCATTAACGTGGTAATATCTTTCTTTTTTCTGTATTTCACTAATAACACCTTACTAGATCTTCTGTCTATTCCGACTGAGCACCGCTATGACATTTTCCCTAACTAATAACTCCTCCTCACGTCCAAAACAGTGGAATCCTGGAATGTGAGTCTGCCAGTCCTGCAACCATGTCTCACTGATGTCATGATTCCAGGTGTTTATCAGGTTCAACCAAGTTCAGAAGAAACATAATCAGCTAAAAATCAAGAAAACAAGTGACAGCTATTGAGGAAACACTGGGGGTAAGTGAAGAAGTAAGCATTGGGGCTGTAAAGTGCAAGGAAGACCATGATAAAGGACAATACATACATAATAGAAATGTTCAAACAAATCGGAATAACAAGGAGAAACTGAAATTATTTGATGATAAAGTAAAACTGTAACATATTCTGTAGTCATATGAATAAAACAGTAAACTTGAAATCGGGTAAAACTACTATGCTTTGGATTGGGTTATACCAGCGGCTGCAAGGTGGAAGAAATATTAAATGATTGCTTTGCTTCAGAATTTATCAGAGAGACAGACCAGGTGGATATGACATCAGAAGATGGGATCAGAAATGACATAACTGGATTCGTGATAAAAACAGTAGAAATATTAAATAATCCAACCAAACACAAAGAAGATAAAACTCCTGGCTCATACTAATTACATTGATGTATTTTATAGGGAAGAGATGTCAGAGGCACTCACATTTCACCAGCATAATTCAAGTCATATTAAGAAAATTTGTAAAGGGTGGACAAGAATATAAACTGAGTTGGGAGTGGTTAGGTACTGGCAGAACATTCTTGGAGGACACTGATGCTGTGTTTTTGGATAGTGTGGCCAAGGACGTCAGTAATAGATGGACAGAAGTAGATTCTTGAATACTCTAATATCATTATTGTCAAGGATAGAGTGATTAACTTTCCTGAATTGAAGCTGATCCAATTTCTTAAAGGGCAACTGCACTCATGACCCAAGTCTGCAGTCACTTCTCCATTGAGACCAATAGATGGGTACTTTAAATACCTTAAAACAGGCAGTGACTAGTGGGGTACCGCAAGGCTCAGTGCTGGGACCCCAGTTGTTTACAATATATATTAATGATTTAGACGAGGGAATTAAATGCAGCATCTCCAAGTTTGCAGATGACATGAAGCTGGGCGGCGGTGTTAGCTGTGAGGAGGATGCTAAGAGGATGCAGGGTGACTTGGATAGGTTAGGTGAGTGGGCAAATTCATGGCAGATGCAATTTAATGTGGATAAATGTGAGGTTATCCACTTTGGTTGTAAGAACAGGAAAACAGATGATTATCTGAATGGTGGCCGATTAGGAAAAGGGAAGATGCAACGAGACCTGGGTGTCGTTGTACACCAGTCATTGAAGGTGGGCATGCAGGTACAGCAGGCGGTGAAAAAGGCAAATGGTATGTTGGCATTCATAGCAAAAGGATTTGAGTACAGGAGCAGGGAGGTTCTACTGCAGTTGTACAAGGCCTTGGTGAGACCGCACCTAGAATATTGTGTGCAGTTTTGGTCCCCTAATCTGAGGAAAGACATTCTTGCCATAGAGGGAGTACAGAGGAGGTTCACCAGATTGATTCCTGGGATGGCAGGACTTTCATATTAAGAAAGACTGGATCGACTAGGCTTATACTCATTGGAATTTAGAAGACTGAGGGGGGATATTATTGAAATGTATAAAATTCTAAAGGGATTGGACAGGCTAGATGCAGGAAGATTGTTTCCGATGTTGGGGAAGTCCAGAACAAGGGGTCACAGTTTAAGGATAAAGGGGAAGCCTTTTTAGGACCGAGATGAGGAAAAACTTCTTCACACAGAGAGTGGTGAATCTATGGAATTCTCTGCAACAGAAAACAGTTGAGGCCAGTTCGTTGGCTATATTTAAGAGGAAGTTAGATATGGCCCTTGTGGCTAAAGGGATCGGGGGTATGGAGAGAAAGCAGGTCCAGGGTTCTGAGTTGGATAATCAGCCATGATCATACTGAATGGTGGTGCAGGCTTGAAGGGCCAAATGGCCTATTCCGGCACCTATTTTCTATGTTTCTTTGTTTCTAAAACAATGTTGCTTACTGATATTCCCATGGCTGTGTCTGTGGATTTCAGCTGTAGCAGTCCTAAACTGGATTATATGATGATTCCCATTGGAGCTGGATGCAAAGAGTCACCACTTATCGGCACCATCTTGATCGCATTAGGAGTTGGTATGTCACTAAAGAGTCTGGCAACTTTCTACAGCTGTAGAGGGAGAGCACGCTTACTGTCTGGTATGGAGGGGTCACTGCACAGGATTGAAAAAAGCTGCAGAAAGTTGTAAACTCAGCCAGCTCCCTCACGGGCACTAGCCTCCCCAGCATTGAGAACACCTTCGAAAGGCAAAGCCTCAGGGAGGCGACAGTCATTATTAAGGACCCCCGTCAGCCAGGACATGCCTTCCTCTCATCGAAGGGGAGGTACAGGAGCCTAAAGACACACACTCAACATTGTAGAGACAGCTTCCTCCCCTCCAACATCAGATTTCTGAATAGTCAAAAAACTCATGAATGCTAAATCACTTTTTTTTGCTCTCCTTTTACATTAATTAATAAATTTCATTATTTATTTATTTGTTTGTTTCTACTGTTTTTATCATTAATCCAGTTATGTCATTTCTGATCCTATCTCCTGAGGTCCTATCCACATGGTCTGTATCTCTGGTAAATTCTGAAGCAAAGCAATCATTTTAAAAAATGATAATTTCTTATTAAGTACTCTCTGACTCTGGTGGTGTTGAAGAGTACTTACTGTAATTTTTCACACATGCCCATAGTTAACTGCTGCTAGCAGTAGATCATTCTCACAAGTGCATAACAACAATGTTCATGCACTGGCATGCACACCCATAGGTGACCCTCTGCTTGCGTGCACTCATGCTCCTACACATATGTAGACACTCGCAGGTCATGAGTGGTGTGAAGGGTCTCCACTATTTGTGCCATCATCTGGGGGCAGTGCCACTATCCCCAGGGCCTCTGTACCAATCACTCTATTCCTCAGAATCATGGATAAATCCTCTCATATTCTGTGGCTAATTGCAATATTTTTCCTTCAGCAGTAGAAATATGACATGTACAAGGCTCAGCCTATAATATTACCAAGCAGTGTTCCAAACTGCTGGCACAGGGAGGGATGTTCAGAGGAGAAGCAGTTTCATTGCTTCTCACTGAATTATAGAGTAAGCATTGCCAGAGAAGGGCAGGGGATAGAATTTCCATAAGCACAGACTTAATTCCCTGTTAAACGATGTATGTTGCTCAGAGGGATAAGTACTGTGCC
Organism: Hypanus sabinus; assembly: GCF_030144855.1. NCBI lineage: Eukaryota > Metazoa > Chordata > Chondrichthyes > Myliobatiformes > Dasyatidae > Hypanus > Hypanus sabinus. Next base: position 105,934,745 of record NC_082718.1, read on the forward strand.
TGCATTGTAACAATGTGGTAATGTCACAAATACACAGTTTGTAGCAGCAGCATGAAGTACTAATATAAGTTAAAAGCTCCGCTTTGCAGATAAACACCTCTTTTAATTGATGCTGGTATATAAACGCTCCATTTGTGATGTACATTGGATGAGGGCAGGATGCAGAAGTAACATAATTCAGAGCACTTTCAAGTACAAGGTCATATCATCCTCTGGGTCGGGTACATTTTCCAATCAATAATTAAAGTATCTGTTACCTCTTTCAGCTTCATTCCTCAAGTTCTCCTACCTCATGCATGGTGTTTTGATCATTAGTTTCTTATTTTTTTGGATAACGTACTAAAACATGTATTCAGGCCCAGACCCTAGTGATTACTGCTAGGAAACCAGGTTGTTTTGCTTTATCTAGGCCTATTTATCTTCTCTTTCTGACATTGTCTTCTCAGAATCACAGAGTCATTGGGACATTGACATAAATGCAGGCCTTTCACCTCATTGAGTCCAATCTGATTATTAACCCCCACCCTATCCACAAATCCCATTTTTTATTCTCATTTATTCTCATCACCTTCTCATTAGTTCCCCCACACCCCACCCCCCCAGATTTCTCCACTCACCAACAATTCGGGGAGCAAGTTCCAGACGTTAAGTAACTTAGCAAATATCTTTGGGATGTGGGGAGAAATTTTGGCCCTTGAAGAAATCCCACACATCATAGGGAGGATGGGCAAACTTCACATAGGCAATACCTGAGGCCTGATTTGAATCCAGATCTTTGGCCCTGTTGGATTCACCAATATGCTCCTCTTTTCTTCTCAGCAATCCCTTGCGTTCAAAGCTGAGTCATTACCACTCTGGTTATGTGGGTTCTGAAGAAGTTTAAGGGCCAAGGTAGGAACCTCAGGATTTCTTCAAACAGGGTTGGAAGTGGGCAAGTGGTTTGTGAGGTGGTCCACCCAATTTTACTATGCACACTGGGCTCTTGTTTATTCGTTTGAGATTCTCAGTGCCATACCAACTGTTCCTTCTTCATTGCAAGCCTTTGCAGTCAAGGGGTTCTCAGGAGTCAATGAAATTGAATTTGTTTAACGAGGCTTGTACACACCCTTGAGTCTTTTCCTCTGGACTTCTGGTAATCTCTTCCTGAAAGGCTCATTGTTATGCACCTCCTTCACTTCGCGTTACAGAAACCCATAACCAAAAGGAGAGACTGAGGGCAGACAAAGGAAAAAATCCTCGTATGCCCTTAAAAGCATTACAAAGTGCTTCAAATAAAACTAATTGCTTTTTGCAATAGAGTGAGTACAGATTGGAGGCTGGATAGAAGAGGAGTCTGGCTTTATTTTGTTCTGATGCAGAAAAATGGCAAAGAGTGTAAAACTAACTTGCAGATGTTGAAGTAAGCTCTGGACAGAACAGCACCCCCCGCCATGTTATTCTGTCATCAAGTACCAATCTATTTTTGGAAAAGAGTATAATAGACAATAGACAGTAGACAATAGGTGCAGGAGTAGGCCATTCAGCCCTTCTAGCCAGCACCGCCATTCACTGTGATCATGGCTGATCATACACAATCAGTACCCCGTTCCTGCCCTCTCCCCATAACCCTTGACCCCGCTATCTATAAGAGCTCTATCTAACTCTCTCTTGAATGCATCCAGAGACTTGGCCTCCACTGCCTTCTGGGGCAGAGCATTCCACTTATCTACCACTCTCTGGGTGAAAAAGTTTTTCAGCATCTCTGTTCTAAATGGCCTACCCCTTATTCTTAAACTGTGGCCTCTAGTTCTGGACTCACCCATCAGCAGGAACATGTTTCCTGCCTCCAGTATGTCCAATCCCTTAATAATCTTATATGTTTCAATCAGATCCCCTCTCATCCTTCTAAATTCCAGTGTATACAAGCCCAGTCGCTCTAATCTTTCAACATATGACAGTCCCGCCATTCCAGGAATTAACCTTGGGAACCTACGCTGCACTTCCTTAATAGCAAGAATGTCCTTCCTCGAATTTGGAGACCAAAATTGCACACAATACTCCAGATGGGGTCTCACCAGGGCCCTGTACAGATGCAGAAGGACCTCTTTACTCCTATACTCAATTCCACTTGTTATAAAGGCCAGCATGCCATTAGCTTTCTTCACTGCCTGCTGTACCTGCATGCTTGCTTTCATTGACTGATGTACAAGAACACCTAGATCTCGTTGTACTCCCCTTTACCTAACTTGACTCCACTTAGATAGTAATCTGCCTTCCTGTTCTTGCCACCAAAGTGGATAACCTCACATTTATCCACATTAAACTGCATCTGCCATACATTTGCCCACTCACCCAACCTGTCCAAGTCACCCTGCATTCTCATAACATCCTCCTGACATTTCACACTGCCACCCAGCTTTGTGTCATCAGCAAATTTGCTGATGTTTCTTTTAATCCCTTCATCTAAATCATAAGAGTCATGATGAAAGGTCTTGGCCTGTAACGTCGACTATGCTCTTTTCCATAGATGCTGCCTGGCCTGCTGAGCTCCTCCGGCATTTTGTGTGTGTTGCTTGGATTTCCAGCAGCTGCAGATTTTCTCCTGCCTGTGAATGGACCTATCTATCTTTCTGTTTTCCACCATTCACGTGGCAGGACAGTAGCATAGTGATGAGAATAACACTTTTACAGTGCCAGCAACCCATGTTTATTTCCTGTTGCTGTCTGTAAGGAATTTGTACATTCTCCACATAACTATGTGGGTTTCCTCCGGGTTTTCCGGTTTCCTCCCACATCCCAAAGACACACGGGTTAGTAGGTTAGTTGACCACGTTGGTGTAATTGTGCCGCATCTCTAAATAAATAAAATAATAAATAAAGGCTATCATAGCAGAATTTTGCTTTGAAAGGAAAAGACTAAGGCATGGAAAGCCAGCCTTATCAGTGAAGGGGATGAGAGAGGTCAGGCAAAATGATAATTCCAAAAGCTGAAGAAGAACAGTATGGTGACTTTCTGTTTCTGCCTCAAGTTTCCATATCTCTGCTTAAAAGTCTGAGAAAGTTCCAGATTGCAATAATATTAAATCTAATGACAAATTTATAATTATATTTGGTACTTAACTTAAAATACCACTGATAATGTTGTCATTGAAAGTCTCACATCTTTTGTTGGAAAATGTCTATGTCAATATTGGCCCAGTATTTGTAATAATAACAATAATAATTGTAACTTTAAGAGCAGAAATAGCCTGAGTATAAAAAGAATAACCAGAGCAAGGGAGTTAAGGAAAAAGCTAAGGAAGTTTAAAATCTATACAAGATATGATCAGATACATGAAATAGATACATGAAACATGCCAGATGAAGAAAACAGGATTATCAATTCAGGATCATTGAAACTAAATTCAATGCGCCAATGTCATCAATGCCAGCACAGAATTACCAACAAACACAGAGAAAATGAACTTTTGGTCTAATATCTGGTCAAAAAGGGTGATGCACAATCGAGAAGCAAGCTGGATCAGGGAGGATAAAGAACGAGCACAAAGGATTGAAGATAAGCAGATACTTGAAGTTAAAATAGGTAATGCTGAAAGAGGTTATTAAAAATACCCACAAATGGAAAGTACTGGAAGAGATAATATTCATAATTATTGGTATAAAAATGTAATTGCCTTCATTTGGACCTATTAATGCAATCAACAATTTTCTTTAAAATTCTGAAAAATTGCCTGTATTTTTGACAGAAGGTAAATCATATCTCTTACCGAAAGGTGAAACCACAAATGACCCATCAAAATATCGTCCAAATCAAGCCCGGTAGGAAAGCAGAAATCTTTCATGAACTGAAATGATGAATTTCAGAAAACAATATGTACATTCGAATGTGCTTAGATTAACACCACCTAGGACAGAAGGGGGGAGAGGAATAACAGACATTAAAATCTACACAACAGTCAGATAAGACATCTGAGGATATACTTTCATCAACAAAAACAGGAATCAACACTCCATGCAAGCATATGCAATTCTGATAAGAGGTACACACCACTAAATTTAAATGGAAACACAATGGAAATGGAAAAATTAAGACATTATCGCTATTGAAGAAAAAGTTAACCAATGGAAGAGCACGACCCTTCGTGGAAGACATCTCCACAATTTAAGCAGACTAAATATTGACAAGGAAGCTTGGAATGTCTGGCTCAGATTTGGAGACCTGTTCCCAGAAACAGAAGGGTTCATTGTGGCAAATCTGGATCAAATGGATAACACAAAAAAATCAGAAATACAAGACCAACAAATTCAAGATGATAAATGTAGAAAATGCCAAGAACAAACAGATACAATCCCACATATTACAGGATCCTGTAGCAGTTTAACTCAATCTGATTACTTACACAGGCACAATTGAGTGGCAAGCATCATCTTGCTTTAAAATACAAACTTATAAAAGAAATCACACCTTACTATAAATATAACTCTGATCCAGTTTTAGAGTCAGAATACTACAAATTATATTATGACTGATCAGTTATTACAGATAAGACAATCCATAATAACTGTCTGTATATAATAACACAGGATAAACAAGCAAGAACAACTTGTTTAATAGATATAGCCATTCCAAATGCACATAACTTACAGAAATTAATAAGTGAGAAATACCAGAAATATGCTGTATTAAAAGAGGACATTGAAAGACTATGGAACATGAACAAGGTATACATTGTTCCGATAGTAATATCTACAACTGGTATTATCCCAAAGTCACTACACAATAGCATAAAACAACTAGAGCTAGATGGCAATATCTAAGTAAATCTTCAGAAAGGCATAATACTTAACGCACTAAAATAGTCCGAAAGTTTCTAGCAACTGAGAAATGAGTGGCTTGTCTATGCCCATACCATAGATTTTACCAGCATGTTAGTGGACACTGTTGTTGCTGTTCTTTAAATTCAGAGGAGCCACTGGTGTATGAACATGTGTGAAATGGAAACCTTACAGCTGGTAAAACCCTGTTTCTGCACAGGACAGTGTTGCAGACTTTGCAGACAGAATCATCATACATTTATTGATATATTGTAAATTTCAACTATTTATGCTTTTCCAAAAACCAACTGAACTTATTGGGTCAGATCCTGATGCAGGGTCTTGTTCTAAAACGTCAACCTTCCCTCTGCCCCTGCAGATGCTGCTTGGCCTGCTGAGTTCCTCCAGCAAGTTGCCTTTTTGCTTGTCACTTATGTCCTCTTGTGCGCTTTATTATTGCTTTGTAATCATAACATTAAATTAGAAGGTTTTAAAATTTTCATTCTAGTTCTGATCGTTAACATTCATTCCACACAAAGGGAAATATGTCTGAAATACATTGCTTCTTTTCTCTCTGTATTTCTGCCTGTGACTGGTGGATCTACAACTTGTTCTGTCCCCTGAAGATATAAAATCTGCACTGACTTTGTTAAAAGAGAATGTCTGTACACTGGGAGTCACTACAACAGTGTGAGCTCCTTTGCTTGAGGTGTGCATTAAGCTCAATCACACAATCATTGACTGCCATATCTTAAATAACAGAGCCAGTTGAGTATATTAGTGTCATAGTTTGAGAAATAGCAATGATTACAAGTAGCTTTAGACAATTTTTTGTGAGGAAAAAGCAATTTCAGGAGTGGATTGGTTCTTTCCATTAATCCTGTTACCAAACTGAAGCGATTTCATGTTGGATGATGATCATTCTGTCTTTGACTCTCAGTCATTTCATGCGGACATAGTAAATGTCTCCTTGCATGTCAGTTAGTGTGTGTACTCCAAAGGTCATCACCTTGTTGCGGTGAAGAGGCTAGTGAGCTCCTGAGATCAGGAGAGTGATGCCGCCTGGAGCTCAGCTCCTGGTAGGGTCGCCATTGGAAGTCAGATCAAGGGCGAGGTTGCAGACAGAGCGATATGACTTCGACCTCGGCAGTGGAGCTGGCGGAAGATGGTGACCTATCACAACGTCAGTGAACATATAAACACAAGAAAATGAGCAGGTGCTGGGAATCCAAGCAACACAAACGCTGGGGGGACTTAGCAGGCCAGGCAGCATCTGTGGAAAAGGGTAAACAGTTGACGTTTTGGGCCGACCCTTCAGCAGAAATGAGGACGAAAGCTGCAGCAGTGAAGGGACCCCAGTCATCACGCATTCCATTCCACTGGACCCTGACCCTGATCTGTCAAGGGCCTTGTGTAGCTCCCCCTGCATCAGCTTCCCCATGTTAGACAAAGTCAGACACAAGCGGCCCCTTGTTGGAAATAACCTCTTAAGAGAAAATCAGACTTGTCTTGAGTGAAAGCACTACTACTGGTGTGTTTATTCATTTTGTGCCTGCACACGTCATAAACCAGTGGATGTTGTGTACTTGGATTTTCATAATGCCTTCACAAGGTGTCGCACGTGAGGTTGCTTGACAAGGTACAAGCCCTTGGTATTACAGGGAAGATTCTAGCATGGATAAAGCAGTAGCTGACTGGCAGGAGGCAAAGAGTGGGAATTAAGGGAACCTTTTCTAACTGTCTGCCGGTGATCCAGAGGGTCTATGTTGGAACTGATTCTTTTTACGTTATATGTCAATGGTTTGCATGATGAATTTGATGGCTTTGTTGAAAAGTTTGCAGACGATATGAACATAAGTGGAGGGGCAGGTAGTTTTGAGGAAGTAGGTAGACTATAGAAGGGCTTAGACAGATAAGGAGAATTGGCTAAGTAAAGGCAGGTGGAATACAGTCAGGAAGTGTATGGTCATATGCTTTGGTAGAAGAAATGAAAGGGTTAACTATTTTCTAAATGGGGACAAAAATTAAAAATCTGAGGCACAAAGGGATTTGGGAGTCCTTGCGCAGGATTCCCTAAAGGTTAGTTTGCAGGTTGAGTCTGTGGTGAGGAAGACAAATGCAATGTTAGCAATTATTTCAAGAGAACTAGAATATAAAAGCAAGGATGTAATGCTGAAATTTTATGAAGCCCTGGTGAGGCCTCACTAGGAGTATTGTGAGCAGTTTTGGGCCCTTATCTTAGAAAGGATGTGCATGAAACTGGAGAGGGTTCAAAGGAGGTTCACAAAAGTAACTCCAAGTTGGAATAGCTTGTCATATGAAGAGTGTTTGATGGCTCTGGACCTGTATTCACTGGAACTTGGGAAATGAGGGCTGACCTCATTGAAGCCTATCGAATGGTGGAAGGCCTTGATAGAGTGGCTGTGGAGAGGATGTTTCCTATGGCGAGTTGTTTAGGACCAGAAGGCACAACCTCAGAATAGAGTGGCCTCCTTTTAGAATGGAGATGAGGAAGTACTTATCAGCCAGAGAGTGGTGAATCTGTGGAATTCATTGCCACAGGCAGCTGTGGAAGCCAAGTCTTTATGTGTATTGAAGGCAGAGATTGATAGATTCTTGATTAGTTAGAGCATGAAGAGATACAGGGGCAAGGCAGGGAATTGGGGCTGAGAAGAAAGGTGGATCAGCCATGATGAAATGGTGTAGTAGGCTCAATAGGCCAAATGGCCTAATTCTGCTCCTATATCTTATGGTCTGATGGTCTATACCAAGTGATAGCACGTAAGCAATGGACTAAGTGCTGGTAAATGAGATTAGTATAAATTGGGACACGATTGTTGGCATGAGTATGTTGGGTCCAATGACCTGTTTCCATGCTGTAGGACAAAGTAATTGTATGGCTCCATGCCTTCGTGTATTTAGCATTTTAATACCTCATATTCAGAACAAACCTCTGCCAAACATACAATGCTTTCCTGATTCCACTCAATGAAATGTGTCAAATTTCTAGTTTGCTTTCGACTCTCATCCAGAGGTTTAAAACCAGGACCTTTCAATGAGAGTCAAGAGAAAATCTGCAGATGCTGGAAACCCAAGCAACACACACAAGTTACTGAAGAAACTCAGCAAGCCAAGCAGATCCTTGCCCAAGGATCTCGACCCGAAATGTCGACTGTACTCTTTTCCATAGCTGCTGCCTTGGCTTTTGAGTTACTTCAGCATTTTGTGTGCGTTGCTCTCAATGAGAGAAATGTTTAATAGGAATGTTTTTTGCATCTTTAGTTCAGTGCAATGAGATTTTATATTTCAGACCTTACTGGGAAATGATGAGAGATTAAAAGTTAAATTAACTTTTAGGGCTAACCTTTCCAATGCAGTTTTTGATAATGCATTCATTTTCCATGATTTGGCATCTGTGGAAGTAATTGCCATTTGAAAGTGCAATGCTGCACTATTATTAAATAGAACAATTTGTAAGTTGCATTTATCTTTGAAGTTTAAGCAGCTCCTAAATTCATGTAGTTATCCTTCCACTCTACTGCAAGAGCTGGGGTTGCCGAGGAACTTTTGTCAATCAAGTCAACACCACTTACAACCAAATAATGAATGGAAATTTACAAATCCTGAGTCTGTTGGCTGAAATGTATAATAATGCATGACCAACAACAACATTCAATTTATATTCCCTATCAGATCCCATCTGCAAACCAAAATGCATTCACTTCTAGGTATGGATTGCATCAGCATACGTAGCCTGGTACTGAATGAGATATGAACTGCCATGATTCTCCTAATCAAGTTTGCATTCACGCTCTGGTATGAAAATCAGCAGGACTCCTAGTCAAACCCACATTAACCAAGAGGAATGAGTTGCAATGATTTCCCAACACAATTTACCAATTTACTGTCTCTCTGTTAGCTGATATGGGTTGGGAGGTAAATGTCCATGGTGTAGCATATTGCTTGGATTGCCAGCATCTGCAGATTGTCTCATGTTGACTAAACTTGAGCATTGTGTCTGACCATGAGGAGGAAAGCTTTGCGCTGCAAGAAACCACAAGTGATCTGGTTGGTGCGAATGGCAAGTCCCTCCTGTGGCCAACACTCCCAACAACTTTGGTTACTGATGGGGCAGGGGGTGGGGGAGTGGTTGGAGAATGCCAAGGAAAATCACAGGTCTCTGACACTGAGTCTGGCTTTATGACTCTGAAGGGAAGTGGGGAAAAGAGGTGAGCTGTGGTGATAGGGGATTCGTTGATTAGGGGAACAGAAAGGATGTTCTCTGGATGAGATAAGGTTATAATCTGTCTAAGATGCCTAATGGTAGGACCAGCCTTGTTGGGCTGAAGGTTTTGTATTACTGCACTATGACCCAGTGATGTGGCCTTTAAGGGTGTGGTAGTTATGCTAAAACTGAACCACCCCCATTAAAGTACAGCTTGAATCCTGCATTCATTTCCATTCACCACATCACAGGAATTATGTGATTATACTAGTCAGGATCTGGAGGGTATTATCAGGACTGGAATATTGTGCCCTTGCAGAGGGATTATATTGCTTATAAACAGAGAATGGCTGAGAAGAGATTTAAATGATGTGGATTAGTAAAGATTACTGATTAGTAAGGGTGTCAAAGGTTGCGGGGAGAAGGCAGGAGAATAGGGTTGAGAGGGAAAATAAGTCACCCATGACAGAATGGCGGAGCAGACTCAATTGGCCAAATATTCGATGGTGTTATGGATAAAATTATGAGTGGTTTATTTACTGTAAGCCGGCTGATAGTGTAGTGGTATCAGCACTGGACTTTGGGGCGAGAGGTCGAGAGTTCAAATCCAGCTGGCTCCCATTAAGAGCTGGTGATCTCTTAAAAAAACTCACCCAAAGCAGAAGGCAATGGCAAACCTCTGCTGTAACTTGCCTAGTATGTGATTTCCCAATGTGTCAGAACGGCATGAACAAAATTGTCCGGTACCTGGAAATAATTCCGGATGTGACATACCTACCTATAAGTGCCTCCTGCAGGAGGCACTTATTCTCCTTAATAGAGGGATGTTGAGTTGATGTAACAGGTTTTAAAAAAGGAAAGTGGAAATGAGGAGAAAACCTTTCAATCAGATTTTTGGAGTCTGCAACATACTGCCTAAAAGATAGAAATCCTTGGAATATCTTAAGATCCCTGGACAGTTACTTGAAGAATCTTGATTTGAAAGACCGTTGGTCCAGAGCTGGAAAGTAGGGTCAGGCAGGGTACAACCAACAGGTTGAATGGGCTCATTCTGTTTTGTAAATTTTCCATGACCTTGTGATCTAAATATATGCATATGTGCATAAGCTTAGCATGTCCTTAGTCACCAATTCTATCTTGCCCATTGATAACACTGAGCCCATATCCTGTGCAGCATTAAGACTTGCCTAATAATTAAAGGTGTACAAGATGATAAGAGGCATAGATCAAGAGGACATCTGGAGACTTTTTCCCAGGGCAGAAATGGTTAATACCAAGGGGCATAATTTTAAGGTGAGGGGAGGATGCCAGAGGTAGGTTTTTTACACACAGAGTGGTGGGTGTGTGGAGTGCCCTGCCAGGACTGGTGGGAGAGGCAGGTACATGTGAGACATCTAAGAAGATTTTAGATTGGCACATGAATGATAGAAAAATGGAGGGCTATGGAGGGATATAGAGTAGGTTAAAGCATTATGGGTTGAAGGTCCTGTACTGTGTAGTTATGTTCTATATTCTACATTAACTTAATCTACACAGAATCATCACTCAACTCTGCCCCTGTTTCATTTTCTAAGCCTGCAGAAATTTCTATTCCCTTTATTTCCAGGGTCAAGTCTTGCATAATACTTGAGACTGCTATCCCAACATCTTCCATGAGCAATATGATTCTGTATCAATGAGCTATTTTTAATCTTTGTAATCTTTGTAGTAAAGGATACATTGGGAAACTGTAGGCATAACTTGATAACATTTCACCTGTAAGTGACATACTTCACTATTAAACTAGAATCTAAAGTAAAGCCAATAACGTCGGCTTGGACAATAGTGAGTTAAAGCAGATTGGGAAATTTGATTGCAGGATGTGAGGATAAACAAATGTGGAAAACATTTTAACTATAATAATTTCATAATTCCTAACTTTCCATTGAGAAATAAAATTCCTCAAGAAAAATTAACCATCTCTGGTCAAACAATGTGCTTAAGGAAAGGATTAAATTAACAGAAGAGGCTTATAATGTCATGAAGGGTATTAAAACTGAGGATTTAGGGTTTTAGCTAAGCTGCAAATGATGACTAAAGCCTAAACGGAGAGAAAACAGAATATCAGAATAAGCTAACAAAATTAGACACCCAGCAGTCACTTTATCAGGTACACCTGATTATCTGCTCATTAAAGAAAATATCTAATCAGTCAATCGTGGGGCAGCAAATCAGTGCATAAAAGCATGCAGACATGTTCAGAGTTTCAGTTGTTGTTCAGACCAAGCATTAGAATGGAGAAGAAATATGATTTAAGTGACTTTGACTGTTGGCGTTGGACAGGTGGTTTGAGTATCTCAGAAACTGCTGATCTCCCGGGATTTTCATGCACAACAGTCTCCAGAGTTTACGGAGAATGGCGTGAGAAACATACAGTGAGTGGCGGTTCTGAGGATGAAACACCTGGTTAATGAGAGAGGTCAGAGGAGAATGGCCAGACTGTTACAAGCTGCCAGGAAGATGACAGGAACTCATATAAACACGTGTTACAGCAGTACAGAAGGCTCAACACATTGAAGCTTGAAGTAGGTGGGCTACAGCGGCAAAGCCCACAGACATACACAGTGGCTACTTTATCAGATAGAGGAGGCGCCTAACAAAGGTAATAGGTACCAAATGTGCATACAGATATTTTGTTAACCTCTACAACTACAGTAAAATCAGGCGCTAAGTAATTATAGGTCCCCTACAGGCACGTACAGAAGAAGTTATAATGGTATATAAGAAAATGTCTGAGGCAGGAACAGTATTTTTGTGTATCTTTACATTAGAAGAGATTTTATGGCTGAAGCAGTGGAAACCATAGGTGTGATGGGGTAATAAGTAATAATAAAAAGAACACTGAGGAACGTAACGTATTCTGATTTTCATTTCTTCTTGCCAAAGTGAATAATTTCACATTTTCCTAAATTATATTTCATCTGCCTCCCACACACCCACTCCCTTTGCGGATTCTAAAACCTAACAAATCCAGGCCTGAAGAATTGCTTCCTTTGTTCGTAGAAAGAATGGTTACAAGAGAGCATAGATTTAATAATCAATTATGAGATAGACCCAAAGGAGAAGGGGCATGGAACTGTGGACCTGACATCAATTATTGAATCCATTTCTAAGAAGGTGATTACAGGGAAATTATAAAATCATTATATTATTAGACATAGCCAGAATGGTTACATGAAGAAGAAATGGTTTCAAGCAATTCCTACAGAGATTTTTTGAGGACACAACTAATGGGGAACTAACACGTGGATACAGGCAAGAAATGCATCTAAGAAAAGAGTATAGTCGACGTTTTGGGCTGAAACCCTTTGGCAAGACCATCAGTCCCGCAGAAGGGTTTCAGCCCGAAATGTTAACTGTTTACTCTTTTCCATAGGTGCTGCCTGGTCTGTTGAGTTCCTCCAGCATTTTGTGGGTGTTGCTTGGATTTCCAGCATCTGCAGATTTTCCCTCTCCCTGGCTTTCTTGGAGGTAGAGACGGGAAAACTTTGTCCTACTGGCAAACATCACAATCTGTGAATAAACTGCACCATGAAAGATAATAAAGTATCAGAGAAAAGTTTCTGTATAAAATTGAATTTTGGAAATAATATATCAGTGCAGGAAGATGATTATGCTAAGGAATTGAAAACAATATGTGCAAATGGATCAATTATGGGACAGGACTGGATAAGGATCAGTGCAGGGTGAAATATTAAGGATTAGTGCATTAATGATGTAAAGTGATCAGGTATAGTGTATCAAGTTTGTGGATAACATAAAGCTAGTAGAGTCATTAGCAAGGGAGAGATTGGAGGAAACCTGCAAAGTGAATGGGCAAGTAGGTGGCAGGTGGATTATAATGTTGGGAAATGTGGGAATATTTACCTTGGTAGAAGCAGAGTAATCAATGGCCTTAAAATTCTAGTACATCCTGTCTAAATCATTAATGTGCTACCTAGTAAGCTGTTCCAAGGTTTGGTTACTTGGTGAGAGGGGAAGTGTTGGCTGCATTAGTCAGCGGCCATTGGCCTATTTGGGTTGGGGAGGAGGTAGGCGTCAGTGAAGAGATGACAAGAGCCTTTGTTGCAGTGGTTGTGGAGGTGGAAAGTAGTCATGTGCCCAGGACAAGTGGTACAAATCATAAACACAAGAAATACTGGAGATTGTTGAGGATTACACACAAAATGCTGGAAGAACTCAGCAGGTCAGGTAGCATCCATGGAGAGGTATGATCACTCGGTGTTTTGGGCCAAGGCCCTTCATCGGGACTGGAGAGGAAAAAGGACGAAGCCAGAATATGAAGGTGGGTGGAGTGGAAGGAGTATGAACTGGCAGGTGATGGGTGAAACTAGGAGAGGAGGAAGGTGGGTGGGTGGGGATCTGAAGCGAAGGAGGAGCCTGGTATGAGAGGTCGGTGGATCATGGGGGAAAGGGAGGGAGGCAGGGCCTCAGAGGGAGTGGTACTGGTAGCTGAGCAGCACTGCCCGTGACTTCCAGGACTTGAAATCTAACTGTCCGAAGCTCTGCATTGAAACGCTGCATTGAGCAGATCAGGAGCGAGGAACATCCAGTGTCTCTGGAGATTTGTAATCTGCTGAGAGCTGCATGTGTGGCATTCAAGACCGGTGATTTTGAACTATACACGAAGTCTGGGTACAACCTACTTTAAGAGTGAAAAAACAATTCCAGTTGAAGTTAGAGATGGAATCAGATGCACATCAATTCTGACAGGGTTTGCAGACCATTACTTCCTATAAGGCAAAACATAATATCATGAATGGCTGTGATGCTTCACTCCCAGATATGCTCAACATCTTTCAAAGGGAGAATAAAGCTACACCTGTGTGGGGTGAAGCCTTGCAGGGTGTCAGGCCCTGACGGTGTATCTGGTAAGGCTCTGAAAGCCTGAGCCAGCCACTGGTGCAAGTGTTCAAGGACACGGTCAATCTCTCACTTCTGCACTCGGAGGCTCCCAGCTGCTTCAGAAGGGTGACAGTCATCCCAGGGCCCAGGAAGAGCAGGGAGAGCTACCTCAGAGATTATCGCCCAGTGACACTCGCATCCGCTGTGATGATGTGCTTTGAGAGACTGGTCATGTCCAGAATGAACTCCTGCCTAAGCAAGGTCCTGGGCTGCTGCAATTTGCCTATTGCTCAACAGGTCTACAGTGGTTTCAGCCTCTTTGGCTCTCCTCTTGGCCTTGGATCACCTGGACAATAACAATACATTATCTAAGTCAGGCTCAGTGTTCAACACACTCACACCCTTAGCTTTAATCAAAAAACTCCAGAAGCTGGGCCTCTGTATCTGTCTGCCACTGGATCCCTGACTTCCTCACTGGGAGACCACAGTCAGTGTGGAGCGGAAATAAAATCTCCTTGCTGACAGTCAACACTGGTGCTCCTGAAGGATGTGTGCTTTGCCCATTCTATTCTCCCTACACCGACGACTGTGTGGCTGGGCACGGCTCAAATGTCATCTATAAATTTGCCATTGTCACAAAGACTGTTGGCAGAATTTCAGGTGGTGACAAGGAGGTGTGAAGGAGTGAGATAGATCAGCTGGCTGATTGGTGTTGCAATAACAACCTTGCAGTCAACTCCAGTAAAACTAAGGAGTTGATTGTGGACTTCATGAAAGAGAAGTCAAGGGAACACACTCCAGTCCTCTTCGAGGGATCAGCAGTGGAAAGGGTGAACAATTTCAAGTTGCTCAATGTCAATATCTCAGAAGATCTTTCCTGGGTTCAATATATTGATGCAATTACAAAGAAGACACGACAGTAGCTATATTTCATTAGTATTTGAGGAGACCTAGTAAGTCATCAAAGACTCTTGCAAATTTCTACCGTAGAGAGCATTCTAACTGGTTAGATCACCGTCCAGTATAGAGGGACAACTGCACAGGATCAGAAAAAGCTGCAGAACGTTGTGAACTCTGCCAGCCCCATCATGGGCTCTAGTCTCCCCTGCATCGAGGACACTGAAGATGCGTGGAAACAAATATCCTTGAGGTGCATCAGTGTGAGCCGTCAGCAAGGAGGTTTTATTTCCGATCCACACAGACTGAGGTCTCCTGATGAGGAGGTCAAGGATCCAGTTACACAGGGATGTACAGAGGTCCAGGTTTTGGAGTTTGTTGATTAGAAATAAGGGAAATGAGCAATGCCTCAAAAAGGCAGCATCCATCATTAAGAACTTCCATCACTCAGACCGTGCCCTCTTCTCATTGCTACCATCAAGGATGGGGTACAGGAGATTGAAGACACACACTCAACATTTTAGGGACTGCTTCTTCCCCTCTGCTATCAGACTTCTGAATGGAAAATTAACCCATGCACATTTTAAAACAGAGATGCAGAGAAATTACATTAGTCATCACAACAGAGATGCAGAGAAATTACTTTAGTCAAAGGGTGGTAAATCTGTTGGATCAGTTGCCACGAGCAGCTGTGGAGGACAAGTCACCGGGTGCATTTAAGGCAGAGGTAGATAGGTTCTTGAGTAGCCAGGGCATCAAAGGGTATGGGGAGAAAGCAGGGGAGCGGGGATGACTGGACGAATTGGATCACCCTATGTCTGAATGGCGAAGCAGACTTGATGGGTCGAATGGCCTACTTCTGTTCCAATATCTTAAGATCTTATTCTACCTCAATATTTTTTCTTTAACTCTCTTATTGCATTGCTAATTTGATTTGATATTTTCAGATATATTTCGTATTGTAATTCATAATTTTTATTATGCATTGCGATGTACTGCTGCTGCAAAACAACAAATTTCATGGCGTATGCCAGTGATATTAAACCTGATTCTGATTCTGAGGTCTTCCCCCAGCCACCATTGCTCCATATCATGACATTTCTGGCACATTTTTCCTAATCCTTTGTCAGGGCAGTGTGGCATAGTCACCCCAAACTTGCTGGTACTTCACTGAAGTGGTCACTTAATGTCAGTACTCCAGTTCGACCTGGTGGCTCAATAATCCTCAGCCAATCCTTGCCTGCTGCCAGCATGTGTTCACTGTAAAGATGCCAGTCGGGGAGAATGCTATCTCTTTCCGCCATGGTGCACTAAGAACAGGAGCTTTTTAAGCACGCGACCCACAGTGAAGCATATGCACAAGCAGCTCAAATCCCCGGACCCTTGTGAGTGGTTGCACAGAGCAAATGAGCGTGTTACCTGGGGGAGGGGGAATCGTGTGAGATGCACAGAATTATCTCGCACCGTCCTTTTTGAAGTGGAAGTTCCCAGAGTGGCGTCAAGACGAAACGTGATTCAGCTGATCGGGGCGGCAAGGCAGATCAGGATCGGACCAGTCTCCTTCACATAACAGCACACTGTAGCTGTGGAGTGGGCTCAAGATCAGAGCTGAACCAATCCTGAAGAAAAGAAGTCCTTAAATATAACGCATGTATCAAACAAGGTGGAATCCCATCCATAGTCTAGATAAGGACTGTGTCCAGGACAGAGAAGCAGGCAGGAAAAATCATTGCAGACTCCACCCACTCAGCAAGCTGGTTTTTCCAAAAGCTCCCTTCTGGAAACTGTTACAGGGCTAATATTACAACAATTTCACACCATCTTCAAAGTTTCTTATCCGCAGGCAGTTAATCTGTTCAGCCATTCTAATTATCCCGCACCCACCTCTATTACCCCACCACTGCACTGTAAACACTTGAAACCACTTTTTATAATACAGTATTGTAAATAGCTGCTGGCTTTTATGTGTTTATGCATATTTTATTCCACATTCATATTCTAACCTCTAGCTTTAATTTTATATAATTATTCTTTATAATTGTTGAATGTTGTTGTTTTTTGTTGCACGTTGTGCCTGAGCAACACACCAGGGCAAATTTCTAATGAAAAATGAAGTTGATCGTTGATCCTTGACTGTATCTTGTTAATGTCGTCTTTCCTGGTTGAGGCCCAAGTTACTTCCCTCTTGAATATTCCCATTTCAGTAGTTGCAGCAACCATGTTAAACATGCAGTGCATGCCATTTGGCACCACTACTGAATGCCCAAATAGCCCCAATGCATGTAATTCAAACTCACACTTTGCTTTGTGCTCTCAGAAGCACTGGTCACACTCAGCAATTTAATTTGTACTTTGATTGGCACTGTATAAAATATGCCCTATGCAGCTGCTTTTCTAACCAGTAGCTTTTATTGAGTTATGCTACATATCGTCTTTTGATTTCTTAACCTCACAAAAATCATTGTATAGATATTAAACCATAAGAACGTAAGATAAAGGAACAGAATTAGGCTATTTGGCACATCAATCCTCTCCACTGCTTCATCAGGGCTGATCCATTTCCCCCTCTACCCCAGTTTCCTGACTTCTCCCCATATCGCTTCATCCCCTGACCAATCAAGAATCCGTCAAGCTCTGCCTTAAACATACATAAAGACTTGGCCTCCACAGCTGCCTGTGGCAAAAAATTCCACCAATTCACCACTCTCTGGCTAAAGAAATTCCTCCTCAGTGAACTCTGGTCTTAGATTCTCCCACCATAGGAAACATCCTCTCCACATCCACTCTATCAAGACATTTCACCATTCAGTCAGTTTCAAAGAGGTCATTCCTCATTCTCCTGAATTCTAGTGAATGCAGGCCCACAGCCATCAAACACTCTTTGTATGACAACCCATCCAATCTAGAATTGTGAATCTCCTTCGAACCTTCTCCAGTTTCAGCACATCCTTTCTAACATAAGGGTCCCAAAACCGCTCACAATACTCCAAGTGAGGCCTCACCAGAGCTTTATAAAATCTGAACATTACATCCTTGTTTTTATATTCTAGTCTTCTTGAAATGAATGCTAATATTGTATTTGCCTTCTTCACCACTGACTCAACCTGCAAATTAGGGAATCATGCACAAGGACTCCCGAATCCCTTTGCATCTCAGTTTTTTTGTATTTTCTCTCCATTTAGAAAATAGTCAACCCTTTCATTTTTTCTACCAAAGTGTATGACCCTACATTTCCTGCCACTCTATTCCATCTGCCACTTCTTTGCCTGTTCTCCTAATCTGTCCAAGTCCTTCTGCAGCCTCTGCATTTTCACAAAGCTACCTACCCCTCCACCTATCTTCATATCGTCTGCAACAACAAAGCCATCAATTCCATCATGCAAATCATTGACATATAGCGTAAAAAGAATCAGTCCCAACATAGACTCCCTGGATCACTGGCAGACGGTTAGAAAAGGCTCCTTTAATTCCCACTCTTTGCCTCCTGCCAATCAGCTATTGCTTTATCCATGCTAGAATCTTTCCTGTAATACCAAGGGCTTGTAGCTTATTAAACAGTCTCATGTGTGGCATCTTGTGAAAGGTCTTCTGAAAATCTAAGCACACAAGATCAACCGAATCTTCTTGCTTATTAATTCTTCAAAGAATTCCAACAGATTTGTCAGGGAAAATTTTCCGTTGATGAAACCATGCTGACGACAGCCTACTTTATCACGTGCCTCCAAGTACCCTGAGACCTCATACTTAATAATCGACTTTAATATCTTCCCAACTACTGACGTCAGACTGACTGGCCTATAGTCTTCTTTCCTTGCCTCTCTCCCTTCTTGAAGAGTGGAGTGACATTTCCAATCTTCCAGTCTTCTGGAACCGTTCTAGAATCTAATGATTCTGGAAAGATCATTACAAATGCCTCCATGATCTCTTCAGCCACCTCTTTCAGAACCCTGGGGTGCACACCATCTGATCTGGGTGACTTATCTACCTTCAGGCCTTTCAGTTTCCCAAGAACCTTCCCTCTAGTAATGGTAATTACACACACTTCATGTCCCATGACACCTGGAACTTCCACCATACAGCTAGTTTCTTCCACTGTGACTGATACATAGTACTTATTCAGTTCATCCGCTATTTTCTTGTCCCCCGTTACTAACTCTCCAGCACCAATATCCACTCTTTCCTCTCTTTTACACTGTATGTATCTGAAGAAACTTGTGGTATCCTATTTAATATTATTGGTGAGCTTACTTTTGTATTCCATCTTTACCTTCTTAATGACTTTTTTTGTTGCCTTCTGTTGCTTTTAAAAGCTTCCCAATCCTCTAACTTCCCATTAATTTTTGCTCATTTAGATGCCCTCTCTTTGGCTTTTATGTTGGCTTTGACTTTTCTTGCTAGCCACAGTTGTGTCAGCTTTCCTTTAGAATATTTCTTCCTCTTTGGGATGTATATATCCTCTGCCTTCCAAATTGCTTCTGGAGATTCCAGCCATTGCTGATCTACCATCATCCCTGCCAGTGTTCTTTTCCAATCAATTCTGGCCAACTCCTCTCTCACACCTCTGTAATTCCCCTTACTCCACCGTAATACTGATACATCTCACTTTAGCTTCTCCCTTTGAAACTTCAGGGTGAATTCAATCACATTATGATCACTTGCCCATAAGGATTCTTTTACCTTAAGCTCTCTAATCAATTCTGGTAATCAATAGGAAGGAAAAGTGCCCTATGATTATTCCCACTATTACTTCAATGTCCATGACATCAACGGGATGGGTCTAAAGAGGTAGCAAATATTTTCTACCTGAAGCCACTTCATCTCATATGCACTTATACCTTTGATTCTGCCAGAGTGACATGATAATCGGTCATCAGGCACAAAGAGACAGAGAGGAAAACTGTGACAAGTGCTGTCTTTAAGTGCTGAGAGCTGGCAGGAATGCCTAATCATACAGAAACCGATTGCATCTCTGAATCATCGCAATCCGTGCAGCTGAACTAGCAACTCCTTTGTTCTGAGCAGGCTCGGCATACGTCCTGGATTTCTAAGTCGTCCTTTTGCCACCTACAGGGTTTGCCTTTGCCTGCTGATGAAGAAGAGGGTTTTACCGAAGCACGGCTTTCTGCTCCATTGCCAAGACTGCCGAAGTTCAAAGGTGAAAGTTCAAAGTACATACATGTCACAATGTACTACCATAAGATTGCAGGCATTCAGTGTAGAACAAAGAACCACAGCATGGAGAACTACTACAATAAGAACAATAATAAATGCATACATAGATAAATAAAAATGTAGAGAGATAGATAAATAAATAAGTCAAGGTCAGCATTGGCCTGTGACCCAATCTGCCCTGTGAGCTGCACAGTGGCAAGGGTAATAAAGCCACTGTCTCACGTGGCCAGAGACACAGGTTCAATCCTAACTTTGGAAGGTGGAGGTTCGTGCATTCTCCATGGCTGTGTGGGTCTCTTCCAAGTATTCCAGTTTCCCCCCATATCCCACGTGGTTTGATAGGTTAACTGTGAGTCGTCCCTGGTGTGCAGCTGAGCTGTGCTATCTATGGTGGCAGAGATGATGGGAACATAGGCGGGGTAAAACTGAGAATACTGTAGGATCGGGCTGAAAGATTGGTTGGTTGGCCCGTTGGTTAGAAGGTCTGTTTCTCTGTTACTTCTCTCACTTCGACTCTGTGACTCCATGAGAATAAGCCGCGGAGTTCTGACTGTTGAAAAGATTCCCAGCGAAGCTCGGAATGAAGAATCTCTGGTAAGCCGGAGTCCATTGTCAGGATCTCCGCTACTGAGCTCAGTTGGATGTCGAGATATTGGTGTTAGGTTGCAGCAGGTAAGCGGAAGCCCAACACCCATAGGACCATGAGAGTTGGAGCAGAATTAGGCCATTTGGCCCATTGAGACTGCTCCTCCATTCTATCATGCTGATTTATTTTCCCTCTCAAGCCCTTTCTTTTGCCTTCTCCCTATAATCCCTAATGCCCTGACTAATCAACAACCTATTAACTTCTGCTTTAAACATACAGTACACAGTGATTTGGCCTCCACAGCCGTCTGTGGCAAAGAGTTGCATAGATTCACCACCCTCTGGCTAAAGAAATTCCTCCTCATATCTATTCTTTTTGAACATCTCTCCAACTGAGGCAGTCCTCTGGTTGTAGACTTCCCCTCTATCGGAAACATTCTCTCCATATCCACTCTATCTAGGCCTTTCAATATTCAATAGTTTTCACTGAGGTCCCTCTCATTCTTCTAAGCTAAAGCGAGTACAGTCCCAGAGTGATCAAATGATCCTCATATGTTAACCTTTTCATTCCCAAAATCATTCTCATAAACTTCCTCTGGATCCTCTACAATGCCAACACATCTTTTCTTAGATAAGGTCCCACAATTGCTCACAATACTCCAATTCCAGTCTGAACAATGCCTTGCAAAAGCTCAGCATTACATTCTTGTTAATGAATGTTAACATTACATATAACTTCCTTGCCACCAACTCGACCTGCAAGTTAACCTTCAGGAATCCTGCATGAGGTATCCCAAGTCCCTCTGCACCTCTGACTTTTGAATTTTCTCCCTGTTCAGAAAGTAGTCTGTGCCTTTATTCCTTCTATCAAAGTGCATGATCATACACTTCCCGACACTGTACTCCATCTGGAACTTCTTTGCCCATTCTCCAAATCTATCTATATCCTTCTGCAGGTTTCCTGCTTCCTCAGCACTGCTTACTCCTCCAACTAACTTCATATTGTCTGCAAATCTGGCCACAAAGCCATCAATTCCATCTTACAAATCATTGAAATATACCGTGAAAAGAAGCAGTCCCAACACACAACTCTGTGGAACTCTTAGTCACTGCCATCCTTATTCCACTCTTCGGCTCCTGACAGTTAGCTAATCTTGTATCCTTGCTAATATCTTTCCTGCAATATCATGGGCTCTTATTAAAAAACCTCATGTGTTGCACCTTGTCAAAGGCCTTTTGAAAATCTAAGTACACAACATTCACTGACTCTTTTGTCCATCCTGTCTGTTATTTCCTCAACGAATTCCAACAGATTTATAGAAACATAGAAAACCTACAGCACAATACAGGCCCTTCCAATGAGCACTGTGTGCCATTAATCAGCCCAATCCTTTGAGTATGGGAAAGTATCAAACTTTACCCATATCGTAGCGAGCTGTTCCTGCCCACAGTCCAAAGCTTCCACTCTTTCTCTCTCTCTCTACTGAAGATCCCAGCGGTCTGTCGCAGCTTATTATACTGATGTCATAGTCCTGCCTGATCCAAGCGTGTTTAAAGTTTCACCCACAGTATGACACAGTGGTCACATAACATTATGCATAGAGACATTTCTCCCTATTTCTTACTGGCAGATTTCTTACCCAGAGGCTGAGTGCCCATTTCCAGGTTCTCCAAATACAGAAACCAATCTCTAACATCCCTTTCAGGAACCTGTACATCTGCATGAGGTTCAAAACTTGCCTGGGTAGAGGCCAATTTCCTTTGGACAGCCCATCGTCCTGGAAATCTGCTTCGTGAATTCACACTCTACTGACTTTTAAATAGGGAGGTTAACAGTGATCCTAAGATCTGCGGAGAGTTCCACAAATCAACGACAATCTTACTTTTATATTCCATTCCTTCACAATAATACCAAACTTAGCATTTATTTTCCTAATTAATTTGCCGTACTTGTATGCTGACTTTCTGTCTCATAAGCTGGCACAGAGTGGAGCTAATATTTTCCTATTTTTCGCAATTTTTTGTTTATATTTTTTCTTACCAAATTAACCTTGTATAATTTAGCATGTCACTTTAACTGTCACTCTCTTTTCTACCTTCTAAATCCCATCCTCTGTACTCAGAGGAGTCGTCATCCGCAGGGACTCTTCACTCTCATGATTCATAAGATTCAGTGACATCAATATTTGGAAGACTAATTGCTTTCAATACACAGAGGATTTATCTTAATATTCAAAGGATTAGTCACTCTCTATAACTGGAGCACATTGCCTTCAATATGCCAATGCAGAAGTCGAGGTCTGAAGGCCGGGTTCCCAAGACTGCGAATCTCTGCAAGTCTGCTGGGGAAGTAGAAGGCGCAATGTCTGAGAATTCACGAGTCTGCTGGAGGCCGACGACGGCTTGCCCTGGGGTTTGAGGACTGTGTGCAGTATGTGTGTGCGTGGCTGGGTTGGCGAGTCCTGTTTTGCTGTTGTTGCTTTGTCACTTGGCGTGCCCTGTGTTGTTCCGCCAAGCACGGTGGGCCTGCTATGTTGGCACCGGAATGTATGGCCACACTTGCAGGCTGCCCCCAGCAAATCCTTGGCTGCATTAGTTGTTTGTGCATACGACACATTTCACTGTATGCTTCAATGTACAGGACATGTCATAATTAAATCTGAAGGCATTACCTTCTGCGCTTGAAGGCCGCCTAGGTTTCAGACTAATTGCCATTTGTTAGTAACACAACAGCATTGCCTCACATGCTGTTCCATTGCCGTTCTCTCCTCCATACGATACAAAGGCCAGTTTACCATTTACTTTCCTAAATGCTTTGCCAGAAAGAAAATGTTTTCTTTGTGTGCAACATGAACATTTTACTGTGAACATATCGGTTTTTCCTGAGTGCTCCAGGATCCACCCACACCTCAAACTGATGCAAGCTGGCAGGTTAATTGGCCACTGTGAATTGCCTCTAAGGTGAGTGGGGAGGGGGAGCTGAGAGGAATGTGGGGAGAATAAAATAACATAAAATGTGAACTTAATGGTTGGCGTGGATTCGACGGGCTGCAGGGTGTGTTTCCATGCCTAATCACACACGATTTAATGTCTCTGAGGCAAGTAAATTATTCCAGCACAAATTCAGTGCCATTTCGAAACATAGAAAACCTACAACACAATACAGGCCCTTCGGCCCACAAAGTTGTGCCAAACATGTCCCTAACCATAGAAATTACTAGGCTTACCTATAGCTCTCTATTTTACTAAGCTCCGTGTACCTATCCAGAAGTCTCTTAAAAGACCCTGTTGTATCCACCTCCCAAATGGCAGCCCGTTCCATGCACTCACCACTCTGTACCTACTCCCCAGCACCTTAAACCTGTGTCCTCTTGTGGCAACCATTTCAGCCCTGGGAAAAAGCCTCTGACTATCCACACGATCAATGCCTCTCATTTGTCCAAAACCAGTCCAATGTCCAGTGGGTAATCTCATAATACAAATTATTTCTATTTCAAATAATTGACAAAATGGTAAGAAGTTTCTTCTTATTAAGATAAAGCAAAATTTTTTGAAAAGGAATGTAAAAAGAAATTAAGAACAAATCTCATAATCAAGGCAAAGAGTTATCCTGCTAATAGTTTACTTGATTTCTAATCTTAATCACTGCTGTTCTGTCAACAAGAAACATGGCCAGACTATACAGAACAAATTCTCACAGACACTAAATACCAAATAAAGACATTGGTGTAAACTTCCCTCACTACAATAATAGAATATCAGCTTAGACACTGCTCTGTCACCCACTACCTTCTGACTCAGAGGCAAGAAAACTTTCAGTCAAGACCATCCTGTATCTCAATGGAGGCATTCATCTGTTTACTCCAGTCAAATCAGCAAAATGCTTAGAACCAGATGGAAGAATGTTTCATATAAATAATTATGTCTTTTTGCAATACATCTATCTAGTAGGGTGTGGGCAATATGGTTGTTGGCTCATTGCTGCCTTATTGCTATCGCTGGTTTCTTAGAACTTTACATTCCCCAATCAATATTTCAGCCAAGGCTGCCATCTTTAATGAAAAATTCTGGATTGCCCCATTTAGGAAGTCCTAATCACTCCAAGATATTGGTAAGACTGCGTCTGGAATATTATCTGTAATTCTGGTCACCATGCTAAAGAATCTAGAGAGGGTTCGGAGGGATGTTGCTGGGACTGGAGAGCTTGACTTATAAAATGAGACCTGATAGGCCACAACTGTTTTCACTGGAGTAAAAGAGGCTGAGAGGTGACCTTACAAAGTTTGTAAGATCATGAGGGGCATTGTCAAGGTGCACGGTCACTATCTTTTTCCCTAGGGTATGGAAGTCTAAAGCTCGAGGGCACAGGCTTAAGGTGAGAGGAGAAAATTTTATAGGGAACCTGAGGAGCAGCATTTCACATAAAAGGGTGGTGGGTGTACTGAATGAGAACCAGAGCAAAGGATGGAAGTTGGTGCAATTTCAATATCTGGAAGACTTTGGGACAGGGAGTTGGCAGGAGAGAGTAATGGTTAATGTGATAGTTTACAGCACTAGTGATCCGAGTTCAACTCCTGCCACTGTCTGTAAAGAGTTTGTACATTCTCCCCATGGCCACATGGATTTCCTCTGAGTGCAGCTGTTCCCCGCCACGTGCCAAAGACATACAAGTTAGGGTTACCGAGTTGTGGGCATGCTATATTGGTGACACATACGGGCTGCCCCCAGAGCATACTTAGACTGTGTAGGCTGTTGACACAAACAACACGTTTCCCTGTATCTTTTGATGTTTCAATGTACATGTGAGAAATAAAGAGAATCTCAAATCTTAATCTTCAATCAGTGATAGGGACAATTTAGAGGATGTGGGTAAGTGAGACTGGCTCATGAAGGCACCTTGGTCAACATGGAGGGGTTGGGCTGAAGGGCTTGCTTTCCTGCTGCATGAGTCCATGCCTGTAATTCAGCCCTCAGTCTTGCCACTGGAAATTAATGCCAGATTTTAAATTCTTCCTGCAGCTTACTATTGATGTCAGCCCCTTTAAGATGGAAGACGAACACATCTAGCTGCTTGTTATTCTACTTTGCAATTTGCTTGGATCTTTTAACATAGAATTCATATTCGTCACGTTGGACTGAGAGTCCATCTTGTCACTCCTCATTCAGCAGACTAGTAAGTTGTCGCAGGAAAGGGGACCCATTGTTTAATGTGTTTCCCGTACAGCCCCCTTCCCCCAAGCATGTCGCTCAGTGACTCATCAGTCCTTAATCCTTCCAATGAATGCCTGGGTTTGAACTGCAGGTACATCAGCTGCTTCCACTCCTGCAGCCTGACCAACAGCTCCCTGCTGATGACAGAGACGGGGATCGTTTACGTCAGCCTGCTTCTCGCTGAGCTACCTCATTGACAGCAGCATCCAGGTAGAAGCTTGCTACTTAATCAGGCGAGCAGGCAGTGCGTCAGGGCTACGGTGGCCTGCGATTGCACTGTGACCCAGAGAGCAGCACATACTTCACCCTTTCCTTTACTGCGACTGTCTATTTTTAGCTCTCCCCAGGCTGGCTGCAAATTGCTTATTATTCGCACTCTTTATGCTGCTCCGATCAATTTATGCACAACTCATTGCAGACGTATCACTGATTTCAAAAGCAGTGAAGCCCTGTAGGACGAGCTCTACTTTGCACACATCATTTCAGGCCGAGAGCTCATATCCTGTATGCTTTGCTCCCTACCTGTTTTTCCCATGTGACCTGCATCCACTAGGTCTCTCTCCATGCAGGCCACCAGTGAGAGACGAGAAGCCACGCTCCTGTGCAAGGTATTGCATGTCATTTAGAAGACGAACCTTATCATTTGTGTGCCCAATTCTTACTCAGCGTGGGAAGCTGATCATTAATGGAGAACCACGCTCACTCCACACCAAGTAAGTTGAGTGGAACTAGCTTCAGTGTTGGAGATTTGGGTTGAAGGTTGGTGGATGCAGTCTCGATTTCAACATTCCAGGGAAATCTGGATAGGTATACGGAAGGGAAGGATATGGAGGGTTATGGTCCAGGTGCAGGTCGTTGGGACTAGGCAGAGTAACAGTTCAGTATGGACTAGAGGGGCTGAAGGGCCTTTTTCTCTGCTCTAGTGCTCTATAACTCTGTGTAAAACTTTAAAACTCTGGCTAAACCACACTGGAGTATTACTTTCAATTTCCTGTTGCCCCATTTATAGGAAGGATGTGGAGGCTTTAGAGAGGGCGCAGAAGAGGCCCCCCTACACGCTGCCTGGATTAGAGAGCATGTCCTATGTGGAGAGACTGGGCAAACAAGAATTGTTTCTCAGGAGCAGTGGAGGACTTGCCAGAAGTTCGTAAGGCTCAGATATTGGCTGAGCAGCTGGTATAATTTCCCAGAGTCAGAATGTCCAATACAAGAGAGAATTTGTTCTAGGTGAAGGGAGGAGAGGGTGGTAAGTCCAAAGGAGAGGTGCAGAGCAGTTTTTTATCAGAGTGGTGGGTGTCTAGAATGCAATGCCTGAGATGGTGGTGGAGACAGATACCTCAGAGCTGTTTAAGAGATAGGCACATGAATTTGGAGGGATGGAGCGATATTGACTTTGTGTAGGTAGAAGGAATTAGTTTAGTTAGGTGTTTAATTAGTTTGGCACGACATTATGGGCTGAAGGGACTATTTCTGTGCTGTACCTTTCTATGTTCGAAGCTGTTCTGAGAGAAGCCATGGGTTTTCACTCCCTTCCAATGGCAATAGCCCTGAAATGGTCACTTTCAGCTAGTGAGAGTGTTGACGCAGAAATCAATCCAAAGGTAGGAAAGGGAGGCAGAGACCTCCCTGGGGAGGGGTCAGAGGAGCTTGTGTAGGCTTCAGTAAGACAGCTGAGTTATAAAGACTTCTTGGTTGGCCAAAGGACCGGTGTCTGTACTGTATAAAACTATCACAATGACTGTTCTCTCTTTATGTTATGTGCCATTGCTCTGCCTAAAATCAAAGTCCAATTAAAGCACAGACCGATTGGAAAATCAACAAACTGAAAATCTGAAATAAAACCTGGAAATGTTGGAAGTGCCCAGAAAGTCAGGCAGCATCTGTGGAAAGAGAAATTAAATTAACCTTACAGACATGTAACGTTTCGCTTTAGACAGGTGTTGTTTATACCTGGAGGCTTTTGGCTACAGTGCAGAGCTCTTAAAATTATGGGCATTTGCACAGGACACTCAAGAGATTACAGACACTTCCTTGCCATGTTCTTCTATCTTCAGGGAAATTACCATCATATAGGCTGTTCTTCAGAAGCACAAACAAATGTGCCCATTTGAGGAGCCTGCTCCCACCTCCCTTTCCTGTCATTAGAGATTTCACTCATTTCCTCACCAACACTCCTCTGCCTGGGTTTGTATTATGGTGTGGTAATTTAAGGGTTTTTCCAAATCCATTCTCTGGTTGGAGGAGCAACACCTGGGTAGCCTCCAACCTGACGGCATGATCATTGATTTCTCTACTTTCTGCTTCTCCTTCTCTCTTTTCCATTCCCCATTCTGGCTCCCTTCTTCCCTCTTCCCTTCTCCTTACCTGTCCTTCAACTTCATCTGGTGCTCTTCAGCCCTTTGCCTTTTCCATCACCTCCCAGATTCTCACTTTAACCCCTGCCTCTCCCACCCATCAAGGTGTGTGTTATTCTCCAGTAGAAATCGGACCAGAATCTAGGTGATAATAAATTTTATCATATGTATTTTCTCGTGTGTGACTAAAAGTATTAGAATCTGGTCACTAATCAATCTGCTGGAGGAACTCAACTTCTCAAGCAGCGTCTGTGGGAGATAAGGTAGCCCTGGTGACATTTCATATTGAAACCCTGCCAACTTGTCTGCATTAGATTCTGTCTGCCATTTTTTATCCCATTTTTTCAGTGGTCCAGATTCCATGGTAAGCTTTGGTAGCCTTCTTCACTGTGCACTCCATCCCCAAACTAGGTGTCATCCACAAATTTGCTGATCCTGTTTATGACATTATCATCCAGATCACTGATATAGATGACAAAGAACAATGGGCCCAGCACCAATCCCTGTGGCACTCCACTAGTCACAGGCCTCCACTCAGAGAGACAACCATCTACTACCACTCTCTGGCTTCTCCCACAGAGCCAATGTGTAATCCAACTTATTACCTCATCAAGCAAATGAACCTTCTTGACCAACCTCCCAT
Organism: Hypanus sabinus; assembly: GCF_030144855.1. Classification (NCBI taxonomy): domain Eukaryota; kingdom Metazoa; phylum Chordata; class Chondrichthyes; order Myliobatiformes; family Dasyatidae; genus Hypanus; species Hypanus sabinus. The sequence continues at coordinate 105,963,510 of NC_082718.1, forward strand.
GCAGGACCTTGTCAAAGGCTATTCTAAAGTCCATGTAGACAATGCCCACTGCCTTGCCTTCATCAACTTTCCTGGCAACTTCTTCAAAAGAAAACTCTCTCAGATTGGGTAGATAGAACCTACCATGCACAAAGCCATGTGGACTATCCCTAGTCAGTCCCTGTCTATCCAAATACTGATATATCCAGTCCCATCATTTGCGCAATTAATCTTCTTTTGTACATTGGCTGTTTGTCAGTCTTTGTTTATGTATAGTTTTTCATAAATTCTATTGTATTTCTTTAATTTTCTGTAAATGCCTACGGAAAATGAATCTCATGGTATCATATGCATACTTTATAATAAATATGCTTTGGCTTTGATTCATGTGATGACCTGGATAGCAGAAAGTGGACCAGAAGTGCTGATCTCAATGTATATGGCGGAGCAAGCTCAACGGGCCAGATGGCATACTCCTGCTCCGATTTCTAATGTTCTTTGTATACGTTCAAAAATTTTGGTTTGTCCCAAACCCAGGTTTGATCCTGACACCAGTGCTGTCTGTGTGGAGTTTGCACATCCTCCCTATGACCACTTGGATTTCCTCCAAGTGCTCGGATTTCTTCCCACATCCCTACGACACCGGCAAGGTGTAACTGACATGTTGACTGTGCAGATTGAGTAAGATGTGACACCAGGTTAGCTTTTCGAACAGCACGAAATTTTGATCCTTACTGAAATATAATGCCACTGCACATTCTAACTTGCTACACTAACCTGCAACCCTACACTGCACTTTGCTCTCCTGTCCCACTCCCCCGAGAGAGACTTTGGGAGAAAGCATACAGCTAATTGGAAAGGTATCTCTAACATTACAGATACTCAGTCAGTGAAGCCCAAAATTCTTGCAGATTAGTAGGCTAATTAGCTACTGCAAATTTCCTTTGGTTTACTGATCCATGGCAGAATGTGGGTGGACAGGGGTTTGTGTTTTTTACATTTGAATGGGCTCTTCTGGCCCTTTGAGACACACTTCCAGCAATCCTTGATTTAACATTAGCCTAATTATGGCACAATTCACAATGACTAATTAACCTACCAAATGGTACGTCTTTGGACTGTGGGAGGAAACTGGAGCACCCGGAGGAAACCCTCACAGTGACGGGGAGAACGTACAAACTCCATACAGGCAGCAGCAGGCATTGAACCCAAGTCGCCAGTACCGTAAAGCATTATGCTACCATGTGGGGAGGACAGATTGAGATAATAGTGTGGTAGTAATGTAAGTGTGTCTGTGAAGGTTGGTGTGGGCTTCATGGACCAAAGGACCTGTTTCTGTGCTGTATGTCTCTATGACTCTGGTACATCAGCTGTCTAAACCAGAGAAATGAACCAAGCATGTTGGTAGTTCATTCAGGTATCAAGTTTATCAATGAACAGTTTTTACCACCAGGTATTTCTGCAACTTCATTAAAAGTTAAAACAAGTAATATCTGTATTAGTTATGGGGAACGAAATAGAGTTTGGCATGTCACCAAAGAATGCAACAAATTTCTACACATGTACTGTCAAATGGAAAGCCTCAAAATGTACGTCCATGATTAAGGACACTCATCTCGCGGGACAAGCTGGCTTCTTTTTACCAGGGAGGAGGTACAGGAGCCCGGAGACACACACTCAATGTTTTACGAACAGCTTCTTCCCCTCCGCCATTAGATTTCTGAACAGACAATGAACCAACCCATGAACACTACTTTTGCTCTGTTATTGCAATACTTAGCAGAGGTTATTTTTTAGATATATTTCTTATTGTAATTTAGAGTACATTTTATGTATTTCACTGGACTGCTGCCACAGAGCAACAAGTCAGTGATAATGTATCTGAATGAGACTCTGAGCTGCTGCGTTCTGCTGGCTTTGCGCCAGACCGTGAAAAGTTACAAAGTGAATTGCTTTCAGGGCTGTTTTACTGAATATTTCGAATGAACTTACTCCAATTCAGACTGATGTAAAATTGAGCTTCAGGGGACAGTAAACCTGCTCATTGCTGCCGTGTTAATTTATTCCAATTGCCCTTGCTGTCCCTAAGGTAGTGTTCGTAATCATGGCGTGCGATCCCTGGAAGGTCCTGAATGGAACAAGTAACTGCAACGACAAACGTCTATAACAATATGGCTGAATTAAATCATTTCAATATTGTGGGTCCTTAATGTATTGAACATAGCACAAGCACCCCTCTCTTCACACTCTCTGGCAATTGCATAAAAACTAGCTCACGTTATCTATGAATACTTGTGTGGAAATCAATGGAATCAGGTTAACATTCAGTGGCTACCCTTCAGCTTCAGGAGATCCACTTTAATTTGTTCTCTAAATTGATTGGGTGTCCTTGCAAGTCAAGATGAAACCATTTGCCGTGACCTCCCTATGACATCAATAGGATGTAACTGAACTGTTTATATTTACTGTGCAGATTGAGTAAGATCTGGGAGCTGAGACCAGCTTAGCTTTGTACACAGACCAAAATTTAGATTCTAACTGAAATAAAATCTCATTGTACATTCGGACTTTTTCCAATAACTTGCAATCTTACCCTGCACTTTGCTCTCAGAATTATTCATCGTTCTCTCTCTCCATTGCCCCAGAAGCTTCTGGCAGAAAGTGGTCAGCTAACGGAAAAGTCATCTTTAGTATGTGAGATGGTTTCTTATCTGCTTAGTTTCGTTGAAGTTGCCTGCAATGAATTTCTCACTGTGAAGAAGGTCGAGGATTGTGGGTTAAAATGAACAGAAATGTACAGTTTGCTTGTTGAGGTGATGTTTCTTCCAGCAGGTAGATATGTTAACAATGAACAGTAATTGAAGGGAGTGATGTCACATACCTGGGTCTCCACCCAAGTAGAAACTCCAATTGCCAACTTAGGCAAGGGCCACTTCCACCTCAGTGACTTATATTAAGGGACCCTTCCTTACCTTCATCAAGCACAACAGCTATAAAACTGGCTACCACTTCTGCTTTTGCTGGCAGGTGGAGGCGTGCTTTAGGTGCCTGTTCCTTGACTTTATAACAAGGTGAAGTTGGGACTTGTGCAGGAGCGGGTGCAGTGAATTTGGAAGAGGCCTCCAAGTCAGTTTGTGCTATCAGTGCATCACTCACCACAATTATTTGGTCAATATGGCCATCTCTGAAACTTGGCTAAAGGACGGGTGCCATTGGGAGCTGAACGTCCAAGGGTACACGGTGTATCGGAAAGACAGGTTAGTAGACAGAGGGGGTGGTGTGGCCCTGAGTGTAAGAAATAATATTAAATCATTAGGAAGGGATGACACAGGATCGGAAGGTGTAGAACCTCTATGGGTTGAGTTAAGAAATGGCAAGGGTAAAATGGCAGTTGTACACAGGCCTCCAAACAGCAGCTGGGATGTGGATTACAAATTACAGCAGAAGATAGAACAGGCATGTCAGAAGGACAATGTAATGATAATCTTTGGGGATTTTAACATGAAAGTGGATTGGGAAAAACAGGCCAGTACTGGACCTCAAGAGAGAGAATTTGTAGAATGTCTAAGGGACAGCTTTTCAGAACAGCTTGTTGTTGAGCCCACTAGGGGATCGGCTGTACTGGACTGGGTGTTATCCAATGATCCGGAAGTGATAACTCTGAAAGGATCGTATTGATAATCTCCACATCTGCCTTTGGTAGTGTTATTCTCAACTCTTGACACATTCTACAAGTCACCATGGGACCTTTGTCAGAAATACATATTTACAATGCAGATACATTCAGAACACAGTTGTGTTCTCAGGTTATCGGGGATAATTGTCTTACATCCCACATCAGTCATTCTTAAACAAGTATTATTTTAAATCCCCTCCTGTAAATTATTTGCAAATCCACATTTAGACTCGCAAGTGAATTTATGCAAGCTTGTGAACATAGAATCCTTTCAGAAGGCTATGTGTTTTATTAGTGGTTTCTGAACCTGTGGATTGTAACACGGTAAAAATCAAGCTTCCATTACCTGTATTTATTTGGTAAACCATTGAAGCATCAACAATTACAGTTTTCTTGGCAGAAAATTACTGAATTTCATAGTTATATTCAGATACCTACATTGTCCATCTCTGCACATTAACTTTGGTCAAGGATCCAGAAAGGCTGATTCATATTCCTGCATTCATCTTAGGTGAGGAAAACGCTGTCAATTTAAGGAAAGTTCCTGTTAAAGTAACACCTTGATGGCAAATGGACAAATTAAAGGATCATGTGGAATTTGCTCATTCTCTCTGAGACCACGTCAGTTTCTTCCAGGAGCTCTGATTTCCTCTCACATCCCAAAGACAAGCATGTTGGAGAGTGAATTGGCTGCTGTAAATCACTCTGGGTTTGTAGGTGAGAGGCAGAATCTGGCAGGAGTCAGAGGGTGGGGATTGGTAGGGAGGTTAATGAGAATGTAAGGAGAATAATAAAATTGGTTTGGGATTAATATTAATGGGTGGTTGAGAGCCAGCACAGACTTGATGGGCTGAATGGCTCATTTCCATGCTGTATATCTTTTATGACTCTTTGACTTTATAACATGTATGTACAGCAAACAGTTTACTTTATCATTTCCTGTCAGAGTCACAGATAATCCTGTGCCTAGTGTCACTTGATGTATGTACAATGGTCTATGTATATAAGCTAATCTTATGCATTTGTATTTAATGTGTATTTTTATTGTGTTCTTCATGCTTATTGTGGTTTTTTTTTTGTGCATTGAATCCAAAGTAACAATCATTTTGTTCTCCTTTACATTTGTGTACTGATGAAGAAGCAATCTTGAAAGGCATGCAAGATGTTGGCATTTATTACAAGAATATTTGAGTACAAGAGTAAGCAGTGAGTCCAGAACCTGGAATATCTTGTGCACGTCTCATCGATCTCCCTACTCGAGAAATGATATACACGTGTTAGAGGGGGTGCAGCAAAGATTTGCCAGGTTGTTTCATGGGATGGAGGAGGTTATTGTTTAAGGAGAGATCGAGAAGACTGGGCCATAGAGTTTAGAAGGGTGAGAAACAGTCTCAATGAGACTGAACTGCTTACCATATGTGATTTATTTATTGCCAGTAGAGATGCTGAGAATCAGGAGGAGAGTATTAACATAAAGAGATGATGAACACACACAAAATGCTGGAGGCAGAATCTATGGAGAGGAATAAAGAGTCGACATTTTGGGCGAAGACCCTTCTGCAGGTCTGGAAAGGAAGGAGGAAGAGACCAGAATAAGAAGGTGAGGGGAGGGGAAGAAGTTACATGGGTGAGGGGGAAGTTGGGTTGGTAGGGGAATGGGGATGAAGTGAGAAGCTGGGAGGTGATAGGTGGAAGAGGTAAAGGGCTGAAGAAGAAGGAGAGGAGAGTGGACTATGGGAGAAAGGGAAGGAAGAGGGGCACCAGAGGGAGAAGAGAAGGGGTAAGAGGAGCCAGAATAAGGAATGGAAAAAGAGAAGGTGGAGGGAGGAGATATTACCAAAAGGCAGAGAACTCGATGTTCATGCAGTCAGGTTGGAGGCTACCTGGACAAAATATGAGGTGTTGCTCCTCCAACCTGAGAGTGGCCTCATCAGGGCAGCAGAGGAGGTCATGGACTGGCATGTTGGAATGGGAATGGGAAGTAGAATTTACTTGGGTGGCCAAAGCCTGCCTTTTGTGGAGGATGCCTTTTGAAGGGGGCTCAATGAAGGGGAATCACTGACGTAGAGGGGGCCACCCCAGGAGCACCAGATTGAGCAGAGAACCTCAGCTCTGATCATTCAGGACTCAGAAGAGATGTTACATTTCCACCTAGACAGTAACAAATCTTTGGAATTCGCTTCCAGAAAGGGCCATGGGGATCAGTCTGTTTTATGTTCAAAGTGGGAGATTTTGGGTGTGAAGGAAAACGAGGGATGTGGGCAGTGGTGCAGAAATGAAAGATCAACTAAGTACTTCATCAGTGCAAAGCAGGTGCACGGGGCTGAAGTGCTTACCCCCACTTCCGTTTTTCATTCCTTATATTCTTCTAGGTCAGGGGTCAGCAACCTTTACCACTGAAAGAGCCACTTGGACCCGTTTCCCACAGAAAAGAAAACACTGGGAGCCGCAAAACCCGTTTGACATTTAAAATGAAATAACACTGCATACAACGTTTTTTTTGCCTTTATGCTATGTATAAACAAACTATAATGTGTTGCATTTATGAAATTGATGAACTCCTGCAGAGAAAACGAAATTACATTTCTGCATGCAACAAAAACATTTTGAACTCCGAAAAAAAGACGTTGGGTTGAAAGTTACTTTTAAGTAAAATATTCAATGTCTATTTGAGTCCTTCTTGTATTTATGAAAAACGCCGAACTTAAATTTTCCGCCAGCAGCAAACCAAAAATAACGTCAGCCAGCTGTCAACCTGAAAAATAAAAGGACTATTTCACTGAACAATGAAAAAATATGAATATGAGTAAAATAATAGGCAATTAAAATATTTATCATACTTGGTTAATGGGATTTCTGCTCCTGGACCTCAGCGCACAGCGTCTGCACATCAGGGCTGTATGATGTCACCTTCATCTTTACACAGGATCGCAAGCTGTCATCTGTGAGGTTTTCAATATCACTCCATTTGTGTTTCTGAGCAAGAACGGCCTTCTGACGGGCAACATCTTCAAGGTCTGCTGTCAAGCGTCTAAACTTGGACACCCATATGTCTTTGTCGGCTATGTCGGCCAGTTCCATCTCAAGATCAGGTTGACTCACACCTGCCAATGCAGTCGTATTCAGTAGGGAAGGATCGATGCTTAAGGGAGTGACCGGGAAGGATAATGTGTTTTTTTCCTCTCTGAACTCACAGAAGCGTTTCCCAAACGATGTTTGCATTGCGATGATTGCAGAATGTAAATACTCCGAAATTATCATGTCGTGACCTTGTTTGAACTCTCTCAAATTGGGGAAGTGAGACAAAGTGCCTTTCTGTAAATCTCTGGCAAGCACTGTCAACTTGCGCTCGAATGCCAAAACATCCTCCAACATGTGCAGGGCTGTACGTCCTTTCCCCTGAAGAGCTGTGTTCAGCGTGTTCAGGTGCGCTGTCATGTCTACCATGAAGTGTAGCTTTTCCATCCACTCTGGCTGTTCCAGCTCAGGAAAGGTGAGCCCTTTGCTGCCCAGGAAAGTTTTCACTTCTTCCAGACACGCGACAAAGCGTTTCAGCACCTTCCGTCTGGACAGCCAGCGATAAAAACACGTTGTAGCGGTGTCAGTAAACTGCAGTCAAAGATAGCTTTATTCGAACTAAACAGCCTTGCTTTTCAGCTTCCCTCAACCCAGCCCCCATGGACGCAGATGCTGCAAAAGACGCGTACTCACAAACCCCCGTAGGCTATCTCCCTTAGCCGGAATGCTGGCTAATTGTGAGCCGTTTTATGATGTGGCAGGAAATGTGTCGCTACACTTAGGTTGTACAAGATCACCAGAATTACATTTCAAAAGCTAACAAACTAACATAAAATACATTTTAATTAAATACTGACCAATTATTTCCCAAAGCCACAGGGAGCCGCAGCACAGAGGTGAAAGAGCCACAAATGGCTCGGGAGCCGCAGGTTGCCGACCCCCGTTCTAGGTGTTAGCAAAATCTAACATACAACCGAGTAGCGACAGGAGGAATGAGGGAGGGCTCAGGATTTCAACGTCGTGGTGATTGGAGCTCGTCTGGCAGTGGTGAATAGCTTGCCATCAGAAGCAGGAACCCTGGCTGATTTTTTTTTGTCAGGACAGCTGCAAAGGATTGTGGACTCAGACAGTTCCATCCATCGTAGGCATGAAACTCTGCAACAGCGTGGGTATCTCAAGAAGGCACCATCCTTCACTAAAAACCCCCAACACCCAGAACGTGCCCTCTTCTAATTGCTCCCATCAGAAAAGAGGTACAGGAGCCTGAAGACACACGCTCAACGTTTTAGGGGCGTTTTCTTCCCCCCTGCCACCAGGTTTCTGAAAGGACCATAAACCCATGAACACTACACCACTTTTTGCAATACTTATTAATTTTTTATATCTTTATTATTGTAACTTAAGATAATTTTTATTTATTGTACTGTAACCGCTGCCACAAAACAACAAGGTATGCCAGAGATAATAAACCGGATTCTGGTCAGGGACTGGGGCCACTGCTGTTCCATGGCTGATAGTGCAGACCAGTCCTGAGCCAGGACAAGGCATGATATCATGCTGAATTTCCTCCCTCGTGCACGAATGCACTAGGGAGGAAAACCATCTGCTGGGCTGATTGGAAAGGAAATGGCAAACAGCAGTGGTAACAGCAGGGAGTGTTTAGAGCTCTAACAACAACAGCAGCCTTTCTCAAGGTGCTTCACAGGAGTGTTACCCATGGGGTTTCCAAACCTCGAGAAGTCACAAACACAGGTGCCTGCAGCTCTCTGAAGGTCATGCTTGGTCTCACGAATGTTGCTTTGGGACCCCTGCAGGCTGCCGCTGCCAAGGCACACTACATCACTGCTCAGCGAAGTGTTGAATCAGTCAAAGAAAGGCCAAGATGCAAAGTGGTGAATCTGCAATTCTCCGATTTGGCATTCACACCTGGAAGTGGCATTTTATAGAAATTCAGGGCTATCTAGTGTGCAGCCATACTGTGCCATTACAAACACCTCCTCCCATAAACAGGCCAAGACCCTTCATCAGTACGACTGGAAAGGAAGGGCAAAGAAGACTGCATGAACATCATTTTCTCTAACTTCTGTTTTTTCCCTTCCTGCAATCTTCTCTTCTTTTCCATTCCTTATTCTGGTTCACCTTTTACCCCTTCTCTTCTCTTCTCCTCACCTGCCTATCACCCTACACTGTTGCCCCACATCCTTCCCTTGTTTCAATGGTCCACTCTCTTCTCCTATCAGCTACCTTCTTCTTCAGGCCTTTACCTTTTCCACCTATCACCTCCCAGTTTCTCACTCCATCCCCTCTCCCCCATCCTCCACCTCCTGCTTCACCTGGCTTTACCTATCACCTGCCATCTTGTACTCCGCCTCCTCCACTTACTCTGGCTTCCTTCCCCCTCCTTTCCACTCCTGATGAAGGGCTTCAGCCTGAAATATTGGCTACCTATTTCCATCCAGAGATGCAGTTTGGTCTGCTGAATTCCTCCTGCAGTATTCATTTATTTAGCAATCTCCTGGTCCTTCAAGCCCCAGCAGCCTAACCTGATCACAGGACAATTTACTAAGACCAGTTAGCCTACCCAGTACATCTTTGGATGGCGGGAGGAAACTGAAGGACCTGGGGAAAACCCACGCATTCCACGAGGAGGACGTACAGCCTTGTACAATGGCGCCAGAATTGAACTTTGAATTCCAGAGTGCCTTGAGCTGTAATAGCAACGTGCTGCTCTTGACTCACGCATTTCATGGGTGCAGTAGCTAAAAGCAGGTGTGTAACTCTTTCCTACTTCTCAGCATCTGGATAAGAGGGTTAGGGGAGGAAAGGAATGGAAGCGTTGGAGAGACAATGATGAATGCAGAAAGGAGCAACATGCTCAAAATGCTGGAGGAACTCAGCAAATCAAGCAGCATCTATGGAAATGAATGAACAGTCAACATTTCAGGCTGAGATCCTTCATTACGGCTGGAAACAAAGAGAAAGATGTCAGAATAAGGTGATGGGAGGGGATGGAGGACAAGGTAGGAGGTGAATAGGTGAAGCCAGGTGGGTGGGAAAGGGCGAGGGCTGGAGAAGAAAGAATCTAATAGGAAAGGACATTGGACCATGGGAGGAAGGGAAGAAAGAGGGGCACCAGAGGGAGGTGATAGGCTGGTGAAGAGAAAAGGTAAGAGGCCAGGCCAAAGTGGGGAATAGAAGAAGAGTGAAGGGGGAGGAGGTTGAGCTGAGATATCACTGAAGAATGATCCCCAGTTTGTCATCTTCCTCTGTAATGGTGCAGTCTGAAGGTGTGATCTTAAATCAAGGGTCACCCTTACACCCCATGTTATGGTTGATTGGTCAGACAAACCACCTGATAAATCTAGAGTCATAAAATCATAGAGTTATACTTCACCAAGACAGGCCCAGATAAAACAAATGTGCAAATGAGAAAATAAACTCGAAATTAAAACACAACAAAAACATTAGTTAATTTGTTTTATTATTATTTCTTATTATTTATGGTATTGGTCATGCAGAGTGTGTGAGTCATGACTCTGCTGCTGACATTGGAGGAGGAATCCAAGAGAGTTAACTACAAAGAAAATTTATAAGGATGTTGCTGTGATTTGAGGACCAGAGAAGCAAAAAAAGGTTGAATAGGCCAAGAGTTTATTTCCTGGAGTAGGAGAATGAGGGGAGATTTGATAGAGGCATGTAAAATTATCAGTGGTATAACTAGGTTAAATTAGAGGTCATGGGTTAAGGGTGAAGGTGAAACATTTAAGGAGAACTTGAGGGGGAATTGCTTCACTCAGGGTGGTGCGACTGTGGAATGAGTTGCTGGGGGTACGATTGCAACTTTTAGGAGAACTTTGGGTAAGTACATGGATTGGTGGGCTGTGGTCCCAGCACGGGTCCATGGGACTGGGCAGAATAACAGTCTGGCATAAGGAAATGGGTTTAAGGGCCAATTTCTGTGCATCCCAACTCTGAACTGACTCCACAAAGTATGGACTCTCTTTCAAGGACTCTATACATGTTCTCATTACTTGTTTGTTTACCTATTTAGTTGTCCATCTGTCTCTCTCTCTCTCTCTCTCTCTCTCTCTCTCTCTCTCTCTCTCTCTCTCTTTATTTATTTGCACAGTTTATCTTTTGCAGATTGGTTGCTTGTCGCTGTGTGCCTGTATGTAGTTTTTCATTGACTCTATTGTATGCTGTATTATGATTGTCTATAAGAAAATGAATCTCAATATATGGTGATATATATGTACTTTGATAATACATTTATTTTGAACTTTGAACTTAGTAGTGCTCTTTTACACTGTCCTGTGGCATGCTGGGAGTTCCACAGTGACAAGGTGCAGCCTATATTTAGCCCACACTAATTTGCTGGACCATTACTTAGCCAAGGCTGCAGCCTCCTGCTCAAGATGGCTCCAATATAGGACTTAAAATGAAATCATCCACGGCTGCACATCAGCTATTGAGCACACTTTGACCAGCTGAGTGAATATGGATGAATGTTGGAAAGGGCAGGATCAGTCTGCGCTACGATGCCTCCTTCCGCCCCACCCTGAACTCACTTTTCAGCTCGTTAAGCTGCACTCCCAAGTCGGACTTGGGAGATGAAGGCCCCTCCTCACACTCCCAAGGTTTCTGCATAAATCAGGATTGATCCTCCAGTTAAGCACCAAGGTAGTGCTGCAAAGCCAAAGGTTTTTGATTTTCAAGTCAAGCACGTACATCCTCCCAGGTGGATGTGGAAGATCCCATAGTTAGTCAAAGAAAACCTAGCGAGTTATCCCCAGTAACCCTTATCCCCCAAACACAAAATAGGTGACTTATTTGCTGCTATGTTACTGTGTAATTGACTTTGCTGTCCACAAATATTTTGAGGTCACAATAGGTCGTATTATTAGTCGCAATCATTAATCTCCAGTGCCTTCATTTTCCAACCACATTGAATAATTCAATTGTATCATTATGACTTGCTGAGATTATTAATTCCTCAGGTTCCCTTTAACAGTATAGATTGATAGTGTTGTGCCTGGGAATCAGTAAAGTGACATTAAGTGAATCAAAATGTTCCTCTTCAATAACTCAACCAATAAACAATTATTTTCTTCACCTTGGGACTCATACTTCATATGAACCTGTGCAGCCAAGGTCTGGAGAAAGACAAATCAATGGATGCAGTGTTTAGCTGGGATTTTCACCAGTTTATGGTCATTTTGAGTGACACCAGATCTTAAAAAAACAACATTCAAGTTGTCACTGAGGGCTCTGAATGCTCATTTTGAAGATTTCTACTCCTTGCCAATACTAAACCTATTGTACTACTCTTAAATTAACACAGAGCTGAGGAATCCATTTCTCTGCCCTATGTGATGCATTGTGAATGGTGGTAAAAGAATGGGGAGAAGAAATATAGGGAAAGTTAGTGGGGAGGTGGAATTGCTCTGAGAATCAGCATCCACTTGATGGGCCAAACCTGCTCCCTGGCAACAGAAAAAGAATGGGAGAATCTAGGCTGTAGGCAGCAAAGAATGGCCTCCTTCAGTCAGAAGTGGATTCTAGGTTCCATTTATGAACAGATATAAACAGTTAACATGATAGCTTGAATAAATTTGGAGAAGCATTCAGAAAGGAAACCATCTTCTTGATGTCATCACATGAGTGTTGAGCATGTTCGTAAAAGCAGACCACAGATCATCTCCTGAAATGCCCTGCATCACCAAGGACAATCCACTAGATTGACCTTGGACCTTTACAGCACAGTGGAGCTGACTGTGAGAAAGGCCAGACTGGAGTTGCGACAAAAAAAAATGAATTGATCGAAGGTGTGGAATGCACTGCTGCAGAGTGTTTAACAATGATATAATGGTCTGAGGTTGATCTTCAAAGAATTCAAGTTAAAGTCAAAGTAAATTTATTATTAAAGTACACATATATCAACATATGCTACCTTGAGATGCATCTTCCTGCAGGAAATAGAGAAAATAAAGAAATACCACATACATAAACAAAGACTGACAAACAACCAATTTACAAAAGAATAAAAATTGTGCAAATGAAGAAAAAGTAATACCAAGTACATAAATTGTAGAGTCTGTAGGTTGTGGAACCAGTTCAGAGTAGTGGTTGAGTGAAGTTATCCACACTGGTTCAGGAGCCTGATGGTTGTAAGATAATAACTGTCCTAAAGCAGGTGGTGTGGGATACCTGATCCTGAACTTGGTGACAAATGTTACAGAAATTCTGAGTATCAATGCTTTCCTATTCAGATCGAGTGATGTAACATGGAAACAGATCCTTCAGCTCACTGAGTTCATCTTGACTATCAACCACCCATCTACACCAATACTACATTACACTACATCTACACCAATACTACATTATACTACTACATCTACATCTACACCAATACTACATTATACTACATCTACATCTACACCAATACTACATTATACTACATCTACATCTACACCAATACTACATTATACTACATCTACATCTACACCAATACTACATTATACTACTACATCTACATCTACACCAATACTACATTATACTACATCTACATCTACACCAATACTACATTATACTACATCTACATCTACACCAATACTACATTATACTACTACATCTACATCTACACCAATACTACATTATACTACATCTACATCTACACCAATACTACATTATACTACATCTACATCTACACCAATACTACATTATACTACTACATCTACATCTACACCAATACTACATTATACTACATCTACACCAATACTACATTATACTACATCTACATCTACACCAATACTACATTATACTACATCTACATCTACACCAATACTACATTATACTACATCTACATCTACACCAATACTACATTATACTACTACATCTACATCTACACCAATACTACATTATACTACATCTACATCTACACCAATACTACATTATACTACTACATCTACATCTACACCAATACTACATTATACTACATCTACATCTACACCAATACTATATTATTCTACATCTACACCAATACTACATTATACTACATCTACACCAATACTACATTATACTACATCTACACCAATACTACATTATACTACATCTACATCTACACCAATACTACATTATACTACATCTACACCAATACTACATTATACTACATCTACATCTACACCAATACTACATTATACTACTACATCTACATCTACACCAATACTACATTACACTACATCTACACCAATACTACATTATACTACATCTACATCTACACCAATACTACATTATACTACATCTACATCTACACCAATACTACATTATACTACTACATCTACATCTACACCAATACTACATTATACTACATCTACACCAATACTACATTATACTACATCTACACCAATACTACATTATACTACATCTACATCTACACCAATACTACATTATACTACATCTACACCAATACTACATTATACTACATCTACACCAATACTACATTATACTACATCTACATCTACACCAATACTACATTATACTACATCTACACCAATACTACATTATACTACATCTACATCTACACCAATACTACATTATACTACTACATCTACATCTACACCAATACTACATTACACTACATCTACACCAATACTACATTATTCTACATCGACACCAATACTACATTATACTACATCTACACTAATACTACATTATACTACATCTACACTAATACTAACATTATACTACATCTACACCAATACTACATTATACTACATCTGCATCTACACCAATACATTATACTACATCTACATCTACACTAATACTACATTATGCTACATCTACACTAATACTACATTATGCTACATCTACACTAATACTACATTATACTACATCTACATCACCAATACTACATTATACTACATCTACAGCTACACCAATACTACATTATACTACATCTACATCTACACCAATACTACATTATACTACTACATCTACATCTACACCAATACTACATTATACTACATCTACATCTACACCAATACTACATTATACTACATCTACATCTACACCAATACTACATTATACTACTACATCTACATCTACACCAATACTACATTATACTACATCTACATCTACACCAATACTACATTATACTACATCTACATCTACACCAATACTACATTATACTACTACATCTACATCTACACCAATACTACATTATACTACATCTACATCTACACCAATACTACATTATTCTACATCTACACCAATACTACATTATTCTACATCTACACCAATACTACATTATACTACATCTACACCAATACTACATTATACTACATCTACACCAATACTACATTATACTACATCTACATCTACACCAATACTACATTATTCTACATCTACATCTACACCAATACTACATTATACTACATCTACACCAATACTACATTATACTACATCTACACCAATACTACATTATTCTACATCTACATCTACACCAATACTACATTATTCTACATCTACACCAATACTACATTATACTACATCTACACCAATACTACATTATACTACATCTACACCAATACTACATTATACTACATCTACATCTACACCAATACTACATTATACTACATCTACATCTACACCAATACTACATTATACTACATCTACACCAATACTACATTATACTACATCTACACCAATACTACATTATACTACATCTACACCAATACTACATTATACTACATCTACATCTACACCAATACTACATTATACTACATCTACATCTACACCAATACTACATTATACTACTACATCTACATCTACACCAATACTACATTATACTACATCTACACCAATACTACATTATACTACATCTACATCTACACCAATACTACATTATACTACATCTACATCTACACCAATACTACATTATACTACTACATCTACATCTACACCAATACTACATTATACTACATCTACATCTACACCAATACTACATTATACTACATCTACATCTACACCAATACTACATTATACTACTACATCTACATCTACACCAATACTACATTATACTACATCTACATCTACACCAATACTACATTATACTACATCTACATCTACACCAATACTACATTATACTACTACATCTACATCTACACCAATACTACATTATACTACATCTACACTAATACTACATTATACTACATCTACACCAATACTACATTATACTACATCTACATCTACACCAATACTACATTATACTACATCTACACTAATACTACATTATACTACATCTACACCAATACTACATTATACTACATCTACATCTACACCAATACTACATTATACTACATCTACATCTACACCAATACTACATTATACTACTACATCTACATCTACACCAATACTACATTATACTACATCTACATCTACACCAATACTACATTATTCTACATCTACACCAATACTACATTATTCTACATCTACACCAATACTACATTATACTACATCTACACTAATACTACATTATACTACATCTACACTAATACTAACATTATACTACATCTACACCAATACTACATTATACTACATCTGCATCTACACCAATACATTATACTACATCTACATCTACACTAATACTACATTATGCTACATCTACACTAATACTACATTATGCTACATCTACACTAATACTACATTATACTACATCTACATCACTAATACTACATTATACTACATCTACATCTACGCCAATACTACATTATATGTACTACATCTACATCTACACTAATACTACATTATTACTACATCTACACCAATACTACATTATACTACATCTGCATCTACACCAATACATTATACTACATCTACATCTACACTAATACTACATTATGCTACATCTACACTAATACTACATTATGCTACATCTACACTAATACTACATTATACTACATCTACATCACTAATACTACATTATACTACATCTACATCTACGCCAATACTACATTATATGTACTACATCTACATCTACACTAATACTACATTATTACTACATCTACACTAATACTGTATTATACTACATGTACACTAATACTGCACTAATCCCATTTGCTGATCTCTCCACATTCCCACCTACTCCTTCAGATTCTGTTCCTCACCTACACACACTAGGATCATTTCTCAGGGGCCAATTTTCCAACCATAGGTACATTTTTGGGACATGAGAAGAAATCCAACCTCCGAAGGGGAGATCAGACTATCACAGGGAGAAGGTGCAGTTTCCACAAAGACAGCACCTGAAGTTAGGATTGAACCTGCAACCCTGGTGCTATGAGGCATAGATTCTACTGGCTGCACCACTGTGCTGCCTCAAAAAGATGATCAAGTTTGTTTGTACATTTGGGAGGCTGGATCGTATGATCAGCTGCAGTGAACTCTAAGCACCTTAGTGCAAGTTTAAATTTCACCAGTATCATTGCAATTAGGCTTTAATAACATCGTCATTACCCACTATTAACATACCAATTACAAATCCTTGCCATCTCAGTCCTTGTGTTGCTCTGTGAATTTATTTTTGATTAAACAGATAATTAACATGCAAGTTAATGTGTATGTAGAGGACATTTAAATTAAAAGGGTGGCATCCTCACATTAGGATGATTTCAGACTGGCTCAATTCCAGCGGCAGCCAACTCTCAAAGTGCACGTGCATGTATGGTTTCCCGTACCCCCAGAACTTGCTGCACCATCATCATCATCTCCCCCTGTGATATGACCAAATTCATCAGGATGGACAGGAGCATATGGGCAATGGAGGCATACAATCAAACTATCCCTGTACATGGACAATATCACAGTCATCTGCTCAGATCCACATTCTAGATTGATCAAAGTTCAAAGTAACTTTCTTATCAAGTTACAGTTTTTATACATCACCATAAAACACCTTGAGATTCATTTGCTTGCAGGCATTCACAATAGATACAAAGAAATACAAAAGAGCCGATGAAAATCTACACACAAACAAAGACAAACAACCAACCAATGTGCAAATAATAAAATAAATAAGTAAATAAATATTATTGAGAACATGACTTGTAGAGTCCTTGAATGTGGGTCTGTAGGTTGTGGTATCAGTTCAGAGTTGAGTTCAGCATCTATGGCTAGTTTGAGTTGTCATTGGGAGCCAGAGTTAACCACTGGAGACCGATCCAATGTCCTCTTCGACCATCAGGTCCAACTACCTGAAGGGGCTGGGGATCTGGTTCGGAGAGCCTGAGGTGTGTAACAGCAACTGGCTGGAGCAGATGGAAGGTAAAACAAAAATTGGGTCTGTGGAAGTGGCATTCTCTGTTAATTTGGCCTGTTCCCCATTCCTCTACCTCGGTAATAAGACCATAAGGTATAAGAGCAGAGTTAGGCTATTTGACCCATCGAGTCTGCTCCACCATTTCATCATGGCTGATCCGATTTCCCTCTTAGCCCCATTCTCCTGCCTTCTCCCCATATCCCTTAATGTCCCAACAAATCAAGAACCTATCAGCCTCTGCCTTAAATATACCCAATCACTTGGCCTCCATAGGCTCCTGTGGCAATGAAGTCCACAGATTCACGACTCTCTGGTTTACGTCACTCTAGATGGACGTCTCTCTATTCTGAGGCTCATCCGGATGTCTTCCAGCTTATCTGAAGGTGCAAGATGAAGAATGTCCAACTGGTTACGATGCACATCCCTGGGGAATGGGAGCAAGACTGTACCCAATGTTGCCCTCATCCTGATAACCACCTTTGTGTATGGCTGTATCAGGTGACATGTGGGTCTAAGGTATGTGGGCATAAAGAGTCACTACGTATCCAAGTTCTACCTATACCTGGGGCTATAGAAGGTAGGTCTACCACCCAGTACCCTCGCCAGCTGGATGCTTCTGCACTAACTGTCATTTATAGAAGAGTTTTTCCAAGTAAACACCTTTGACTACAAGTCAGTCAGGTAGCGGTCAGTGTAGAAGGTCCTGCAGATACTGCAGGGTGTGGACACTATGGATTCTGGGGGTTTGTTTCCTGAACAAACTATCTGGCAGAATGCCACATTGCCAGATTTAACCAATAAGCACCCAGTCCTCACTTGACTGGTGGTGAGAGCAACCATCCGAGTCAGACCCTACCTCAATAGGCAACGTATCACCCCTGATCCATGCTGCCCTCAGGTCGGTAGCAGTGGGGACAAAACAGTCATCCACCTTTTGCAGACTTGTGGATGTGCTGGGGTTGCGGAGATGGATGCAAAGGTCTGTGTCCCAGTTTATCTCCTGCAGCTGTCTAACGGTGGGACACAAGTTGTTCCCAAGGACACACGTAGGGACAAACATCAACTGCTACTGGAAGGTCGTCATCTCAATGAAGGGTGCTGCTCTGCCTGCCTGAAACTTGTCGGTCTTCCAGCACAGTGACATGTCTGTCAGGGAAGGCTGCCAGTTGGCACACTCCGGGCTGCAGGTGTACGTGCCGAGGGATGCATTGAAGCTTGATGCAGCCAATGTTAAGGCTACCTGGGGAAGGGCAAAAATCTAGGGTCCTTCCAAACCCCACATCGAGGAGCTGAGTTAGGTGGCGAAAGCCCCTCATCCAACAAAAGGGTCTCAGAGGGTGAGCACTGCTGTTGCGTTTGTTTGCATTCTGGCACGTCCTGGATGGTGAGGGTCCTGAGTAATGGGGCTACCTTCTCGAGGTGCTGCCATCTGAAGATGTCCTTGATGGTGAGCAGGCTGTAACCAATCAGAATTCTCTCCACGGTACAGCTACAGAAACTTGCAAGAGTTTTTGGTAAATCTCCTCACACCCTGCTTCATGTCTGCATCAGTATGTCGGGCCGCAAAAGCCCCTGCATGACTACAGTGATATGAGACAATCCTCCACTATCTTATGGACCTTCCTGACTGTGGGTTTGGAAAGAAGGTTTGGGGAAGATTCTTGCTGAGTTTCATCCCCAGCAGCTGCACAACAGAGAAATCTCTCATTTATGGGCACACTGTGCCGAAGTTCAGCGGCTGGTCAAAGACACATTTGGTGTCTGCCCAAGTCTTGTTGGTCTTCCAGTTCAATGAGGTGTCTGCAAGTGAATGCCAGTGACTGGCTTATTGCCGGGTGCTGGAAGTCACGCTCTGAAGCTCAGTACAACCAGCACACAGTGGCTTTGTAGGGAAGGATGCAGTCTGAGCTCCTGCTGCCACTGGACGTTGAAGGGCTGCATCCTGTTTAACAATCCTGCAGACAACTGAAGGCTGTATTATTCAGAGGCCGCATGAGCAGCATTGGTGCTTTGTACATAGAATGTATTATTTGATGACAGTATGAATATTTTGACTCATCAACACTGTGCATACATCAGATAGGTGACACTATGAACATTAGGAAAGCCTAGCACTGTCTTGTATTTCTAGTGTATATTTTATGAATTAAGTTTGCGTCTGAAATTAAAAAGGACAGCATAGTAGCATAGCGGTGAGTGTAACACTATTACAGCACAAGCAACCCTGGTTCAATTCCCGCCACTGTCTGTAAGGAGTTTGTACGTTCTCCCCGTGACCATGTGGGTTTCATCCATGTCTCCGGTTTCCTCCCACAGTCCAAAGACATTGGGGTTAGTAGGTTAATTGGTTACATGGGTGTAATGGGATGGCTCGGGCTTGCTGGGTCAGAAGGTCCTGGTACAGAACTGTATCTCTAGATAAAGCATAAACATATGGGTCCTGCTGAGGGGTGAGGCCTGTACAACACCTCCTCAAGTGCCTTTGGGTACATTGTTTCAGAAGGAAACATGACTGATGTTGATGCATTGGAAGAGAATGTATTGAATTAATGGTAGAAGGGATGTAGAGAAAGTTGTGTCTTTGCACTTACTGTATGAATTATATATACTTCAAAATAAGAGACAGCAGCTTTCTCCAGAGGAACTGCAGTACAGCATAACCAAGTGTGAGAACCATGTGTCTCCGTGTGCTGGAGAGCTTGCAGGACTGGTGCACAATGAATTACAACTCCTTTGCATTTGATTTAAATGTAAGCCAGGTTTTTTTGGGGAGCATGGCCGTGGGATGGTTAAGGGAAGAAACATTGCCACAGAGAAAGTCAACTAATAAATGGTTGGGAGAGATTGAAAGGTCAATGTTCATGACAGCAGAGTGACTAACAGAGATTAGGACACCTGCCTATCATTCTGAGACTGCTTACTATTATGCTTTTGCTCAATGTTTTTTTTTGTTTTATTGGATATGGTGACCAAAGAAATTTATGGCATGTGTGCCTGACCTTAATTCTGCATGGCAGTAATCCAGAGAGTGATGCCCCAATAAAGCTCTACTCCTTAATCCATTGTGATCAGTAATATTTGCATGACCCATATCCTCCTCTTATTGTGAAAAGAATGATGTGTGAGTAAGTAGCTTCACCCCCACCACACTCTCCCACTGCCCATTCCATACAGAGGTTTCTCCTACCCCAGTAACAAAACTTCCCTATCAGGAGTCTTCCTCTTCCTGCATGTTACCCCCATTCCTCTGATGTTACACAGACATGTGCCTGATGGACAACGTATCTGCTACCTTGAGAGGAGAAGGAACCTCTCACTACCATCACATCTTCCCTTAACACCACTACAAAACACACAACTGGAAATTCTTCAACGTGCATTCCTGTGCGTGAAGAGTCACAGTAAGAGAACGTACCTCTTACTCTTAACCTCTTCCTCAAGGCCATCAAGACAAAGGAGATGGGTATCAACTTCAGAACTGGCAACATTCCCACCCCCCCCCCCCCCACAGCAGTGGAAACCGTGAGCAGTTTCACACTCCTGGGAGTGCACGTCACACACAACCTCTCATGGTCCCAGAACACATCCTAAGCAGTTGAGAAAGCTAACCAATGCCTCTACTTTCTGAGGAGGCGGACAAGAGCTGGACTTTGCACATCCACACTCATGTCGTTCTACAGGTGGGCAACAGAGAGCATTCTGGCAAGCTGGCTGGTACAAAAACCGCTCTGCGGCGGGCAAGAGTGCTCCACAACGGGTTTTCAAAACTGCCCAGCACATGACCGACACCAATCTACCCACTATTGAGAATATACAGTATATGCAGAAAGGTGCTGGAAAAAAGCCAGTAACACCATGAAGGATCCCACACACCCTGCTCACAGACTGTTTGTGCCTCTCCCACCCGGGGGGAGGCTACATTCACCCCAGGGTCACCAGATCCTTTCCCCAAGCTGATCAACACCTCCATCCACTAACTCCACCACCACTTTATTATTTCCTGTCAGTCATCTTATGTTACCTTATTGACATACAATCAATCTATGTATAGAAGCTATCTACTTACATTAATGGGTCTTTATTTTAATTGGGTTCTTTATCTTTTGTGGGGGTTTTTTTGTGCTGCATCAGATCTGGACTAACAATTCGTTCTCCTTTACACTTGTGTACAGGATATAAGCTTAAACAATCGTGCAATCCTGAATCTTGAACCTTGAGTCAATGTTCTGCCGAGTATTGTCAGCATGCTTTTTCTGGCATCAGAATGTGTGGTGACACTTACAGATGCCCTCAGCACATCCCAAACTCGTACTGGTTGTTAATGCCAACAACTCCTTTCACTCTACGCTTTGATGTACATGCGATAAAAGGGTGGGTCAGGTCATGTTCGAATGCCAAAGAAAGCATTTACCTGAATGACAGTGGATGGTTCGTCCTCTCAGACAGGTTTAAGTAGGGTGAAAACCTTTAACTGATGCTAATGTATTGGTTAAAGTTTTCCACCCTATCCAGCCCTTCTTGTAAACAGGGCACCTCCAGAGGAGCATTATATGCTTTTTTACGTTACTATGGGCACCCACTGTGTGCTAATATGTCAACACACAGGATACATCTGTAATCTTCTACTCTAAGCTGAAAGTGGCCGACTGGGTAGAAAAATTTGGACACACTGCCCAAGTTCTTTGCTCAGTTGCCTTAATATCTCCTTCTTTAGTCCACAACGCTGGTGCATTAACATTGAGTTCTCCAACTTCTCATAAACTGCTGCTCCTCTGTCCGTGTCCTGTGTCCTCCTGATTGGCCTGGCCCCAATCACCCTGTCTCTTCTCTCTATTTTACCCTTTCCATCTGCCCATCACCCACACACTCCTCTCACTGGTTCCCCTCCCCACCTCCCTCCCGTAATTCCACACTCCACCTTCCAGTCCTTTCAGATTCCATCACCTCCAGCACTTTGTCGCTTCCACCTTGGTCACTATTCCCTCACCCTTCCTGCCTATCATTCCTCCACACCTGATCAACCAATTGCTTGCCCACTTTTGCCCTACTCCTTCCCTCCACCTTTTCATAGTGGCTGTCTCCCCTCTGTGTTCAGACCAGACAAAGGATCTCGACCCATCACATCAACTGTCTATTTCCCTTCATAGATGCTGCCTGACCTGCTGAGCTTCCCCAGCTTTTTGAGCTGCTCTCCAATTTCAGCACCTTCAGTCTCTTGTGTCTCCCTTCCTTGGACAGATAACCCTCCTATCAGTATTTCTTAATATGTCTGACTACATCAAAGAACCTGTTTGAATGCAAATTTGTACTGAGGAGCTATATTCCAGAATTAGGGAACAGAAATCCTTTATCTCTGGGCTCTGTGCTTGGGGAAGTTTATTCCAGAGTCCTCACTGACTTTATATGTTGACAAGGGGTGTTCAGATAATGACCCCACTAACATTCAGTCCCAGATGACAGTCTCAGCATTAGGATGGCTGTTGCATGTTCAGCTGTTTATTATTCGGGCACCACATTCATCACAGATGTTATTACTCTGTCTTGCTGTGAGGAATTGCCTTTAGTAAATTCTCTGCTGTTTACAGTGTCCATAAATTTTTTTCCATGCTTCCATCAAGTGTATTTTTTAAAGCCTCAAACAAATTCATCAATCAGCCTTGGTCTGATTTTGAATTTAATAAAACACAGCCTACTACCACCACCGTTAAGGAAAGTGCACTGAAGATTGGACGTGAAACTAAATTAGTACTGTCTCTTGCTTCACAGCATAGTAGTATCTGATTGAATTATTAATCAGAGAATTTTTAATGTCTTAGAGCACAGTGAGCAAGACTTCAGCATTGCTCTTGAGATGATATGAATTCCAACGTATCATAATTTGTCTCGTTTAGAGCTTGCATATCGCCAGTGCAACAGAAACAACGATTTAAATATGTATCATTGGTTTCCTCCTTATCCCGTCACAGCTGTGATTCTTAATCCGAGGGTCATTGGTTCATTCCTGTAATTTGGACACTAAATATGGGCCGACAGTCCAATTAATATTAGGGAATGTATTACTTAGAGAGGTTTTCCTTTGGATAAGATTTAAACAAAATTCCCATTTGCCTTGAGATAGATCTAATAAATGCCTTGGAACTATTTGAGGAGAGTTAATTTTTGAGTTAAAGTTTTGAAAATTGCAAATGCTGGAATGTTTCTTCCAGTTCATGAGGAAGAGATCTTGACCTGAAATGCTAACGCTGTTCCTCTCTCCACAGATGCTGCCTAACCTTCAGAGTGTTTACAGTACTTACTGTTTTTTATTTCAGAGTTCCCAGGGGTATTCTGTGCAACCATTAGACAATAGACAGTAGGTGCAGGAGTAGGCCAATCGGCCCTTCTAGCCAGCACCGCCATTCACTGTGATCATGGCTGATCATACACAATCAGTACCCCGTTCCTGCCCTCTCCCCATATCCCTTGACCCCACTATCTATAAGAGCTCTATCTAACTCTCTCTTGAATGCATCCAGAGACTTGGCCTCCACTGCCATCTGGGGCAGAGCATTCCACATATCCACCATTCTCTGGGTGAAAAAGTTTTTCCGCATCTCTGTTCTAAATGGCCTACCCCTTATTCTTAAACTGTAGCCTCTAGTTCTGGACTCACTCATCAGCGGGAACATGCTTCCTGCCTCCAGTGTGTCCAACCCCTTAATAATCTTATATGTTTCAATCAGATCCCCTCTCATCCTTCTAAATTCCAGTGTATACAAGTCCAGTCGCTCTAATCTTTCAACATATGACAGTCCCGCCATTCCGGGAATTAACCTTGTGAACCTACGCTGCACTCCCTCAATAGCAAGAATGTCCTTCCTCAAATTTGGAGACCAAAACTGCACACAATACTCCAGATGGGGTCTCACCAGGGCCCTGTACAGATGCAGAAGGACCTCTTTACTCCTATACTCAATTCCTCTTGTTATAAAGGCCAGCATGCCATTAGCTTTCTTCACTGCCTGCTGTACCTGCATGCTTGCTTTCATTGACTGGTGTACAAGAACACTTAGATCTCGTTGTACTTCCCGTTTTCCTAACTGGACTCCATTTAGATAATAATCTGCCTTCCTGTTCTTGCCACCAAAGTGGATAACCTCACATTTATCCACATTAAACTGCATCTGCCATACATTTGCCCACTCACCCAACCTGTCCAAGTCACCCTGCATTCTCATAACATCTCATTAATGTTCATCAAATAACCAACATTGCTAAAAGAGATAACCTTTTCTCAATTATTCATGGGACTTTGAAAGGCAAATTGGTCTCCTTCTTTCTTACATTGACACAGAAGGAGGCCATAATAATCCTATCAATTTAATTACCCCTCACCCTTCTCTTTTCCCCTTTATCCCTGCAACTTATTCTTCCTTGTATGCTCATCAACTCTCTTAATTCTTTTGCCACATGCCCTATGATAAGGGATAACTTACACTGGCAATGAACCAGTCAGCATGTCTTTGGGATGTGGTGGGGCAGGGGGCAAAGCTTGCAGCAGAATCCAAGTCTGCATTGACCATCATTTACAATAATTCTACACTAATCTTACTTCATTCTCCTCAGATTGCCATCAGCTCCCCCCCCCCCCCCCTCCCAGATGATACCACTCATTTACACACTCGGGGCAATTTACAGCAGCTTATTAACCTTACAGCCAGCTTGCCTTTGGGATATGGGAGGAAATCAGAGCTCTTGAAGAAACTCTGTGCAGTCACGGGGAAAATTTACAAACTCCCCACAGACACGGGGTCAAGCTCAGACTAGGATCAATGGAACTGTGAGGCAGAAACTCAGCTAATAGCAGCACAGTGAATGCATCAGAGTTCTCCACAATGGCCCAGCGACTTGGTGCAACAATCCCACAGCCCTGGAGTGAACCTGTACACATTCCTTGCAGATACATCATCCCACTAGTAGCTTGTTGTCCAGGAATCACACCAGCTTTAACTGGAGACTCATCTGCAAATTTTCTATCCATGGTTAGGGTATTTACACTGTGTGTATTTAATATTTCAATAATATTGTAAATATATTGTGTGATTAAACATTCTTTTTTGCTTAAATAATTCACTATTGGTTATATGTAAAAGTACGTGAAAGGCAGACTCATGATGTCACCACATCATAAGTGCATTCCTCACTAAAGTAAAAATGAAGCGTATAAGTTAAAAAAAAGTATAAAGTAAAAATTCTCCCAGTCTCCCAGTGCTTCTCATTCAATTGGTTTTTGGAGTTACCAAACATAACATACACCATCAGCTATATAACATTTAGTTCCACACTAGGCTTCCTCTCTCACTCTGTCCTTCTGAAACCTCTATTCTCCACACTGAGAGACCAAAGAATGGCCATTAGCCTTCCAGCCTCAGGGGCCTGCAGATTCTGAGCTGAGGATAGTCATTGGATTTTCCGTTCTAGATTGGGAACAACCATTCTTCTTCTTTGGCTGTCCATTGAATTCGATGTTGACTGAGGCCAGGGCAAGGTTGTATGGAAGACCGGCAGTTGCCCATGCTGCAAGTCTCCCCTCTCCACGATGTTGTCCAAGGGAAGGGTACTAGGCCGATACAGCTTGGGACCAGTGGTAAGTACCTTGCTCAACACGCTGCCTCAGCTGAGGCTCGAACTAGCGACCTTCAGATCACTAGACCGACGCCTTAACCACTTAGAGAGATAAACAACATTGTAAAGTGGGAGGCTTTTAAGGGTGAGAGAGTATGAGTTCAGACTCAGCGTGTCCCTGTAAGAAAAAGAAGCAAAGATGGTGAGTTGAGGAAACCAGGGTTAACAAAGGAAAAAGAAGCTCATGTATCAATCCGTATCAAAAGAGTCTTTTGATGCTTATTGGAGATGTAGGAGACAGCTTAAAAGGAGTTAGGAGGCCAGAAAGGGGGTCAGAAATGGTCTCAGAAAGTGGGATTTAGGAGAATTCCAGGATTTTATGTGTGCACAGTAGAAGCAAGCAGGTACAAGTGAAAGAGTGGGACTGATGTGGAAATTGTTACTGGGTGGAAGGCATAGTATACTGGACTTCAACAAGGCTTTTGACGAGGCCCCACTGTAGGTTGGTGCAGAAATTTAGGGCACATGGGATCCAAGGTGTATTGGTAAATTGGACCAAAACCTGCTCCGTAAAAGGTTTCTCTTTTGACTGGAAGTCAGTAATTAGTGGTGTACCACGAGGATTGGTGTAGGGACCTTTGGCAGATGGAAATTCAATTGACTTTATTTCTTACATCCTTCATATACACGAAGAGTAAAAATCTTTACATTATGTCACCATCTAAATGTGCAATTGTAGTGATTTATAATAATTTATAATAAATAGAATAGTCAGTGTAATATAGAGTACACTCAAATCAGCGTGAGTTCATCAGTCTGATGGACTGGGGGAAGAAGCTGTCCTGGAACCTGCTGGTCCTGGCTTTTATGCCGCGGTACTGCTTCCCGGATGGTAGCAGCTGGAATAGATTATGGTTGGGATGGCTTGGGTTCCCAATGGTCCAAAGGGCCCTTTTCACACACCTGTCCTTGTAAATGTCCTGAATCACGGGAAGTTCATCCAGATAAGTGTGAGGTAATGTATTTTAGGATGTCATATTATGGCAAGATGTAAACATGAACAGTCCCTACCCTGGGAGAAGCTGAAGGAGGCATTGGCATGCTTGCCTTCATAGTATCGAGGATAGGTACTGGAGCACCATGTTGCTGTGTATAAAACACTGGTTGGCCACATTTGGCTTGTGTGCAGTTCTGCTAGTTACACGATTGGAGGGAAGTGGTAGCTTAAGAACAAGTACAGAAGTGATTCACCAAGACATTGCCTGGAATAAAGGACTTAAGTTACAAAGAGCGATTGGATTTCCTGAGTTTGTTCTTACTGAAGCATAGGAGGCTGAAAGGTGGAGGGGTGAGGAAGTCCTAACAGAGGCTTCATAGATTATGAAGGGTAGAGATAAATTTGGTAGACAGACCATAAAACATAAGACATGGGAGCAGAGTTAGGCCATTCAGTCCCTCGAGTCCGCTCTGCCATTCCGTTGTGGCTGATCCCGGATCCCACTCAATCCCATACACCTGCCTTCTCGCCATATCCTTTGATACCCTGATCGATCGGGAAACTATCAATTTCCACCTCAGATATACACATGGATTTGGCCTCCACTGCAGTCTGTGACAGAGCATGCCACAGATTCACCACTCTCTGGCTAAAAAAATACCTCCTTACTTCTGTTCTAAAAGGTCACCCCTCAGTTTTGAGGCTGTGTCCTCAAGTTCTGAATACCCCCTGCAGAGGGAACATCCTCTCCACATCCACCTTATGTAGTTCTTTCAACATTCGGTTGGTTTCCATGAGATCCCTCCGCATTCTTCTAAATTCCAGTGAGTACAGGCACAAAGCTGGCAAGCGCTTTGCATTCATTCCTTCATTCATTCCCAGAATCATCCTTGCCAACTCCCTCTGGACTCTCTCCAGATAGCTGGTCTTTTCCCCAGGGTTTGGGAATCTAAAACCAGAGGGCACAGATGAGAGGAGAAATTTAAAGGAGATCTGAGGGGCAATTTTTTCACACAGAGGATGGTCGTTTTATGGAAAGGGCTGCTGGGGAGATGGTAGAGCAGACACAGTTACAATTTTATAAGGCGTTTGGTTAAGTATTCAGTTTTTGGTTAAGCATACCAACCTAATGTAGGCAAATGGGATTAGTGAAGACAGGCATGGACAAGTTGGGTCAAAGGACTCTTTATTGTGCCGTAAAGCTCTATGACTGAGACTGTAGATGATACTTGGGAATGGGAATCATCTACGGCCTTTGGGACAGTCGGAGACAATTGTAAAATCACCATCCCCTTCCGCAGTTTATACATTCTTAGCACAAGTGAGAGCTGGTTATTATTGTTGGAGGTGTTCCCAATACT
Organism: Hypanus sabinus; assembly: GCF_030144855.1. Classification (NCBI taxonomy): domain Eukaryota; kingdom Metazoa; phylum Chordata; class Chondrichthyes; order Myliobatiformes; family Dasyatidae; genus Hypanus; species Hypanus sabinus. Next base: position 105,992,459 of record NC_082718.1, read on the forward strand.
AACAAAAGAGGCAGATGTAAAAGGTTGCAATAGTGGAGCATCGTACGTTACACCTGAGACCTTTTGCTAACACACTCTGGTTAGCTGCACAGTCTTAATGACTAAGTGAACACAGGAGACCAGTATCAGTAACAGGTTTGAGTGAATTAGAGGAAGATCTATAGCAGAGTAAAGACACATCAGCTTTAGTAGACCCAACATCAATTAGCAAGAGCAGGCTATCACTGCATAGACTATGCATGAACAACGTCATGATGCACTGATACAATTGCATCAGTGTATAGGATAGTGAAATGTAAGACTGCCATCTAAAAACAAGAAAGCAGTTACCGATATGAATGCAGAACCACATTATTTCAGAAACACTTTCTGAAAAGCTAAAAGATTCTATTGGGCCCTCTGTTTATTTTTCTGCGCAGAATTACCGAGGCAGACCAACGATATATTCTGAACCGTGAATCCTAACCTTTATGTTATTAATGTCTTTCTAGGCTCACTTAGTCAATTGCCCTGAAGTTGGCAGAGATTGCTTGAAAGAGTAGAAAGTGCATTTATAAAATGAGTGGACTTACAATGGTCGGCAATAAAATGGATTGGTTGTAGAATGGCTGGATATGGAATGAGCAGAATGTGTATTCAGAGAGTTGCTTCTGGGTTGGCTGTAACAGGTGGTGTACGTTATGTCTGGTCCATAAAGTAGGCGTGTGGGATATGAACAGTTATAATATAGCTGGAATATGGAATGAGTGGGTATAGAATGAACAGGGTGGGTACAGTATGAACAGGATGGGGTACAGAATGAACAGGGTGGGGTATAGTATGAACATGATGGGTACAGTATGAACAGGGTGGGTACAGAATGAACAGGGTAGGGTACAGTATGAACAGGGTAGGGTACAGAATGAACAGGGTAGGGTACAGAATGAACAGGGTGGGTACAGTATGAACAGGGTAGGGTACAGAATGAACAGGGTAGGGTACAGAATGAACAGGGTAGGGTACAGAATGAACAGGGTAGGTACAGTATGAACAGGGTGGGTACAGTATGAACAGGGTAGGGTACAGAATGAACAGGGTGGGTACAGTATGAACAGGGTAGGGTACAGAATGAACAGGGTAGGGTACAGAATGAACAGGGTAGGGTACAGAATGAACAGGGTAGGGTACAGAATGAACAGGGTAGGTACAGTATGAACAGGGTAGGGTACAGAATGAACAGGGTGGGTACAGTATGAACAGGGTAGGGTACAGTATGAACAGGGTGGGTACAGAATGAACAGGGTAGGGTACAGTATGAACAGGGTGGGTACAGAATGAACAGGGTGGGTACAGTATGAACAGGGTGGGGTATAGTATGAACAGGGTGGGTACAGTATGAACAGGGTAGGGTACAGTATGAACAGGGTAGGGTACAGAATGAACAGGGTAGGGTACAGAATGAACAGGGTGGGTACAGTATGAACAGGGTGGGGTACAGAATGAACATGGTGGGGTACAGAACGAACATGGTGGTGTACAGAACGAACATGGTGGTGTACAGATTGAACAAGGTGGGGTATGGAATGAACAGGGTAAGCATGGAATGAATAATGTACACAAAATGCTGCAGGAATGAAAGATCAGGCAGGGGGATAAACAGTTGACATTTCGGACTGAGACCCTTCATCAGGATTGGAAAGAAAGTGGAAGACTAGATTGAGAAGGTGGGGAAGGACAGGAGTACACACTGGCAAGTGATAGGTGAAACCAGATGAGAGGGAAGGTGGGTGGGTGGGGAAGGGGAGGGTTAAAGCTGGGAACTGATTGGTGAAAGAGGTGAAGGGCTGGAGAAGAAGGAATCTGATAGGAGAGTGGACCATGGAAGAAACGGCAGGAAGAGGGGCACCAGAGGGAGGTGATGGGTAAGTGAGGAGAAGAGAAGGGGTGAGAGGGGAACCAGATGGGTAATAAAGAAAGAGAGAAGGGGGGGAGAACTTCTCAGAAGTTAAAAAAATTGATGTTTGTGGTGTAGGTTTTTGCAAATAAAATGACGTGAGGCATTTTATGTTTAAGTAAAACCGTAACGACTCATTTATTGTACTCCAAACACAGAACCCAAAGTGCGGTAAAAGAATGTTATGTAATACCACAAACATGTCAGCCCAGCCTCTTAAAGTGAATCCCATCTCAATGTCGGTGGTTGTGAATTATGTATATTGCCACCAGTTACATTACCCAACACAGGCCTCTCCTTCCCCTCCCCCCACCAACATTCATTCAAGCCAGCACTGTAAGCCGATCCACAGCTCGAACGAGCTGCCTGGGTCAGGTCCATCAGTGAAGGAACAGCACAGACCTCTGGCTCGTCCAGAGGTGTGTTGACACACTCATGGTCACGTCTCGATGGCAGGGGCACGGTAGTGGAATACTGCAAATCTTGGTGGGCCAGTATAAGACTTTTATCATATATAAGGGGGGTAAACCTGAATGCATAAGTCTTTACTCTCCATTCCAAAATGTGGAAGGGGCCATTTTAAGGTGGTGCTTCATGGTGAACGAAGACAAATGGGGCTGAACCCAAGAGTGCAGTATGCCGTGTTGGGAGATAGGAATAGGTGAAAAGGAACTGAATTTGCTGAGGAGGGTGGAATGTTGTTGAGAGGCCGACCTGACGGTCGTAACATCACAGGTGAAGTCACCTGACACTCCTAACAGCTGCCTGTACTCCAACACAGCCACGGATGACTGTGGGTCCTCTGTTGGAGATGTTCTGAGCCCCAGCAGGACCCAAGGGAGCCGATCACGCCAACACTCGTCGGTCAGGGAAGCCCTCAGAGCAGCCTTTAAGGAGCGGTGGAACCGCTCGGGTAGGCCGTTGGACTGCGGGTGATACGCCGTGGTGTGGTGTAGCCTAACACTGAGGTTCAGGGCCCTCGCAGCCCAGGGGTCTGATATGAATTGGAGATCACGGTCAGAGGAGATAACAGTTGGGATTTAGAAGAAAGTGAAAATGGCAGATACCCAGATAGAGACCGAGAAGCTGACGGTGAAACGTGCTGAACTTCCTCTGCGGAGGGAGGGGACAGAGCTGCAGCTGAAGAAGGCAAGCACCTGCCAAACACCTCCGACCTACTGTTCATGCAGAGCACCCACAGCATAGTCCGAAGCGTCAGTAGTAATGGTTACGGGCGCATTGGGGAGCGGGTGCACCAGCAGGGTTGTGTTAGAAACTCATTTGGTATCATCAAATGCCCTGGTCATGTCCATTGGCCAGTGAAGCATGTAATTAGGGATATCGTCTTTAAGTGCCCTAGACATGGGGAGCAGGTTCAGCAGCTTGTGGAAAGAAACAGTGATATGAAATTCACCATGCCTAAAATCTCCTGTCGGTTTTTACTCGTGTGGGGTGTGGGAAATCCATAATAGCGGCTACTTTTGATGGGAGGGATTTCACATCTTCTTTGGAGCTGGCCAAGAAAGCCAATGGTTGACAGCCCAAGTTGGCACTTAGCAGGGTTAATAATCAACCCGTGTTGGCTTAAGCACTCAAAAAATGTTCGGAGATGGGATACGTGTTCAGATTTAGATGCACTGGCAACAAGTATGTCATCCAAGTCAACAAAAAGAAAGTCCAAGTCTTTTAATGCAGAGTCCATCAGCTGTTGGAAAGTCTGTGCTGCAGTTTTCAATCCAAATGGCACGCACAGAAACTCAGAGGCCAAACGGGGCTATCACAGCCATTTTGGGAACGCCCTTCAAGCACACAGGCACTTGATGGTAGCCCCTAACTAGACTGACTTTGGGAAAAAATAACTTACTGGCTAAGCGTGCTGAAAAGTGTTTGACGTGTGGGACCAGATAACGATCGGGGAGGTGGCCTTGTTAAGGTGTCAGTAATCGCTACATGGGTAGGCAACATCATTGGACTTAGAGACAGTATGGAGAGGTGAAGACCAGGGGGTTATTCAACCAGTGTACAATTCTTTCCATGTCGGCAAGCTCAGCCTTTGCAGTTGCCAGTTTTTCTGGGTCCAGTCTACACATGTAGCCATGGACTGTTGGGCCAGTTGTGGAAATGTTGATGTGTTCAGAATCCGACAGTCCAAACGCCTGTAAAAGGTGAGTTTTCAGCGATCAGTACTTATCGTGTTCAGGCAGGTGTTCCAGTAGACTCACCACTCGCTCTGCCGTAGAGTTGCTGAGCGACACTACTGGGTAGGAATACTTGGTGCTGTTGGCAGTGATTTTTCACAGCACGAATTGGGCATCAGCTGGTACAAATAAGCATTGGCAATTTGCTCCCAAAACTCTGTCAGTATCAAAGCAACTGTGTTGGCCGACATGTTCAATAACTCTGGAGTTGTCCTAGAACATCGGGGTCACCAATGTAGGTTTTTGCAAATAAAATGAAGTGAGGTGTTTTATGTTTAAGAAAAACTGTAACAACTCACTTATTGTACCCCAAACACTAAACTCAAAAGCGCGGTAAAAGTACTTTACGTAATGATGTCATCACACCAGACCAGCCTCTTAAACTGAACCCCAACTCAATGTCTGTGGTTGTGAATTATATATGTTTCCACCAATTGCATTACCCTACAGTAGTGTCAGATTGGAAGCTACCCAGATGGAAATACAAGGTGTTGCTCCTCCAACCTGACTGTGGTCTCATCATGCCAGTAAAGGAGGCCATTGTTCGACTTGTCATAATGGAAATGGGTTCCACCTTTATGCCAGACAGAGCAAAGAGGCTCAACAATCTATCATCCTGATTCATTGATGACTGCTTTTTTGGCAATATTAGAGTGTCCACATGTTTTCATGGGGTGCAAAGGGCATTTTATGCCCATCCATGTTGTGCCCAACTGCTTTACGTTGGATCATTTCAGACCTGTCCGTTTCACATCTGCCATATTACACAAGCCTATTGTACACACACTCTTTCCATTTGATACTTACCAATTCCAGGACTTTAGACCCTTCTTATTTTATACCGTGTGTTACACCCCAAGATTCATTTTCTTGCGGGCATAGTCAATAAATCCATAATAGTATTATAACCATAATATAATCAATGAAAGACCGTACCAACGTAGGCATTCCACCAGTGTGCAAGACAACAAACTGTTCAAATACAAAAACAAAGAAATAAGAATCATAAATAAATAAGCAATAAATGTTGAGAACATGAGTCTTTGAAAGTGAGACCATAGGTTGTGGGATCAGTTCAGTGATGTGGCAAGTGAAGCTGTCCCCTTTGGTTCAAGACCCTGATCACAGAAGGACAATAACTGTTCCTGAATGTGGTGGTGCGGCTCCTGCACCTTCTTCCTGATGGCAGCAGCAAGATCAAGTCAAGTCAACTTTTATTGTCATTTCGACCATAAATGCTGGTACATAGTAAAAATGAGACAACATTTTTCAGGACCATGGTTTACATGACACAGTACAAAAAACTAGACTGAACTAGGTAATAAAAAAAAACACAGAGAAAGCTACACTAGACTACAGACCTACACCGGACTGCATAAAGTCCACAAAAACAGTGCAGGCATTACAATAAATAATAAACAGGACAGTAGGGCAAGGTGTCAGTCCAGGCTTCGGGTAGTGAGGAGTCTGGTAGCTTGGGGGAAGAAACTATTATATAGTCTGGTCAGAACAGAGATGAGAGCATGATCTGGGTGGTGGGGATCCGTGATGATGGATACTGTTTTCCTGAAGCAACGCTCCATGTAGATGTGCTCAGTGGTAAGAAAAGCTTTACCTGTGATGGACTGGGCCATATCCACCACTTTTTGTCAGATTTTCCGTTCAAGGGCATTGATGTTTCCACACTAGTCTGTGATGCAGCCAGTCAATATACTCTCCACCACACATCTATAGAAGTTTGTCAAAGTTTTAGATGTCATGCCAGATCTTCACAAATTCCTAAGGAAGTAGAGATGTGCCGTGCTTTCTTTCTAATCGCACTTACGTGCTGAGCCTAGCACAGGTCCTCTGAAACGATAACACTGAGGAATTTAAATTTCCTGAGCCTCTCTGCCTCTGATCCTCCAATGAGGACTGGCTCAAGGACCTCTGGTTTCCTCCTTCTGATGTCAATGATCAGCTCCTTGGTCTAACTTTGAGTGAGAGGTTGCTGTTATGGCACCAGTCCGTGCCTTTGGTCCAGCCTACAGCAGTGGAGTCATCAACAAACTTGAATATATAATCGATGCTTATCCACACAGTCATAACTGGAAAGTGAATAGTGCAGGAGCTATCTAGAGATAGAAATATTAATCATTTTCTTTTATTTCCAAATTGTGTGTTGGAAGTTATGACTAAATCTATTTCTGTTGACCCATCAGGCTGCGTATTATATAACACTCCAAATCAATATAAAAAAACTTAAATATTTGAAACCTCACATATTCAGCAGCTGGAAAACAACTTCAAATAAAGTGAACAATTTATTTAAAAAAAAAACAATAATGGAAACCAGTACTGCAAACACAAAGAGAATCAGAACCAGGTTTAATATCACCGGCATATGTCGTGAAATTTGTTGACTCTGTGGCAGCAGTACAATAAAATACATGATATTAGAAAAATAATTGTTGATTACAGTATATATATAAAATAGTTAAATTAAGTAAGTTGTGCAGAAATAGGTATAAAAGACATAGAGAGGTAGCACTCACGGGTTCAATGTCCACTCAGAAATCAATGGCAGAGGGAAAGAAGCTGTTCCTGAATCGCTGAGTGTGTGCCTTCAGACTTCTGTACCTCCTACCTGATGGTGACAGTGAGAACAAGACATGCCCTGGGTGATGGGGATCCTTAATGGTGAACACCGTCTATGGAGGCTAGTGCTCATGACTAAGTTTACGACTCTCTGGAGCTTACTTTGATCCTGAGCAGCAGCTCCCCCACCATACCATGGTACGTGTGGAAATTTGCGAGTGTTTTAGGTGACATACCAAATCTCCTCAAACTATTAGTGAAACACAGCCACTGCTATGATGGCTAAGAGTGTGCTTGTTCCCACCTCTTACAAGGAAAATATTAGCATTCCTTGAGACAGAAAACACATTACTCGATGTGGATCCAAAAGCTGTAAAAGAGGGGAGCTTTAAGAAAGACGAAAATGAATTATGGAGGAAACTTCTAGAATATGGGATGTAGACAGCTGACTGTAAGGATACTACTAGAAGGAATAACGGAGAGATGCAGTCTATGTCCTATGATATTATCACTGATTATTACCACTGGTGGAACACAGGAGGCTAGGGGCAGAGAAATATTGTTTTTGTTTGGGAGAGGTCTTTAGGAATGGTCAGAGACCAGGAGGACCATATGGTTTTATGAGTAACCAATGTTCCCTCTAATTTGTAGTGGTCAATTTGCACAAAAATCTTGTGCTGTGCAAATTTTTGCCCGGTGACAACACGTACGCACTGAATGTTTAAGTGGAAGTAAACCTGAAGCTGTTCTAAGGATAACAAACTATCAAGTCCAGCTTGTTGTTCATTGCTTAAAATAAATAACTGTCAGTAAGAACTTTGATTTCCTCTGGGTTTGATTGTTTTCGCCCTTGTTCTTCTGCACTCTCACAAAACATATGCAGCAAGTCTTTAGCGGGTAATGAAGGATTGTCTCAACGGAGCTTTCACACACTGTCCATCTGTGATTTGCTTGCTAAATGATAAAGTCAAGTTTCCATATTACTTTTCACTCAATTACTTCCCATTTGCAAATTCTCCAGCAACTTCTGTATCATGACAATACATGTAGGTAAGACCAGTTTTTGTATTGCACAGAAATATTTCTGCTCGTTCTTGACCTCAGGAGCTTTTGGTGTAGCAGTTTCTGCTGTTTCTTTAAGCCATTCCACTTTAAATGAACTAGCAGTTCTTTTGCGCTTCACGGTCTTTGCTTCTTTGAAATTCGATATAGTGAATCAATAATTAAATAAGCCAGTTCCAAAATCTGCAGACAAATCATCACAAACTCCACGTTGTCAACACCATCCACATCAGAAACCAGAAAAAGAAATGTTATTGTGTATGACCGTGAAATATACTTAACATGCCAACAAGGAAGAGGGTGACAACCTTTTGTGCGCAGTTTTTCTGTGCCAGCAAAAGATGTGTGTGCTTGTACACGCACACACCTTAGAGGAAACATTATGGATAAGCACCAGATGAATGGATTTGTACAAAACCATGAGAAATTTAAAGTTGAAGGCTTTGGAAAATCTAGAACCAATGTAGATCAACAAGACAAGAATTGATAGGGTCTTTTAAGAGACTCCTGGATAGGTACATGGAGCTTGGAAAAGTAGAAGGCTATGGGTAACCCGAGGTAATTTCTAAAGTAAGCACATGTTTGGCACAGCATTGTGGGCCGAAGGGCCTGTATTGTGCTGTAGGTTTTCTGTGTTTCTATGATTGACCGTTAAGCAGGACGGTACTGAACAGGTCAAGGGAAGTAGGTTTTAACCTCGCTGAGCATTACTCAATGTGGAGTAATTTGTATTAATTGATAGCAATACAGCACTGTGAGATGCCACAAGAATGTGAAAGATGGTATATAAATGCTGCTCTTTCTTTGTCAGTCTACCTTACCCAAATGAATAGAGACAGATTCAAAGTTACCAGAGCATCAGCATCTGAGCAAAGTAACCCTCCATAACCAGCACACAAAATGCTGGAGGAACTCAGCAATTCAGTCAACATCTATGGAGGGGAATAAACAGTCATTCGGGCTAAGACCCTTTCACTGGGATTTCAGTTCAGGTGAAGGATCTCGACCCAAACATTAACGGCCCGTGCTCCTCCACAGAAACTGCCTGACCAGCTGAGTTCCCCCGGTATTCTGAGTGTTGCTCTGAAATTGGGAACCGATGGGATTGAGAACAATAGAGACCCAGGCCTGTCAGATATTTCAGAGCAGCCATAAAATCAAATGGAAAACAATACTCAATTCATCCTGATCTTCGGGATTGCATAAAAACTTCGATTATTTTTGGCTATTAAAGCATTAAGCTTGATCTTCCATTCAACTTAAGCAAAAATTTTTAAATTACAGTTGGAAGCTTAACATTTTTCTGTAGAAATATGGAAAGTAGACGAACCATAAATTAATCATTTCAATTTACCCAAAGCAAGATTCAATTTAATAAATCACATGTAAACGTAGAATCCATCTTATTTTAATCAGCCTAAGGAAACCTGGGGCCTATTCCACTAATCCATATACTGATTCACATGAAAAATTCAAGGAGTTGACTTTGTGATAAAGGAAAGAAAATGTACTCATTAAACTGTGCCATTAGTGTAATTCTCTATTTAAAAAGCATATTTGATTTTTCTATCAGATGGAGGCAGGCAGTGTGAAAACTGGCTGCCTTAGTTAGACTGTGCAAGGTTGAGAGGTCAGGAGGACAGCAACCTGAGAGGTTGCCAGTATACAGACGGGGTAACATGAGCAATCAATAAATCCCAAGCGATGACTGAAGTCAAGCAGATTAAGAAAGCGGTCTGAGCTGAAAAATAAAAGTTATATTTGGACTTAAAGCTCAATCAAAGGGCAATCTGGAGATTCTACTCTCTGGGCTGATCAAAATGAAAATGCTTGTGGTATTTGGATATAAAGCCAGTTACCATGGGGAAGTGAAGCCCCCTTTCAGCATTAAGCAGTTGTTGAATCAAAACTACCAGCTGATTCCCCCATCCATCCACCAACTACACTCCCAACCATCACGCCTGCCCCAGCCTCTCTGGAAGAACACAGGGCAGTGCAGCACAGTACGGGCAGATCCTTGGGCCCATGAAGTTGAGTCATCCTTTATAAACCTATTCCATAATCAATCTAACCCTTCCCTTCTACACAGCCCATAACTGTACATCTTTCTTATGTCCAGGTGTCTTTCTCAGAGACTGTTAAACTGAGACTCTATGTCTAAAGGACAATGGTGCACTTCTTGCAGAGGTCTCTGGATAGCAGTCTGAAGCAGGTCTCATAACTTATCTAAACTTCTTAGACTAGTTCTTCCATTTCAGGGTGAGAACCAGTGTCCTTTCAATCTGACGAGGCTCCAGCCAGTTCAAGCATGATTATCAAGGAACGGCTGAAGTCACTGACTACACTAAAACCGATGAGGCCAGAGAAGATCCCAGCTGTAGCATTGAAGACTTGCACACTGGAGCTAGCTGCCCCTCTAACCAAGTTGCTCCAGAACAGTTAAAAACCTGGCATCTATTTGGCAATGTAGAAAAACTACTCAAAGGTTTGAAAAAAGCAGGACAAATCAAACCCAGCTAGTTACTGACCAACTCACAGTCCGGAGCAAAGTGCCATTTTTGGCATTGCTATCAAACAGCACTTAAGACTCAAGATTGTTTGATGTCATTTCCAGTGCACAGTTGTAAAGGAAGACAAAATAATTGTGACTCCAGATCCAATGCAGCACAAAAAAAAACACGATAAGATAAAGAGCACAATAATTAAAAATAAATAAAAATATATATAAATGTACAGGTAAATGCAGAAGACAGCTCACCGATTACTGACTCACCAATACCCAGACTGATTTTAACCAGGACTCTTCAACTCAGACGTCACCACAGACCTGGTCCAAATATGAACCAAAGAACTGATTGAAATAAGGTGATTGCCATTAATGTCAAAGCAGAACTTGACCAAGAGCAACATCAAGACTTCCTAGTGAACCTGAGGACAATCAATATTAAAGACCAAAAACATTCCAGTCATACCTTGCACAACAGAAGATGGTTGTGGTTGTCAGAGGTCCACCATCCTCGTCCCAGAATATCACAAAGCAAGTGGAGATTAATTATGTACACAGAGTTTATTTACTGATTTCATCCAGGAGGACCTTTTGTGCTCTATCACTGAGCGGCAATAAACCATCTGATTGGCCTTTCAGAGTTCTCTTTGGGAACTAGTTGCATGCTGACCTGGCTATTGTTCACGATTGCAGTTAATTTAAAAAAAAAGACATTTTGGCCAAGGTAGCAGGAGGCATCCAAAGAGACTACACAGCCCAAGTGTGTTTCCTTTGAGAAATGATGTTAGACGAAGGTTCGGTGAGATGCACATGACGTTTAAAGAATCTATAGATCTGGTAAGTGAAGCTGAGACAAAAGATCGAAGGAGCTGTAGTGAGAGGCAGGACCCTCTGCTGCTGCCATTTTTCATGCTCATTTGACCTTGCAAGGTCGAAGAGGGAAACCATATCCTCAGGTCAGAGCAAAGGAACAAAACCTTCAAATGACTTGGTGATGCTGGGAAAAACCCCGAATCTCTGAAGCCAAATCAATGTAACTTGTGTGAGTAGATTTTTGTTGAGATCACGTCGAGGTGGAATTAAGATGCAGAGTGAGGAATGATCTAATTGAAAGGGATAACAGGTTTGAAAGGATGCATAGTCTGCTCCATTTCTAAATTCCTTATTCTAGAAACCTTGAAGCTCAATCCTGCTTCACTTCCAACCTGGTTCACGTTTTAGGAGTTTACCTATTACCCAGTAACAAAAATAGGATTGAATCTGGAGCAGTGCTGACTAGTACTCATTAGCTTGAAAGAACAGAACTGCCTTTATTGTCTGAGTTCACACTACAAGATTAAAAGTAGAACAGATGGAAATACAAAAATATTTCACCTTGATGGCTTCAAAATGCTCAAGTCCAGCAACGATAGGCTCTTCTCACCAGTGCAATTGCCAAGCAATTGGCAGCAGAAATCACCAAGTAGATAATGATAGGATAAACACAAATAATGTGGAACGACAGTTATTTACGCTCAATAGAATGCAGCGGCTTACTTCACCAGCATCTCCAACAATGATGGTAGCCAGAGTAACTGTGTCAATGGATGAAACATGTGTTTATCTGCTTTCTTCACCAGCCTGTTGCCAACATTTGGGGAAGCCCGGTGGTTTAGCATTAAAACTCCAGAGATGCAGGTTCGATCCTGACCTTTGATGGTGTCTATGTGGAAACTGAATGTTCTTCTTGTGAACATTTCTTTTGAATGCTCTGGATTCCTCCTGCGACTCAACGACGTGCAAGTTGGTAGGCTTACAATGGATGCAATCTTACTGGCTCTCCACTTGGACCTCTTCAACAACAATACATACGTCAGCCTGCAGTCTACTGATTACTACTTGGTGTTCAATGTCACTATCCCCTCAGTACTAATCAATAATTTTCAAAATTTGAGCTGCTGTACCTCCTTCTGCAACTGGGTCCTTGACTTCCTGATCAGTCAGTGCAGATGAGAACTAATATCTCATCCTCACTGGCAATCAGCCTAGGTTGTGGGAACAGTTCAGTGTCAGCATGAGTGAAGGTTCAAGAGCCCGATGGTTGAGGGCTCATAACTGTTCCTGAACCTGGTGGTGCGGGTCCTGCACCTACTTCTTGATGGCAGCAACAGGAAGAGGGCACGGGTTAGAAGGTGGGGGTCCTTGATGATAGATGCTACTTTCCTGTGTTGGTTCTTTCATCCCAAGTTAAAGCCACCACCCCTCTGTTTGTTCCTGTTTGGACATAATTGAGATAGGTCTCAGCCATTTTTATAAAACACCATAGCCTATAAGTGAATTTACTCAAGACAATGTTCAATTACCATATCGCTCTGAGGCTCTAAATTGTGGTAAATGCTGTAAATAGGGAAATTGTGTGATTTACCATGGAATAGTTTCAGAGTCACTCATAAGACCATAAGATATAGGAGCATAATAAGGCCATTCAGCCCATTGAGTCTGCTCCAACATTCGATCATGCCCGATTTATTATCCCTCTCAACCTCATTCTTCTGCCTTCTCCCCATAACCTTTGATGTCCTTACCAATCAAGACCCTATTAACCTCCATGTTACATATATCCAATGACACAGGTTGCACAGCCGTTTGTGGCAATAAATTCCACAGATTCACCGCCCTCTTGCTGAAGAAATTCCTCCTCATCCCCGTTCTAAAGGGATGACCTACTATTCTGAGGCTGTGCCCTCCGATCCTAGCCTTTTCCATTATCAGAAACATCCTCTCCATGTCCACTCTGTCTAGGCCTTTCAATATTCGAAAGGTTTCCATGAATTCCCCCATAAACTCCAGCGATTCATGCCCAGAACCATCATATGCTGTTCATACGTTTAACTGTTTCATTCCTGGGATCATTAGTTGTAAATCTCCTCTGGGCCCTCTCCAGCGCTAGCACATCCTTTCTTAGATATGGAGCCCAAAACTGCTCCCAATACTCTGAATGTGGACTGATAAAACCTCAGCACTATATCCTTGCTTTTATGATTCCACCACCCAGGAACAAAATAGGCGACTGAAATGGGTAGATACAATCAGTTCATCAAAGACAAAGCCCTCCCCAATGCTGAGTGTACTTACGTGGAGTTCTGCCAGAAGAAAGCAGCATCTGTACCTAAGATCTCCTCCATCCAGGCTATGCCCTTTTCTTGCTACCATCAGGAAGGAGGTAGAGAAGCCTTGCTCAGGTCCCCTATCACCAGGTTCAGGGACAGTTATCACCCAGCAACCACCAGGCTCCTGAACTGACTGATGATGATAACTTCATCACCACTATCCTGATCCTGCAAACTCACTGTTAGCTACTCTGTAAAAGTCATGTTCTCAGTATTATTTTGTTTTATCTTCTTTTGCACATTGGGTGTTTGTTATTCTACCTTAATGAACAGTTTTTTTTTCATAAATTCTATTGTATTTCTTTTTTTCCTGTAAATACCTGCAAGAAAATAAATCTCAAGGTAGTACATATACACAGTTTTACAATAACTTTACTTTGAATTTTGAACTTTATATTCTAGTCCTCTTGAAATGAATACCTTGATTAAGGTAGCAATATCTAAAATGGGAGCTGCACGCTTCCTGCCTGCAGAGTAACCTTGAATCTTCAGGTACCGCTTTCCAACCTGGTGTCTGAATTTGAATCGGTCCAAGTGCCTCAGGCAGCCAATTTTGAAACAGTATGGGTTGTATTCTCACCTAATATCAGGCCGTTCCTATAATGGACTGATGAGTTGTAGCAATATGTGAACAAAGGTGAAAATCTGCCCTGGTGCGGTCTGCTTACAAGACAGGTTAGTGGGCACAAAACAGACAGCTAATTTCACAGCTGACAAAAGTACCTCACTCTTACAAATGTCTTGCTGTTCCCCGTGCACTTTCTCAGATAAACAGTGATTCATCTGTTATTTCAGGAGTTTACCTGACACCCAGCTAATAGCAAACGACAGGATAATATGATATGGTGTCTCTACATAGGTGGTTACATCTGCATTTCAATTGCCTTCTGAAAAATAGACTTTGATCAACCCTTTGACTAGATGTTATCAAGGCAAACACTGTAAACAAATTAATGAATTTTGAATTTTAAGTTACTTTTATTATGTTTCAACAGCAGGAAAAGCATGTCACAATATCACCTCTATTTCTCCTGAAAGATTATTCAGCTTGATAGAGGCACAGGTCGAGTGGACAGCCAGGGACATTTTCATAGAATAGAACCATAGAACATTACAGCACAGAAACAGGCCTTCTGGCCTTTCTTGGCTGTGCCAAACTATTTTTCTGCCTAGTCCCACTGACCTGCACCTGGACCATATCCCTCCACACACCTCTTATCCTTATACCTGTCCAAGATTTCCTTAAATGTTAAAAGTGAGCCCACATTCACCACTTCGTCTGGCAGCTCATTCCACACTCCCACCACTCTCTGTGTAAAGAAGCCCCCCCCATGTTCCCTTTAAACTTTTCCCCCTTCACCCTTAACCCATGTCCTCTGGTTTTTTTCTCCCCCAGCCTCACTGCCCAGGACAGAACTGGCTAATACAAGGTGGCATAGTTTTAAGGTGATTGGAGGAAAGTATAGGAGGATTTTGGAGGCAAGTTGTTCACACAGAGAGTAGCAAGTGAGTGGAATGAGCTGCTGGGGTGGTGGTGGAGGCAGATACATTAGGGGCATTTAACAGATTCGTAGATAAGATTTTTCAATGATTTTAAGTTACACTTTTCACGCTTTGAATTTTTTCAATGATTTTAAGTTCCCTAGCCCCCACCACCTTATTTTCACCATGGACGTCCAGTCCCTATATACGTCCATCTCCCACCAGGACGGTCTCAAAGCTCTTCGCTTCTTTTTGCCTCTACCACCACTCTCCTCCATCTAGCAGAATTAGTTCTTACTCTCAATAATTTCTCCTTTGTCTCCTCCCACTTCCTCCAAACCAAGGGTGTAGCCATGGGCACCCGTATGGGTCCCAGTTATGCCTGCCCTTTTGTTGGCTTTGTGGAACAGTCCATGTTCCAAGCCTATACGGGTTTCCGTCCCCCTCTTTTCCTTCGCTACATCGATGACTGCATTGGCGCTGCCTCCTGCACACATGCTGAGCTTGTTGACTTCATTGACTTTGCCTCTAACTTTCACCCTGCCCTCAAATTTAACTGTTCTATTTCCGACACCTCCCTCCCCTTTCTTGATCTTTCTGTCTCCATCTCTGGAGGGGGCCTATCTACTGATATCTACCATAAGCCTACAGACTCTCACAGCTACCTGGACTATTCCTCTTCCCACCCTGTCTCTTGCAAAACTGCTAACCCCTTCTCACAATTCCTCCGTCTCCGTCGCATCTGCTCTCAGGATGAGGCTTTTCATTCCAGGACGAAGGAGATGTCTTCCTTTTTTAAACAAAGGGGCTTTCCTTTGTCCACCATCAACTCTGCTCTCAAACGCATCTTTCCCATTTCCCGCACATCTGCCCTCACCCCATTCCCCCCCACCCCACGGGATGGGGTTCCCCTTGTCCTTACCTACCACCCCACCAGTCTCCAGGTCCAACGTATAATTCTCCGTAACTTCCACCACCTCCAACGGGATCCCACTACCAAACACATTTTTCCCTCCCCCCCTTTCTGCTTTCCACAGGGATCGCTCCCTACGCGACTCCCTTGTCCACTCGTCCCCCCCATCCCTTCCCACTGATCTCCCTCCTGGCACTTATCCTTGTAAGCGGAACAAGTGCTACACCTTCCCTTACACTTCCTCCCTCACCACCATTCAGGGCTCCAGACAGTCCTTCCAGGTGAGGCGACACTTCACCTGTGAGTCAGCTGGTGTGGTATACTGCGTCCGGTGCTCCCGGTGTGGCCTTAAATATATTGGTGAGACCCGACACAGACTGGGAGACTGTTTCGCTGAACACCTATGCTCGGTCTGCCAGAGAAAGCAGGTTCTCCCAGTGGCCACACATTTTAATTCCACATCCCATTCCCATTCTGATATGTCTATCCATGGCCTCCTCTACTATCAAGATGAAGCCACTATCAGGTTGGAGGAACAACACCTTATATACCGGCTGGGTAGCCTCCAACCTGATGGCATGAACATTGACTTCTCTAACTTCCGTTAATTTAATGCACCTCCTCCCCTTCTTAACCCATCCCTGACACATTTAGTTGTTTGTTTTTTTCTCTCTCTCTGCTTGTTCTCCATCTCCCTCTGGTGCTTCCCTCTCCCTTTCTTTCTCCCGAGGCCTCCCGTCCCATGATCCTTTCCCTTCTCCAGCTCTGTATATGTGGTAAACTATGTATACCTGTCTGGACACACCCCTCTGCTGACTGTTCCTGTGGCTCCTCCCACAGACCCCTGTATAAAGGCGATTGGGGCACTGCTCCTCCCTCAGTCTCCGAGATGTCGTGCTCCCTTTTTGCTGCTTATAAGAGCCTATCGTTCACCTCCAGTCGCTGAGAGTTATTGATGGTGCATCAGTATCACTTTTGCCAATCACCTTTCCAGCTCTTAGCTTCATCCCACCCCTTCCGGTCTTCTCCTATCATTTCCCATTTCCCCCTCCCCCTCCTACTTTCAAATCTCTTAGTATCTTTCCTTTCAGTTAGTCCTGACAAAGGGTCTCGGCCCAAAACGTCGACAGTTCTTCTCCTTGTAGATGCTGCCTGGCCTGCTGTGTTCCACCAGCATTGTAGATATCATGGATGGTAGAAAAATGGCGGGTTATGTGGGAGGGAAGGGTTAGATTGATCTTAGAGTAGGTTAAATGTCAGCACAATATTGTGGGCTACAGAGCCTGTACTGTGCTGTAATGTTCTATGTTCCATCTGTCTTTTCACAGAATATTTTCAACATTCTTTGGTTTTATTCTCACTGTCAATAGACTCAGTTGTACTTCTGGCCCAGCTTTACACTGAATGGCACTGGAGCTAAATACATTTGAAAGGACCTGTTCTTTCTCAGTTCTTTTCATTAGTCATTTGTTTCTGGGGTTGGTCTCGTACTTTGGTCTCAACCTGAGTATAAGATCTGTTGTAGCGAGTGCAGTCTTCTTTACGGCTTTACGTCCGGGGGAGCAGCATCGGAGCTGGTGATGCAAAAAGACTAAATAAGCTCATCTGAAAGGCTGGATCCGTCCTTGGCTACAACCCGGACTCTTCTGAGTTAGAGGTGGAGAGGAGGTCACTAAACAAACTGTTATCCATCATGGACAATCAAGCACATCCTCTCCATGACCTTCTGAATAAGCAGCGGAGCAACCTTTCGAACAGACTCATTCAGCTCCACTGTCACAAGGATCGTTACAGAAAATCTTTCCTACCAAATGCAATGAGCATATACAACAGTTCATTTCTGTGCGACAGAACAATAGCCTCTGTTTTACTATTTTGTACATTATTATTCTATACAATTATTATTAGTTAATAACATTATTATATTTACAATTATTGCTAAGTGTGTTTTTAAATGTTGCTGCTGTAATGAAATAATTTCCCATTTGGAATCAATAAAGAACTTATTATTATTGTTAACAGTTTGGTACCTGATACCTCACCTACCCAGCTGATGTATAGTTGGGCTGTCATTTAAACCCACTAATGCCTTATTTACAAAATGTTTGCCCAATACCAAGCCTAACTGATCCTAAATGAACAGCAAGCAAGCATCCCAACGATCGTTGATTGAGATTATTAACAGTGGGGTCAGGGGTTTTGGATGAATTGTAAAGAAACCTCCCACCTCCCCCATTTTTATATTTACAATATAAATATGAATCAGGTTCCTTCTGTAAAAATAGTTAGAAACTGTTCAGGCCTGTTTATGAAGATATAGTTGGGCCCGCATATTTCTCTTGTTTACATTACTGACCTCAAGCTGCTGAAATAATTCAATAAGGAAACAATAAATTGGTTTGATGAGGGGATGCAGGAGTTTATAGAGATAGCAATCAAAAAGGCCTTGCAAATAATTGGGAAGGACTTACTCAGCATGTATGGGGAAATATTGTGGTGTTCCTTTGGACTCCTGAAGTATTATAGAGTCGTGGAGTTACACAACAGGAAAATGGGATTTTTCGCACAATTCACCCACACCAAACAAGTTACCATTTTCCCATGTTTGGCCCATATTTTCTAAATCTTTCCTATCTGCATACAGTACCTACCTTTGGACAGATAGATGTGTACAAATACAGAATTAGCCACATGTATTTACAGCATTATGCTGCAGGCAGATTATATTTCTATTCTTACCCAAAACCATCATGGTGCTCTGAGTGTGCCAGAAGTTATCCACATCGGGCAAAAGGATAGAAAGAACTTCTGTTGACAGCCCAAGAATAATGGAGACCAACCAAGAAAATGGTCATTTATTTAAGAAAGGAGTCCAGTGGAAGGGTTACCAGATACTGTGCGACATGACATGATAAAATACTTCCAGGCTTGAAAACATCAGAACCAAAACAGCCATCCAAATACCAACATGTTATTTATGTTTCATGGTGTTGGACTATCGTCGGTATTAAAAAGAGCAAGGCAAGAAAATGAGGAATGTGAAAACAAACTTCTCTTTGGCAGCACTGACTAATTTACTGTAATTCTGCTACCTAAAACCATTGACTAAAAATGGAAGCAAACCACATTTCTCCGCTTCCCTCTGCTTCCAGCTTCTCTGCTGGCACTGAGCAGGCCTCTACACTAAACAAACCCCTGGCGCTGCTGCTGTTATGACTCCCTCGTGCATGTCTGTGTGAGATCGAAGTCAGCAGGCTTACTGGTGACAGTTTGAGACAGAGGGGAGAGAATTGATTGAGGGAGGGGAGATGGACAAAGTTACAAGGGAAAGAGACTGGAGGCAGTATAGAAGAGCAAGGAGAGAGAAGTGTACATTTGTACCTATGAATATGTACATATGTAAATAATCATATGAGTATTCATATGCTCGTATGAATATTCATATATTCACGTGGATCAGGAATAGAGTAGACCCTTGGCTTCTCAAGCATACTTCACCATTTGTTAACGCAACTCCTAGTTTCATTCCTTGATGAATAAAAGAGAGAAACATAACTCTGAGAAGGGGATGAAGAAACAGAAATGAAGAGAGAGTGATTCATGTATGGGGAACAATGTACCATCTCTCGTCATTTAAAAAACACTTCACCATCTTATTTTCTCCCTTAGTGGAGGATCCCACACCCTCCCAGTTGAATGTTGACGAGGGTAAGGCAGTGGATGTAGTCTATATGGACTTCAGCAAGGCCTTTGACAAAGTTCCACGTGGAAGGTTAGTTAAGAAGGTTCAGTCGTTAGGTATTAATGCTGGAGTAATAAAATGGATTCAACAGTGGCTAGATGGGAGATGCCAGAGAGTAGTGGTGGATAATTGTTTATCGGGATGGAAGCCGGTGACTAGCGGGGTGCCTCAGGGATCTGTTTTGGGCCCAATGTTGTTTGTAATATACATAAATGATCTGGATGATGGGGTGGTAAATTGGATTAGTAAGTATGCCGATGACACTAAGGTAGGAGGTGTTGTGGATAATGAGGTGGGTTTTCAAAGCATGCAGGGAGATTTATGCCGGTTAGAAGAATAGGCTGAACGTTGGCAGATGGAGTTTAATGCTGAGAAGTGTGAGGTTCTACATTTTGGCAGGAATAATCCAAATAAAACATACCGAGTAAATGGTAGGGCATTGAGGAATGCAGTGGAACAGAGAGATCTAGGAATAACAGTGCATAGTTCCCTGAAGGTGGAGTCTCATGTAGATAGGATGGTGAAGGCGGCTTTTGGAACGCTGGCCTTTATAAATCAGAGCATTGAGTACAGAAGTTGAGATGTAATGTTAAAATTGTACAAGGCGTTGGTAAGGCCAAATTTGGAATATTGTGTACAGTTCTGGTCACCGAATTATAGGAAAGATATCAATAAATTAGAGAGAGTGCAGAGATGATTTACTAGGATGTTACCTGGGTTTCAGCACTTCAGTTACAGAGAAAGGTTGAACAAGTTAGGTCTCTATTCATTGGAGTGTAGAAGGTTGAGGGGGGATTTGATCGAGGTATTTAAGATTTTGAGAGGGACAGATAGAGTTGATGTGAATATGCTGTTTCCATTGAGAGTAGGGGAGATTCAAACGATAGGACATGATTTGAGAGTTAGGGGGCAAAAGTTTAAGGGAAACACGAGGGGGTATTTCTTTACTCAGCGAGTGATAGCTGTGTGGAATGAGCTTCTTGTAGAAGTAGTAGAGGCCAGTTCAGTTGTGTCATTTAAGGTAAAATTGGATAGGTATATGGACAGGAAAGGAGTGGAGGGTTATGGGCTGAATGCGGGTAGGTGGGACTAGGTGAGATTAAGAGTTCGGCACGAACTAGGAGGGCTGAGATGGCCTGGTTCCGTGCTGTGATTGTTATATGGTTATATGATATCTGACCTGCCGTCTTCTTGCTCACTCACTTAAACTGTCAGTATCTCCTGAAGCCTCTGTTTGTCCTCGTACCACAGCCACCAGCTCCACCATCAGCAGGCTTTCATGTTTTACATTTGAGCCCTCATCAATCATTTATGCAGTTTGTGAACAGCTAGGGCCACAGCACCAATTCCTTCAGCATCTACTAACCCTCATCTCCAAAGCCAGAAATGCCCTGTTTGTCCTACTCTGGGTTGCTGTCCATAAACCAGTCCTCAATCCACATCTAATATCATGTACCTTACCCCTAAATCACATTACCCCTAATATCATGTACCTTACCCCTAAATCACATTACCCTAATATCATGTACCTTACCCCTAAATCACATTATCACTAATATCATGTACCTTACCCCTAAATCACATTATCACTAATATCATGTACATTACCCCTAAATCACTTTACCCCTAATATCATGTACCTTACCCCTAAATCACATTACCCCTAATATCATGTACCTTACCCGTAAATCACATTATCACTAATATCATGTACCTTACCCCTAAATCAAATTATCACTCATATCATGTACTCTACCCCTAAATCACATTACCCTAATATCATGTACCCTACCCCAAAATCACATTATCTTTAATATCATGTACCTTACCCCTAAATCACATTACTTCTAAATCACATTACCCTAATATCATGTACCTTACCCCTAAATCACATTACTTCTAAATCACATTACCCCTAATATCATGTACCCTTCCCCTAAATCACATTATCCATAATATCATGTACCCTACCCCTAAATCACATTACCCTAATATCATGTACCTTACCCCTAAATCACATTACCCCTAATATCATGTACCCTACCCCTAAATCACATTACCCCTAATATCATGTACCTTATCCCTAAATCACATTACCCCTAATATCATGTACCTTACCCCTAAATCACATTACCCAAATATCATGTACCTTACCCCTAAATCACATTACTCCTCAATCACATTACCCTAATATCATGTACATTACCCCTAAATCACATTACTCCTAAATCACATTACCCTAATATCGTGTACCTTACCCCTAAATCACATTACCCCTAATATCATGTACCTTAATCCTAAATCACATTACCCCTAATATCATGTACCCTTCCCCTAAATCACATTATCCATAATATCATGTACCCTACCCCTAAATCACATTACCCTAATATCATGTACCTTACCCCTAAATCACATTACCCCTAATATCATGTACCTTATCCCTAAATCACATTACCCCTAATATCATGTACCTTACCCCTAAATCACATTACTCCTAAATCACATTGCCCTAATATCATGTACCTTACTCCTAAATCACATTACCCTAATATCATGTACCCTACCCCTAAATCACACTACCCTAATATCATGAACCTTACTCCTAATATCATATACCTTGCACCTAAATCACATCACCCTAATATCAGGTACCTTACCCCTAAATCAAGATACACTAATATCATCTATCCTACCCCTAAATCAGATTACCCCTAATATCATGTACCCTACCCCTAAATCACATTACCCTGATATCATGTACCTTACCCCTAAATCACATTACCCCTAATATCATCTACCTTGCCCCTAAATCACATTACCCCTAATATCATGTACCTTACTCCTAAATCACATTGCCCTATTATAATGTACCTTACCCCTAAATCACATTACTCTAATGTCATGTACCTTACCCCTAAATCACATTACTCCTAAATCACATTACCCTAATATCGTGTACCTTACCCCTAAATCACATTACCCTAATATCATGTACCTTACCCCTAAATCACATTACCCCTAATATCATCTACCTTGCCCCTAAATCACATTACCCCTAATATCATGTACCTTACTCCTAAATCACATTACTCCTAAATCACATTACCCCTAATATCATCTACCTTGCCCCTAAATCACATTACCCCTAATATCATGTACCTTACCCCTAAATCACATTGCCCTATTATAATGTACCTTACCCCTAAATCACATTACTCTAATATCATGTGCCTTACCCCAAAATAACAATACCCTAATATCATGTACCCTATCCCTAAATCACATTACCCTAATATCATGTACCATACCACTAAATCGCATTATTCCTAATATCATGTACCCTGGCCCTAAATCACATTACCCTAATAACATGTACCCTACACCTAAATCACATAATCCCTAATATCATGTACCTTACCACTAATTCACATTACCCTAAAATCATGTACCTTACCACTAAATCACATTAACACTAATATCATATACCTTACCCCTAAATCACATTACCCTACTATCATGTACCTTACCCCTAAATCACATTACCCTAATATCATTTACCTTACCCCTAAATCACATTACCCCTAATGTCATGTACCTTACCTCTAAATCACATTACCCTAATATCATGTACCTTACCCCCAATTCACATTACCACTAATATCATGTACCCTACCCCTAAATCACACTACCCGAATATCATGTACGTTACTCCTAAATCATATTACCCCTAATATCATGTACCTTACTCCTAAATCACAATACCCTAATATCATGTACCTTACCACTAAAACATATTACCCTAATATCATGTACCTTACCCCTAATTCACATTACCACTAATATCATATACCCTACCACTAAATCACAATACGCCTAATATCATGTACCTCACTCCTAAATCACATTGCCCTTAATATCATGTACCTTACCCCTAAATCACATTACTCCTAAATCACATTAACCTAATATCATGTACCTTACCCCTAAATCACATTACCCCTTATATCATGTACCTTACCCTTAAATCACATTGCCCTAATATCATGTACCCTACACCTAAATCACATTAACCAATATCATGTACCTTACTCCCAAATCACATTGCCCTAATATCATGTACCTTACCCCTGAATCACATTACTCCTAAATCACATTACCCTAATATCATGTACCTTACCCCTGAATCACATTACTCCTAAATCACATTACCCTAATATCATGTACCTTACCCCTAAATCAAATTACCCTAATGTCATGTACCTTACCCCTAAATCACATTACTCCTCAATCACATTACCCTAATATCATGTACCTTACCGCTAAATCACTTTACCCTAATATCATGTACCTTACCCCTAAGTCACGTTACCCTAATATCATGTACCTTACCCCTAAATCACATTATCACTAATATCATGTACCTTACCCCTAAATCACATTATCACTAATATCATGTACCTTACCCCTAAATCACTTTACCCTAATATCATGTACCTTACCCCTAAATCACATTACCCTAATATCATGTACCTTACCCCTAAATCACATTACCCTAATATCATGTACCTTACCCCTAAATCACATTATCACTAATATCATGTACCTTACCCCTAAATCACATTATCACTAATATCATGTACATTACCCCTAAATCACTTTACCCCTAATATCATGTACCTTACCCCTAAATCACATTACCCTAATATCATGCAACTTACCACTAAATCGCATTATCACTAATATCATGTACCTTACCCTTAAATCACATTACCCCTAATATCATGTACTCTACCCCTAAATCACAATACCCTAATATCATGTACCCTACCCCAAAATCACATTATCTTTAATATCATGTACCTTACCCCTAAATCACATTACTTCTAAATCACATTACCCTAATATCATGTACCCTTCCCCTAAATCACATTATCCATAATATCATGTACCCTACCCCTAAATCACATTACCCTAATATCATGTACCTTACCCCTAAATCACATTACCCCTAATATCATGTACCTTATCCCTAAATCACATTACCCCTAATATCATGTACCTTACCCCTAAATCACATTACTCCTAAATCACATTACCCTAATATCATGTACCTTACCCCTAAATCACATTACCCAAATATCATGTACCTTACCCGTAAATCACATTATCACTAATATCATGTACCTTACCCCTAAATCACATTACCCCTAATATCATGTACCTTATCCCTAAATCACATTACCCCTAATATCGTGTACCTTACCCCTAAATCACATTACCCCTAATATCATGTACCTTAATCCTAAATCACATTACGCCTAATATCATGTACCTTACTCCTAAATCACATTGCCCCTAATATCATGTACCTTACCCCTAAATCACATTACCCTAATATCATGTACCTTACTCCTAAATCACATTACCCAAATATCATGTACCTTACCCCTAAATCACATTACTCCTCAATCACATTACCCTAATATCATGTACATTACCCCTAAATCACATTACTCCTAAATCACATTGCCCTAATATCGTGTACCTTACCCCTAAATCACATTACCCCTAATATCATGTACCTTACCTCTAAATCACATTACCCTAATATAATGCACCCTACCCCTAAATCACATTACCTAATATTATGTACCCTACCACTAAATCACACTACCCTAATATCATGAACCTTACTCCTAATATCATATACCTTGCACCTAAATCACATCACCCTAATATCAGGTACCTTACCCCTAAATCAAGATACACTAATATCATCTACCCTACCCCTAAATCAGATTACCCCTAATATCATGTACCCTACCCCTAAATCACATTACCCTAATATCATGTACCTTACTCCTAAATCACATTGCCCTATTATAATGTACCTTACCCCTAAATCACATTACTCTAATGTCATGTACAATCATTTAATAATCTCTTCCATGGTTCCCTATCCCTGTTGACTCCTTGAGAATTAATTTATTAATTCTAATGATCCTGTCACTAATCTTTGTATACATGTCTGTGTGAGTGTATGTGTGTATAGTTCGTGTGAGTGCAACTTCTTGTCTTCCCCTTGTCATCCAGCACTCTAGGATAATGCGGCTGGTTTTCCGTTGCCCTTGGCAGTTTGGGTGATTTCTTATTTCTATCCATTTCATTTTCGTGAAATGGTTGTGTGTGGTTTTTCATTGTATTTCCCTGTGAATGCCTGCAAGAAAATGAATCTCACTGTAAGATATAGTGACATACATGTACTTTGATAATAAATTGACTTTCAACTTTGATTTCTGACCATATATTGGATTTCATTTTCTCCTAGATTTTTGCCTTTCATAATGTATTCTGCCTTTTCCTTTCGGCTCTGAAATGATAATCTAACAGCCGCCCTCGTTGAAATCCATTTGTTCCTGCTTTGTCTATTCGTTTGATCTAGTAATAGCATCTCATAACTCAGTACCTCCACCTTTTCTGTTTACAATGCCACCTACCTTTGCGTTACAGGCTTTCTATCCTACTGACAAGGCTGTTTATAAATATAACTAATTTGTCAGATCAGTAAATCAAAGCTTGTAATAACGTTAAAGATGGTCAGGCTAGATTTTCCACCCATTGACTAAGAACAATCAAATTTCTATCCTGCAGGACATTTGCTAAACAGCATTTAGTAAACACTTTGGCCAGCAGTACCTGACATGCAGTGTGAAGATATTTACAGTCCAATTCATTGGTACAGTCTTTTCACAGTCACTGCCATTTACATGCATTTTACAGAGGGATTTGGACTGATTTAGGGCCCTTCCGCGTGTGCCCAAGCAAATACAGATATAATTGTAAGCAGTTGTTAGGTATGTTGATCAGGTTAATAAGGGGTTTCGGGACACAAACTAGGAAAGGGTTGGAATTCAATGCCCCAGAAACAATTCAGCTGTGCACCACCATTCCAGTTGGATTTTGGCCAATCTGCTTCACACATGACCTTTCTAATTGGCCACAAATGGAAGCTGCCACAAAAATAACAAGTTTCTCAGAACTATGTGCAGTTGCTTGAAGCTTAAAGCAGAAATACATTTTTGGTTAGAAAGCTGGCAACATATTAGGGATAGTCACCATGGCTTTGTGAGTGGTAGGTTGTGTCTAACAAATCTTATAGAGAAGAGGTTCCCAAGCTGGGCTCCACAAACCTCTCCATTCATGGTAAGGGTCCATGGCATAGAAAAAGGTTGAGAACCCCTGTACCAGAGTTCTTCAAGGTGGTTACCAGGAAAGTTGCTGAAAGAAGGACATTGAATGTTATCTACGTGGACTTTAGCAAGGCCTTTGACAAGATCCCACATGGTTGGCTGGTCAGGAAGATTCCAGTTGATTGATATTCAGAGTGAAGTAATAAATTGGATTGGACATTGGCTTTGCAGAAGCCAAAGAGTGATAGTAGATGGCTGCCTCTCTGACTGGGAACTCATGCCACAGAGATCAGTGCTCGATCTGTTGCTGTTGTCACCTATATCAATGATCTGGATGATAATATGGTAAACTGGATCAGCAAATTTGCAATAACACTATGGAGGCATAGTGGACAGCGTGGAAGACTATCAAAGCTTTCAGCAGGATCTGGACCAGCTGGAAATAATGGACTGAAAAATAGCAGGAT
Source organism: Hypanus sabinus (assembly GCF_030144855.1). NCBI lineage: Eukaryota > Metazoa > Chordata > Chondrichthyes > Myliobatiformes > Dasyatidae > Hypanus > Hypanus sabinus. The sequence continues at coordinate 106,019,681 of NC_082718.1, forward strand.
GGAATTTAATGAAGACAAGTGTGAGGTGTTGCACTTGGGAAGACAAAACAGGGTTGCACCTACGCAGTGAGTGGTAGGGCACTGAGGAGTGTGGTAGAACAGAAGGATTTGTGAATACAAATCCATAATCCCTTGCAAGTGTCGTCACAGGTAGATAGCTTTGTAAAGAGAGCTTTTGGCTCATTGGACTTCAAGTATTGAGTACAGGAGCAAGGATGTTACGATGAAGTGTCATTAGACTAGGCGTAATTTGGAGTATTGTGTGTAGTTTTGGCAACCTACCTACAGGAAGGCTGTCAATAAGATTGAATGAGTGCAGAGAAAATCTACAAGGATTTTGCCAGGACTTGAGAGCTTGAGTTATAGAGAAAAGTTGAATAGGGTAGGAAGTCATTTCCCTGGAGCGTAGAAGAATGAGGGGGCATTTGATAGAGGCATACAAAATGTGAGGGGTATAAATAGGGTAAATGCAAGCAGACATTTTCCACTGAAGTTGGGTGAGAACTGAACTAGAGGTCATGGGTTAAGACTGAAAGATGAAATGTTTAAGGGGAACATGAAGGGGATCTTCTCCACTCACTCAGAGGGTTGTTAGTGCTATGTTTTGTAAAACGTTCAGGTAATTCAAAGAAAGATGCAAGATGTCTGAAAGTACAGGTGTGACTTGTCTTTACTCTTAAGCGAGCCACACGTGTATCATGTGGTAGTGTGGTCATGCAAGCAACTAATGCACTTTCACATGTAACCCGCAAAGAACCATCCAAACGGTCAAGAATGTTCAATCAAACAATACACACACACAAGACCAGTCAAATACACCTGAAATATTAAACACACAACCGTTAGAGTGTGGAACAAGCTGCCAGCAGAAATGGAGGATGTAGATTCGATTTCAACATTGAAGAGGAATTTGGATAAGTACACGGAAGGAAGCGGTATGGAGGCCAATAGTCCGGGTGTCAGTCAATGGGGCTAGGCAGAATAATAGTTCATCATGGACTAGATGGGTTGGAAAGCCTGTTTCTTAGCTGTAGTGTTTTATGACTCTAGTTTCCCAGCATTCCCATATTACAGTTGTCATTACACTAAAATAATTACTTAGCAATGAAACACATTTTTATTACCTTATTTCTTTCAATTCAAACATACATCTAAAGAGAAAATCTCTCTTATTTCTTGGTCTTATTAATTCTACTTTAGGTTTCTAAAGGTATTAATTGTCCTTGGGAATTTGCAGAATAGTATTAGAAAATCAGTTATTCTGCAGAAGTCTGACTTCAATAAAGTCAAAGGAAACCACAATTAGATAGATTGTGAACACAGCTCCCAGTTCACTGCAGCCCATTTTGCAATATTGTCCAAGACCATCTCATCAGCAGGGTTTGTGGATAAATCACTTTTAGAATCTGGGCACAATAATGCATTGAATCTTGTTAAATTACGAGCGGGTACTTGCTGACCCCAGATTAACGAGTAGTAGTAGTATTTGCTTGATTTTTGACAGAAAATTCTGTTTATTTTGTTTAGAGATACAACGTGAAATAAGCCTTTCTGTCCCAACGAGCTGTACCTCTCAAAACCCATCTACTGAACACTAGACCAATTGCAGGACAACTTACAACGACCAATTAAGCACTAACAGCTGCGGGAGGCAACAGGAGCACCCAGGGAAAGGCCGTGCTGTTCACAGGGAGAACATGCAAACTCCTTATAGGTGACACCGGAACTGAACTCCAAACTCCAGAAGGCCCCAAGCTGTAACAGATTCACGCTAACTGCTATACCTCGCTTTTAGAGTTGCAGATTTGTACAGAAGCAAGCTCTTTGGCCCTCCATCTACACTAATCCCACTTGTCTGCACTACATCTAACTCCTGCTAAGCCCATTCAAGAGCCTGTCTAAATGCCTCTTAAATGTAGTGATTGTTTCTGAATCTGCACCCCCCCACCCCACCATCTCCTCTGGTGGCAAAATCTGGATATCAGCAAATGTCAAAAACCTCTCCCTCAAATCCCATTTTAAAACTCTTTCCTTTCTGATTTTTTTCTGAATGACATCTTGTTTGTGACACCCCTAACATGAGAAAATACATTCTGACTACCCGAACTAAGCCTTTTATAATTCTATACACCTCACTTCTCAGCCTTGTTTAGTCTAGAGTTAAACAAGCCCAGTCTACCTAAACACTCCCCAGAGCTCTCTAATTCAGGCAACGTCCTGGTATCGCTCCACTGTACTTCCACAAACACAACCACATCCTTCCTATTATATTGTGACAAGAACTGCATACAGTACTCCAGGTGCGGTCTCACCGGTGCTACAACATAATGTCCTAACATTGAAATTGTATGCCCTGCCCTATGAAGACAAGCATACCATAGGTCTTCTTCACCCTATCTACCCATCTTGCCAGTTCTTAAAGCAAGCACCCGTTTACTGGGGTGTAGGCCACTGACAGCAGTTTGCCAGATTCCTCTGTCATGGTTGGCCATCTGGTCCCTGCTTTCACCACACGACTTCATTCGTCTTCTAGGCGAAGATGCTTCCTCTCCCAGGAATGAGCTTAGAGCTTAGAGCTCCTGTTGCTATTTGTGAAAGGATGAAGAGGTAACAACCCCATCCCAGAGCAGGGTTTTTTTAAGGGGATGGGGTTGTTACCTCTTCATCCTTTCACAACAGGGCTTGGGACCGTCCATGGCGGAGTTCATGGCCACTGACAGGGAATTTTTTCACTGGGCTAAGTTTAGACAGGCTGCACTGCACTGAAGTTTTGGATCAGTGGAAGATATTACTGTTCAGTTAAAAATGTGCTTCCGTGCCTCAGCCTCGAGTGATCAGAAGTGGAAGAGCCTGTGAACACTTGCTGGCGACCATTAACCACCACAAAGACCACTCAATATGTTAGAGTCTATGCTTTGACATAAGAAGGTAAAACTTACTTCCTGTTTTATACCCAAACAGGCAGCACTGAATTCTGCTCCGGCTCCATTAAAACTAATTTAATAAATCCATTCGAGGACATATTAATGACCTCCCTGATGGTGGCATTTGCCTTAAATACTGCTTGTACTCAGAAGAATAGAAAGCACCAGGATCAGATGTTTTTTAACAAGTTACACTGTCAGTGGGTTTAATCATGATGGTGTTCTTCCATCTCAGCAGCCTGTTCCATCATCTGCCTGCGTGACACATTATTAAGTTTTGAGTCTTTGTCCACCTGGAGCAGGATTTAGCTTCCATTTCTATTCACTTTATCAAAAGCTTTGTCTGTCTTTGGGCTAGGCCGTGCCAAATAAGAGAAATCGTACCCACAAGACGTCTATGATAGACTATAAATTTTAATTGCACGATATAGCCCAGTGACCACTTTACTAGATACCGCCTGTAACTACTAAAGTGACCGCTGGGTGTGTGCTCATGGTCTTCTGCTGCTGTAGCCCATCCAATTCAAGGTTTGATGTGCTGTGCATTCAGAGATGCTCTTCTGCACATCTCTTGTTTAGTTGAGTTACTGCCACTCACTGGATGCTTTTTGATTTTTTCCAACATTCTCTGTAAACTCCAGAGACATGCAAGTGAAAATCCCAGGAGATCAGCAGTTTCAGAGATACTCAAAGCACCCCATCTGGCACCAGCAGTCATTCCACTGTCAAAGTCACTTCAGTCACATTCCTTCCCCATTCTGATGTTTGTCCTGAACAAATGAACCGGGTCTCGACCATTGAACTGCTGCCATGCAATAGGCTGAGTAGATATTTGTATTAACAAGCAAGTGCACCTAATAAAGTGGATGCTGAAAGTGTACCTGGGGGCAAAGTGGCACTATGAAAGACAACAATCTCTCTGCCTGCCATTTGAAAAAGGGCTTTGCGTGCTCTCTTCTCACAAGGACTGAAGAGCTAAGAAACATCATTCAAGACCCACCAAGGGGAAAGTGAACTGTGCTAATCGAAACCATGTCTCCACCTCTCCAAGGTGAATTGTCACTGATTGCAATTACTGCTGAAGAGTCCCTCTGCACCAGGAGGAGGGAGTGTTTTTAAAACAGAAAGATCAAGGATTAGCTTTATTTGCCACGTATACGTCAAAATATCAAAGCATGCAGTGAAATGTGTCGTTTGCATACAGTCTGAGGAAACCCATACACGTCGTCACACTTCCAACGCCCACACCTCACTAACGCTAATTAAACTAGTTATGTAATGATTGTGTCTTACTGTATAAAGTACCTGCTTAATGAATTGTGCAATTATGACATCCATGGTTTATGCAGATTGGGACACCAAAATGATCAAAATGGAGGGAGATCAATATGAAAACTATGCCATTGTGAAACTTCCTTCTTCTCTTCGTCTGTGGATAGCATTCTGACTGCATCAAGTTCAAGTTCAATTGTCATTCAACCATTAATGAACACAGACAAACAAAATGGCAATACTCCAGGGCCAAGGTGCAAAACACAGTACCAACAGTCATACACAGTACAAAGCATACATGTCATATATAAGATAGCAGTAAACACACAGTCTCACAAAAAAGAATTGTCCAAGTCCCTGAGTTCATGAATGTTGCAGCAGTCTGCAGTGAAACACAACACAGCTTGTCTTCTGCCAGATGATCGCTGGAGAGCAGCAAGGGCCCCAACGCCTCTCCTCTGGACGGCCACAAACAGGCAACAAAGCAGCCTGAGGCCTAGTCCTCCCTACATCTGAGGCCATACAGCTCCCTGGCCGTCCGCACAGCACATACAAGACGGCACGAAGGAACGAACACAGTCCAAGTCCCTCAGTCTATGAATGTTGCAGCAATCTACAGCCGAACACAACACAGCTTGTCCTCCACTGAGCGAACACTGAGGGCAGCTCTGACATCTCCAACACCCCTTCCTGGATGGCTGCAAACAGGCAACACCGCTGCTTAAGGCCTGGTCTCTGTTCAACCGTGGTCCCGCAGCTCCTCTGCTGTTCGCCAATAAACCAGGTAACCAGATTTACGGCATTCCACACTATCAATGTCCAACAGGGTGTCGCGATCACAAGAAAAGCATCTAAGACCATCGCTCGCTGTTAGGCTGCACACCTCCTACGTGCCCTCTTCAGCAACAAGTCCAGCCCATTTAGTTTCTGCACCAATGAGCCCACGGATGGGGTAGGCCATTTTAAGTTCTTAATGTCCAGCATAGTCTTGCGATTGTAAAAAATACACATTTAAAGAAGGACAATAACACCTTTGGTTAACACAAAGTACACTGCAGATGCTGTAGTCAAATCCACATGTACAAACAAGCTGGAGGAACTCAGCAGGTCGGGCAGCATCCGTGGAAACGAGCTGTCAACGTTTTGGGCCGAGAGTCCTGACAAAGGGTCTTGGCCCAAAACGTTGACAGCTCGTTTCCACGGATGCTGCCCGACCTGCTGAGTTCCTCCAGCTTGTTTGAACACCTTTGGTTGGCCCTGCAGAAACCGCTGCGTCCGAGTGTGACGCCATCCTACATGAAAATCTGCCTGGTATTGAAGTTCCAATGTGCACTGTCGAAAGAGGCTGCAGAGGGTTGTAGATTAACGCTAGTAGATTGACCTGAGGACAAATAGCTTCATGTCATGTGATCTGTAAAGTTTCTCCACACACTGGGATCCAGACCCAAGGTGGTGTTAGTCTGAGTTTCTGGAGACTATGATGACTTCAGATGATTGGGGTCAGAGCTTCCACTCTACCTTGTGGCTTGATAATGCTGCAGATTGCACATTCAGCCAGCTCCATAATGGGCTCAAGACTACACATCACCAAGGAGGTCTTCAAAAGGTGATTCGTGTTCTCTTATTTATTCCATCTACATTGTAACATACAGCGAAACACATTAAAGCAGCATCCACCATTAACGACCCCCACCATCCAAGACATGACCTCTTCTCACTACTGCCATCAGGGAGGAGGTACACTCTCAGTGTTTTAGCAACAGCTTCTTTCTCTGCGCCATCAGATTTCTGAACAGTCCATGAGCCCTTGAACCCGAAACACTCTTTGTCTTTAGCACTATTTATTTATTTTGTTTTTTTATTGTAACTGTGGTGAACTACATATACCTGTCTGGACACGCCCCTCTGCTGACTGCTCCTGTGGCTCCTCTCACTGACCCTGGTATAAAGGCGATTGGAGGCACTGCTCCTCCCTCAGTTTCCAGGATGTTGTGTGGTGGTCTCTTGCAACTAATCGTGGACTCTTGCAGCTAATAAAAGCCTGTCGTTTGCCTCCTGTCTCCGAGAGTTATTGATGGTGCATCAGTAACTTAAATTATTTTTTTTATGTCGTACACTGTACTGCTGCCGTAGAACAAACTTTGTGACGTAAGTCAGTGGTAGTAAACCTAATTATGATTATCATTCCTGAGTACTGGGAGGTCAACACTTGCTGGCTTTCCTGATCAGCCAGTGAAGGTGGTGAGGGGCTACCTTCCTGGATTTCTTTGGTCCTTGTGGTGTTGGAGCTCCAATATTGCTGCTAGGCGGGCAACCTCCACATTGGTAATAAAATAAGAACGCAAGAAACAGGAAGAGAAGTAGACTGGCTAGCCCATTGGTCGTTCCATGACAATGGCTATCCTGTCTCATGGAGATCTTGTGCAGAACGAGACTCCAAGACATTATGTGGGCAGAGACCTTCATCTTGTACTTAATCGTCACCACCACCCATCCCCACCTGCCCCTGAGCAATCCTCTAGCCCTTCCAAGGGCTGTTATTTGGTAGTGCAAGAAGTGGGGTGGGTAGAGGAGGTCTCATAAGCCATTGTTCTTCATCATTCAAACTCAAATAGACCCAGATACCTAGGTGCAAGGAAACAGATTTTGTCCCAAGCCTATTGTATTCAATAAGTATAAATAGGGAGCCAAGGCTTATTGGACACTTAGCGACAATGATCACACACCAGCCAAGTCTTCCAAGCTTCATACACTTGATAGATTTTCATCTAGAAGTTAGACCATGACTCTCTTTTGTGAGGAATGGGAGATCATCTCCCACTGCTGGCAATGCAAGTAAAATGGACAGAGACGTTTGCACCATGGACTCTGCAAAATAAGTTAGCGGTAGAGCTCCAGACCCACATAACTAAAAATCAGAGTCCTGTTTTGGGATACAAAACTTAAATTACGATTATTATTAGTTAAATTATTTTAATTCTGGTCCTTCAAGAGAGTTTCAAAATCTGAATTCATATAAGATTTATTATTTTCAGTTCATGCTTCAAATTCTTCTGCCCTAGAGCGCAGTTTCAGAATTTATAGGGGAAAAAAGTCACTTAAACGGAGAGAGATAGAGCCAAGTTTTCGTGACATTTAGATGTCCCAAAGGGTTCTCTGGCAGAGACTGTGAAGCAGAATTTTGATATCTGTATGGATGATTTCTTTGAAAAAAATGAACAGGCAGTTTTAATTTAGAACCAGACAGTCTGATAAATGTTGCTCTTCTGCCATTTCGAGGGACCATTTTAGGGCAGGGAAGGCCGAGCAGTTGCAGATATAGATAAATCAATTGTGTTTAACTACGCAGTGATAGAAGAAGTGAGCAGCAAGATTACAATGCATCTCTGCACACAGACAACAGCCAAGGCAAGCCTCCCAGCCTATAATCTCCACACTTCCTTTCCCCTAGAAGTACATAATATACATCTCGTACAAAAACACCAGCATAATGTATCTTAATTAATAGCTCAAGGTTAATCTGGTATCACCTTCAGACAAATCACTCGGACAATTTTTTGTTTTATGGGATTGCTAATGGAAACTGCTACCATAGCCCTTGAAACCTGTGTCACAATGGATAAAAATGGATATTTCGGTTGTATAAATGCAAGGTTCCTACAATGTTTCTGCTGTACATTTTTGACTTTACAGAAAAGTAACTGACAGCATTTTAAAATAGTGTTTAGTGAAGAGGCTGCCTTCTTGCTTTGTAACTGATGAGCAATGTGCCTTTGCACAGATCCAGGTGATGGTTCTTGAACATCATAATTACAGCTTTGCAGTCATTTTCTGCCACATGTTATTATCATATATACCTGATTTCGGAGAAATGAAACAGCACTGATGACATTTAAAATACAGTGCTGAGGCTATGTGGACTTGAGGTCATCACCAGAGAATACAGTGATTCATAGCATATGATTCATATAAGATAGAATGTTTCCTTATTTGTCCAAATAAAAATGTAAATTTTTGCATTCATCTTTTTCACGCAGTCTCAGGATCGAGGATAGCTTGTTTGCATTCTGGTTTCAGGAGCTTTGAAGTACAAACATCATTCAATGTCTCTCACCATAAACTAAAATGTCCATTATCTTCTTCTGCACATTGGTTGTTTGTCAGTACTTGTTTATATATAATTTTTCATGAATCAGCTGTGACAAGAACGGCTTGGACCCAAATTCTCGAGTCTCCGAGGCTGGGATTGAGACACGGTCTTAAACTGGGTCAAGAATCTGAGCACAAAGCAAACACTAGACAAAATCAGACTTATGATTGAGCTTATGATTGAGCGCCAACCCTTTGTTCAGGTCCTCTTTAAATGCTCAGTTCTTGGTGCCCAAAACATGATTGCCAATTAGTCAGACTGTCCTGAATCTCTAAAGGGGCCACACCAGCTATCCATATTCCAGCGAGTTAGAGCTAAACCTCTCAAGCTTGGAAGCTGGTGTGGATGGGTGCATGTCGTAACAGAACCCCCTCCCCGATGGTCGATTCCTGATGGATCTGGCTGCTTAGGGAGACGATGATTGTAGTCATGGATCAAAGCCGGATCCAAGATGTCTTCTTCAGGCTCCCAACACCTCTCCTCTGGTCCAAATCCTTCCCAGGCTAACAGGCTTCAACTTGGAAACGTGGGAAGTGGGATTAATCTTAAGGGTCTTGGGGAGCTGCAAGGTGTAGGCCACCACTAGGGTTATTTTCCTGAGAATCCTGAAGGGTCCAATGTACTTGGGTGCCAATTTCCTGGACTCCACTCAGAGAGGCAAATCCAGAGTGGACAGCCCAACCTATTTCCCAGGCTGCAAAAGTGGTCCCCATCTTCTCTTGCCGTTAGCCTTTATTTCAGCCTTCTGGGTAGTAGGCTAGTCCTAGTCTATCTCTCCTTGCGGCGTTGAATGAGATCTTAACTGCAGGAACTCCGATCTCTGCCTTCTGCGCAACAAAAAATGCCAGAGAATACCCAAATCGGCATTTGAAAAGTGACATCCCATGTGCCGAATGCCGTAAAGTGTTGTGGGTGACATCTGCCATGTAAAATGGTTGCTCCACTTCTAAGGTCTTTCTGAAGCCAGACATCTTATGGTACCTTCCATATCTTGGAGCACCTGCTCCATTTGGCCATTGGAATACCCAGAAGAAAGACTCACTGTCGCCCCTGTCAGTTTGGAAAATGCCCTCCAGAAACGTGATGCAAATTGCGGACCGCAATCCAACGCAAAGTCCACTGGAAAACTGTGGATCTTGAAAACCTGCAGCAAGACAATCTCAGCTGTTGCCACCACAAATGGAAATCTGTCTAAAGCGATGAATTTGCAGACCTTGGAAATACAGTCCACAATTACCATGATAATGATCTTCTCTTTGGAAGGAGGAAGACCTGTGACAAAGTCCATGGAGATGTGCGCCCATGGTCTTTGCGGAACAAGCTGAGGGTGAGGTTGGGTGCGGGGCTCCTTGTTCCAGGCACATGCCTCACATGCCAGCACATACTGATGGACATCTCTCGCCATTCCAGGCCCACCGATACTTTCTCTCAATGAACTCTAGGGTCCTGGCATCCCTGGGTGAGATGCCAATCTTGATGCTGGCCCCCACTGAAGAACCTGAGACTGAATGGGACAAGGAATGAACGGTCAATCTGGAGGGCCATTCTGGGGAATATCCCCTTGCACCTGGGCCTTGCGAACATGCGCATCTATCCCCCAATAAATTGGCACTATCACCTCGGTGTGGTCCAAAATGGTGGTATGCTGCTCCTCTTGTTCGGGTTCGTCGAACTGAGGGGACAAGGAATCTGACTTCTGGTTCTTAGATCCTGGTCGATAGGTCAGGATGAAATTAAAACAGTTAATGAAAAGAGACAATCAAACTTGCCTGGAACTCAGTGTCTTGGCCTCCTGAATATAAGCAAGGCTCTTATGGTCTGTCCATACGATAATAGGGTTCTTGGCCCCATCGAGCAGTGACGCCATTCCTCCAGAGCCAACTTGACTGTGAGCAGTTCTTTACTCCCTATGTCGCATTTCACCTCTTTCGGGGATAGTTGCCTTGGAAGAGAACGAACACAGGTACAGTTTATTGTCCAAAGATGTCTGTTGAGACAATGCTGCACCCACTCCAAAGTCCGAGGTGTCCACTTCCACGATGAAGGGCAGGTCCAGGTTAGGGACGACCAGAATGGGGGCTGTCACGAACCGCTGTTTGAGCTCTGCGAAAGCAACCTCTGCTTCGGTAGTCCAAACAAAAGGGCCCGTGGATCTTTCAGTTAGTGCTGTCAGAAGAGCTGCCATTGGGCTGAAGTTCCTGATAAACTTTAGATAGAAGATGACAAATCCCAAGAATCATTGGACATGCTTCACACTGGATGGTGTCTTCATCTTTCTAGGGTCCATCAGAGAAAATGAAGTTCAAAAAAAGAAATAGTGGTTATGTGAAATTTGGACTTCTCCAGCTGGATGTAAAGTCCATGGTCAAGAAGCCTCTTTAGGATATCTCTGATGTGATCAATGTGCTCCTCAATGGACTTTGAGAAAATGATGATGTTATCCAAGTAGATGAACGAGTACTTATGGAGAGAATCCCAAAGCACGTTGTGTATAAAGGCCTGGAAAACTGCTGGTGCATTCACAAGGCTGAAGGCCATGAACAACGACTCACGGTGCCATGTTGAATCCCGTCTTCTATTCATTACCCTCCTTTATGCAAACCAGGTTGTAGGCTGCCGACGAGTCCAGCTTCCAGAATACTCTTGCCCCTTGGACGATCTCAAAAGCAGTGTTTGTGACTGGAAGAGGGTAATGATTTTTGACCGTTATACGGTTCAGTGCTCTGTGATCAATGCAAAGCCACAGAATCCCATCCTCCATCTGTAAGTAGAAGAAGCCAGCGCCAGCTGGAGAGGTGGAAGGCCAAATGAATCCCAGGGCAAGAGCCTCCTTCATCCACTCCTCTGTGATAGTTCTGTCCATGACTGAGAGCATGTATAATCGACCCCGTGGAGGACACGTACTTGGAAGTAGATCTATTGTATGATCGTAGATTTATTGTACAAGAGTTGAGCTTTTCTCTTACTGAAGACCTCTTCCAAATCCTTGTAGGTGGAAGGGTTTTCTACCAGCCTGGGTGTTACAATTATCCCCGAACCGTCCTCCGAGGATGACTTCTGAGACTCTGTTGGTAGCAGGAGAATTCAGCAGTCCCCAGAGTTCCCCCCCCCCCCCACAGGTCCACAAGAGGCTTAAGTGAGAACAGAAGCCAAATCATGGTCCAAATCCTCATCTATCTCTGAAGACATTGGCAGCGAGGTGTGACAAAGAGGCCTTGTGCTCCTGGGACTAGGTTCCAAGGATCTCTGTCCTGGGACCTGACAACTGGGGCCCCTTTGACTTAGCTGCTGGACTTCCATACTGCTTTGGCACCTCCTAGCTTTGCCAGAGATCCATCCCCTGGCTGGGTCAAGATTTGCATGGGCCTATTGACTGGAGCTGGGTTGTCTTCCCCTGAAAGTAAGGCTGGGTCTCCTGAAGACTCCAGATTACCCTCAGCAGACATCTGTCCCCCCACTGGCTGCTGGTCTCGGCAGAGTCTGGGAAATCAAACCTTGTTACAATGGCTGGACCGAGCAGTGATTCTCCCCTCCCTCCAGTCCACCGATGGGCTATGCTGAGACAGCTAAAGAGTCACTAATGTAGATACTAATGTCCTCCACATGATCCCCTATTCTCATCTGCAACACCACAGTCTGCTGCTGGATCTGCCCGGAACCTAGCGGGCAGTCGTCCAAAACAGTTGGGGGCAAGAACTGACTCAACTCTTGCAGCGGAACATCAAACTGGCAGGTGGTTTCTCTATCCAGAAAATTACTTGCAGCCCCAGAGTTACAAAAGCCCTCCATCTGCCTTGGGTTCTTACCCCAAGTAAACGCCACCTTCAGCACGAAGCCAGAATCCGTGGGTTTGGATGTAGCAGCTGCTACCATCACAGTCCTCCTGAGGTTGGACACTGTTAGCAGTTTCCCAGGTGGCTGCAGCTTCGGACATTCAGACCACAGGCGACCTGCTTCCCTGCAGTACAGGAGCAGCCTTGACCCCAGTGCTGGGACCTCTCAGGCGGAGGGTGTAGTGGGTTCAGCTGGATCTTGAGGAGGTGACGGGCTGGTCATGGTCCAGAGTTGGGAAGTGGAACAATGATGCGATGTCCATGCTCAGGCTAGGCCTCTTCAAACTCATGATGTACCAATTACGCTCTGTCAGACGATTATCGAGATGGATGGACTGGTCAATGAGAACCGCTGAGTTCTCTGCTGGCTCTCCCATAGTGAGGGCATCCTTGAGTTTATCTTGGAGTCTGTGGCGATATAGTGCAGCCTAGGTCTCCCCATTCCAACCACTGGCCAAGGTCCGAAATTTGATTGTGTAGTCGGCCACTGACCGTCCCCTTCGTTGAAACTTCACCAGGCTTCCCCATGGTGGCCTTGAATTCCTTCAAGTCCAAGCAAATCTCCAACCTGTGTTCCCAACGTGCAGTAGCCCAGGCCAGGGCTCTCCCAGTCAGAAGAGAGATAATGAAGGCCACCTTTCCGCGCTCCAAAGGGAACCGGGACGGCTGGAGTTCAAACACTGAAGAACACTGGATGAGGTAGCTGCTGTAAGAACCCGGGACACCATCAGGTCTGTCCAGGGCTGAAAGATGAACGAGTTCTGTAGTGGGGCTGACTGCCTCTCCCAAGTGACTCTAGCCTCCTCCTTGCAAAAGTTGACCCATGGCTACCTGGAAGTTGTGCAACTCCAGGCTCTGTCAGGAAATACCTTCGCCATGGCTGGTCACAGCAGACAAAAGACTCTCCCACCACGCTGGGTCCACACTGCCTCAATGGTACTGCAATGAGAGTCCCTGACAAGAATGGCTTGGACCTTAATGCCAGAATCTCTGAGACCAGGATCGAGACACGGTTTCACATTGGATCGAGAATCAGAGCACAAAGCAAACACTAGACAAAATCACAATTAGGCTTACGATTGAGCACCAACCTCAGTTCAGGTGCTCCATAAATACTCAATCTATGGTGCCCAAAACATGATTGTCGACTAGCAGGGCTGTGCTGAATCTTTAAAGGGGCTGCACCAGCTATCCATACTCCAGGGGGTTAGAGCGCCTAATCCCCAGAAGCTGACACGGATAGATGTGTCGGAACATCTGGGGCAGCATGGTGGCGTAGTGGTTAGCACAACGCTTTACGGTACCAGCAACCCGGGCTCAGTTCCCACCAGCGTCTGTAAGCAGTCTGTACGTTCTCCCTGTGACCGTGTGTGTTTCCTCCAGGTGCTCCAGTTCCCTCCCATGGTCCAAAGACGTACAGATTGGTAGGTTAATTGGTCATTGTAAATTGTCCTGTGATTAGACTGGGGTTAAAACGGGGGATGCTGTGTGGTATGGCTCAAAGGACCAAAAGGGCCTATTTGGAGCTGCATCCAAATAAATCAATCAATCCAAGCAACACACACAAAATGCTGGTGGAACACAGCAGGCCGGACAGCATCTATAGGGAGAAGTACGGTCAACATTTCGGACCGAGACCCTTCAACAGGACTAGCTGAAAGGAAAGATAGTAAGAGATTTGAAAGTTGGAGGGGGAGGAATGAAGCTAAGAGCTGGAAAGGTGATTGGCAAAAGTGATACAGAGCTGGAGAAGGGATAGGATCATGGGACGGGAGGCCTAGGGAGAAAGAAAGGGGGAGGGGAGCACCAGAGGGAGATGGAGAACAGGCAAGGAGTGATGGGCAGAGAGCGGAAAAAAGGGGGGAATAATAAATTAATAAATAAATAAAATAGATATATATAAAAATAGGCAGATAAATAAATAAATAGATAGAAAGATAGATAGATAGATAGATAGATAAATAAATAAATAAATAAATAAATAAGGGGTGGGGTAAGAAGGGGAGGAGGGGCATTAACCGAAGTTAGAGAAGTCAATGTTCATGCCATCAAGTTGGAGGCGACCCAGATGGATATAAGGTGTTGTTCCTACAACCTGAGTGTGGCTTCATCTTGACAGTAGAGAAGGTCAATCCTATTGTATTTCTATTTATTTACTGGACTGTAAACGCCTGTAAGAAAATGAATCCCAAGGTACTATATGATAACATATGCCTTCTTAAGACAATAAATTCACTTTGACTTTGAAACATAGAACATTACAGCACAGTACAGGCCATGATGTTGAGTCTACTCTGGGATCTATTCTACCCTTCCCTCCTACTTAGTTCTTCATTTTTCTATCATCACATCACTGTCAATTCAATTCCTTTTGAAACCTAATCATTATTTTAATTTAAACTTATGCGGATGTTATTTTGCAAATATAAGTTCCCAAAAAGATGGTGAAATCAATCTCCAGATGGCCTGTTTTTCTCTGATGTAGCTTGGCGTCTGAGCATCGGTGACGACACCAGGAAGAACTTCCTGGTTCTTCTTCAAGTGGTCTGGTGGGTTGTTTTACAGTCACCTTAATACCAGAGAAGAGAATCTTTGCTCTGTGTGGGGAATTTCAGCCGCGAGTCAGGGGAAATTGACAATGTAATACCACTACACGTAAACCTGTCTGGGGGTAATGTGTGCATGAGGTTAATTCTCTTAACCATTTTGACCTCTTTAATCTTGCTAAAAATCAGAAGTTCCAGTGTTGTCTCATAGAGATTTGGCTGCTGTTGTGTCAAGTGTTAACTCAGTCAAAGAGAAACTTCCATCAGTGTCATACATGTTTGCCTCTGGTTGGCTGGTGGAGTGGAGATACATCTCTACCAAAAGAGGTATAAGATGCTCCTTCCCTCTGCTAGCCTGCAAGTCACCCTTGGGCAAGGTGTAGTTCCTGCTTAGCACCTCCCTCCACCCCCAATCAGGGTCACGAGAAGTCATGGAGCAGGTGATGGATGGTCGTATGAGCAGCCTGTGTACATAACAAATCCTGGTTATGCGACCGCCGACACCGGGCAGACAATCTCTGAAGAGTTTTGACAGTGGCTGAGGTCACCCATCTTGTAAAGACACTACCCAGAAAAAGGCAATGACAAACCACTTTTGTAAAAAAAAATTGCCGAGAGTAATCACTGTCATGGAAAGACCAGAATTGCCCACGACGTACGAGACGGCTCGTAATGACTGAACGAGCCTCTGGTCTAGTTCATCAGACAGATGACATTTCATTCAGAATCATATAAATATACATATTTATATAAGTGAATAAGTGCAAAAAGAAGGAAACAACAGTGAGGTAGTAATCATGGGTTCACAGACAATTCAGAAATCTGATGGCAGAGGGGAAGAAGCTGTTGATAAAATGTTGAGTTTGAGATTCAAGCTCTTAGAAAAGGGTGTGTCCTGGGTGGTGGGGGTCCTTCATGACAGGGTCCTCAGTGATGGTGAAACTGGTGCCCATAATGGATCTGGCTGAGTTCACGATGTTCAGCAGCTTCCTCCGATCCTCCATACCAGACAGTTTGATGATTGCAGGGTGGCCCACCAAGACCAGCCCACCAGTTCTGTGGTGTATGAGCACAGCTTACATGCGAATTTCCACTGGAGATGACTCCCAGCTTAATTTAAACCATCGGGCAAGAGATATCATTCTGAGGATTTAGCCAATCTGTTTGTTGATGTCTGCACAAGTGAAAAATAAATGAGAACAGAAGGGCACAAAGCAAACACTGTGGAGTTGGGTGACAGCCTTGGCTTACGAGAAGAGCTTTCAACTCTGAGTTAGGAAGCCACTAGTTCAAACCTGTTCCCAGGCAAGTACAAAATCTAAACTGAGTGGCAAAGACTCTTCTGAGGAAATTATTCTCTTCACATTATAGTTATATTAACATTTAGCTTCTGAGTGCAAACTGGGTTTCAGTATTCAGCCTACAGGTGGAAGGAGTTGAGTGTAAGAGGTGCCCAAACTGGTTAAAAGTCACAGAATTTGCCTTGCAGCCAACTTTGAAAGGGTAGCTGGAAAATCAGGCAATTTATCAGGGAGGAAGGCAAGGCCAGAGATTGGGGCTGAGCGGGAAAATGGATCAGCCATGATGGCGTGGCAGAGCAGACTCGATGGGCCAAATGGCCTAATTCTGCTCCTCTTTCTCATAGTCTTTGTTGTATCTGTGCACAACTACAAATCAATTAAATAAAAGCACGCACACGGGAGATGGCTTTAACTGGTGTGTACTGCTTAACTCTCGCTGTTTCAGCCCATAATCATGCCGTAACCATCCGTGCAGTTCGTGATATTTTCTGATATTCAGGTTTGTATTCATTGCCAATTTGTTGTGTCTGCGTACAACTACATAACAATTAAATAAAAGCACGCATGTGGAAGACAGCTTTACCAGGTGGATTCACATTGCAACGAGAGAGAGAGAGAGAGAGAGAGAGAGAGAGAGCAACATGCATTCATAGACAACAGTGCATGTGCTTGCACTTACAACAGACCAAAACGTTGAGCTAAGGGGAGAGTCATTGCTCTGAAAGAAATAGATCTATACATTACAGTCTTCTGCTCTAAGTATGGACAATAAGGACAGGCAAGGCAACGTGCTAAATGAGATATTTAGTTAGAAGCCTGCCTGTCCCCACACAGCCCACAGCCAAAATAATGAGGGAAACTGAGATCATAATAGGCCAAACCAGCCATCGCCATTACCACCATTCCACAGCCATCATAGGGGTACCTCTCCTCCCTCTGTAGCACATCAGAGAATTCAGCAGACCTTAGCCCTGGATGTGGTGCAGGTGGAGTGAGGGTAAGTCTATGCTGAACGTGGTGAAATGGTGACCATAAACGATCGATTGGACTTCTGAGTTCTGATTTCACTTTCCTGGCACCCCAATGCATTCTTCATTATTTTGGCAATGTGAGGACTCGCCTGTTTCTAAACTAAACATCTTACTAAACACTTCGTCTTTCTTGTCCTTTGCAAACCATAGATCACACTCCTCCACTTCTATGTCACGTTCCCTAATTTTCCACTTCTCAGACAACTGTCTCTTCAATTCAGGATCTAAGCCAGAGACTCGTTTTAATGAAGGTATGTTCGTAAGTCTCGATGTTACTGTTGATAAAAGGTATCAATGTTCAGTGTTTATTGTCTTTTCATGTGGGTAAATAAAAACTTACAAGTACAAGCTTGCAAGTGAGAACATTTATTCCTAAGATGAAAACCACATACCCCATTTGCTGTTCTATGGCATTACTTGAAAGCAAGCCAGATATCATGGAAAATTTTTTCCCCTCAGTAAGTGCCACTTACAAAACAAGTTAGCTTGAAATTTATCACACTACAGTTCGGTAGGTCTGGATGCGTGTAAACTTGGCTGCTACTGTTGTTTATTACAATAATTATGCTTCAGAAAAACTTTACTGGCTCTCAGGAGCTAACTTTGAGTATTCTGATGCTCTATGGGTTTTTTTTGTATTTTAAATGCTTCCATAACATCTACTTGTTAAGACTAATGGAGAATCTTTGCAGCACTGTATCTTCAGGGTAGTTTTAGTCTGTTAAAAACCCATTATTGCTCAGTCAGGCCCCCGGTTTTTCAATTAACCCTTCCCATGTTGTGAGTCTATATCCTCTTTACACATTCCGGGCAGGGGTATTGACAAACCGAACTGGCAGAAGAAAATGAGGACAATACTAAACAAGAGGGCTAAACCAGAAGGCAGGGAGATAATGGTGAAGAAGAGGAAATTCTAGAGTTAGATCCTCATTGTGTGTTGACTTGTCCCGGGTGGTGGACATAAAGATCAAGTTAAAGAAAGAGTAATGGCTCAGGACACCCTCAAAGTGAAACTCCAAGTCAGGTTGAAAAAGAGCATGCTGGAAATGCCCTTGCTTTTCCCTTGTAGAGATCGCGTCCGCTGTGTCTCCTGACGGGCAGGAACCACACTGCAGGCTGGGAGCGGCTCTGAGGTCCCCTGCTCTTCCACAATGAAATTGCGGATTTGTGACTGAAGTGTTTCACTGCAACGGTTTAGAACTTCAAAGGGGGCACCGCCTACTCCTGAGCCTCGCTGGCTTTTCTGGTCGGTGTGTCCCCTGCAGCTTCTTGCTGGCAAGGCCAGACCGGAGAGTGGAGTGGAATCAGGGACACTCATGTCAAAATGTGACTACTTCCCTGCTCTTGATAGATCCAGCTCTGGTCTAAGCTGCCAGTGGGGTGGACCTCAAGTACGTTAGACGTAGATGACTAAAATCTACGGCTGTGGCTGTCTGCGAAATGCTGAATATGCTGAGCTCTCTCCATGTGCGATCTGTTCATGAAAGCATAGGTTATCTGATCGACTTTTACCTTCAGGTATCCAAAAAAAACTGCCTCTTTTCCTTCAAGTAATAGCAGAGCTTACAGACCAGAAGCACCTTCCATTAGTGGATAACTTGCTCCTAGTCAATCTCACTGAGCGATAGGGCCATTTGGCCCAACGTGCCCATGCCAATCAATAAATACCCATCTAACCAATCCCAAACAGCCTTCAAACCCTTGCCAATTCACAGTATGGTCATTAATAGAGTACGGTACCTGTCTCCAGCACCTCCTCGGGCATCTCGTTTCAGATTCCAACCACCTTTTGTGTGAAAACAAACCCGCTCCAAGACGCCTACCTTTCACCTTATACCTGGGCCTTGTTACTTTAAACACCTCTGAAGTGGGATAAAGATTTCTTCAATCTGTTGTATTTATTCCCCCTCATGGTTCTGTATACACTGTCACCGCTAGCATTTGTAGAGAAAGCCAGCATCTTTACAACATGTACCTACTGACACTTGCAGAGGTTAGAGTGAGGGAGACCAAGCCTGAGCTCGTGGAGACAGCTCCATCTGTAAGTGACGGAACTCTGATGAGGGTTTCAGTCACAGGAGATCTGACACTTGCAGCTGCAGGGTGTGGCTGATGGGGATAATATAGACGTGTTTAAGGGGAACAGGGAGAAGGAAATTATCAAAACATTTACGGTCTCACTTAATATTCCCCTGAAGGTGGTCAGGAAGGTCACATGAGCTGTTTTGTTTATTTCATTGTTCCAGTGAATGACGGGGTACAATTCAGTGAAAGTGTAGGATTTTGTGAATAAAATATGTGAGAGTTGTTTCATGTGCTTAACAAAAGCCACAACCCTTTAGTTCCATTACAAGTAAACCAAATGCAGTCGCCTTACACTGACGTCAGACACCGTCTCTTAACGTGAACACAACTCAATGACAGTGTTTGTGAATTATGTAGACCAGTTTCTATTGTGAACAATATGAGTCATCTATCGCCCATTACGTTACTGTACAAAATCAGCCTGGGAAAAACACACCTCCCTGAGTTTTATATAGTTATCTGGTTTTAAGTAAATGACAATTTCCCTTTGTAACAAATTTTGACTTCCTATTAAATCGTTACAGTTCTTATTCAAGAGGAATGGATACAGCAGACACTGAGATTTAGATGAGAAGCAACAAATGTCAGAATGGATTGGTTGGAATGAGTGGTCTCTTTCTGTGCCATTATCTGATGACTCAGCAGTGGTTGGGTGTATAAAGGGAGAATGAATACCAGGCCCTGGTGGAGGACTTTGTCAAATGGTGCAAGCTGAACCATCTGCAGCTCAACATCAATAAAACAAAGGGGATGGCGATGGACTTCAGGAAGACTACACCTGCACTGCTCCTGTTACTATTGACGGATAGGATGTGGACGTGGTGAGGACCTACAAGTACCTGGGGGTGCACCTGGATGACAGACTTGAGTTGGGCACCAACATAGAGGCCGTGTACAAGAAGGGTCAGAGTCGCTTCTACTTTCTGAGGAGACTGAGAAACTTTCTTTGGAGTATATTGGCCTCTACCAGTCTGTTGTTGTCAGTACAATCTTGTATGCAGTGGTCTGCTAGGGCATTGGCATCAACACAGGTGATGCAAACAGGCTCAATAAACAGATTGGAAAGGCTGGCTTTGTTATAGGAGTCAAACTGGACACACTGGAGGCCCCACCTTGGTTGAACAGAGGAGCACCTTTAGTAATAGACAAAGACAACTGCACTGCTCCAAAGAGCGCTATATGAGGTCATTCTTACCCTCGGCCATTAGGCTCTATAATGAGTCAACCTATAGCCGAGGAAGTGATGATCCCCTCCTGTTAGACTACTTGAGGTAACTTTTTTTTAATTCTTTCTACCTCTCTTCTAATATTTACATCTGTGCATTTGTAATGCCACTGTGACACTGTAGTCTCCTTTGGATCAATGAAGTATCTACCTCTCTGTGTAATCCTATGGAGGAGGGCAGGATGGACACAGGATGAAACAGAATAAGACCATGTAATGGTGTGGTCTGAACCCATCTCAGATTGCTACAGCAGGGCTGCAAACAGCCTGGTTCATTTGCTGACAATGAACCCAGCGAGTTTAAAGGGAACCGGAGTGATCCAAACTCTCCAAACCCTAGCTCTGGCCCTGGACACACACCTCCGGTCTAATGAGATGACAAACTTCCAGGATTTCTGAGCAACTGGATCTGGAATGTCAGAGTCTTATTGCCATCCATTTTAGTTCAGGAGATGCTAAGACATTCTGTGCCAGTATCATTCATTTACAAATTAAATCACACACCCACACCAATGGTATTCAACGCTGACATGGTTTACTCTTTGGCCATGCAGATCTCAAGAAAGATTATCTCAGACCTGGAGTGTTAACTCCATTTCTCTGTCTACAGATGCTCCTTGACTTGTTGGGTGTTTTTGTTTTTATTTCTTTTTACTGTTCTGTTGGATTTATTTCAGATTTCTAGCGTCTGGAGTTGAGCTAAGACAGAAGGAAGTGTGCCAGCACACATTCATTGTGGGAGGTGCGATGGCAATCACCCAGAGCAACAAAGTAAACTGAAAACAGCCTGGAATTATAAACACCAGATAAAGGCTCCTGTTTCGGTAGCTTGCACGTTGACGGCCAAGCCAAAGATGACGCTAATGGTTGACATTAATCTTTATTGTGTGGAAGCTGAGTAAGGTGATGGAAAACCTGGTGTTTTTAGTATAATCAGGCAACATGAAATCCAAATAAAGCACAATTTCAAGCAGGTTTTTTTATCATCCACAAGCACATTGAGGTGAAGACCAACACGGCAGCATTCTTCCCTGCTATGAGGCAGAGCACAACAATTCAGCAGAATCACTTTTGGGGAAAACTGAAGACATATTTGGAAGAAACTCCCCCAACCTGGGAAAAAATGGGAAGTTTAGTGAAAAACGCTGGGCCGTGCATAAGGTTTCTCATCGTAATGGACAAGTAAGGTCAGCAGAGCAGCTGTCTCATTGCTCCAGAAACCCAGGGTTAATCCTGACCTCCGATGCCGAGTGTTTGTGGAATTTCCGCATTCTCCCCGTGATCACATGGGTTTCCCATGAGAGCTCTGTGTGCTTTTCCCCTACATCTCAAAGACAGGCAGTTTGATAGGTTAATTGGCAACTGTGAATTCACCAATCAACTTCCCAACTCTTTACCTCATCCCTCCCCACTCTGGGTTTCACCAATCACCTGGTGGTTCTCTCTCTCTCCTCCCTCCCCCCACCTTTTAAGTTCTTTTTCTCCAGTCCTGCAGTTCCACCCAAAATGTGGACTGTACTTCTTTCCCTAGATGCTGCCTGGCCTGCTGAGTTCCTCCAGTGTTTTGTGTGTGTTGCTCAGATTTCCAGTGTCTGCAGGTTTTCTCCTGTTTGTTAACTATGAATTGCACCCAGTTTGTACTGAGTAGTCGAATCTGGGGTGAAGCAATTAATGGAACGTGGGGAGGATACATTCCAATGAAAAATAGCAAGGAGTGGGTTAAGTCTGTGAGCTGGCATTGCTCTGATGGACCAAATGGCCTCCTTCAATGCCATTTGGAGATACGGATTACATAGATGGATCGGTTACCGAAAGTGGAATGAGACAAGTGCTCATCTCAGAGAAGAAAAGGTCAATCTGGACATCCTACTGAGCAGAAACACAGACACTCGAAGATTTCTTCATCTTCAAATGCTGACTCACATTCAACCGAATGATGGCTAATTCCTAATACACAGAAAGCCCAAGCTCAACTGTGCAAGAGGACACGGCTTTAAGGTAAGAGGAGGAAAGTTCAAGGGGGATATTAGAGGAAGGTTTTTCACTCAGAGAGTGGTTGGTGCATGGAATGCACTGCCTGAGTCAGTGGTGGAGGCAGGTACACCAGTGAGATTTAAGAGACTACTAGACAGATATATGGAGGAATGTAAGGTGGGGGGTTATATGGGAGGCAGGGTTTAAGGGTCAACACAACAGTGTGGGTGGAATGGCCTGTACTGTGCTATATTGTTCTTTGTTCAACAGAAGTTGAACAAGTTGGAAACGGCAGAGTTTTGGTGAAGACAGTTGCAGTGATTGTCCCATTTCGGTTGTAGTTGTACCAAATGCATATAAAACTGTGGCACACTGTGGTGATTATAAACTGTTGACTCCTGATACCAGCCTGGGACTTAATGTAATGGTCCTGGTTTTAAAATGCAAGAAAAATGGTTAGAGGGAACAGTGTGTGTCAATCTTATTTCGTCTAACTCTCCTCATTTATTGTGGTGATATCGCATGCAATGATGTGTCAGTACGTGATTGGACAGAGCACTGAGCATGTGCGGGATTGCTAGAATGTTCCAGCACGTGGCTGGGTTAAGGCTTGTTTGTTTGTTACTGTAATTAAATGTTCTCTAATTCTTCCAGAATATGATTCTTCATTGTTAACCCAAGGTAAATTTAAACAGGAGTAACATAACATTTATTATCGAAGTATGTATACTGTACACAACCTTGAGATTCAGCTTCTTGCAGGCAGCCACAAAACAAAGAAACACAATAGAACCCCTTTTTTTTTAAAACCCACACAACAAAGACTGTCAAACACCCAATGTGTGAAAAATGAACACATTGTGCAGACAATAAAAGAATAAACTGCAGTAGCATACAGAACATGAAGCACAGACTCGCCAGAAGTGAGGCCGCAGCCACGTAGCCAGATTAGCATTGTAGCTGGTCAGGAGCCCAATGGCTGCTGGCCACTGTCATGGAGCCAGTTCGGGAGCTTGATGGCTGTAGGACACAATCACAGAACCAGCTCAGCACAGCATTCTCCAGAGTATAGCTTGCAGAATCCTTCGGGATACTACAAAAAACGTTAGGTTGTCCAGCTGGTTTAAAAGAACTGCTCCAAAAGGAAACTACAGTTGTGGATTACAGTGATCGGAGTCCTGAGAAAGTATATTTCATGGTAGTTTTGCCTGATGCCCACAAATGTCGCCGTGTCTTGGCAGCACCATTGTGTAATTATGTGGGCAGCATGGCAGCACAGCGGTTAACACAAAACCATTACAGCGTTGCCGACCTGTGTTCGATTCTGCCTCTGTCTGTAAGGAGTTTGCAGGTTTGTCCTGTGACTGGAAGTGGTGCTGGAAGTGTGGTGACACTTGTGGGCTGCCCCCAGCACATGCTCAGACTGCGCTGGTCTTTGACGCAAATGATGCATTTTACTGTGTTTCAATGTACACGTGACAAATAAAGCTCATCTTTAATCTTTCAAAAAGCCTATTTCTCTGGCAAGAATCCAACAATGCAGCTCTTCTCTGCCATAAACAGCAGATATGCTAAGAACTATTCTGAGCCTTCACTCATTCCAGCTCTGACAAGCTGTGTGCTAGCTGTAATGTGGTTCATTTATTGCAGGAACAACATGCGGAACCTGTGCTTGAGAAAGGATAAAGTTTTCAATATCAATCTATTGCTGCTGATTTCAGACAATAATTTGTAGGAACAAGTTAATGTGTTATTCTGTCATTGACCCATCAAACTCATAGATGGATCAACCTAGCAATTGCAAGCTGATCGTTGGTAGTTTAGGTAACTACAAGATGTATTGTGCATCCATGCTGTAGGGGAATGTCAGACTTAATTAAAGAAAAGCTACACTATAGAAATGTTAAAAGTCTGGTATCAACATAGAGTCAACTGGTAAATCTGTCTTCCTGATATTCACTAGATGGAAGGAGAAGCAAATAGTTGGGGTCTACTGTAATCATCAGGAATGTAAACACCAGCAGAGACTGGGAGAACAGATTCCATCTTGTAAATTCTGTTCAAGCAACAAAAGATGCACAATGGCAGGATAGACATTTTAAGTTGCACATTGGGTTCTTGAAGGTTGACACTAAAACAAAAATATGATAAAGTCATTGCTAAGCGTTGCAGTGTGTGATGCTGATTTTATTTTACCAGAGACAGAGGCTGCCAGAAGGTACAACACACGCAGAATGAATAAAATAAATTCTATATAACACTGTCAGTTAGTAGAATGTGGAGAAGATGCTTAGATTTCTGAATATTTTCCTCATTTCCTTAGGATTTTTTTGGATTTCTGTATGTGGGATTGTTTTCACAAATCCAACTTCCCACGATCTTCAGAAAGAGGTTTACTGACTATGGGGGTGGGGGGGGGGGGTCCTTGGCTAACATCCCTAGGACAGCAGAGAAGAAATCCTAACCATGCATATTTTTGTGAATAAATCTATCTTGCATTTCCACAACACTGGTATAAAATAGGATTACTTGCCTCTTATCAAGCCTGAATATTGTCCTGGTTTTCCTACATGGACTTCTCTGTTTCCTGAGGAGTTGTTACTGGGACAGAACACTGTATAATCTGCTTTGAGTGCTCCTGCTTCTGATCTTTCAATGAAGGGATGGCCGTTGATGGATGCTTGGTCTATGCAGCTACTTTAGCTTTCTCTTTGGCACCCATATGTGAACTCTGTCATTGTTGGGAATAGTTTTCTGTTAACTTATCCTTGGTGAATGGGCTTTACCGGCAAAGACAGCAATTATTGAAGGAGACCATAAGACCATACCACACTGGAGCAGAAGTAGGCCATTCAGCCCATTGAGTCTGCTCCACCATTCCATCATGGCTGAATTATTATCCCTCAACCCCATTCTCCTACTTTCTCCCCCTACCCTTTGACGCCCTTACTAATTGAGAACCTATCAACCTCTACTTTAAACATACCCAATGACTTGGCCAGCACAGCTTTCTGTGGGAATGAATTCTATAGATTCACCACTGTTTGGCGAAAGAAATTCCTTCTCATCTCTGTTCTAAAGGGACATCCTTGTACTCTGAGGCTGTGCCCTCTGGACCTAGACTCCCCCATTATAGGAAATATCCTGTCAAGGGGAAGCCCACTTCTCTAACCCTCCTGAAAGTGGGTGTGCAGATATTTATTCTGTCTCCTCTTCTCAAGTTTATTTGACCACCATCATTCATAATGTGAAATGGTAAGATTGTATTGTTAAGGCCTGACCTATTGGTTGTGACCATAACATATTGCTTCTACTCACGTGCAGTCCTAAATTGAAGCTTCACCAGTTTGATGTTTAGGTGCAGCTTGTGATACTGGTGGAATGTGCTTCCAGATTCATCTTTGAGCAAAGGTTGGTACAGCTTTATGATAATGGAGTGAGAGACTTGCTGGCCCATGAGACAACATGAAACAGAGATCTGCTGCTCTGGTAACTTACAACACCTCATAGGTGCCCGAGTTTGAGCTGCTCGGTCTGAATTCATAAAGATAGTTCACACAGCAGGGTTGAGAGCGAGTGCGCTTGGTGTGAAGCTAAGAGTTTGTCTTGTTGAACACCAGGTAGCTGTCATCCCGTCAGCTCCGATAAGGGCGGATACATCTACAAGTGGTAGATTGGTGAGGACAAGGAAGTTGATCTCTTTTGCGAATCTCTTGTGCCCTGCTACAGCCACATTCTTGGTACTGAGTTCACCTAACCACTGTGCCCTTCCTTCCATCAGTGCTTTGTCAGAGTTGTGCCAACGTGAAGACTAGCCAGTCCTCACCTTGGGGGTGCAGTAAGTGGTAAACAGCAGCACTTGCCCATGTTTGACCAAAGATGATGAGACTACACAGGTTCAATACTGCATACCTCTTCGACAGCTTCCTCTCAAACGTACACCACAGTGATGCCACCTCTGGTGGGTCTGCTCTGAATTTATCCCTGAATAGTGAAAGAAGACCCCAGGACAGAGTAATCCAATCATAGTTATACAGCATGGATCTTCAGGCCAACTCCTTCATGCTGACCAAGCTAACCCTAATCGGTTCATATCCCTCCAAACCTGTCCTATCCATGTAACTGTCAAAAAAATGTATAATTATTGTAAATCACCTCCACTACTTCCTATGGCAACTCGTTCCTTATGCCCATCATCTATGTGAAAAGTTGCCCCTCAGCTCTCCGTTAAGCCTTGCCCCTTTCACCTTAAATCAGTGCTCTCTGGTTCTACTCTTCACTAGTAAAATGGCGATGACCATCTACCTTACATACGATAATCTATGATTTCATGAATTTCTATAAGGACCCCTTTGCTCCAAGTCCCAGTCTATCTGATCTCCCCTTATAACTCCAACTCTCCAGTCCTGGGAACATTCTTGCAAGTCTTTTCTGCATCCTCTTCTATGTTAATCATATCTTTCCTTTGGCATGGAGACCAGGACTGAATACAACGCACCATATGTTGTCTCACCATCATCTTGCACAGCTGGAACACGACATCAGTTCCCAATCCAATAAAGACAAGTGAGATACACACATTCTTTGCTGTCTTGTCTAACTGTGTTGTCACTTTTAGAGAACCCTGGTCTCTCTCAGGACCCTGCTATTCACGATGTATGGTCCTCCCTGGTTTACCTTCCCAAAATGCATCCCTTTCCATTGCCCGAGTTAAATTCCATCTGCCATTCCTTGGGCCACTTTTGCAATTGATCTAGAACCTTCAGTAACCCACAAAATGCTGAAGGAACTCAGCAGGCCAGGGAGCATCTCTGGAAAAGAGTAAACAGTCAACGTTTCGGGCTGAGACCTTTCATCAGGACCTTAGACAACCTTCTTCACTGACCACTGCATCAACAATGCTCATGTTCATCTGATAACATACTAATCATTACACCTTTATTTCATTGATATTGTTAATATATGTGACTCATATTTATAATAAGAATGGTGCATGACTATGGCATTATCAAACTATTTCTGCAGAATAACTCTCCCAATTTTGGCACAGTTTGATTGATATCTGAGGAGGATCATCTTATTTAAGATCATGTAACTTAACTATGCAATCAACAGAGTTGCATGTCTCTTTTATGGAATCCAATACCAAGATGGGGGTCCAGTGGCTAACTTGCTTTTATTGTTTTCTAATTTGCTTTTTACAACTGTGGTTTTATCAGGTTACATCAGCTGAATTTGGAAATGGACCTCTCTGCTGTAGGGGCAAAGTTCAAAGTACATTTATGTCACCATATACATCACTGAGATTAATTTGTTTTTGGGCATACTCAATAAATCTATAGGATAATAACAGATGGGTGAAAGACTGCCCAACTAGGGTGTCCAACCAAAGTGCTGAACACAACAAACAGTGCAAATACAAAAAGAAAGAAATAATAATAATAAATAAGTAATAAGTATCAAGAAAATGAAATGAAGAGTCCTTGAAAGTGAGTCCTTTAGTTGTGGGAACATTTCAATGATGAGGCAAGTGAAATTGAAGTTTGGTTCAGGAGCCTGGTGGATGAAGTGTAGTAACTGTTTCTGAACCTGATGGTGTGAGTCCTGAGGTCCTGACCTACCTCCTAATGGCAGCAGTGAGAACGCAGCACGTCCTGGGTGTTGGGGTCCCCAACCATGGACGCTGCTTTCCATATCCACTACTTTTTGTAGGATTTTCCTTTCAAGGACATTGGTGTTTCCATACCAGGCTGTGATGCAGCCAGTCAATACACAGATTCTTCACGACATATCTACATAAGTTTATCAAAGTTTTCGATGGCATGCTGAATCTCTGCAAACTCCAAAGGGGTTCAGGAGACATGAAAGAAAAACATCTCATTATTTTCCATGTTTTCTTATTCGTAGTTTAAATCTCAAAGTAAATTTATTATTGAAGCATATATATTCACCGTATAGTACCTTCATGATTCATAATCTTCTGGGCATTTACAGTAAATGACAGAAATACAGTAGAATTTATGAAAAACTATACTTATCAAAGACTGACAAATGTCTAACCTGGAAGAGGGCAAATTGTGTAAATAATACAGAAAAATATGGAAGTAAATAATGTTTTTTTGTAGAGCCCTTGAAAGTGAGGCCATAGGTTCTGGAGTCAGTTTAGTGTTGAGCTACGTGAAGTTTCCCACACCAGTCCAGAAGCTTGACAGTTGAAAGGCGCTAGCTGTTCCTGAACCTGGTGTGCGGGACCTAGGGCTCCTGTACCTCTGCCAGATGGTAGTACAGTAGTGAGAAGAGAGCACGGCCTGGATGATGGGGGCCCTTGCTGATACTTTCTCGTGGCTGCACTGCTTTATATATGTGCTCAGTGATGAAGAGAGTTCTGCCTGTGGTGGACTGTGATGTACTATGCTGGCCCAAGTGCAGAGGGAGAAACACAGCAGAATGACCAGTTTACTGAGTTTTATTAAGTATTGTACAGAACAAAAGGAAAATAATAAATGCTAGGCCAACAGGGCCACTAACTAAAACTCTCAAACTAAAATCCAACACTGTCACTGTGGCCCCGAAGCAAGAATTTAATACTAAATTAATACTGTACTTTTGCAGCATTGGTCTAAATTGTAAGCTTTTTCAGAACCTGGACTGAGGAAAGCAGAGAGTGTTACTGATTCTGTGCTTCCATCAACACTGAGCAAGACTGAAACAAAACGAAGGGAGTGAAATACAACCACAAACAACCCCTAATAGGCATTCTCACGATCGTGAGTCCTGCCTGCCTAAGAGGGCACCCAGACTCTGGGGCAGAATCCATAAATGTGATAGTCACTCTCCCTAGACGCCGCTCTCGAGGTGCCAGAGAACCGTGCCCTGTGGAAGTCCCAGATGAGAGACTTGCCCAGGTTGTTGAATGAGCCAGAACCCAAGAACGTTTCACTGGGCCATGCCCCTCCCAGTCACGAGATACGGAACCCTGCCCCACACCCAGCAAAATATCCCAGTTGGCACCGCACAGAATAGAGCCAGAGACCCACCCACTAAGCATGGAGAGCGGGAGACTGAACCAAACCAGAAGACAGGTAGTCACCGGCTTGAACTGGGTAACATGGAACACAGGGTGAGCCTTCATAGAGAACGATAGACACAGGCTACAGGAGACTCTGTTGATAGCCTTCTCCACTTAGAATGGTCCAACACAACAAGGAGCATCCTCAGGCTCTCAAAGGCAGGTCTCTATACGCCAGCCAGACTCTCTGCTCTCAAAGACAGGTCTCTATACTCCAGCCAGACTCTCTGCTCTCAAAGACAGGTCTCTATACACCAGCCAGTCTCTCTACTCTCAAAGGCAGGTCTCTATACACCAGCCAGACTCTCTACTCTCAAAGGCGGGTCTCTATACTCCAGCCAGACTCTCTGCTCTCAAAGACAGGTCTCTATACTCCAGCCAGACTCTCTGCTCTCAAAGACAGGTCTCTATACTCCAGCCAGACTCTCTGCTCTCAAAGACAGGTCTCTATACGCCAGCCAGTCTCTCTACTCTCAAAGGCAGGTCTGTATACACCAGCCAGACTCTCCGCTCTCAAAGGCAGGTCTCTATACACCAGCCAGACTCTCCGCTCTCAAAGACAGGTCTCTATACTCCAGCCAGACATTTTCCCTGGCCTGAGAGCCTCACCTCTTAGCCTGGAGATTGATTCAGTGATCCAGCACTTTGCTGTCTCTGAAAAGATTGCAGGAAGTGAATGCGAATCCCCTCAGATGAAGGAACTTCGAGATAGGGTGCGAGACAATGTTCGACTCCATTTCTCCGACTAAGGCGTCCATTAATGGCCGATTAAAGTGTTGTAGAAGCACGAATGCAGAAGGTGAGTGAGGGTTCAGTATCAACGGCCTGCCTTCTGATCACTGATGAGAACCCTCTGCTGCTGGAGAAGGAGACTTTGGCAGCTCGCTGTGCCCAGACGGTAGGCCTCTGATTCGAGTGGTGTCTCTCTCTTTCAATAATGTCGGAGGCTGTTACGGAGACTCTGCATTTATGCATTAGACAATGGACTATGGACTTTTTCAGTCTTATGGTTTTTATATTTTGTGTTTTCATCTGTTCATTCTCGTTATTTTCTGTGTAAGGGTAGGGGGCCTTGGGGTTGTTGCATTCCATGCGAGAGAGGGGTCCGGAGGAGGTGTTGATGATTATGCTGCCATTCTATTTTTGTCTGGGGTGGGTTTGCTGTTTTTCTTTGAACAACAGCAGTGGGTTTCTTTGCTTTGAGGCTATCTGGAGAAGACAAATTTCAGAGTTGTATACTGCATACATACTTTGATAATAAATGAACCTTTGAACCTACCGGCAGAGACAATCACCCTAACCAGGGCCTGAAAATCAGCTGGGCATTGGCCAGACCAAAAAGTATCATGAGGTATCATAATGGTGTTGAATGCTGTCTTTCACTTAACCCCTTCTTAAATGCAAGCCGGTTTTTAAGCATTACACCGATTTATCTTGGAGAATATGATTGCTCCCTAGATATGTTTGAATGCAGAGGCAAGCAGGGGAAGAGGGTAGCGGTTCTTCACCATGATGTTGTTTCGGGGCTGATAATCGATGCAGGGACAGGGCATGAAATCCTCCTTGCTCTCAGAAAAGAAGCCCGCCCCTGCTGGCAAGGAGCTGGACAGAAAAGTCCCAAGGCCAATGGCTCCTAATATATTGTCCATGGCCACTGTTTCAGGATGAGAGAGGGAAGAGAGCCAGCCAAGGAGAGGTCTAGAACCAAGTAAGAGGTCAATGGTACAGTCGTATAGCCGGTGTGGAGGCAGGGAGGTGGCCGACTCCTTTATGAACACCTCAAGAAGGTCAACACACTCTGCTGGGACACCGGACGGCACCGGAAGGGATACGGTAACTGGGGCCTGAGCTGGACCCAGACAGGGTGACTATCGTGTTAGTCCCCACTCTTGGAGCGCCTTTAGGGACCAGTCGATCGTGGGTCATGTCAAGATAGCCAGAGAAGGCCAAGCACCAGCAAAAGTTCATGCAAATCAACATCAAAGGAGAGTTGTTCCATATGGTTGCCTTCTAGCACAGGTTGGAGAGGTCCCGTGGGAAGGTCGATCTTGCTGGTACCCAAAGGCCAGACAACCAGAGCCTTGACATTGATGTGCTTTCTGTCTCTGAGCCAGTGAGATATACATGAGGCTCCCAGCTACCCTGGAGTCAATAAATACCTGAAGCTGATGGGTCTAGGACCCACACAATAAATAAACTGGGAGCATTATGCAATTAGGAGAATATGCTTGCAGGGAGAATCAACCCATTAGAATTGCCCATCTGTTACTGGATGCTTGGGACATGACACCAATACACAATCCTTTCTCACGTGTGCACCAAGTTCCCACTAATTCACCTGCACAAGAGCCTATTTGAGATGGTCAATTAAACCTACTGCAGGGCATTAATCTGAAGGACATTTGTGAACCAGATGTATATTAATGACAGTTTAGTAGTTTAATAGCTGAGAGGATGATTCAGTTAAATTCCCCAGCTACCATGGCGGGGTGATGCTGTGTGGGCAGCACTTGATCCAGATGGGTTCAGAATTAACCGGCCAAGTAACCTGTCAATAACCAGCGGCCTGTTTTACCCCAGTGAACTGAAAGTGACACGTCAGGCATCCCTGATGGAATTTGAGCATCCCTTGAACAGGGAGAGGATACTGCTTGGGGATAAGTCAATATTCTGCATGAAAGGAAAGCACTGCCTTAAAATGAAATTGTGCGTGCCATAAAATATTGACTAAGTATTCATAGGCTTTTGGCAGTGAGGTAAATTTCTGGCTAAAGTTATTTTTTCCCCTGACTGATGCTCACTTACACAACATTGGAATATAGCATGACAAGTTGTCCTCTCCTTCAACTTCCCACAGAGCTCAAACAGTATCATAAATTCTTAAGCACTGCCGGCAGCTCATAATTTGTCCAAGTGCTTATAGCACAGGTGATGTATTGACTAGCAAACTGTTTGTATAAATTATAGCTTTACCAAGGGCCAACAACAGCCAATTGTACTTCAGGGACAACTTTAATACTTAAAAGTTGCAAAACTTTCTACACACTATAAATATGAAGGGTTGTAAAGAGGAGGTTGTTTTGCAACTGGGTTCTCAAATGGTGCAATCCCAGATCCAAAACCAAGGGAGGGAATGTCTGACCAGCATTAACTTCCATCCATTATTAAGAACAGTTGGAACTGGGTGGGTGGTTGGACCATGAGTCTGCAAAGCTTCTTTCTTTCACTCTACCTTGGCCAAATGAAACGGCTCTCCATGCCTGGGGCTAGTGAATGTGGGTTGGGTGAGTGTTGAGAAGGGTGTGTAGATGCAAGGGTGGTCAACTTTAAACCTTACTACCTGGGCATAAATCTAGTGCTGTTAGATCACTTTGGATCATTGTGCTTGCAGCTACAGAAGATCTAAGCTCTGGGATTCCTCAATAAACCTGTCCTCCATTTTTCTCTTCTTCAATCTTATCTCTTTTACTAAGCCTGCTGTCACATCCATCTCCTTATCCGGCTTAGTGTCTTTTTTTACTATGCTCCCGTGGTATTTTTGACTGAAGTAATATTGTTATGTAAGTGGTACAGATGGCCGACTTGCTGCCTCATATTCCCAGAGACACGTTCAATCCTGACCTCAGGTCAGAGTTTGGACGTTTCCCTGTAATCTTGTGGCTTTTCTCTGGGCGCTTTGATAAACACGTGCAAGTTGATAAATTAATTCACATTAAGTAAATATCCCCTAGTATGTAAGTGAGTGGTATAATCTATGGAACATTGATGGGGATGTGGAGAGAATAACATAGTTCTGTAAGTACTTAATTACTTACGAACTGCTACACCGCTGGCGTTTAGGGCAGCAATGAAGCTCCTCCGTCTCTGGCGATGTTCAGGGCTTCCTTCGTCATGTCAGTAGCTTCCTCTCAGTTTTTGCCACTGTCAGTTGTGCAAGTTCCAGGTGGAGTCTCGGGAATACCATGACACACAGATATAGAATGATTCTTCATTGCTGTTTCCATAACAGCTTTGTTTTACCAGTCAGGGTTGACAGCCCTGAGTTGAAACTCTGAACCTGGAGGACCGGTGGACCACTCTTAGTCTGCCCTCTACCCTCTGACCTGTTTGGAATGGGTGACCCTACCAAAAGCCAAAGCTTAAAGCCCTGACTCCAGCCAACATAGCTCTCTGGGTCATTGAGGCACACGAGCCTCCAAACTCAACAACAAGTTGTGGTCCTCCTGGAGGAAAGGTTAGTAAAAGATCAGTATAGATGAGTGTTGAATGGGCAAAGGGCCTGTTTCCTTTCTGTATGTCTCAAAATGCCCAATGATATTGATTATTGGATTTCTGTATACTACCTGGTTTATCATTTTGTTTCTGATTCCCAGCATCAACAAGAATGCTTCCCTTCAAGTCTGAGATCCACTTGAGGATTCCATGAAACAAAGACACCTGGAGATGCAGGATGTGTTCTCCTTCTGGTCCACTGCTGTAGGAGATGCAGAGAAATCTCAACTCTAGTGGTCCTTCTTCCCAAACTCATTACAGCTCTCAGAGGGCAGAGTAATTGCCACTGAACCAAATGCCTTTAAATGAAATGAGTAACTGAGGCCTGCTGAAGTTCTTATTTAGGGAACAGTCCTGGAAATAATGAGAAATAGGCCCTTTAATCTGTGCTGCTTACATTTCCCAAAGCCAAGCAAAACGCAACCTCCTGTTCCATGATTATAACCAACTTCTTTACCACCCTATCCAAAAAACAATGAGTAATGTCGGGAGAAGGCTGAAAATTTCACTGTGACATCCAGGCTCTGCAAATTCTTCACACTGAGGAAGTTTGCCTTTAGATGCTGTTGTTAGTTGCCTGCTTCCATTTGCTTCAATAGAGTGTGTTTGAGTGGCAGCCATTGTTCACCCATGCTGAAGTGCTCACAGCAGCGTAAGTCAGTGATGGGAGGAGAACTTGCGAGGGAGGAGAGGGCAGTGGACGGTGGCAGTGAGGTGTTTTATAGGCAGCAACAACAGGGGGACTTGGGAAGGAGCCTGCCCACCTGGGCTGGAGCTGATTCATAAAGTGATTCACAGCAGGGGAGTTAGCCGATCAGTAAGCAACAACGGGTGTGTACCTCCTGTGCTTCTATAGCTTATCAGTTAAGTTAAAGGCAAGGCACTTTGACTGTGTCGATGAGCACTGAGAATTAAATAAGGCCCTAATGTAATTAACAGGCTTTAGTTTAAATTAAAAGGATTACAAGATAAATTATGGCAGAAGAACATAGACCATTACAGCACAGTTCAGGTCCTGTGGCTCACAAAGTTGTGCTGATCTTTAAACCTGCTCTAAGATTGGTCTAATCCTTCCCTCCCTCAAGCCCTTCATTCTTCATTGACCTCGTGCCAATCTAAGAGTTTCTTAAATGTCCTTAATGTCTCACCCTTCCCTCCTACATAACCCTCCATTTTCCTATCATCACTGCCTATGAAGAATAATGTGAGCTGCCTAAATGACTATCGCCCAGTAGCACTCACATCGACAGCGATGAAGTGCTTTGAGAGGTTGGTCATGACTAGACTGAACTCCTGCCTCAGCAAGGACCTGGACCCATTGCAATTTGCTTATCACCACAATAGGTCAAGGGCAGACACAACCTCAATGGCTCTCCACAAGGCTTTAGACCACAAACATCTACGACTATAGCTCAGCATTTAATACCATCATTCCCACAATCCTGATTGAGAAGTTGCAGAACCTGGGACTCTGTACCTCCCTCTGCAATTGGATCCTCGACTTCCTAACTGGAAGACCACAGTCTGTGTGGATTGGTGATAACATCTCCTTGCTGACGATCAACACTGGCGCACCTCAGGGGTATGTGCTTAACCCACTGCTCTACTCTCTGTGTACACATGATTGTGGCCAGGCATAACTCAAGTACCATCTACAAATTTGCTGATAATACAACCATTGTTGGTAGAATCTCAGGTGGTGACAAAAGGGCTCACAGGAGTGAGATATGCCAACTCGTGGAGTGGTGCCGCAGCAACAACCTGGCACTCACTGTCAGTAAGATGAAAGAACTGAATTTGGACTTCAGGAGGGGTAAGATGAAGGAACCCATACCAATCCTCATAGAGGGATCAGAAGTGGAGAGTGAGCAGCTTCAGGTTCTTGGGTGTCAAGATCTCTGAGGATCTAAACTGGTCCCAACATATCGATGTAGTTAAAAAGAAGGCAAGGAACTTTGTTCCGGATGAAGGGTCTCGGCCCGAAACGTCAACAGAGCTTCTCCCTATAGATGCTGCCTGGCCTGTTGTGTTCCACCAGCATTTTGTGTGTGTTGTTGTTTGAATTTCTAGCATCTGCAGATTTCCTCGTGTTGGCTATACTTCATTAGGAGTTTGAAGAGATTTGGCATGTCAACAAATACACTCAAAAACTTCAATAGATGTACCGTGGAGAGCATTCTGATAGGCTGCATGACTGTCTGGTATGGGGGGCTACTGCACGGGACTGAAAGAAGCTGCAGAAGGTTGTAAATCTGGTCAGCTCCATCTTGGGTACTAGCCTACATACTTGGCAGATGTCATTCAATGTGAATAAATGTGAAGTTATCCACTTTGGAAGCAGGAACAAGAGGGCAGAGTATTGTCTGAATGGTGTCGAGTTAGGTAAGGGAGAAATGCAAAGAGACCTAGGAGTCCTAGTTCACCAGTCAATGAAGGTGAATGAGCAAGTGCAACAGGCAGTGAAGAGGGCAAATGGAATGTTGGCCTTTGTTACAAGGGGAATTGAATACAAGAGCAAGGATGTTCTTTTGCATTTGTACAGGGCCCTGGTGAGACCACACCTGGAATATTGTGTACAGTTTTGGTCTCCAGGTTTAAGGAAGGACATTCTGGCAATTGAGGAAGTGCAGCGTAGATTCACTAGGTTGATTCCTGGGATGGCAGGGCTGTCTTACGCAGAGAGATTGGAGAGATTGGGCTTGTACACGCTGGAATTGAGGAGATTGAGAGGGGATCTGATTGAAACGTTTAAGATAATTAAAGGATTTGATAGGATTGAGGCAGGAAATATGTTCCAGATGTTGGGAGAGTCCAGTACCAGAGGGCATGGATTGAGAATAAGAGGTCAGTTATTTAAAACAGAGTTGAGGAAGAGCTTCTTCTCCCAGGGAGTTGTGGAGGTGTGGAATGCACTGCCTCAGAAGACGGTGGAGGCCAATTCTCTGGATGCTTTCAAGAAGGAGCTAGATAGATATCTGATGGATAGGGGAATCAAGGTATATGGGGACAAGGCAGGGACTGGGTATTGATAGTGAATGATCAGCCATGATCTCAGAATGGCGGTGCAGACTCGAGGGGCCGAATGGTCTACTTCTGCACCTATTGTCTATTGTCTATTGTCTACCCAGGACATCTTTAGGGAGCGGTGTCTCAGAAAGGCTGCATCCATTACTAAGGACCTCCAGCACCCAGGGCATGCCCTTTTCCCACTGTTACCATCAGGTAGGAGGGACAGAAGCCTGAAGACAGACACTCAGTGATTCAGGAACAGCTTCTTCCCCTCTGCCATCCGATTCCTAAATGGGCATTGAACGCTTGGACACTACCTCACCTTTTTAATATACAGTATTTTTGATTTTTGGACTTTTTTATCTATTCAGTATAGGTATACTGTAACAGATTTATTTATTTATTTATTATAGTATCACTTTATGCTATTTATTTTTTTCTCTTCTATGTTATGTATTGCATTGAACTGCTAAGTTAACAAATTTCACGTCGCATGCCAGTGATAATAAACCTGATTCTGATTCTGATCTGTGTGCAGAAGTGTTGTAGATTAATGGCTTGTTCCTCCTGTGCTTTGTGAGAGCGCTTCTCTGGTCCTCGGTGAGTGTGCGTGTGCAGAAACTGCATCGGCACATGGCCACTGAGGAGCTGTATTACCACAATACTCTCATTGTATTACCACATTACTCTCACTGTATTACCACAATACACTCACTGTATTACCACAATACACTCACTGTATTACCACAATACTCTCACTGTATTACCACATTACTCTCACTGTATTACCACAATACACTCACTGTATTACCACAATACTCTCACTGTATTACCACATTACTCTCACTGTATTACCACAATACTCTCACCGTATTACCACAATACTCTCACTGTATTACCACAATACACTCACTGTATTACCACAATACTCTCACTGTATTACCACATTACTCTCACTGTATTACCACAATACACTCACTGTATTACCACAATACTCTCACTGTATTACCACATTACTCTCACTGTATTACCACATTACTCTCACTGTATTACCACAATACTCTCACCGTATTACCACAATACTCTCACTGTATTACCACAATACACTCACTGTATTACCACATTACTCTCACTGTATTACCACAATACACTCACTGTATTACCACAATACACTCACTGTATTACCACATTACTCTCACTGTATTACCACAATACTCTCACTGTATTACAGGGTTTGAGCTGTGGAATATCTGTGGACAGCATGTTAAGGGATGGGGGCATGCTGCAGGTACCAACTGCAGGAAGGGACGGAGTGATTGCCGAGCCCCATCGAGAAAGGAGCCTGATGCAGGAATCCTCTCCTGCATCCTCCTCTCTAACAGATCAACTGTTTTGGACATCATTGCAGAAAATAGCTGCTACTGTCAGGGTCATGACACCTAACTTGGCACTTGGGTTGTGCTGTACAAGTCATTACAATTAAACTAATTTAAAGACAGTTATTAAAAGCTACAAGCTGAATTTAGAGCTTGGGGAAATTTGACAATAGAACTTTAAAAGGCAGCAATCTCAGGTTTATTACCACTGCCACATGAAATAACAAATCACAAATTCCTAAACGGACATTGAATCTTTGGACACTATCTCGCTTTTTTTAATATACAGGATTTCTGTTTTTACATGTTTTTAATCTATTCAATATGCATATTTGATTTACTTGTTTATTTATTATTATTTTTTTTATTTTATTTATTTTTTCTCTCTGCTACATTAGAACTGCTGCTGAATAAGTTAACAAATCTCACGTCATATGCCAGCAATAATAAACCTGATACTGATTCTGAGAACCTGCCAAACTAATACTGAAGTGGAACCCAATATTGAAAGGCCTAAGATTTTCATGATCACTCTGTCTTGGCCCTTTATGAAGGGGGATCTCACTGAAACCTACCAAATATTGAAAGGCAGCAAGAACTTACAGCAATATTGAGTGAACATGGAGAGGATGGTTCCTATAGTAGGGGAGGTTAGGACCCGAGGGCACAGCTTCAGAACAGAAGGATGTCCCTTCAGAACAGAGTTGAGAAGGAATTTCTTTAGCCTGAGGGTAGTGAATTTGTGGAATTTCATTGCCACAGATGGCTGTGGAGGCCAAGTCATTAGGTTTATTTAAAGTAGGAATTGATAGATTCTTGACTAGTAAGGACATCAAAAGTTACATGGTGATGGCATAAGAATGGGGTTGAGAGGGATAATAAATCAGCCATGATGGAATGCAGCAACAGACTCGATGTCTTATGTATGGTCCAATGTCTAATCGATGGTCTGTTGTTTTTTGTCTTAATCCCATGGATAGAAGAAAGGTGTAACGAGAAAGGATCCAAAATCCTGGCATATCTGAACAGGTTGTGAGGGAGTTGAAGCCAGGGCAAACTGTATGGGCCACACTTGGGCCAAGTGGTGGTGTTTGCTAGTGCTGTTGGGGGAGCTCTTAACGGAAAATGGCAGGGTGATGGGAATGCGTGCAGGCAACAGAGGAAGGAAAAACTGGGGAAAGAGAAGATGAGAAGAAACAGAAATCAAAGGCAAAAAAAAAAACAAACAAGACCACAGTGCAAAATAATGCTAAAAGAAGTAAGAAGATTGTGCCAGCAAACGTTGCAGCCAAGAGTGGCATCTTCCAGACAGTTCACAAAACTACTTCTTTTATGTCTCCTTTTCCTGTCGAATGTGGTTCTGCTGCTGTTGGAGCCTGTGATGGACATTCTGGTGATGCGTTATCAGGCCGATTCAGCGATTTGCCGCTTGTTGTCTCCAACAGGGTCTGGTGAGTGAAGTGTGCAGCCTGGACTTTATAGTGTTTTTTATTGCGTTTTTTGCCTTTTTTGTAATTTGTACGATTTGTTCTTTTTTTTTTGCATGTTGGGGGTTTGATATTTTTCTTTGAAGGAGGTCCATGGTTTTCTTTGTTTCGTGGCTGTCTGTGGGGAAGACAAGTCTCAGGTGTGTACTGTGCACATACTTTGATACTAAATGTACTTTAAACGTTTTCATCTTCTGAAGAATATTAGGTCAGGCCTAAAGGCTCTGTCTTAATGCACAGATCATTGGAAACAAGGTGAACACATTAAGCATGCAAATAGACATAAATGGGTATTTTAGAATTGGTATAATGAAGCCAAGCAAGAGCACCAAGCAGGGGAATTTATGGATCGTATTAGATCACTAAAAGGACATAACAATTGGTGAGAAACAGCACCAAATGCTAGGGCTGGAAACAGTTTAGAAATCAACAAAGGGGAAATCATGGAATTAATTAAGAGGAGTATTTCAAGATAAACAAAAATAAAGTGTATGATCTTCCATAGATATGTTGAAAGAAAGAGATTGGTGTAGATAGATGTAAATCTTTTACAGTCAGAAACAGGGAAATTTATAATGAATTAAGAAACAACAGACCAATTGAACAAATACTTTTTGTCCTTCTTCACAAAGGAGGACACAAATAATCTGCCAAAGCATTGGGAACCTGGTAGCCGAACATTTTAATTCTGATTCCCATTCCCGTTCTGACATGTTGGTCCACGGCCTCCTCTTGTGCCACAATGAGGCCACCCTCAAGGTGGAAGAGCAACACCTGATATTCCATCTGGGTAGCCTCCAACCTGTTGGCATGAATATCAATTTCTCCTTCAGGTAAAAAAAAAATCCATCCATCTGCCCTCTTCTATTCCCCACTCCAGCCTCTTGCCTCTTCTCACCTGCCTATCACCTCCCCTGGGTCCCATCTTCCTTTCCTTTCTCCTATGGTCCACTCTCCTCTCCTATCAGATTCCTTCCTCTCCTACCCTTTACCTTTCCCACCCACCTGGTTTCCCCTATCACCTTCTAGCTATCCTCCTTCCCCTCCCCACCCCACCTTTTTATTTTGACGTCTTCCCCATCCTTTCCAATACTGAAGAAGGGTCTCGGCCCAAAATATCAACAGTTTATTCATTTCCATAGATGCTGCCTGACCTGAGTTCCTGCAGCATTTTGTGTGTGTTGATTGGGAACCTGGGATCCATTAAGAGAGAGGAGCTGAGGGAGATCAATATTAGCTAGAAAATGGTGTGAAGCACATGACTGGGACTGAAGACCAAGAAGTCCCTAGATCTCAATAGTTTGCATTTCTGAGATCATAAGACATTGATCTTAAAAATAGTGAATGCTTGGTATATTTTCTCAACATGCTTTAGACCTTGATCAGTTGCTATAGATCAGATTGTAGTCAATACATAGACCCATTATTTAAAAACTGAGGGAGGGAGAACAGAGAATTATAGACTAGTCAGCTTGACGTCTGTAATGGGAAAATGCCAAGTCCATTAATAATGATATAGCAGAAGTGTACTTCAAATCAGTGATGGGTTTAGTCAGAGATCAGCACAGATTTATGAAAGGGAAATCACACCTAAGAGATTTAGTGTGATTTTTTTGAGGGAGTAATTTGTGGAGTGGATAGGAGAGAATCACTGGATCTTTGTAGATTTGGGCTTTTGTAAGATTCATTTGGTCTATTTCTGTTTCTATATATACAGTAGATCAATAGCCATTTACTTCTACAGGCTTCATTTGCGAAGCAGGTAAGATGAGGTGCCAATTTCTGTCAGTAATTTTGTCTTATTGATTGAAAAAAGAGCTATAATTTGTCAGAACATGACAATCTGCAAGTCAGGGGAAAGAGTTGTGTCTTGATGAGGGGGCACAGCCTGAAACGTTGAGTGTTCACTCCTTTCCCCAGATGCTGCCTGACCTGCACTTTGTCTTTGCTTCACAGGGAAAGAAGAACAAGTTCAGAGTTGAATTGCTTTTAATTGAATTAGTTTGCATTGCACAGGTTAAGTGGCAAGTTAGGTCACACTGTTGAAAATTCAAGAAACCAAAACATAATACCCCATCCTAGGTTGTTAGAATCCCATCCCAACATGACAATAGACAATAGGTGCAGGAGTAGGCCATTCGGCCCTTCTAGCCAGCACCGCCATTCACTGTGATCATGGCTGATCATCCACAATCAGTACCCCGTTCCTGCCCTCTCCCCATATCCCTTGACCCCGCTATCTATCAGAGCTCTATCTAACTCTCTCTTGAATGCATCCAGAGACTCGGCCTCCACTGCCTTCTGGGGCAGAGCATCCCAACATGACCTTCTGCTCAAAGCTGCAAACCGCACCGAAACTTGGAAGTAACGATGAGAGACAGCAGAGTATTTCAAAGCTTCGGATGAGCCTGATTCAATTTGACTGATGAGCATTAATGCACAACACAGGGTGAGAATTTGCTGATCTCAGACGGGTTTGCAGCTGGGAACGTTACTGTGATGCTGAGTGCTCCTGGGTTAGAAAGTGGGTGAAAGCAAGTTTCATTTGGCGTTCTCATCACTGGGAGCGCTGGAGCCGAGTCTGCGAATCGCTGTGAATCCACTGGAGGCTGGAGACCTGACCAGCGGTTAAAGGACAGTGGTGCGTAGGTGGGAGGGAGGAACGCGGCTTGATCTGACCTTGTTCTTTAGTTGTGTTCTGCCGAGCATTGTGAGCTTGGTATGTTGGAGCCGGAATGCATGGCAACACTTGGGTATGTTGGCTGTTAACGCATTTCACTGTACACCATGTTTCAATATACATGCGACTAACAAACTTGAATCTTGAAATTCTATTTCGCAGATTTTAATATTGCATGAAAGGAGACCATTTGACCCATCAAGTTCCTGCCAGCTCTCGGAGTAGTGCCACCAGCCCCAATTTATTTCCCTGCAACCTATTTTCTCTCACATGCCAACCAACTGCCCCCTTGCCTGAGTGCCCTATCACCCACCTACACCGGGGTAATTTACAGTTGCCGGTTAACTTACCAAGCATATCCGTGGGAACACGCAAACTCCGCACAGGCTGCACCCAAGGTCAGGATGGAGCCCAGGTCACTGGAAA
This sequence comes from Hypanus sabinus, assembly GCF_030144855.1. Taxonomy (NCBI): domain Eukaryota; kingdom Metazoa; phylum Chordata; class Chondrichthyes; order Myliobatiformes; family Dasyatidae; genus Hypanus; species Hypanus sabinus. The sequence goes on from NC_082718.1 coordinate 106,062,341, forward strand.
TGCAACGCTGTGCCGCTTACAAGCGAAGTTAGATTCATTCAGGGACTGGGTGCCAGGGTATTTTTAAACAACAATGTAGTTACTGCAGCTGCATTTAAAAATCCACCCATCAAGTCACAATTAGTGGGAGTGATTTGGTTCCATTCACAACTTTCCAAGTAATGAAGCAGTCCATGCCAGCTACGCTCAGATTTGGGGTGAGAAGGGGCAAGGAGCATTCATACCACTCAAGCCTCGGGCAATGACCACCTCCAACAAGAGACAGTCTGTCCACCTTGCCCTGGCATTCACTTCCAGTAGTATCTCCACCACACTATATGAAGGATGTGGTCGCAATAAAGTGCAGAAGAGATTCACCGGGATATTGCCTTAAATGAAGGATATTAGTTAAAAAGAGAAAGCAGATAGCAGGATTGTTAAAAGGAGTTTGGAGAGGAACTTGGAAAGGAAAGAAGAGGACAGATGTACATCAAATGGAGACAAAAAGGTAATAGTATAGATTGTCATTAAAGTCAGCCTGGATCAGATGGGTGTAAAGAACTGTTTATCTCTTCGTTATGTGGCATATCCCTGTTTACCTTCTATAATTCTTTCATCCCTGGCAGTTACCAGTGACCAGACACAACTGTACTTGCTGCATAAATAACTTTTGGGCAAAAGCAAAGAAGAGGCTGGGTGTCTGGACTTGCTTCCCACCCAAAGCCTTTCAACCACAAGGTAAGGCAGTTGAGTTATAGACTCCTGTTGATCAACATGGATGAGTGTAACACCAATAACTCTAAATTTTCTCAATGTTCTCATAATCAAAACATATTTAATTGGTAGTCTATCCACATACTTAAACGAACCACACACAAATGCTGGAGGAACTCAGTAGGTCAGGCAGATCTATGGAGAGGAATAAATAACCAATGTTTTGGACTGACACCTGTTCTGATGAAGGGCCTCGGCCCGAAACATTGACTGTTTATTCCTCTCCATAGATGCTGCTTGACCTGCTGAGTTCCTCCAGCATTTTGTGCGTGTTAGTCTGGATTTCCAGTATCTGCAGAATCTCTTGTTTTTTAGTTAAACAACCACTCCCTTTCCCAGTGACAGAGTATGGCTGCTCAAGCAATGCCTTCTGTGGTTTCAGTTCTTACCGACTTGGTTTCTCTGCGGTTCCAGGGTGACTAACGACAACTACATGAGCCCGATAGTTGCTGCCACAGCAGGGCCAAGTGAAGCCCAATAGCTGCTGCCACAGGTGGGCCAAGTGAGGCGTGCAAGGGCGCTGGGCGGCCTGCTTAGATTCCAGCCTTTGTGATATTCTGTCAGGGAGGCAACACTGCACAATGCCTTCCCAGAAATGTATCCATCTGTTTAAGCCACTTTAAACCCTGTAAGAACGTTAGACATTTTTCCAGGTTTTGAGAACTTCCATGAAGTAATTTCAGAGCTGGCTGTCTATCTCAGGACTCTGGTGCTGGGCATCACCCCGATATGGTCCATTGATAGGAGCCTAGTAAGGAAACGGCAAAGTCCTTGGACAGAAAAGCAGTAACTTTATATGTGCTTTGATAATAAATTTACTTTGAATTTTTCACTTTGAACTTTGGAGCATTAAGTGCCTTATCATAGAAAATGTCATAAAAATGCAAGTTGCTGTTTACTTTTTATATAAAAAAAATTGCCAATAGTTTATTCTGCACATTCAACATGGTTGGTAGCTCAATCTGAGCTCAGGGTAGCTGTCCCCTGTGGTGCTGCTTTCATTAAGATGCATCTGTTCAGGATAGAATTCACTTTAGATTACTTAACTGTTCCACAAGGGCACATTCCTTGTGTAATTCCACCAGTTGGCTCTTTTATTCATGCAGGAAAGTGTCAGTCGGCTACAATATCATGGAAAATTCACAGCCAGTGTTCTCTAGAGACCAGGAGCTGATGGCAGGATGACAGAGGTTTTATTTTCTACCAGTGTCAGGCCTGGTGCCAGGAAGGTGTCATGCATCAATATTTAGTCAGGAAGATCTGCTCAATGTGGATTGATTCACTTATTGACCGGAACAGTAACCAAAGACATGCCATCATCAGCCTGCTCAATGTCTCATCTGCCATTAAATGGGTCGATTTGAAGGGTAGATTTTCAGCTCATCTTTGTGCAGGATACCTAACACTGAAATGGTGTCTGTGCAAACAGTTAATCTTTACTTTCTAACTATCCCAGATGTGCATAGTAGAGTGAGAAAGAGTGAAAGAAAGCAATAAAAACAAAGGGGGAGATAAGGAAAGGAGAGAGAAAGTAAGAAAGCAAAGAAGAGATGATAAAAGAGAGAGAGAGACAATCCTTTCACATTCTCCCACTGACATGAAGGATGTGGTGCTGGCTGTACTTCGGGCTTCGACTTTCCTCATGGAGTAAGTGGAACCGGAATTCAAAATTTATCTATTGGTCCACTTAATTCTGCAGGGTAGGTATCACAGGGATTATGTATCTCACTCAGCTGAAGGGAAAATATTCTCTAAAATGATGAAGTTTGCTATAATTCTCTATTATTCTAAAGCCACGGTCTACAGCAGGCTCCTCTGACTTTTTTCCCAGCATTCTACCTCTGTGTGGCCGATCTGATTGAATCAGGTGGGAGGTCATCTTTCAATGCACTTGCATAAAACTCCGATTCAGCCAGACAATATAAACTAAATCCAGTTTCTATGGCTGGCTCAGAGATGAAGTTCTACGCATAATCATTGTGACATACAGTACGGAACCAGACCCTTCTGTTCTCCAACTCCACATCCAACTGGGAGTGGAATGAAGTTAGGATGCAAGGAGTATAGTCAGGGATTTAAATCCAACAGAGTGGTTGAGCCCATTGGACTTCGAGGGTCAAGTAGAATGCAAAGTGTGCTTGGAATGGAATGGGCAAACCTGGATAATGTCTGAGAACAAGGGTGAAGCATTAAGAGAGACCAGGAAATTGTGTGGAGATGCTAGGTTAGCAGGAACAGAGGAAATGGTCAAAAGGTTGTTTACTCTCTGGAGCAGAGATTGGGAGGATGCAAAGGTCATTGAATTTATGTGAAGGAATTGTGGAACATTTCACAAGTAACATTTCATAGGAATAGTAGTTTCATTTCCAATAGGTGCCACAATCATTTTCAGCATTGAACTTAAAGTGAGCACTAGAAGCTTTCTCTGTACTCACAAACTGTGTAGAAAGTCATAGAACAATAGAGCATTTTGGGCTTGAAGATGCGACTATCAGGTGAAAATATTTCATAGTGAAGAGAAACAGGTCCTTTGACAGCTGAAATCTGACAAACTCAATGATTTGAGTTTGACAAACTGACAAACTCAATCCGACAAACTCAATCAAACTCAAATTTGCAAACAATTCACGTTCTTCAACAAGCAATGGAACTTGCAGAGAAGAAATTGAAAATGTTTATACAGTGTGCACATTCTAAATATTCATTATCTGTTTCCTGTTTTAATTTTGTCTTCAATTGTTTTCCAGCATCTACATAATGGAAATGATGTAGACACTGGAAAACAATTTGAGACATGTTGCCATATCACCAGAGTCTTTACTTAATTTGGACACTCGGAAGAGCAATATTAATATTAGTACATTTTAGAAAGCATTTGACATCTTTTTATGAGTAATTGATGTTTCTGAGGTCTAAACTAATTTTTAATGATATATTTCACAAAAGCATATTTAATTTTATGAACAGTATATACAATCTATTTTTGATTTTTTTTTATCTTTTCAAATACTTATCTGATGCAAAGAGACCTGAAGAAGCAGAGTTTATTTCTTTGGGAAAAGAAATAAGAAAAGAGAACAGAATCTGGGAGTATGTGAAAGAATGAAGAACTGTTGAGGCACTAGGTTATGAGAGGAAGTGAAAGAGATAACCCAATAAATTTCTCTTGGGTGATCATGTGTATTGAACCATGTACTCAAAGTAATCCACCTTTGATTCTTTGTCAATTTTTCAATAAAAGTGGACGCTGCACTTTTTGCCTGGATTAAATCGAAATTCTCACCCTGCAGTTTCATATTTAGAATGTTTATTTTGTCATACAGGTTGGCCTTATCTCCACGTAAAAGTTCAATCTCGTTTCCAAAGCTTGTGTCGACTTTGAGCAAAAATTCAACTACAGTGTCAAAAAGATCAAAGAATTGTTTTAAGCAGCAGCCTTTTGACAGCCAGCACACTTCAGTGTGAAGAAGCAAGTGTTCAGCTCTCCATCCTTATCTTGGCATCACTGGCAAAATATTCTATTTAATGGTTGAGCTTTAATTTTGTTGACAGCAGATATTACAAGAGTCATGCTTGAAAAATGTCACTGCTGAGGTTTTTGCCTGCAAGATGAATTACACAATGGATTGCAAACAGACTTGGAATTTCTTTTTTCATAAATGCCACTAAACCAGCAGGGTGACCTGTCAGATATGGTGCTCCATCTGTTGCACAAGAAATCATTTTCCTAATTGGAATACTTTTGGCCTCGATATACATTTTTGGTTCATCATAGATTGATTCTCTGTTGATAATTGTTTTTAACTTTTTACGAAAGAGAATTTCTTCATAAATGTTTCCATTTTTGATAAATTGTACATATGCCATTAGCAATGCCTCATTGATTTGCACAGTTGACTCATCCAGTTGTATCCCAAATTCTGTTCTTTATAGCTCTGTGCATAGTTGATACTCAATGTCTTCACTCATTTCGTCAATATGACCAACCGCAGAGTTATTACTCAGAGGAATTGATTTTAAAATACTGGTATCCATTTTGAGAAGAGTGGTGAGCACTTCTGATACAGCAGGCATTATTAATCTTTTACCAATTGTATGAGATTTTCCACACTTTGCTGTCATTTGGGAAATGTTATAAGAAGCAGTGAGACCACTATCAAGGTCATTTTTAGCTTTCCTGGCAAATGACTCGAGTGTGCAATGCTTTTAAAATGTTCTTTCATCTTCTGGAACTGAGTAATACCATAAGTGGCCTTTTCAAGGTGTCTTTTATGGAAATGTTCCTGCAATCTTGATGGTTCCATGGCTTCATTAGACAGTACAGTGTTAAAAATAAGACACATGGGTTATCGCTGATCTGACTGGAACGGAATAAAACCATACTTCAGGTATGTAACATTGTATTGACACACTTTCTATAGTTTCTGTTTCTTAGCAGGATTAGAATTCAAAGCTTCACTGCTTCAGACTCATAGAGACTGTGCCGTATGTATTTATCCATCATTAACAGGGCTAAATTAAAATTTATTAAAAAAAACACAAACTGGGAATGCCTATCACATATTGATGATGGCAGCGGGTTGATGCAGATGGGATGATGCTAGCGGCGTGCAAACAAATGGCGAGGTGAAGATGATTACAACAGTGAAAACTGTGTTGATGAGGATTCAGATTGGAATCTAAAATGTTAGTCAGGATAAAGCTGGTGTTGGGCAAGCTACCTTTATACTATTACAATTAGTGCAATTGACCAGTCGCCTAAGGTCTCGTAATCCCCAGAAGGTGGTTCTTGACGACACTTGAGAAGCTTTGGTTGCTTGGAACACCTCAGGAGGAATCCTTGGGGTCAGCAGATTCACTGATTGGCTCTGTTTCATTGTTTGGTTCCGGCCAGTGTGTATCGTTGCACCACCTGTTTTCCGTAGATCTGTAGAGAGAGTTGACAGGGTGTACTTGACTTACCAGCTGTTAAGTTGTATGAGCTCGTTCCATGCCACGAGTCAAGGGGAACTGTTGGACACCCTGGTTGCTAATTTATACTTCCCCAATAATGTCTGTTTGGTCAGGTTGAATGCAAATGCGGAGTTTCAGGTGCATTGTGACGACAAGTGTTCACCACCTGCAGAGCTGTGGTTCTTCCCATTCTCCGGTGCCCCATCCTTCTTGTTTGGATGTGCCTGCTCTGCTCAAGGTCAGGTCTCATGCCTCAAGTTTGGGTACCGCTTACTTCCCCCCACCCCTAGAATTTTGAATGCCCCCACCCTGATGACTTCTATTTCCCCAACAACCCTTTAGGACACCACCCCCATTGGGAATCACTGGGCTACAGCGAGTCTACATGAGCATCAGGGCTGAGTTCCGCAGTTTAGAATAGTTCAATATTGTAGGTTTCCGCAAATAAAACAAAGTGAGGTGTTTCATGTTTAACAAAACCTGCAGCACATTTTATCGAACTCCAAAACCTACACGACCAAACCGCGCTAAAAACTTTTTGTTTAATAACGTCCTCACATCAGACCAGCCTCTTCAAGCAAAACCCAACTCACTGTCAGTGGTTGTGAGTTGTGTACATTTCCCTCAATGACGTTATCCTACACAGGCCCCCCTGAGTTCCCCAAGACCAACGTTGTGGAGCTGTCTGGAGCTCAGATGAGCCGCCCGGCTCAGCTCCTGTGTTCCATGGGTGGAGGAACAGCAGGTGCCTCTGGCTCATCCACAGGTGTGTCGACACACTCACGGTCATGTTGTGATGCCAGGGGTATGGCAGCGGAATACTCCCAACCTTGGTGGGCCAGTTTAAGGTGATCTACCGAAATACGTTCAGGTTTAATCCTCTGTTCACTGATAGAACTCTTTTCTCCCCGTTCCAAGATGCGGAACAGGCCATCGTAAGGGGCGTGTTGGTGTACATCGTGGTGGACAAAAGCAAACCAGGTGTAACGTAGATCAACAGGAACTCAAGAGTGCAGTATGCCGCGTTGGGAGATAGGAATAGGTGAAAAGGAACTGAATTTGCTGAGGAGGGTGGAATGCTGTTGAGAGGCCAACCTGATGGTTGTAACAACAGAAGTGAAGTCACCTGACACTCCTAACGGCTGCCTGTACACCAACACAGCCGCGGATGACTGTGGGTCCTCTGTTGGAGATGTTCTGAGCCCCAGCAGGACCCAAGGGAGCCGATCACACCAACACTCATCGGTCAGGGAAGCCCTCAGAGCAGCCTTTAAGGAGCGGTGGAACCGCTCGGGTAGGCCGTTGGACTGCGGGTGATACGCCGTGGTGTGGGGTATCCGGTTGCTGAGGCCTGGTCCATCGCAACCCAGAGTTCGGAATTGAATTGTGGACTGCGGTCAGAGAAATCAGATGGGATGCCAAACTCAGCAACCCAGGTGATGGTGAACACCCTAACCATGTCTGCAGCAGTTGTCAATACTAGAGGGATGACCTCTAGTCACCACCATGGTAAGGAGGTGTGTGAAACCATGGGAGGAGAAAGAGTACCAACAAGGTCCACATTGACATGGTCAAACCTTCGATCAGAGACCTCTATAGGGCCAGTGGTGCCATGACATGATGGTTAATTTTTGCCCACTGGGACTCCACACAGGCTGCAGTCCAATCACGCAGATCCTTTCTGAAGCCATGCCATATGGACTTTAGTGCAACCAGTTTCTGTGAGGCCTGCTGGCCCGAATGTGATAGGCTATGTATGAGGTTGAAGACAGTCCATTTCCAGCTTGCAGGCACGATCGGGCAAGTTGAGACATTGTACAGGAGAGAAACCCCAGCTTTGCCAAAGTTAATGTCAGCCGAAGTCAGGCCCTTGACTGCTGTTCGGTAAGCCCAGACCTCTAGGTTGGCTGCCACACCAACATAACCAATCTCTGTGGCTGGCCGTGAGAGGCAATCAGCCATGGCATTGATTTTCCCCTCGATCTGTTGTGAACTCTGATATGTAGGCCAGGTGGCATTGCTGCCATGCAGACCAAGGGTCTGATATTTTGGCCATGGTGTCCACGAGTGGTTTGTGGTCAATGAAGACAGTGAAATAGCATCACTCGGGAAGAAAATGAAAATGGCAGACAGCCGGACAGAGACCGAGAGGCTCACAGTCAAACGTGCTTCCTTTCGGGGGGACGGAGCTGCGGCTGAAGAAGGTGAGCAGCTGCCACACACCCCCAACCAGCTGTTTGTGCACAGCACCCACAGCGTAGTCTGAGGTGTCAGTTGTAATAGCTATGGGAGTGGGTGCGCCAGTAGGGTGATGTCACGTCTGGGACCAGACAAGCACTTGATTAGGGGGATTGGCGTTCAGCCACTTGCAGAATGGAGCAGTGATAGAAATTCACTTTGCCTAGAAAGGTCCTGTCATTTTCTAGTAGTGCGGGGCGGAGGGAAATCCTTAACAATGGTTACCTTTGATGAGGGGGTTTCACACCTTCTGCGGAGTTGCAATGGCCAAGGGAGTCCATGGTTGACAACCCAAACTGGCATTTAGCAGGGGTAATAATCAGCGTATCGGGTGAAGCTCTCAAAGTGTGTGGAGATGAGATGCATGTTCAGATTTAGACACACTAACAACAAGTATGTCATCCAGGTAAACAAAAAGAAAATCCAGGTCTTCTAATACAGAGTCCGTCAGCTGCTGGATTTCTCCAATGCTGCATTTCTCAGTCCAAGCTGCATCTAGAAACTCAGAGGCCAAACAGGGTTAAACGGGGAATGTCCTCCGAGCACACAGGCACCTGATGATAGCCCATACCTATGCTGACTTTGGAAAAAGTTAACTTTCCAGCTAAGCGTGCCGAGAAGACTTGGATGTGTGAGACCGGGTAACGATCGGGGGTGGTGACCTTGTTAAGGCCTCGGTAATCACCACATGGGCCGCAACCACCATCAGATTTAGGGACCATGTGAAGCGGTGAAGCCAGGGGCTATTGGACTGGCGTACAATGCTGAGTCTTTCCACGTTGGCAAACTCAGCCTTCGCGGTCGCCAGTTTTTTTTGGGTCCAGTCTACACGCATGGGCATGGACTGGCGGACCAGTTGTAGAGATGTGGTGCTCGACCCCATGTTTTGTGACCGTAGTGGGGAATGTGGGCTTGGTGAGGTTTGGGAATTCACCCAGCAGTCGAGTAAACTCACATGTGGTGGTGCATGTACTTGATAGAGGCGTAGTGGGGAGCTTACTGGGGGAGCAGGGTAACAGCCCAAAGACCTTGATATCCACAAGCCGGCAGTTCTCAAGATCAACTCATCGTCCTTGAACTACACAGGAAATCTGCACCGAGCAGAGGTCTAGCCAGAATGAAGTCCCATGTGTAACGTCGCTCACTGAAGCAGAGAGTCACATGTCGTGAACCATAGGTCCGGATCTTGTGGTTGTTGGTGGCCTCCAGTAAGGTTTCATCACTCTTTGCCTTCTCATCCATAGGCGTAGGCGATGCTGGCAGTGAACTCACCTGAGCACCCGTGACACAGGAAACGTCGCCCTGAAAGGGTGTCCATAGTGAACAGTCGACGACCCTGGCAGCTGGAACCCATGGTGTTCTCACACCCCTGACATCCCGATGTGCTGGCATTCTCCAAGCTGCAAGGCAGTCGGAACTTCCTCGCATTCGTACCAAAGTGACCATGGTAAAAGCACAGGCTCGGCATCATCTGTTTCACGGACGCGAGCATCCTTATTTTGGGGGCCTTGCTGACCAGGCTTATTGAGCTAGAGAAAGGAGGAGGAATGATGCATTGCTGCCTAGCTGAGTGTAGATTATCAGCCATCTTACAAAGCTCTCTATAGTTCATCAGGGGGGCATTAGCAAGGGCTGTGCACCATGGATCAGGCATTTGTTGCACGAACAGTTTTTTAAAACAAGGATGGTGATTTCCCAGGAGAGACAGCAGGTGGTCCATTAGCTCCAACAGCCTAGCATTGCTGAGATTGGGTAAGGAAGACTCCAATAGTCCAAAAGTCTGTAAGAGGCGAGTCTTCAGCAATCGGTATTTATCGTGTTCGGGCAGGTGCACGAGCAGAGTCACCATTCTTGCTGCCGTGGAACTGCTGAGCCACACTCCCATGTGGAAGAATTTGGTGTTGTTAATGGAGATTTCTCACAGGGCAAACTGGTCCTCAGCTTATACAAACCAAGCAACTGCACTTGCTCTCCAAACCCCGGCAGTTTCAAAGCGATTGTGATGGCCGACATGTTCAATAACTTCGGAGTCGTCCCAGAGCTTCATGGTCTCCCATGTAGGTTTCCGCAAATAAAACAAAGTGAGGCATTTCACGTTCAGCAAAACCCATAACACATTTTATTGAACTCCAAAAACCTACAGAACAAAAGTGCGCTGAAAACCTTTTACATAATAACGTCATCCCATCAGATCAGCCTCTTAAATTGAAATCCCAACTCAGCTGGTGTGAATTATGTACATTTCTCCTATTACATTACCCTACAATGTCACAAGATGTCACATTAGTAGTTATTCAATTGTCAAGAGGAATATTGACCATTGAATTCTGTATGATTTCTTCACACTTTATAATCCAGTGTGCAACTTCATTTAGATGCTCCATTACTGTTCTAATAAGCATTTTTGCTTGAAATTTTGACATTTCATGTACAATCTCTGCATATGAGATATCATATATATTTTATTGTGTTTTATTATATTCTGTATCTTATTATGTTTCTTTTTGTGCTGCATCAGATCTGCAGTAACAATTATTTTGTTCTCCTTTACATTATTCTACTGGAAATGACACTGAACAAACTCCAATCTCGATTTTGCTGACTATGCTACCAAGGAAAGTCTCACTAGTAACACAAAGTTCAAATTAAATTCATTATCAAAGTACAGATACCCTGAGATTCGTTTTCTTGCAGGCATACTCAGCAAATCCAAGAAACACAGTAGAATCGGTGAAAGACTGCACCCGACAGGACGGACAAAGAACCAATGATAACAAATGCAAAAGAAAGAAAAAATGAAATAATGATAATAATAATAATAATAAATAAATAGGTAATAAATATCAAAAACATAAGATGAAGAGTAAATCCATCAACTCGGTGATGGGGGGAGTGAAGTTCTCCCCTGTGGTTCAAGATCCTGATGGCTGAGGGGTAATGACTGTTCCTGAACCTGGTGGTGTGAGTCCTGAGGCTCCTGTACCTCCTCCCTGATGGCAGCAGTGAGAAGAGAGCATGGCCTGGATGGTGAGAGTGGGTGGTGGGGCTCCTTGATGCTGGATGCTGTTTTCCAGTGACAGCAGTCTGTCTCGATGGTGGGAAGGGATTTCCCATGATGGATTGGGCCATATCCACTACATTCTGTGGGATTTCCAAACACTGGGTCATTAATGCAACCAGTCAATAGACACTGTACAACATATCTATAGAAGCTTGATACCCGACCCTCCAAGTTCAAACATTAATCCAAACGGAAGGTTCCAGTGTAATATTGGGGCAGTGCTGCAATGTTGAAATTCCTGTTTTGGGTGAAATATTAAATGAAAGCCCATCTCATCACATTATTTAAGAAATAACAAAAGTCTTTTTGCTGGCACTCCAACAAATGTTTACCCTTTAATCAACACCGAGAACAGATTATCTGCTCTTTGTTTCACTGCTTTTTATGGATTATTGCCGGGGGCTGTCATTCACCTGTACAAAGCAAAATTGGTTACACTTCATAATGAATTAATTATTGTAGTGTGCGAGGATATTCTTTGGTTGGGAAACACACCATCTAATGAAAAACTGTAGCTTTTTCATTGCAATGATTCTTTTGATCTTCAGCTAATGACAAGTCTTTCCTTGGTATTATTAGTAGAGATGGCTAAATATTTGATAGTTTGCATAAGACTATAAGATCATAAGACATAGAATTAGGTTATTCAACCCATCAAGTCTGCTCCACCATTCCATCACAGATAATTTATGATCCCCCTCAATCCCATTCTCCTGCCTTCTCCCTGTAACCTTTGACATCCTGACTAATCAAGATCCCATCAACCTCCAATTTAAATATATCCAATGTCTTAACCTCCACAGCTGACCATGACCACCAATTCCACAGATTTACCACCCTCTGGCACAATAAACTCTGTTCTACAGGAACATCCTGTGACGGGAGATCTTGACAGGGATGGTTTGGACCCAAATGCTGGAGTATCGGAAGCAAGGATCGAGACACGGTATTAGACTGAATTGAGAACGGAGCACAAAACAAAGGCTGGACAATATCTCTAGTAGGACTTGCAATTCAGTGCTTAGCCTCCATTCAGGTGCACTTTAAATACTCAATTTTTGGCACCAAAAACACGATTGCCAATTAGCAGGACGGTCCTGAACCCTTGAAGTGTCTAAATGCCGGAACGTGGCGCGATTGGAGGTGTCCCGTAACAGGACCCCTTCCCGTACGGCCCTGGCTGCTCATAGAGGTGGTGAGTCGTGGATGAGAGTCGGATGCAAGATATCTCTTTCAGGTGCCCAGCACCCAAAAGGGACCGTGGATTTCTCTGTTAGTACCATCTGCAGAGCCGCCACCGAGCTGACGTTCCTCATGATCTTCCCGGTAGAAGTTTGAGAACCCCAGGAATCATTGGGCTAGTTTGATACTGGATAGTGGTGGCCAGGCTCCTACCGCCTGGCCTGAATTGAACTGTGGACGGCTTTCGGGGACTCCGCAGTTCACATTCTGTGAGTTATTTGTTGACATTTTTTAATTGTTTGCAGGATTTGTTCTTTTTCGTGGGGTTTTTCACGGATTCTACTGCGTTACTTTGTCTTGTGGCTGCCTGTAAGAAGAGGAATCTCAAGGTCGTGTGTGGTAATAGTTCCACCTTGAACTTTGAAAAGGTAGTGGAGTTGCAGATTAATTTGTTACCATGCCTTGCCTAGCTGGGGAAAGGTGTTTTGCAGAGGGGCACATTTAATTCTATTTAACCATGGAAGAAGTAGCTACTAAGTGAATAATGTGAGGATTTTATAGATTGCAGCTCCTCCTTCAGGCAGATGCCATTCTTCGAATTGTTGCGAAAGTGGAATTGCTACATTTAACGACATTGAATTATTGTGGGAACTGCTAGCACAAAGGCAGAATCCTTCACAGCTTCCAATACTTCAGGGATCATTCCAGACTGAAGCCAGACTTAGATCAGACGGTTGCTATCTGCTAAGCCTGCTTCATATGTGGTGCTACCAATCAGAAAAGGAAGCAAATATTGAATATAATCCCGTCAGTTCTGCACTTTCCTAACCCCATCAATTTAAGTTCCAGCTGTGGCTAAACAACTGGGCTTGCTGTAGAAATCAGAGCTGCAGATCGTTCATCCAGCCCTGTGAGCTGGAGCTCATCGGCTTTTTGGTGAGTATTGATCACAGAGTTCATTGTTATCAGATAAATATTTTGCAATGAACAGATCATTAAGAAGACACTTTCAGCAGTGTTTCAAATGGAACTTCCAGGAAAGGCTTTGCTGACACCAGGATAAAAAGCTCTGCATCAAAAAGCACACACGTTATACTTAACGTGGGGGAATCAGGCCAATGTCAACCAAATGCAGAGTTTCTGATCAATTCTCTTTCTTCATAACTGGCGGTAATGTCCTGGGACGGAGCCAGTCAGAAGGTCAGAGGCCAGTTGGCTGTTCCAGATGTTGGACACTTGAGTCAGTGAGTCTGGAACTGGAGCTCGAAGGTGGACTTCCTAGAATTGGAAGCCTGAGATCAGTAGGTCCAGAGGAAGGGGTTTGCTTTACTGTTGTTGTGCCTGGCTTGTTTATTGGCTGCGTGTTGTTCTGCTGGTGTGCTGCATTGGCAACGGAAGTGTGGCAACTCTTATGAGCTGACCCCATAACGTCCTCAGGCTGCCTCGATCGTGAGCACGAGCAATCTCTGAGACGCTGTGTGTTTCGATGTTCCTGTAATTGATAGATCTAATCTAACCCTGCTCACCCCTCAGATGCACTGTTTCCATGCACCAAGCCTCTCAAAACTCTCAATGAGATAAGCTCCCTCCTTTTCCAGCAATGCATTTACCAATTGCAATTACTATCTCAACAAAGCAACTCTCAGGTTGGAAGAGGAACACCTCATATTTCATCTGGGTAGCCTCCAATTTGTGGCATGAACCATTCTGGTAATTTCTCCCCTCCCCCTTCCCCTTCTCTTTTCCATTCCCCTTTCCAACCCCTTTCTTACCCTTTCCCTGCTCCTCACCCCTCTCTGGTGCCCCCCTTCCCTTTCTCCCATGGCCATCTTCCTCTCCTGTCAGATTCCTTCATCTTTATCCCTTTACCTTTTCCACCTACTGCCTCCTCACTTCATCCCATTCCCTGACCCACCCACCTACCTCCCCCCTCACCTGGCTTCACCTATCACCTGCCAACCTACACTCCATCCCCTTCCTATCCTGGCTTCTTCCACCTTCCCTTCCAGATATGAAGAAGGATCTCAGCCTGTTTATTCCCCTCCATAGATGCTGCCTGTCCTGCTGAGTTCCTCCAGCATTTGGTCTGGATTTGCAGTATCTGCAGAATATCTTGTGGGCCCTGTCTCCATTACCTTTCCTTCTCTATTCCCAATTTTCCAAACACTGGGAACCAGCCTTTCAGCCATCAACTGTGTTAGTGTTCCCATCCCTCTCTTCTGCTTCCAACATTACCTCTTTGTGTGTCAACTATCTCACCTTCAGCCCTACTTTGCATCTTTCTGCCTGCTTAATTACGCCCTCACTTCCACAATTGTATTTTGAGAGGAGAAATGTTAGCCAAAAAGTCCATTGCTGTAATTACTGCAGAGTACTCTTCCGCAAAAGATAATGATTCGTTTGTTGGATATACTTATTTACAGGGCTCCTCAGAAATGCATTTGGACATGGAGAGAACATCAATCAACTCACCATTACTCCTCAAAACTCACCGATGTAATTCAGCGCAAACTGCTAGTCAAGACTGTTGTTCAATGTTTACTGTCATTCCCAGTATCTTTCCTGTAATACTATGGGCTCTTAACTTATTAAGCAGCCTCATGTGTGGCACCTTGTCAAAGGCTTTCTGAAAATCCAAGTGAACATCATCCACCGATTCCCTTTTGTCTCTCCTGCTTGTTATTTCTTCAAAGAATTCCAAAAGATTTGTCAGCCAATATTTTCCTTTAGGAAACCATGCTGACTGTGGCCTCCAAGTACCCCGAAACCACATCCTTAACAATCGACTCCAACATCTTCCCAACCACTAACTGGCCTATACTTTCCTTTCTTCTGCCTCTCTCCCTTCTTGAAGAGTGGAATGACATTTGTAATTTTCCATTCATTTGGAACAACGCCAGAATCAATTGATTCTTGAAAGATCATTACTAATGCCTCCACAATCTCTTCAGCCACCTCTTTCAGAACCCTGGGGTGTAGACCATCTGGTCCAGGTGACTTATCTTCCTTCAGACCTTTGGTTTCTCAAGCACCTTCTCCCTACCACACAACCACACACTTCTGCCCCCTGACACCCTTGAACCTCCAGCATACTGCTAGTGTCTTCAACTGTCAAGACTGATGCAAAATACTTATTCAGTTTGTCTGCCATTTCCTTGTCCCTCATTACTACCTCTCCAGTATCATTTTCCAGTGGTCCAATATCTGCCTGGCTGTTAACAGCATTTGTCCAGGAAGGTGAGGGTAAAGCCAGACTTGCCACATCAAGATCAGACACCGGGCAGCTTAGGCAGGGCACGTGATTGGAAGATGGTGGCAGACAAGGCCAGAGGCTTTGCTTCCCAATTGAAATCACGGAAACCAACTTCACACCAGACCTTGTGCTACGGTCGGCCTCACTCCATCTCATTTACCTCATCGAGCTCACAGTGCCCTGGGAGGGTGCAGTGGAGGGAGGCCGACGAGCACAAGAAGCTGAGGTACGCTGAGCTTGCAGCCAATGTGCAGCAACGTGGCTGGAAAGCCAGTCGAAGGAGGCTGCAGAGGATGTGTAGCCACATCAACGTCAAGGCTACTCCGGGAAGACACACCGACAAGCAGTCAAAGACCTCTCCAGAGCTGCTGGAAAGGGTAGTCAGTGGCTCTGGATGAAGAGAAGGGATTCCATCTGAGCCCCCAAGTAATTGAATGGCATCTAGGGACGCGGGGATTCACTGCTGAACCCTCTAGAGGTATCGTGGGCCTATCAGCGAAACACTGAGGAAAGAAGGTGCCCACTTGATAACCCAGAATACTCCACCACTCACTTGGCCACCCCGTAGAGTCTGGGCAGCATGTCTCTGGAGTGCAGATAAGGGACATTAACATCCAGTCCTACGTAACATACCTTGCCTCTCTTTTACTCTTTATATACCTGAAGAAACTTTTGGTATCCTCCTTGATATTATTTCATCTTTACTCTCTGTATGTGTTTTAGTTGCCTTCTGTTGGTTTTTAAAAGCTTCCCAGCCCTTTAATTTCCCACTAATTTTGCTCGATTATATGCCCTCGCTTTGGCTTTTATATTGGCTTTGACTTCTCTTGTCAGCCATGGTTGTGTCATCCTTTCTATAAAATTCTTCTTCCTCTTTGGGATGTAGGTATCCTGCACATTCCAAATTGCTCTGAGAAATTCCAGCCATTGCTGCTCTGCCATCATCCCTGCCAGTGTTCTTTTCCAATCAGTTTTGTCCATAAATAATTATAATAATAATGAAAATCAAATATAAATATGTAAAATAGCTTATATACTGTACATAGATTGAATTGATGTCCATAAAGTATCGCTAGGCACAGGAGCATCTATACATAAGGGGACTGACAGGAAAAGATAAAGTAGTGGTGGTTGGGGGTGTGGAGAGGTGGGTTAGCAAAGTTGTTGATCAGCCTTACTGTTTGGGGAAAGTAACTGGTTTTGAGGCTGGTGGTCCTGGTATGGATGCTACGTAGCCTCCACCCTGATGGGAGTGGGACAGACAGTCCATGAAATGGGTGGGTGGGAGGGATCATTCATGATGTTACTGGTCCTTTTCCGGCACCTTTCTCTGTACATGAACTTTATGGTGGGTAATCATGGTAGGAGTTAATTTTAGTGGGGAAGGAGTGCATAGGAGGAAACTATAAAAAGTAAATACAAATTCTGGGTCAATTTCTTTGCATTGGTACTCGAGTATTAAGCTGCTTTTCTTTTCAAAACATCCCACTTTTTCTATAATGTATGCATGTGGCTTGTTCCATTATTCACTTTTCTTTGCCCTTGAAGTCAGGTTGACCAAAGATCCGGGAGACACAGCAGAGGGTCCAAATCAGAGGAGTCACATCTCAAGGCACAGCCTTCTCCAGGAAACAGGAGACATCAGGAAATCTGAGCAGCACTGTGTGACCAGCACTGCAGCACAAAGGAAACAGCTTCCTACAAAAGACAGAGGCAGTTGTTTCGTCAGTTGGACAAATACGTATCTTGTCTACACCTTCAGGAGCAAATGGTTTTTGGGCAATTGCAGCTTTACATTTTTCAGATACTGTCCCTCTCCCTCTCCCTCTCCCTCTGTCTGTCCACCACTGTACACCCCTCTTTCCTCATCTCACCTCTTTATTCTGGCCTTCTCCCCTGTCCCCTCTCAGCCCTGATGCAGGATTTTGGCTCGAAATGTTGGCAATTCTTTTCCTCCCTACGGAAGCTGCTCGACCACGGGGTTCCTCCAGCAGATTTTGTACCGCTATAAGCTCCAGAGGTGTGAAGATTGGAAGAGAAGTCTTAATCTGGAAATGTGGCTGAGAAGCTGTTTGTAACTTTTCTCACCAATCGATGAACATTGATGGGACAGTTTCCATACAGATGTTACTTATTGCCTGTGGGCTGGTTAATTGTACCAATAAGTGGAAGGGTCACCACTGAGACTGTGTCTTCTTGCAGCTGAAATTCTATTTAAGAAGGAGCTTCGGAACGTAACCGTAGTGACAACAGTTCAAGGTGAAAACTTTATCTACCACAGTTTGAGAGACAAGAATAGCTTTCTACTGACCTTATCTTCACCAGCAGACAGGCCATTCATAATTGATAAAAAGACACAGATTAACAAAATAGTTTTCAAAATCTCTCAGTGATTGTTAACTTACAGAAAGGTGTTGTGGTGGAGAGGTCTACAGATTTACTCAGGATACTCTATCCATGTGTAAGTGTAGAGACATTTAATTCCAAAGTTCAAAGTGCGTTTCTTATCAAATTTATACTGAATGTCACGAAAGGTCACCCTCAGATTTATTTTCTTGTGGGCATTCACTGTAAATACCATGAAGCATAGGATCAATGAAAAACTGCAAACTAACAAGGCGATGTGCAGATAGTTCTGAGAAATATCCCTACATAAGTTATGAACAGAAATGAATGAAAAATGGAAAAACACTGCGTGAAGTGAAAATTGAAGATCTCGATCGATTATTGAAAGAACGTCAGCATCAGAGTGAACATACTCCACTTGGTACGCTGATCATGAAACAAGCAAAGGTCTATCACGATGAACTGAAAATTGAAGGCAATTGTGAATATTCAGCAGGCTGGTTGCAGAAATTTAAGAAAAGGCAAGGCATTAATTTTTTTTTAAAATTTGCGGTGATAAAGCGTCTGCTGATCATGAAACAGCAAAGAAACTCATTGATGAGTCAAGATCGTCACCGACAAAAATCTAACACGCTGAATGGCTGCATCAGTACAAGTTTGTGATAAGCAAGACTGCTTATCGGTAGCACATAAATTCAGAGTTGGAAATTATGACAATCCTGAGCTATCTCGTTATATATTCCAAAATCCAAAAATAAATTGAAATCTGAAACACTTCCGGCCCCAAGCGTTTCGAATAAGGAGCGCCCAACCTCTTCTATCTTGAGATTCATTCTCTTGCAATCTAAAACAAAAGGAATGCAACAGGATTTTATGAAAAACTCTGCTTACAAAGACTGACAAAAAACAATGTGCTATAAAGGACAAACAGTGCAGATAAAAATAATACTGAGAACATGAGCTGCAAAGAATCCTCGAAACTGCAGCTCGGCTCCGTGCGGAGTAGTGGTGAATGACGTTACCCATGCCGGTTCAGCAGCCTGATGGTTACAGGGTGATAGCTTTTCCCAAGCCTCAGTGGGACCTACCGCCTGCTCGATGCTGGTAGCAAGAAGATCACATGGCCTGGATGGATTTCCTGTAGAGGCGCTCCATGTAATTGAACTCAGCAGAGGAAGGGCTTTGTATGTGATTAACTGGGCTGTACCCAGCACCTTCTGTAGTCCCTTCTGTTCCTGGGCATTGTTGTTTCCATACCAGGCCACACACCATCACGACACAGAAATAATTCACTGCTCCTTCCTTATTGTTGGATCTAAATGCTGAAAGTCCTTCCTTAACAGCATACACTGCAATTCAAGAAAAAAGCTGACAACTGTCAGTGATGACCACAGCCTGACCATGAGTGTTTATAAAGAACTCTTAAACCTCCATTGATAATTTACACTTTTGTCCAAACCAGATATTTTCCAAGTTCAAGTAGTGGCTCGAGAGGATTGGTTGTGGGGGTTATAGAAAGGGTGAAGAGAAAGACCTAGAATTTATATTAATAAAACAGAAAATGGGGGCCAACATAAAAGGACAAGAGGGAGGAGAGCATTCGGAGAAAGTGATGATGATTAGAGGAGTGAAGAGCCATCCCTGGTAAAAGGAATGGACAGTGGATGCTGCAAACCAGAAGCATCTCCCTGGTGAGGTCTCACCTAGAGAATTGTGAGCAGTTTTGGGCTCCTTATTTAAGAAACGATTTGTCGTGGAAGCTCATGAGAATGATTCTAGGAATGAAAGGCTTATTGTATGAGGAGGGATTGATGGCTCTGGAACTGTACTCGCAGAAATATAGAAGAATGAGAGGGAATCTTATTGAAACCTATTGAATGTTGAAAGGCCTAGATAGAGTGGATGTGGAGAGGATGCTTCCTCTTGTGGAGAAGTCCAGGACCAGCAGATACAGACTCAGAATAGAGAGATATCCATTTACAATGGTGATGAGGAGGAATTTTTTTAACCAGTGGGTAGTGAATCTGTGGGATTTGTTGTCACAGGCGGCTGTGGAGGCCAAGTCATTGGGCATATTTAAGGCGAAGCTTGATCAATTCTTGATTTGCAGTATGGGGAGAAGGCAGGAGAATGGGGTTGATCAGTCATGATGAAAAGGCAGAGCAGACTCGATGAGCCAAATGGCCTAATTCTGCTGCTAGATCTTATGGTCTTGTGATCTTGTGGGGAAGCAGAGCTTTGTTCAACCAGCTCATTTCCTCCTGGGGCTGATGGAAAGATGAAGTTTCCTGCGAGCTCATCTTCCTCCTGTTGCTTCTGTCCCCACTGGCCAACAGTTGGAAAGATGCTGAATACAATTCCTGACCTTGGCAACTCATTAAATATTTCATTTGTCTAATGGAGACACCTGCCATTGGAAAGGATAGGAAACAGGAATTGTGTGGAAGGTCTTTTTTTTATAATTGTGTGAACTTGGCCATAGCTGTGACTGAGCATCGATTCTGCTCTGCTTCACTACAGGAAGCCAGTGAAGGTTAGCCAATGGCAGAGGAGGGGCTTTACGTGTTAAGGATCAATGGGCTTCAATCTCAAGGTTCCTAGCCACCAGCCAGGCTTATGACCAGGCTGCAGCCACATGAGTCATCCGTCTACCTTTCTATATATATACTGTACCTATAACCTGCAGAGTGGAAAAGAAAACCTATGCAGTCAAAATCTGGGCTGAAGCCTGAGGATAAATATTCATTCAATTTTCAGAAAAGGAATTGCTGTTTATTAACCAAACTTTAAATAGCATTCTATTCTTGACAATAAAACTAGGGAGATGATTTGCTTCATAGAAAAAGCAGGTTTATAAATAGTTAGATAGATGGATAGATAAACAGTTAGATAGATGGATAGATAGATAGATAGATGGATAGATAAGCAGATAGATGGATGGATAGGTGGATAGATAGATGGACAGATAAACAGATAGATAGATGGATAGGTGGATAGATAGATGGACAGATATACCCACTGTGGATCACTAACTGTCAATAAAACTTCCCACCAGGAAGACTCTGAATCAGACGAATGAGGGGTGACCTCACTGAAACCTATCCAATGCTGAAAGGCCTCGCTAGAGTGGGTGTGGAGCAGGTGTTTCCTCTGGTGGAGTGAATTGGACCAGAGGACATAATTAGAAAGGAGATGAGGAATTTCTTTAGCCAGAGAGTGGTGAATCTGTGGAATTTGTTGCCACAGATGGCTGTGGAGGCTGTCATGGGTATATTTAAGGCATTCTTGATTAGTCAGGGCATGAAGGGATATGGGGAGAAAGCAGGAGATTGGGACTGAGAGGAATAATGGATCTGGCATGATGAAATGGTGGAGCAGAACCAATGGGCCAGATGGCCCAATTCTGCTCCTATGTCTTATGGAATCATATTTCCGCTCATTATACAGCTGTTTCGGAATCAGAATCAGGCTTAACATCACCAGGTTTAATATTGTCCAAGTGATCTATGGCCATGTTTCTCTGTGGTTTTGCTGATTGAGAATCATGTTAAGACAAACCCAGATTTGAAGGCCATTTTCTATTGCCAGACACAAAATTTCTGAACCCACAATGGAATCTGAATTGACCAGACTTGTATTCCAGCAGATCCTTTCGCCTAAAGGCTACTTGTCATTGCTGTGGGCAGCTCTCCAGTTTTCAGCACTCTCTGGGTGACGGCTTTGTTTTCACCCATGTCCAGTAGTGGTCACCAAACATAGAATCCCTGTCCAATTTCTCCCTACCCACAGGCACTGCATCAATTTATGACAGAGCGATTGAACATAGCCAACTCAGCATTTGTTAGAATCTGGTGGGGGAGGCTGATGGGAATGAGAGAAGAATGAAACAGGTATTGTGGAGGATTAAACACAGGAGATTCTGAGCAACACATAAAATGCTGGAGGAACTCGACATTTGGGCTGAGACCTTGCATAATGAAGGGGCTTAGCCCAAAACGTCGACTGTTTATTCTCCTCCATAGATGCCATTTTACCCACTAAGATCCTCCAGCATTTTGTGTGTTGTTAGTGTGGAGGATTAGCTTGATGTTTGTGTGGGTCAAAGGGTCTATTTTCATGTGGTGTAACTCTATGATAACTCAGCTAGATCTCTTCCTGGGGCCTAGCATCCTCTGAGCATGTGCACACAATTTAGGGCCCACATTGATTCCTTCCCTCTGGGGACCTGTTACCCTATTCTCTTCCATATTCTGATTGAATATTAAACATTGCTGATCAAAGCCATTTGGAGTAAACTTGTTGGCTGGTTCACGTAAACCAAAGAAGGAGGTTGCTGAAATGCAAATAAGGCTTACGTTGCATAACTACTGTACATCTCAACAGCGTTACACATTACTCATCTGAAAAAGCTGAATCCTTGCAGTTTCTTGATGGGATGAGAGTGGGCAAGAGATCTGCACACTCGTTTGAATCTCCCCTGTCAGCTATTTTAGTAGCAAAGTTAATCAGTTTCCAAAGAGCCGGGTAATGCCTCAGTCCAAAGCAATGTACGGAATGGATCTCGCATCTGTACACCAGCACTCACACAACCAGCTTCAAGCTCTGGACATTTCATGTGCTAACTGAACAGCAACAATTTCACTCAGAAGATTATAGCTTATTGGAGAAGCAAGGGAACCTCACCTCTCTCTCAAGCAACTCTCACTTAATACCTTAAGTGGAACTTGGACTGAATGAGTTTTCATCAATTTGACTGTTGAGAGTAACACCCTCAAGAATCTCCTGTGGTCGTAAAGTTTAAAAAACACTCCTGGACTCGAGGGCATGCTTTATGAAGATAGGTTGAGTGAGCTAGGACTTTTCTCTTTGGAGTGAAGGAGGATGAGAGGTGACTTGGTAGAGGTCTACAAGATGGTAGGAGGCATAGATTGAGTGGATTGTCAGAGCCTGTATCCCAGTGTGGAAATACAAGGAGACATCATTTTAAGGTGCATAGAGGAAAGCATATGGGTAGGGGGTATGTCAGAGGTAAGTTCTTTATCCAGGGAGTGATGGGGGCATGAACGCCTTGCTGGGGTGGTAGTAGATGCATTGTGATAGAATTGGGCAGAGAAGTGACAGATAGAGTTTAATCTGGGCAAGTGTGAGGTGTTGCACTTTGAGAGGTCAGATGAAAGGAGTAAGTGTACAGTTAATGGTCAGCCCCTTAAAAGCATTGAAATACAAAGGGTTGAGGTCCAGGTCCACAGTTCACTTAAAGTGACCAGGGAGGTAGATAAGGAGGTCATGATGGTAAAAATCCTGTTCTATTTCTAAGTATCTTCTCCAATAGCTTCCCTGCCACTGATGTGAGGCTCAGTGCTCACATCATTAATCATTAATCTATGATTAGCTGGATTATTCAATTTCCTTTCTTGAGCAAAGACACAACATTTGCTACTCTTCTGTCCTCTGAGACCTTGTTTATTGCTGGTGAGGACACAAATTGTCAGAACTCCAGCAATCTCCACACTTGTGTTATCAAGTTCAATTTTAGGTTTAAGTTTATTGACATATGTACAACCAAACAAAACAAAGTTCCTCTGGAATACGGTGCACCCACAAAACATATAGCGCACATACATATGGTCATATGGTCTTATATTAAGAAAATACAGCAATACAGAAGAGGCCTCTCATGTCAGCTCTGCCATTCAAAGTGATCTTGCCTTATCTGTTACTTCTGTGATCATTCCTGTTTTTAATCCCATTTTCCTTGATTCCCTTAATAGCTAAAAACTGATAGATCTCAGTCCTGAATATACTGAGCAATACTCCACTATGACCTTCTACAGTCAAGATCTCAAAAGGTTCTTTGAATATGTACACAATGCTGGAAGAACTCAGCAAGTCAGGCAGCATCCGTGAGAAAAGAGTAGCCAACGTTTCGGCCCAAGACCCTTCATCAGGAATTCTTTGCTGTCTGAGTGAAGGAGTTTCTTTTTTATCTTTGCTCTGTGATAGATCAATGCCCTAATTTGAGACTTTGACCCCAGTCCTAAACAACCCACCTGAAGGAAATACAGCTTTTCAGTCAATTTCCTTAAGAACATGTAGGTTTCAATGAGATCGCAGCTCATTCTTCTCAACTGAAGAGCCTTGCCTGTTTAATCTCTCCTCGTATCACAAACCTGTCACACCATGAATCAATCTGGTGAATCCTCAGCTATATCCTTCCTTTGGTGGGGAGATCAAGACTGTACACAATATTCCAAATGCCATCTCACCAGGAGCAAAATATCTCCACTCCAGCCTTGACAGGTACATGGAAAGGAAAAGCTTAGAGGTATATGGGTCACACATATGGGACATTTGTACATGGGACTATCTTAGACAGGCATCATGTCAGCATGGATACATTGGACTGAAGATCCTGTTTCCATTCTGACTCTACTCCTTGTGCAATAAAGGCCAACACATTGTTTAACTTCCAACATACCTACAGTATCTGCATTTTAATATTCAGGATTTGTGTACAGAGACACTCTGGTCCCTTTGAACACCAAACCATTCAATCACTTACCTCTTGCTTTTCTCTCTTGTCTACCAAAGTGAATGACATCAGTAGATTCCATCGACCATAGCTTAGTCCATTCTCTCAGCCTGGCCCTGTCACAGAGCTTCTTCTCCCCTGACATTGTATGCTCAGCAAGCTGATACCTTCTTTGCCACACATTGTAAACGGCTCGGGCCTCAGTACAATTTGAAAATAGCCAGTTAGTTTCAGGAGAATTCTCTGTCCATTAACCAAACCTCAATCCATGGTAGTAGACTCAGAATCCGAATCAGATTCATTGTGTGAAACTTCTTGTTTTGTGGCAACAGTACAGGGCAATACATAAAAATTACTGTGAGTTGCAAAGTAAATAAATAGATAACTAAACAGTGTGAAAGAGTTACAGCATGATAGTGCTTGTGGGTTTATGCACCATTTGGGTATTGGTGATATTATCCCAATACCATAGATTCTAATTTTGTTCAATAACCTTTTGTCAATGACCTTCTGAAACTCCAAGTACACTACATCAACTTGCTCACCCAAATATATCATGGAAGTTGCAGACTTGTTGGATTTCCCTTTCATAAATCCACTTGGTCTTTGACCAATCCTAACAGTATATTCCATGTGCAATATAATTTCCTTAATCGATTTAGCATTTTCCCCACTGCTCAAAGTTCGAAGTAAATTTATTATCAACATATTTGTATGTCACCATGTGCTACCCTGGGATTCATTTTCTTGCAGTAGAACAAAGAAGCACAATAGAATCAATAAAGACGTACACAGAGAGATGGACAAGCAACACGTGTGTGGAAAAAGACAAACTGTGCAAGTACAGAAAAAAAAGAAATAATACTGAGAACATGAATTGTCGAATCCGTAGGTTGCGAAATCAGCTCAGTGCTGGGGTGAGTGAAGTTACCCATGGATCAGGAGCCTGGTAGTTAGTCTGATGTCATGATTGTTTCTTCTCTTCTTCCTTCCAGTCTGGGAGAACCATTCCAGAACCTACAGAATATTGGAAGATGATGCCTTTGTATCCACGTTCTCCACAGTTACCTCGTTCTATCCTTTAGGATGCAAGTCATCTACTCATAGGGATTTATTACTTCTCACTCTCATTAATTTATTTAATCCTGTGTTTTTAACTCATGCTAATTTTTTGAGTTCCTCGTTCATTCTAGAATTGTGATCCTTCACTATATCCAGGAGATATTTGGTGCCTCCCACGAAGATGGAAACAAAAAATATTTGTTTTCTCTTCCATATGCACCTCAGTCTGAAGGGACCCTTGTAACCTTCAGCTAATTTGTCGGTCTCACTTATCTACTGATGCTTTTACAATTTGCATTTATGCTCTTAACCTACTCTCATGGTCGACTTTTGCTTCCTCATCATCTTGATCTTCATTTGGTGAGTTCTGAAATTTTCCCAAACCTCAGTCTTTTGTTTTAGCAATGCTAGAAGTCTTTTCCCTTGATCTGATTTTTTTTTAACTTCTTTCAATAGCCACAACTAGACCACTTTCCTTGCTGTGTTTTTGCCTTAATAGGAATAGGAATAATAGGAATAGATGAGTTATAATAGATGAGGAATAATAGGAATAGATGAGTTATTTATTCAAACTTTCTGCATAATCACTCAAAGAGTTGACCTGCACGTGCATGTAACAAGAGCTGTATAACACATCTCCTTCTACCTTAGGCCACAAACTTATCAATCACCCCTGCTGTGGACCACTTTCTGGAGCTCCAAGACGCTGACTTCTACAAAGAAGGCATTTACATTTTATAAAACATTGTACTGCACAGCAGAGGAACAGACTGTTCAGTCCATGGTGTTGAGCTAAACTTATTAAGCTTACGACACCTAACAAAACTAATCCTTCCTTCCTGCACATCATCCATATCCCTCCATTCTCTGTATATGCATGCATCTATCTAAGAGCTTCTTAAATGCCTCTCTCACATCTGCCACACCATTGCCCCTGGCAGCGCATTCCAGGCACCCACCAATCTCTGTGTAAAATACTTGCCCCCACACCTCCTCGCATCATAAGTGCACGAACTCCAGCATCAGACATACCTGTCCCAGGGAGACCATCAGATTGTGGCTGTCTACTCTATCTACTGTATGCTTCTCACCATTTTATAAACTTCTGTCAGATCCCTGCTCAGCCTCTGCTGCTCCAAAGAAAATGACCAAGTTTGTCCAGCCTCTCGTGATAGCACATGCCCTCTATGCCAGACAGCATCCTGGTGAACCTCTCCTGCCCCCTTCACATCCTTCCTGAAATGGGGTGACCAGAAATGAATCCATTACTCCAAATGGAGCCTAGTCAGTGTCTTATAAAGCTGCACTGTAACTTCTTGACTCTTGAACTCAATGCTATGACTAATAAAGGGAAGCATATGCCTTCTTTACCACCCTATCAGGTTGTGTGGCGGCTTTATTGAGCTATGGTCTTGAACCTCAAGATCGCTCTGAACATTAACACCACTACATGTCCTACTGTTAACTGCATATTCTCTCTTTAGTTCGATCTCCCAATGTGCCCAGGTTAAACTCTGCCTACCATATCTGCTGCATATTTTGGAAATCTTTTACTCTATCCAATATGCCACCAATCTGCAAACTTACTAACGCACTCATCCATGTTTTCATTCAAGTCATTTATATATATCTCAAAAATCAATGCTAATAGTCACAGCATTCTGTCCAGAATAAGACCCATTGACAACTACCCTGTTTTTTATGTTCTATAATGTTTTCATAATACTGCTATAATATAGTGAGTATAGTTTCCCAAAGTACCATGGCCAATTTCCACTTCATCTTTTCATAATTTGTTTTATTCAATTTCAGCCTCTGGACCCTTAAGCTGCTTTCAGCTTAAACAAGATCACTTTCAAGCTTCATTTTATGGTCACTTATCTCTAAAGGCCCTCTATTCAAACCAATTCAGTTTGAATTTCTGAGCCAAGATCCTTCCTTTACCTCACTTTTTATTGCCTGGACTATTTTGCGTCCTTTCTCAATTGACTAGAATATTTAATTTCCAACCTTGGCAACTTTGCAATCACGTCTCCATAAAGGCCGTGAACCCATATCCATTTATTTCTTTTTGCACCATTACTTCACACACCTTGCTATGAATATTGATGCATTCAGATAAAGAGAAGTCACGTTTATCTTTCTATCTGTTATCCATATTCTGCTTTAATTCCAGAAATACTCTCCATTCCTTCCTGACAGATTCTGGTTCTGCTTCCTCCAAAGAGCTGGCTCAAAGGCTCTCCCTTTGTATTGTGCTACTCAATGACCTAGTCCCCATGAGCTGCTCTTTCTGCAGCAGTGTGGTCCAAAGCTAACAATAAGGCAACCATGTACCCTCAGTGGCCACTTTATTAGGTACATCTGCTCGTTACTGCAAATATCTGAGCAGCCAATTATGTGGCAGCAAGTCAATGCATAAAAGCACGTAGACCTGGTCAAGAGGTTCAGTTGTTGTTCTGGCCAAACATCAGAATGGGGAAGAGATGTGATCTATGGAATGATTGTTGGTACCAGGATGGGGTGGTTTGAGTATCTCACAAACTGTTCATTTCCTGGGATTGTCACACAGAGCAGTCGACAGCGATAAACAGAAAAACAGCTAGTGAGCAGCAGTTCAGGTGATAAAGCTGTCCTTTTAATGAGAGAGGTCAGAGGAGAACGGCCAGACTGCTTCAAGCTGACAGGGAGGCAACAGTAACTCAAATAACCACACGTTTCAACAGCGGTGTGCAGCAAAGCATCTCTGAACACAATGCGTTGAACCGTGAAGTGCGCAGAAGACGAGACATGGTTCCACTCCCGTACCTACTGAAGTGGCCACTGAGTGCGTGTCGGCACCAGCTCAGAACAGCAGCATTAATGTGCTGAAATGATGTAATCACTTTCCAGCCAATGGGACGCAGATGAAGCATGGGAAGATGCACAGTGCTGAAGCAACAAATCAGCAGTTTATAGTCGTGAACTAAACCGACAAGTCATCCAACTCCATTATGATTTAGGTTAATCTTTTGAAAGCTATTGCTTCTGCAGCATCCTTCAGTTTCAAATAATATGCTTCATAATCGAGCCTCTCCGCTATCTTACATAATGCTTTGTCGATTAGCACTTGCTCTAAAATGCAGCAGTTCAGTCCTTAAGCTGCCAATATATTTAATAGCATTGAAAATTGCTGATGCCAAACCAGGTCAGGGTTTCAGGCCAGGATCAATAATCTTCCCTTGTTTAGCATCAACAATTACTTGCATTTTTATTTCACCTTTAACACTGTGACATGCCTTCTCAAACAAAAATTGCATAAGAAGATAAATTGGCAGGTGACCAAAAGCTTAATCAAAAAATAAATCAGACTGCACTTGAGGGGCTAAACAGTCTAACACGGTTGCTGTTTTGTTAGGCAATGATCTGACACTGTTTCAGATGCAGAGACATCTGGTAATGGCAGTTGTTGCTTTAACACAATGAGCACAATTTAGCTTTATAATTCAAGTCTATTCTGCTGTAGTACAATTGCACGGCTCCTTATGGTCAGGTACCTTGAAGCTTATCATGGAGTGGGTGACCAGAGTCGCTAATTAGAATTAAGAGGGTTGCCGTCAGCAGAAGTCGATCCCAGGGGATCATGGGATTGCGACCCTGGTGGACTGTGTCCTCTACTGGGGGCAAGCCTGGGTGGGAAGATTTGAAGAACCGGCTGTTGCCCGTGCAGCGGGCTCCCCGTCTCCACGTCACTGATGTGGTCCAAGCAAAAGGCAAGCGCCGATACAGCTTGGCACCGGTGCCATCGCAGATGCTGCCAGAGTGGAGTTGTAGACGACATCAAGCTGCCTTAGGGACCCCAGCTCCGGATTTCTTCCCAAAGCCTTTCCCATGGTGGGTTTGTGGCTGCAAGGCAGTGGAGGTATAAAGTCAGAGTTTTCCTTCCCCCAGGTGGGCTGCCGAGCCCCACCTGCCCAAGAGAAGGTGGTACTCCAAGATTAAGCATTTCCTAATGTGTGCAATAGAAAAGGTGTGTTAAGTTCGTTTCAGAGATCCGGCTCCCCAAAGAAGGGAAGCACATAAATACTGACTCTTTGTATAGTTTATTATTTAAGTGAGGATGTTAATGCAGACCAGAGAAGATTTACTAGACTAATTTGTGGAATGGCAATTGACCAATGAAGAGAAGTTGAATAGTTGAGGCTTGTATCCACAGGAAGTCAGATAATTGGGAGACAATATAATTGGAAAATACAAGATCCTGAAGGGGTCTCAACTGGGTAGAGATAAAGAGGACGTTTTCTCTTGTTTTTCCACACACAGACCCATTGTGGTTTGTTGGCTGTCATATCTCACTGTTACAAATACCATTCCAATAAAAATTACCTTATTTATCCACTATGCTCTTAGTTGGATTCAGTTTGGTATCTTTGAAATGCCGTTCAAACTCATTTTGTGGACTGACTGAAACAGCCGAGCCGGTGTCCAATTCCATTTTAATTAACTTGCCATCCATTTCTGGTGTAAACCATATTGCTTGTCTATTGTTAATTTTCACATTGTAAATCTTAAGGCTGCTTAGTCCTGGGTCTCTCTCATCATGATCAGATTTTTCATCAGCAGCAATTCAAATATGAGCTCTTTTTGGAACTGCTGCTTGACTTTTTGTCTTTTTTTTCTTCTCTGTACGGTCCATTTATTTTTGTCCTGCCTGATACGCTTTTAGTGTGTGTACTACTTTATTGTACTTTCTGCAAGGTTTCCCTTTAAATCTGCACTGTGAGGTGTATGTGCGCCCCTGCCACAATGGCAACACAATTTGTCTGGCCAGGCGAGTTTCTATTTAGATGTCGCAGTTTTGTTCAAGTTCATTTTCATTCCTGACTGCAGCTCAATTGCATCTCTGACAATTGTTTCCATTGATACGGTGTTTAAATGCAAATTGTCTTCAGTTAGAAGCTGTTTTTGAATGCTTCTTATAAGATTCTACAAACTAAATGATCTCTCAGTGCATCATTAAGCCCATTACTGAACTAACAATGCTCAGATGATCTCTTCAATGCAGCCATGTACACTGAAATGGACTCTCCTTCCTGTTGATTCTACTTAGGAAACCTAAAGCATTCTGCAATCAACAATGATTCCAGATCTAAATGTTCCTGCATTGCTTTCATAATATCAGCAAAGCTCATTTCAACTGATTTGGTTAGAGCAGTCAAACTTCTGAGTGAATTGTATGCCTTTTTTAAAGGTAGGTAGATGTCTCGGGTTCGTTTAAACTTCCTTGTAACTCCAAAACATAAAATTAATCAAAAGAAAAAGCACGGAGCTGGGAATATTGTATACTTCATTTTTACTTTTAATGAGGCACGCATTTCTGACATTGTGATGTAATGATATATTCCATTCACATACTTCATACATATAACACCTAATGAATTATGTAAGCTACAAAAAAAAGCTTAATCAAACAATCTATTTACAAATTACTCAAATATTACTGAACTATTAAGTACACAACAGGGATCCTTGATGATGGATGCTGCTTTCCTGCAACAATGCTCCTTGTAAATGCACCCAGTAGTGGTTAGAGTTTTACCTGTGCTGGACTGCTTTACCACCCTACAACAATCCTAGGCATTGGTGTTCCCATAACAGGCCTTGATGCAACCAGTCGCGATACTCTCCACCGTGTATCTATAGAAGGTTGTCAAAGTTGTAGGTGACATGGCGAATCAGCGCAAACTTCTAAGGAAGTGTTATTCTGTGACAGTAAGATAGGAAGTGAGGTAGCCACTGTGTGCATAGCAAGATCCCACAAACATCAAATAGGATGAATACTTAAATAATCAGTTTCTGATTAAGTTGGTTGAGAGAAAATATTAGTGAGTATACCAGGGAAAACTTCTATCAAGTTCCGCCAGAGCAGCTGATGGTGTTATATCTGATCTGAGACATGGCCCCTACAATCAACACACTATTTCAGAAACTACAGCAAAGGGCTTTGAACCTATCCCCTTCAGATTCATATGACCCATGAGCTAATGAAATGAGCCACACCTCAACAAAAAATAAACATCCACGGGAGAGGTGAGTACATTGACAGAAGAGTCGCAGCTGCTGTTCCTGAAGGGGTGGTTTATAACCGGTAGTCAACGATATTAAGGCTGCATTAGTTAATTAACATTGTTCACCATCAGCAGCCAATTACAATGTAAATATTTCTAATTGCATGACATATAACTTTCCCTGTTAATTACAAAATTAAATTGCTTTTTGCACTAAGGCAAATAAGAAGGAAATACTATCGTCATTACCAACCATTTCAGCGCAATTTCCTCCTATTATTATCTATAAATTGCAAAAGTAAAGGAGCACAATTATGATGGCGTGGGTTTTACTGCAATGATCGCAGTGAGGCCGTCATTATTACAGAGTTAATCGGGCAGTCACTCTGGTGTCCACGTGCAGGAATCGGGACGTCTCTGTTGGTGGCAGCCTGCTCTGTGGAATCTGCTCCAGAGGAATCAGCACCCAAATGACAAAGACTGCATGACTCTTGTGCATCAGAACGGTGCTGAAATAACAGGGTCAGTGCACTCAGAAGTGACTTTGTTACTGGTGTAGTAAGCTGCAATTTTTATTCAACCATCTCTGGCCTGAGGTGTCACTTTGCACATTCTGACAAAATGTCACTTTTTTTGTCTGTCCTGATGCAGGGTCTCAGCCTGAAATGTTGACCATCCCTTTGCCCCCACAGAAATGCCTGATCTGGTGAGTTCCTCCAGCAGTTTGTTTTTTTTAAATCCAGATTCCAGTCTCTTCTAGAACATAAAACCTAGAACAATAGCTTTGTGGGCCAAAGGGCCTGTATTGTGCTGTAGATTTTCTATGTTTCTAATATAGCACAGTATAGGTCCTTTGGCCCATGATATTGTGCCAACCTTTTAACCTATTCCAAGATCAATCTAACTCTTCCCTCCCACACAGCCCTCCATTTTTCTGTCATCTGTGTGTCTATCTAAGGGTCTCTTAAATGGCCCTCATGTAGCTCCCTCTGCCACCACCCCGGCAGAGCATTCCACACATTCACCACTCTCCATGAAAAGAAAAACCTCTCTCTGACAACCTCCCTGTACTTTCCTCCAATCACCTTAAAGTTATGTCCCCTCGTATTTGCCATTTCCACCCTGAGAAAAAGTTTCTGGCTGTCCACTCAATGTGTGCTTTTTATTACCATGTACGCCTCTGTCGAGTTACCTCTTACCCTCCTTTACTCCAAAGAGAAAAGTCCTCGCAATCCCCATAAAACATGCTACCTTATCCAAGCAGCCTCTTGCAATTCCTGAGTTTCCAGGTTAATTTTCCTGTCTATCTGTTTCTCCCCTGAGCTCACATTTCAGTGCTGTTCTAAAGGGGTGTAGCTGTGTTTGGGGTGGAAAGCCTCACTTGCTCAATTAATGTAGGATATCCCATTACACTATTTTGAAGAAATCCTTTGTATGACCCTGGCCAATTTTTATCCCTCAAATAAACCTGTTTCATACAGATGACCTCCTCAGTAACGTACTGTCGAATGTGAGATCTTGCTGCGTGTGTGTTCTTGCTGTGTGCCGATTGTCCACTGCATTTCTTGCAACTTTATTGATTATAACCAGAATGAGTTGTCTTGAAATCATTTCTCAATTTTTATTGTCTCTACATTACTTAAACCTAACTTGTGTTGGATCTACTTTATGCGTCCCTTTCAAAACTTAAAGATTGTGTATTGGTCAGTAGACAGGGGGAAGTCTCTCTCTCTCTCTCTCTCTCTCTCTCTCTCTGCAGGAGATGAATCTAAAGAATCAAGAGAGCCAGAAGATGTTTTTGATGTGGTAAGCCAGAAAGATGGAAGTTGTAGAGGATCACAGGTAGGACTGATAAAGACATTGGGCAAAGACACAAGCATCAATTTCAAGTTTATTGTCATTCAACCGTATACATGTATACCACCAAATGAAACAATGTTCCTCTGGACAAAGGTGCAAATAATAAAATATATTCCAGAAGATTGACATTTACCATAAAGTACATTTACGACACAAGTTAGAAGATAAACTATATAACACTACAGACACTTCATTTAGTTGTGTATTTAATACTTCAATAATACTGTAAATATATTTTTGACTAAGTATCCTTTATTGTTACATAATTCATTAATGGGTTATATGTAAAAGTATGTGAATGTCATACGGCATCATGCCACTACATCAAATGTGTGCTCCTCACTAAAAGTAATAAGGAAGTACACACATTTATCTCCCAACTGTGTTTTTCTTTTAACTTACATTCTGGAGTTACGAAATGTAAAACATTTGTGATGAGACCTGGGTGATATCAGGGAGTTCGGTAGTCTTACAGCCTGAGAAAAGAAGCTGTTTCTACCCCAACATTCCTGTTCCCTATGCTAGGGTACCTCCTGCTGATGACTGGAGGTCAAAGGGTTTGATAGACGGATAGAAGAGATCATTGACCCTGCATACACAGCATTCCTGATTAATACCTCAGATGGGTGAAAGAGTGACCCTGATGATCTTCACAAACTGGTCTGGAAGCGGAGACACCGATTGCTCTCATGACTAAAGAGCTGGAGTTGAGGGACCAGGTGACATCACCCCAGAAACTCGGTGCTTCTGACTCTTTCCATGGAGGAGCTGTGCACATGCAGTGAGGAATGGTCATTCCTAAGGTCCACAATAACCTCTTTAGCCTTATCCACGTTGAGTCTCATGTTGTGCACATGCCATTCTACAAGTCACTCTACCTCTATACCGTCTCATCATTTTTATTGATGAGGTCAGCCACTGTTGTGTCATCAGCAAACCTGATGATTTGCTTTGAGCTGGATTGAGAGGTACAGTCATGTGTCAGCAGTGGGCTGAGCACACAGCCAGTTCTGAGCATGATGGAGTTAGAGATATTGCTGCCTAGACAGACTGATTGTTGTCCTTCTGTCAAGACGTCCAAGATACAGTTACAGAGCGAGACGTTGAGACCCATTGTGGACAGTTAACTGAACAGCTTCCGAGGGTTGATCATATTAAACACCAACCTGAGGTCAATAAACATCATCCTGGCATATGAGGCACCCTTTTCCAGATGGGATAGGACAGAGAGAAGGGCAGAAGCTATGGAATCATCAGTAGACCAATTGGAGCAATACACAAACTAGAAAGAGTCCAGTGTAGCAGAAAAATGCAATTTAAAGTGATCCATAATCAGACACTCAAAGTACTTCATTATTGTTGAGGTCAGTGTCACTGGACAGCAGTCATTACAACAGGCCACCATTGTCCACTTGGGCACCGGGATGATGGCGGCTGCCTCGAACCCTGTGGGGACGGTAGATTGCTTCAGAGAAATGTTGAAGATGTCTGTTAGAGCATCTATTAACTGGGCTGCAGTCTGTCAGCACCCAGCTAGGTTTGTTATCAGGCCCCACAGTTTTTCATGGATTGACCCTAGCTGGGTCTTCCTCACATCCGCTGTGACCAGACAGAGTTTCTGCTCCTAAGGGGAGGAGGGAGCCTTCCTTGTCAGCATATCATCCGTGCATCAAACCATGCGAAGAGACTTTCAGCCTGTGAGGAAGAGGGTTGACACTGTCATTGGTGTGCAGGGTGGTCTTGTAGAATGTTACGGTCTGTGTGCCCTGCCATACGTATCGCGTGTCGCTGGTGTCACAGAAATGGCTGTAAATTCTCTGAGAATAAACCGAACCGAGTCGAACCCAAAGATATAAGTAATGCAGAGGATACTGAGCTTGAGCCAATCATTACACAGGATTTCATTCTGTCAGGAGACTACCAGGAAAGACAAAGTGATGGGGTGACTCTCAAGGATAGAAGGGAACACAGCATCAGTTCACACCTCTATGTGAGAGAAGACCTGGGAACACAAAAAGCTAATCTTCAATGGTGAAAGGGTCATTATTCCCGAGCTATGAAGCACATTCTTTCCTCACATCTACAGAACAAGGGGAATTATTCACTGGCCAGGGATAAACAGAAGGATCAAGGAACAGCTGGAGAAATGTGAGATCCTGACCCGAGAAAGGAACTGAATGAAGGAAACATTGCTCTCTCATTGAGTCCCAGACAGAACCTGGGCTAAAGTCAGGTCAGATCTGTTACCGTCTCATTGGGGGTGAATGTATCTGGACACAATGGATCTTTTGTTTTGATTTTTGGGAAACGGATTTCTTAGATAACATTGATGATCATTCACAAGCTTTAAAGAGTTTCTCTGAGGCGCTGATTGTGAATAGTAGACCACAGTTCACAATGAGCAACTTTGGGAGGGTCTCAGAGGACTGGTCACCATCACATCACTTTGCACAGAGCAGTGGGTGGGTGGAGAGCATTATTGAGCTGGTGAAGGGCTTGATGAAGGTGCATAACTTATCACAGTCAGACCCCTAACTGAGCATCCTACCTTTCTGCCATACTCCAAATCAAGGAATAGCGAGCAGCCTCATACACAGACCTCTGTATAGATGACCAGGTGTAACTAAGGTGTGTAATTCCCCAGGGGATTGATGGCCTACTGAGAGGAAAGAGATGAGATGCTGTGTGCTTAGCCCCCTGCTCTACTCACTTTAAACCCATGACTGTGTGGCTAAGTACAGCTCCAACACCATGATTAAATTTGCTATCTCTTATGTTCCACTGCCATTGGCCAAGTCAAAGGGGATGGTGAATCAGCATGTAGGAGGGAGACTGAAAATCTGCCTGAGTGGTGCCATAGCAACAACTTCTCACTCAACTTCAGAAAAGCCAAAGATCTGATTATTGACTGCAGGATGAAGAAGCTGGAGGTCTGTGAGCCAGTCCTCACTGGGTGAACAGAGGTGAAGAGGGTCAGTAGCTTTAAATTCCTTGGTGTCAATATATCAAAGGTCACAAAAACTTTAACAAATTTCTATAGATGCACAGTGGTGAGTATCCTGACTGGTTGCACCACAGCCTGGCATTGAAACACTAATGCCCAGGAATGGAAAAGGCTGCAGAATGTAGTGGATGCAGCCCAGTCCAATGCAGCAAACACCCCACCCCCAACACCACCACCAATGAGCACATTTACATGGAGCACTACCACAAGAACAAGCATCCCCACCACCCAGGCATGACCTCTTCTCGCTACTACTATCAGGCAGGAGGTACAGGAGCCTTAGGTCCCACATCACCAGGTTCAGGAATACTCACTTTCAAGGACTCATGCTCTCAATATTAGTTTTACTTACACTATTTGTCTTCTTTTGCTATTGTTGTGTATCAGTCTTTGTCTGTTTATGTAACGTTGTTGATAAAATTCTATTGTATTCCTTTGTTGCTGTAAGTGCCTGCAAGAAAATGAATTTTTAGGTAGTATAAGGTAACTTCAATACAAACTTACTTTCATCATTGAAGATGGAGATTGCTGGGGCCGTGACCCAAATCTCTGTGTCCTCTTTAGCCACAGAGGACCGGCGAATATCAAGGTGGGAAATCCTGGGAACTATAGACTAGTAAATCTCATGTCAGTGGTAGGAAAGGTACTGGAAAGGACTTGGAAAATCATGTCCTAATTAGGGCAGGTTGTGTTTTACAAACTCGATTGTAAAAAACTCGAGTTTTTCAAGGAAGAGACTAAAAGTGATTGATAAATGTAAAGCTATGGATAAAATCTACATGGAATTTACAAGGCCCCTCGTGTAAGGCTCATTAAGATACATGGGACTCACTGTGAATTGGCCATCTGAATTCAGAACTGGCTTGCCCATAGAAGACAGAACTGTGGCCAATAAGGCACAATTCTGGCTGAGGTCTCTGACTAAACTGTACAGGGCCTCTGTTGTTTATAGTATATATAAATGTCCTGGATGAAAACGTAGATGAGTGGGTTAATAGAATTACAGGTGATAGGAAGATTGGTGGTGTTGTGGATAGAGCAGATGACTGACAAAAGATACCGATTAAAAGTGACATTTTCCAATCAAGGTGGCACCTGTGTATATCGCTCCCACGATTGACATCTTCTGGATAGATCATGAAACTATTTTTTCATTTCTTTTATGCCTGTTTTTTTGACTTGAACGTGGTTCTAGGACTGTTGGAGCCTGTGATTTTGGAGATGGTCTGGGTAATCCAGCACTTTGCTATCTACGAGAGAATCCGGGAGGGAGAGGCAGAGTGCACAAACCCCGTGGTGAGGAGCCTGTAGGATGAAGTGCAAGCTGAAGTTCGACTCCATTTTCCTGATTCAAGCTTCCATTGTTCACCGATTGAAGCGACGAGGGAGATTGAGGTGAATGCAAGAGGTGAGCACCGGCTGCCTGCCTTTTGTTTGCTGATGGGATCGCCCTGCTGCCGGAGAGGGGAACCCAGGTGACCTGTGCTCACTGGTGGGATCGCTCTGCTGCCGGAGAGGGGAGCCCAGGTGACCTGTGTTCACTGGTGAGATCGCTCTGCTGCCGGAGAGGGGAACCCAGGTGACCTGTGTTCACTGGTGGGATCGCCCTGCTGCCGGAGAGGGGAACCCAGGTGACCTGTGCTCACTGGTGGGATCGCTCTGCTGCCGGAGAGGGGAGCCCAGGTGACCTGTGCTGACTGGTGGGATCGCTCTGCTGCCGGACAGGGGAATCCAGGTGACCTGTGCTCACTGGTGGGATCGCCCTGCTGCCGGAGAGGGGAACCCAGGTGACCTGTGTTCACTGGTGGGATCGCTCTGCTGCCGGAGAGGGGAACCCAGGTGACCTGCGCTGACTGGTGGGATCGCTCTGCTGCCGGAGAGGGGAACCCAGGTGACCTGTGTTCACTGGTGGGATCGCTCTGCTGCCGGAGAGGGGAACCCAGGTGACCTGCGCTGACTGGTGGGATCGCTCTGCTGCCGGAGAAGGGAACCCAGGTGACCTGTGTTCACTGGTGGGATCGCTCTGCTGCCGGAGAGGGGAACCCAGGTGACCTGTGTTCACTGGTGGGATCGCCCTGCTGCCGGAGAGGGGAACCCAGGTGACCTGCGCTCACTGGTGAGATCGCTCTGCTGCCGGAGAGGGGAACCCAGGTGACCTGTGCTGACTGGTGGGATCGCTCTGCTGCCGGAGAGGGGAACCCAGGTGACCTGCACTCACTGGTGGGATTGCTCTGCTGCCAGAGAGGGGAGCCCAGGTGACCTGCGCTCACTGGTGGGATCGCCCTGCTGCCGGAGAGGGGAACCCAGGTGACCTGTGTTCACTGGTGGGATCGCCCTGCTGCCGGAGAGGGGAACCCAGGTGACCTGCGCTCACTGGTGGGTGATGCACCATCAATAACTCTCGGAGACGTGAGTCAAGATAGGCTTTTATTGGCTGGAAGAAAGCACCGTCAGCAACAAGAGACCACCACACAACATCCTGGAGACTGAGGGGGGGGAGCAGTACCTCCAACCGCCTTTATACAGGGGTCAGTGGGAGGAGCCACTGGAGCAGTCAGTGGGGGGGGGGTGGGGGGGTGCCTGTCCAGACAGGTATATGTAGTTCACCACATTCACCCCCCCCCCTTTGTTTTAAAAGAGAGTCCCCATGGGGCAAAGTTTCTTACAAGTATATTCACAGGTTAAGTCTATCAGGTGGTCGAATCTGTCGCTGCGATCTACGTAGCATCGGCTGTGATTGCACAGGTGCCGGTGGTGATTGCACCGGAGACGGTGGTTGTGCTGGTTCTGGCCTGACTGGAGGTGTCAGCCCACTAGGCGTCAGTGATCCCTCATGCGTGTGCGAGATGCCCAGTATGGGAGTGTCATGAGGAGTCTGTGTAGGGCTTGGTGTGCACGGTGTCAGGTGGGTATACACCTTAGTGGGTACAGGGTTCATAGTTACCGTGGAGTGTTCGGGGTAGTGGTCTGCTGCTCCTGCGGGTGCCAGGTCGCGGACAGAGACCATGTCCTCCCGCCCATCAGGTAAGACCACGTAGGCATACTGGGGGTTCGCATGTAGTAGGTGAACCCTCTCGACCAGCGGGGAGTATTTATTGCTCCTCACATGCTTCCGGAGTAGCACTGGCCCTGGGGACGTCAGCCAAGCTGGTAGGGTGGTCCCGGTGACAGACTTCCTGGGAAAAGAGAATAGGTGCTCATGAGGGGTGGCATTGATGGACATACATAACAGTGGATAGAGTGGAGTGCCTCAGGGAGGACCTCCTGCCATCGAGAGACCGGCAACCCTTTTGACTTAAGGGCTAAAAGTGTGGCCTTCCACACTGTGGCATTCTCCCTCTCCACCTGTCCATTTCCCCGGGGATTATAACTCATGGTCCGACTAGTAGCAATGCCCCTAGCTGGCAGGTACTGGCGCAGCTCGTCACTCATAAAGGAGGACCCTCTATCACTGTGGATATAGCAGGGATATCCGAACAGAGTGAAGAGCTGGCGCAGGGCTTTTATGACGGACGTGGTAGTGGTGTCAGGGCAGGGGATGGCAAAGGGGAACCGCGAGTACACATTGATAATGTTGAGAAAGTAGACATTGCGGTCGGTGGAGGGAAGGGGGCCCTTAAAGTCAACACTCAGTTGCTCAAAGGGGCAGGTGGCCTTGATAAGTTGCGCCGTTTCAGGATTGCAGAAGTGTGGTTTGCACTCAGCGCAGACTTGGCAGTCCCTGGTCATCGTCCTGATTTCCTCAAGGGAGTTCGGCAGGTTCCGGGCTTTCATGAAATGGTAAAATCGGGTGACCCCCGGGTGGCAAAGATGTGCATGGAGGGCGTATAGCTGGTCGAGCTGCCCCCGGGATAGGGCATCAGGGGGCTCATTGAGTCTGCCAGGCCGGTACAGGATATCATAGTTGTAGGTGGAGAGTTCTATTCTCCACCGCAAAATTTTATCATTTTTGATTTTGCCCCGCTGTTGGTTGCTGAACATGAACGCAACTGAGCGCTGGTCAGTCAGCAGGGTGAACCTTTTGCCGGCGAGATAGTGCCTCCAGTGACTAATAGCTTCCACTATGGCCTGGGCTTCTTTCTCCACCGCGGAGTGCCGAATTTCAGAGCCTTGGAGGGTGTGAGAAAAGAATGCTACTGGCCTGCCTGCTGATTGAGGGAGGTGTCACACTCTACTTGGAAGGGAATGGTCTCGTCCACCACATGCATCATTGCTTTGGCAATGTCCCCTTTAATGCGGCTGAAGGCCGTGCAGGCATCGGCTGAGAGGGGAAATGTGGTGGACTTGACCAGGGGGCGGGCCTTGTCTGCGTAATGAGGGACCCCTTGGGTGTAATAGGAAAAGAAGCCCAGGCACCGTCTGAAGGCTCTGACGGTGGTGGGAAGAGGGAGTTCCAACAGGGGGCGCATACAGTCGGGATCAGGTCCAATGACCCCGTTCTCCATGACATACCCAAGGATAGCGAGTCGGGTGGTTCCGAACACACACTTGTCCCTGTTATAGGTAACGTTCAGAGCTTTGGCCACTTGGAAAAATCGTTGGAGGTTGGTGTTGTGATCCGACCAGTTGTGACCGCAGATGGTGATGTTATCCAGATAGTGAAATGTGGCCTTCAGTTGGCACTGGTCCACCATCCGGTCCGGGGTCCACTATCACGATGCAGGGTAGGGGGTACGCGTCAAGCTGCGTGAACCTATTGATGGTTTGACTATAGTCCACGA
This sequence comes from Hypanus sabinus, assembly GCF_030144855.1. Lineage (NCBI taxonomy): Eukaryota > Metazoa > Chordata > Chondrichthyes > Myliobatiformes > Dasyatidae > Hypanus > Hypanus sabinus. The sequence goes on from NC_082718.1 coordinate 106,103,353, forward strand.
CCATCCTATTTTTCTGCCCAGTCCGAACAACAACCACCTGGGCCCTCCAAGGGCTTGTGCTTGGCTCAATGATCCCCTCCCTGAGCAGCCGCTGCACCTCTGACTGAATGAAGGCCCTGTCCCCCGCGCTGTACCTCCTGCTTTTAGTTGCCACTGGTTTACAGTCGGGGGTCAGGTTTGCGAACAGCAGTGGGGGAGGGACCTTGAGGGTGGAGAGGCTGCAAGTGGTGTCAGTAGCACGGCCGTTGGCATGGTGCTGGGTGGGATGTGCGGGTCGGTCTGTGTGTGTGTGTGGTCAGTAGCGGGATATGTGACAAAGTCCCACAAAACTGAGGATTTCTGACAGTGAGTGGTGGGAGGGGCCCGTCATACTCCATTGTCTCACTTTTTAGGTGGCTCTGGAATTCCAGCCCCAATAGCACAGGTGCACACAGTTAAGGTATGACCAGTAACACAAAGTCCCGATATTCTGTGCCCTGCACCACCAATGTCGCTACACAACCCCCCCAGATGTCTGTGGAATGCGACCCAGAAGCCATGGTGACCCTCTGGCTTATCGGCTGTGTCACGAGTCCGCAGTGTTGCACTATGTCCGGGTGAATAAAACTCTCAGTGCTGCCCGTGTCAAACAGGCAGCTAGTCCTGTGCCCCTCCACCAGGATGTCCATCATTGACCTTGCGAGCTGGTGTGGGGCGCTTTGGTCGAGGGTTACGGAGGCCAGAGTTGAATCGCCGTCTTGGTGCCCAGTAAGCACCCGTGGGTTGGAGGCGGGGCGAGGTGGCGCCAACAAAGATGGCCGCCCCCATGACTCGCACAAGGCAGGCAGGCAAGATGGCGGCGACCAAGATGGCGACCCCCATGCCTCGCACGCGGCGCTGCTCGACCCCGCTTGTGGTTTAGACTTACAGACCTTGGCGAAATGGCCCTTCTTTCCGCAGCTGGAGCAGGTAGCTTCTTGGGCCGGGCAGCGATTTCGGGGGTGCTTTTTGAGTCCGCAGAAGTAACACTGCGCAGACTTGCGACTGGCAGCAGTCATGGTCGATTCACCGGCAGGTTGTGGGGAGTTTGTGGACTCGCGAGAGGCAGCAGCTGAGGTCCATTGGCTGGGTGGCAGGGTCTGCGGTGTCCACGGGGCCGGCGGGAGATTGCGCGGCTGGACAGCGTCAGCGTTGTGCAGAACAGCTTCCAGCGTGTTGACCAGCTTGATCGCCGAGCGTAAGGTAAGATCGGCGTTTTCCAGCAGCCACTGGCACACGTACACGGACCTGATCCCCGTAACGAAGGCGTCTCGTACCAGGAGATCTGCATGCTGTTCCACCGTCAGTCCCCTGCAGTCGCAGGCCCGCACGAGTGTCTGTAGGGCCCAGACAAACACAGCGCTCGACTCTCCGGCCCGCTGCCGCCACGTCGCTAAGCGATGTCTTGCATAGACAGTGTTCACCGGCCGCAGGTGTTGTCTTTTGAGGGTGTCCAGAGCCCCTTGGTAGGTCGGCAGGTCCCTAATAAGGGGGTATACCTTCGGACTGACTCTGGAGAGGAGGATTTTGTGCATGATAGCAGGCTCAGTCACGGGAATCTCTTCCAAGTATGATTGGAAGCATGCAAGCCAGAGTTCAAAGGCAAGAGCTGCTTCTGGGGCTTGAGGATCAACGTCCAATTTTTCCGGACGTAAAATACTTTCCATGTTTTAAAATTCCAGCTAATAAAATTAATGCACCATCAATAACTCTCTGAGACATGAGTCAAGATAGGCTTTTATTAGCTGGAAGAAAGCACCAGCAGCAACAAGAGACCACCACACAACATCCTGGAGACTGAGTGAGGAGCAGTGCCCCAACTGCCTTTATACAGGGGTCTGTGGGAGGAGCCATTGGAGCAGTCAGCAGGGGGTGGCGTGTCCAGACAGGTATATGTAGTTCACCACAGTGGGATCTCTCTGATGCCAGAGAGGGGAACCTGCGTGGCCTGCCACTGTGCCCAGAGAAAGTTACCGAGTTTTTCAGCATTTTGGATATTGATATTTTGTCAGACATTGTTTTATATTCTGCGTGTTTTGCTCAATCTTTCTCATTTTGCGGGGAAGGGGTGATTTGCGGGTTGATGAACATGTTGCCGTTCTTTTCTTTCTTGGTTTCGTGGATTTCTGGAAAAGAAATCCAGAAAAGTTTGAGAATAAATGAACCGTTGATACAGTTCAGTTCCTGATATGGGCAGAGAAATGGCAGATGGAGTTTAACCCAGCCAAGTGTGAAGTGTTGCACCTTGGGAGATAAAATGTAACTGAGGAATTGCTTGCGAGAAAAGAATATGAGTGTAACAAAATATTAATGAGCCAAAACAACAATGAAAAATGTACGAGTATGCATGCTGTATCTCAATGATAAAGACTACAAAGGTTAAAATTACCCTATAAATGTTCACCTCTCTCCTCAGATGCTTCCTGTCAGCTGGCTATTACCACATTGGATGTGGCCATATGAAAGACTGATCTTTGGAAAGTCAGTGTTATTATATAGACAGGTACTACGGCAGGTAGAGCTAAGTTTTAAGGGTAGGAGGAGAGTGTCTGAGATGCAAATTAAAACCTCAGGACATCAAGTGGCATGATTATTAGTGGTAGAACAATTATACTCAGCGGTATCTAAAGGAATAGTATTGGTTAGATATTTCTGTTTAGAGACAAAGCACAGTAACAGGTCCTTCCTGTCCAATGAGATCACACCGCTCAATTGTACCCATGCGACCAATTAACCTAGATCTTTGGAATGAGAGGAAACCAGGGCACCCAGAGGAAACCCACATGGTTACAGGAATAACAAACAAACTGCTTCCAGACAGAGGCTGGAATTGAACTCATGTCACTGTATTGCTAACCACTACACTACCACGTCACCCCATCTTCTTAAAATTTTCATTAACTTGTGGAATTAGTTCCATATCCCCAGCAGTTTACACATGTAACAGGCCACTGAAGAGATCTGGATATTTTAATTTACCAAACTGTAAGCAAATTTTTCAAACAGAACAAACAAGCGATTAAAAAAATTTTTGAAGAATTAACTAAAATTTCAGGCATAGTTTGAAAATACTTGTTTTAATTCATCAAACATTCAGTTATCAGAAAAGTAAGTGTTAAATGAGTATGTCTAATATCTTTTAACATAGGGTACTTCTCATCATTTTAGAGGTAAACGATCAGAAGGTTGCATCTTTTTATTGAAATATTAATTAGATCAGCATTCCTATTTTTATCAAATTGATACTTGTAATATATTGCATATGCACATTTTTATGAGTTGCTTTAAATAGAACTCAGTGCTGCAATTTGCATATGTATGCTTTGTAAATTGAAAAAAAAGTTAATTTTAATGATACCCTTTGGCTAAGCTGAATGCTTCATATATATCCCAGCATTATTAAAGCCTTCAGCGCTATCATCAACAGAAGTATGCTTGCAAAGATCTTGCATCAACATTAATCTTTATAAAGTAGAACATGAATTCTAGACAAAAATGCATAAAGTGTAAAACCTAAGGTAAAAGAGATCTCTTAAATATTCCAATACAAGTTAAGTGAAAGATATATATGACAAAATCAAAAATTCTGAAACAGGTTTGGGGAAAGCAGATAAAGAAATGGAAAAGTTCAGAGTGAAATTATGAAGAATGTTGAATCACTAAATCTATTTAAAACTGAGATATAACTGACTTCTGGTCTCAGTGAATTATACATTCCAAGGAACCTGCAGAAAAATTTTAAGGATCAACTATATTCACCATATGCATTTACATATATTAGGAATTTGCTGTGGTGTGTTGGCAAAGCGTGCAGCAGAAAACAACAACATTTAACAGCTATAGAGAATAAATAACTAGATAAAAATAAATTAGAAGTACAGATATGGAATCAAATGTGCATAAATAATAAATACCAACATGTATTTACAATGTAAGCAGCTGTATAAAAAGTGGCTTAAAGTGTTTACAGAGCAGTGACTGGGGTAATAGATAGAGGGATGGGGGAGGCTAACAAGTCTGGTGGATCAGATTAACTGCCTGGGGGTAGAAACTTTGAAGTAGGCATGAAGTTTACTTGCTATCTTATATCTGCTCTATGTGCCTGTGCTGTGGTTGACTGTTGGTACTGTGATTTGCTCCTTGGCCCTGGAGGAACGCTGTTGTGGTTGGCTGTACTCGTGGGTACTGTATTCTTGTGTGGTTGAATGATAATTGACCATTAACTGGAAACATAATAGTCCTGTGGCACTTTTCAAAAGGGAGCTTTTGGAAAAGGGAGTTTTATTGGTGGGTAGTGTCTGCAATGATTTTCCCTGTCTGTTTCTTTGACCTGGACACATACAACTCCAGCGGTGATGGTAGGCTGCAGCCAATGATGCTTCCAACAAGCTGCATATGCTGGAGATCTGAAATAAAAACAAAAACAAAATATTCTGGAGAAACTCACTGGCTATGTATTGTGTCAAAAGTTAAGGACTGTTCACAGATCTGATAGGAATGAGCCTTGCACACACAATGCTGCACACAACACTCTTTATTGCTAAGTTACAACAAGAGTATTTCAGAAGTGCAGCTGAACCCGTTTAACTGTTCCAATCGCTCTACGGCGTCAGTCATGACCTAACCTGTATTGAGCCCAAATCCAAGAGGCCTCACCACCAGTGTGCTCATTCCCTTATACCCTGGTCACTTCTCTCCACCCCAACCTGAGTCGATCCTTTGTCCAGGTTGACCCATTGATCCGGGCACTACAGTCTCAGGTCAGCAGAGACAATACCTCGGTCACCTAGCGCCCGGGTCACCCTTCACCACACACATCACACATTTGATCCCTGCAACAGTTCCTTGTGCTCTGTGGCGCCGACATTTTAGGATTCTTACTGCAGTGGACAGAGAGAAGTGGTTAACATTTCAGGTCGAAGGCCCTTCGTGCAGGAAGGTGACGGTGTTGCCAAAGTGATGTCAAACAGCAGTGCAGGCTTGAGGAACCACGTGTTCTATTGTCATACTCTCCTCTTAGAAGTTTGGATAGATGATTAGATCCTAAAGGGGCCATCATGACTCTGTAAGGGCCTCAAGTCCTACTTGTCACCTAATTCCCAGACCTCAGATTCTTTAAATACAATGCAAGAATAAAGGTCATTGAGGTAGGAAAGAGGAATCAGGAAGAAAAAGATAAGGAACAAAAGTCTGGAAGAATTCAGTGCAACTTGGAAGCAAATAATATCTGTCATTCTCTCCCGGATGTGGTAGTTGTTGCGGAAGCTCAAGAGCCAATGTTCAGCCAACTCTTTAATACGAGCTACCCAAAATTAACTTCTCTCACTACTCTCTCAAAATGCTGGAGGAACTCAGCAGGCCGGGCAGCATCTATGGAAGAGATTAAACAATTGACGTTTGGGGCCGAAGCCCTTCAGCAGGACTTCCGTCCTGAAACGTCGACCGTACTCCATTGATGCTGCCTGGCCTGCTGAGCTCCTCCAGCATTGTGTGCTGCTCGGGATTTCTCTCGTCTCTCACTACTCTCTTGCATTGCTAATCAGTTGACAGCTGAAAGCCATTAGACAGCCCCTGCCAGCACAGTGAATCATCCCACAAGCCTAACGGGCGGTTTCTTGTCAAGAACCTTCCACCTTCAAGTAAATCAATCGTAATCACCCAGACTCACCTGGGTCGCGGCCAGAAGGTGAGAGTGCCAGGAAACACTTCTGTACCTTTGATTAGTATGTTATGAAATAGATCAAGACAGCTAACTCTTCTCAAATTGCTCTGGAGATGGAAATGTAGGTAGAAATGCAATATTAAAGTTACCAGAATAGTAATCCAGAGACACAGCAGCGAGCGAGGATATTTAAAATCAAGTGATTATATAAATCTTGCAATAAAAGTTAACATCAGTAATAATGATCATGAGTCTTATGGGTCCTTGTAAAGACTCCTCTGGCTCACTCTTCTATTTAATGAAGAAATTCTTCTGTCTGGACACGTCTGACCTGTGTCTGATTCTTGACTACAATGTGATTAACTCATAATATAGCTAACCACTCCGAACAATCATCAGGTGTTGACTGTAGTATATTGTAGATTCTCCTCAGCATTCCTTTCGCCCTATTGACACTGAGCACCAAGTAAAACACAAACTTCTTATTATAGAACTGAAAGTGGAAATCGACTTTAGCATGTCTCAATAATTAACTCCAAACAAGAGAAAATCTGCAGATGCTGGAAATCAGAGTAACAAACACAAAATGCTGGAGGATCTCAGCAAGCCAGGCAGCATCTATGGAGAAGAATAAACAGTCGATGTTTTGGGCTGAGACCCTTCACCAGGCTGGAAAAATGAGATGAGGGCAGAGTAAGAATGTGGGGGGATTGGAGGAAGAAGTGCAAGGTAGTAGGTGATAGGTGAAACCAGGAGGGGTGGGGAAGGGGTGAAGTAAAGGAGCTGGGAAGTCAATTGGAAAAAAACAAATGAACAGCTGGAGAAGGGGGAATCTGATAGGAGAGGACAGAAGGCCATGGAAGAAAGGGAAGTGGAGGAGCACCAGAGGGAGGTGATAGGCAGGTAAGGAGATGAGGTGAGAGAGGGAAATGAGAATGGGGATTGGTGGAAGAGAGTGGCAGTTACCAGAAGTTTGAGAAATTGATGTTCATGCCATCAGGTTGGAGGCTACCCAGACGGAATTTAAGGTATTGCTCCTCCAGCCTGAGGGTGTCCTCATTGTGACAGTAGAGGAGGCCATGGATAGACATGTCGGAATGAGAATGGGACGTGGAATTGAAATAGGTGACCACCGGGAGATCCTGTTTTTTCTGATGGACAGAGTGGAGCTGTTAGGCAAAATGGTCTCCCAATCTACATCAGGTCTCACCAATATACAGGAGACCACACCGGGAGCACCGGACACGGTATACCACACCAGCCGACTCACAGGTAAAGTGTCGCCTCACCTGGAAGGACTGTCTGGGGCCCTGAAAGGTAGAGAGGGAGGAGGTGTAGGGGCAGGTGTGGCGCTTATTCCACTTGCAAGGGTAAGTATCAGGAGGGAGATCAGTGGGGAGAGGCAATTGGACAAGAGAGCTGTGTAGAGAACAAGCCCTGTGGAAAGTGGAACGAGGGGGAGGGAAAGATGTGCTTGTAGTGGGATCCCGTTGGAGATGGCGGAAGTTACGGAGAATTACGTACTGGACATGGAGGCTGGTGGAGGACAAGAGGAACCCCATCCCTGGTGAGGTGGCAGTTAGATGGTTTGAGAGCAAACCTGCGCGAAATGGAAGAGATGCGGATAATTAACTGTTGTTATAACCCTTAAAATAATCGCAGCCTCAGCTACCTCAAAACAACCATTCCACTTACCATTAGCACAGTAACTTCACCAATGACGCCCACATCCTGCGAAGAAATAAACCACAGCTAAATTATTCCATCAGAGCCTGACATTTGAATTCCTAAATACTTTCTGAAGTTATCTTCCTGTTACTCAAAGTGTAGAGGATCTGCTTTCAGCTGTAGGAACCACTCTGTAATGTGCAGTTCTGAGGTGCTCGCATCCACAGATCAATATGCCAGTTGCTCACTGAGATTTTGGGCAGTTCTCAATCTCACCTTTCTGCCTGGTCTGGCCAGTGACAGAGGACGGATAAGGATAATGTAATTCACCTTATAATCTACCTAGTACCCAACTGCCATATGCAAATGAGTATTTAGGTGGTGCATTTCCAGAAACTTAATTAAGACTCTGCGTGTATAATGATGGTGTGCATGTGCATCACTAGGCCTGCAGAGAAACATCGCATCACGTGCAATGCATGATTTCATGGCAACTGTGATTTCTTTTTCGCATGGAAGGCCTGTGAAGACCATGGCTATTCATACCCAAGCTGGTCCTAATTGGACAGTCGAGACCTGTTGCTATGGAGGTTAAAGTTTACCCAGAGTTCAAGATATCCTCTGACCTACAGGTGGAATCTCATTTAGTTTGTTTTCTTGGTCTTTAGGTATTCTTCAGGATAACATGGTATGGAGCCTAATTTAATGAATGAGCACTTTGGGTCAGAGGCCTGAGCTCAGATCCCAACATGGCAACTGAGAAGCTCATATTTACATAATTAAGCAACTTTTGAATTAAACATGAAAATCTCAAGAATGAGAGTTTACTGGACCACCAACGGGAGTTAAAAAACTACAAGTCCCTCATAAAACTCTACCTGGATCACATTAGGGAAGGAAATCTGCCATTCTTACCTGGCCTAGCCTATGTGTGGCTCCAAAGTTACTTATGTGGTTGTCTCCTCGTTTGTGAGACAGTTATGGATGAGATGTGGGAGAACAGGGAGAGGGCAAATGTCTATGTTTGTAGGAAGTGTGTCTGTTTTCAGCATCTCTCACACTGCATGGAGCAGATGGAATTATTTGGACTTACTGAGGAGCAGAGAGGAGACAGATGGTGTTTTCAGTAGGAGGCTGAAGAGAAGGACCTCCAAGGTAGTAACCCCTGGATTACTCCCAGTGCAGGTAGGAATGGGATGACAGCACGGATGAATGACTGGCTGAGGGGATGGTGCAGGGGACAGGGTTTCAGGTTCTTGGATCATTGGAACCTCTCCTGTGGAAGGGGTGATCTGTACAAAAGGGACGGGTAACACCCGAACTGGAGGGAACCGATATCCTGGCCAAGAGGTTTGCTGATGCTGCTTGCGAGAGTTTATACTAGTTTTGTAGGGGGTTGGGAACCAGGGCACCAGGTCTGTAAGGGACAGATGGACTGGGAGGTAGATGTCAGGGAAAGAATTGGAAGTCAAAATTGAAATAACAGGTATGTTGGGTAAGGTAGTTTGAAGTGTGTATATTTTAATGCTAGGAGTTTTATGGTTAGGGGTGATGGGCTTAGAGCACGGATCAGTACAAGGAACTACAATGTTGTAGCCATTGACAAAACATGGTTGAGAGGAATGGGTGATTAATGTACCGGAATTTTGAGGTTTTTGAAAAGATAGAGGAGGAGGTGGGGAGGGGGCAGTTGCACTAGTAATCAGGAACAAATTCACAGCTTCACTCATAGGAGACATAATGGAGGGTCAGATACTGAGTCTATTTGGGTGGAACACAGGAATAGGAAGGGTGCTGTACGCTGATGGGACTGTACTACAGACCCCATCTCAATAGCCCATGGGACATTGAGGGACAGGTATGCAATCAGATCAAGGAAATGTATAAAAATAATAGGGTTGTTGAAATGGGGGATTTCAACTTCCCTAATATAAACTGGACCACCGGGCAGTGTAGTGGCATCAGCATTGGACTGCGAGGCAGATGGTCCTGAGTTCGAATCCAGCCAATCCCAACCTGGGCAGCAGCAGTGGCTGAGTGGAAGAAAGGCCTGGCAATCTACTTTCATTTGGTCACCATGAGTCAACAACGACTCAACGGTACTCAAAAACAACAGCAAAAACTGGAACCTTCTTAGTGCAAGTGGTTTAGATTGGGCAGAATTTGTTAAGTGAATCCATTCAGAGCTTCTCAAATCAATGGAAAGATAAGAGAACTTGGATGTCCAGAGAGGTGATGAATTTAGTCAAGAAAATAAAGGAAAAGTATGTAAAGCTTTAGAGGTTAGGCTCAAACGAAGTACGTAAGGAATATACAGAAGCCTAAAAGGATGAAAGAAAGAAATTAGGAAAGACAGGAGTGGCCATGAAAAGTCCTCAGCAAGTAGATTAAGGTGAATCCCATGGCATTCTGTACATACATCAAGAGCAAGAGGATAATTAGAGAGATGGTGGGACCACTCAATGATAAAAGGAGAAACATTTGTTTGGATGTAGGGAATGTAAGTGAGGTACATAATGAGTACTTTGCTTACCAAGGAAAAGGATATGGAAGACTCTCTAACAGCCCTGAGTGTATGAATACATTAGGGCATTTAGAGGTCAAGGGTGAAGTTTTGGGCCTCCTAATGAGTATTAGGGCAGATAAGTCCCCAGCGATTTACCCCAAGTTGTTGAGGGAGGCAAGAGATGAGATTGCTGGTCCTTTATCCAGTATCTTCATGTCCTCTCTAGCCACAGGTGAGCTCCCGGAGGATAATGTTCTACCTCCATTTCAGAAGGGAACAAGGGAAAATCCTGGGAACTATAGACCAGTGAGTCTGGCATCAGTTGTAAGGAACTTGCTGGAGAAAATTCTTAGGGCTAGGATATATGAGCATTTAGAAACCCCTGGCTTAATTAGGGGAGTCAGCATGGCTTTCTGCGTGTCTCACCAACTTGACTGAGTTTTTTGACAAGGTGATGAGGGAGATTGATGAGGGTAGGGCAGTGGATGTTGTCTACATGGACTTTAATAAGGCTGTTGACACAAAGTCCCTCATAGGAGGCTAATCCAGGAGATTAGGATGGTGAACTGGCTGTTTGGATTCCCATAGGAGATAGAGGGTAGTGGTCAAAAGGACTTATTCGAGCTGGAGGTCTGTAGTTAGTGGTGTTCCACAGGGATCTGTGCTGGGTCCTATGGTGCTTGTGATGTATATAAATGGATGAAGGTGTAGATGAGTGGGTTAGTAAGTTTGTGGATGATACAAAGATAGGTGGAGTTGTTGATGGTATAGAAGACTGGCAAAGAATACAGCACAATATAGATCAGTTGCAGATATGGGCAGATAAATGGCAGATGGAGTTTAACCCAGAAAAATGTGAGGTGTTGTACGTTGGAAGAGCAAATGCAAGGAGACAGTACACTGTTGAGATTAAGATTCTTAACAGTGCTGCTGAACAGGGAGATTTTGGGATCCAACTTCGTAGCTCCTTAAAAGTGGCTACACAGCCAATAAGGTGGGTAAGAAAGCTCGTGAAATGCTTGCTTTTGTTAGCCAAGGCATTGAGTTCAAAAGTCAGGAGGTTATGTTGCAACTTTATCAAACTGTGGTTAGGCCACATCTGGAGTATTGCACACAGTTCTGGTCACCCCACTATAAGAAGGATGTTAAGGCTTTGCAGAGGGAGCAAAAGAGGTTTACCAGGATGCTGCCTGGTTTAGAGGGCGTGTGCTATCACAAGATCACGAGAGGCTGGATAAACCTGGGCTGTTTTCTCTGGAACGTTGGAGTCTGAGGGGAGATGTGATAGAGGTTTAGAAGATCGTGAGAGGCACAGATAGAGTGGACAGAGGGTATCTGTTTCCCCAGGTTGAAATGTCTAACACCAGAGGGCATGCATTGAAGGTAGGTTCAACGGGGATGTAAGGAGTCAGTAAGGGGCCTGTCCATCTAAACGGAGAGTGAGGTTTGATCAATCCTAGTGACAGGCTAATTTGGAAAGGTCAGGCTTGGACCAAAATGTGGCGGCGGGGTCCTGGCCCAGAGTGTGTTTAGGTAACAGAGCCCGGGACCTGGTGCAAGGAATGACCCAGTTTTAAACACTGGGTAGGTGGATTGGAAAGGCAGGATGTCGAGACCAGAAGCAAGGGTCAGGCTGCCTCTGCTCGCTGCTTTGCAACGTTTACCTGGCTCTGCACTGAACTGAGTCTGTGACCTGCTCCAGCTGCTCCAGGCTTCACGTCCGAAGACACACTTTTGTTCCGAAAGCTACTTGCTTACTTTCATCGTTTGCACAATTTAATTTTTTTTCTGCACATTGGATGTTTGATGATCTTTTTATGGGTTCTATTGCGTTGTCTATTTTTAGCTGCCTGTAAGGAGACGAATCTCAAGGTTGTATAATATATACATACTTTGACCATAAATGTACTTTGAACTTTTAAGGACTCCTCATCCAACGTTCTCGATATTTATTGCTTGTTTATTTATTTTTATTATTTCTTTTTGTATTTGCAGTTTCTTGTCTTTTGCATCAGAATCAGGTTTATTATCATCGACATGTGATGTGAAATTTGTTAACTTAGCAGCAGCAGTTCAATGCAAAACATAATCTAGCAGAGAATAAAATAATAATAAATAAAATAAAACAATAATAATAAATAAACTAAATCAATTACATAGATTTAATAGATTTTAAAAACATGCAAAAGCAGAAATACTATATATTTTTAAAAAGTGAGGTAGTGTCCAAAGCTTCAATGTCCATTTAGGAATCAGATGGCAGAGGGGAAGAAGCTGTTCCTGAATTGCTGAGTGTGTGCCTTCAGGCTCCTGTATCTCCTACCTGATGGTAACAGTAAGAAAAGGGCATTTCCTGGGTGCTGGAGGTCCTTAATAATGGACACTGCCTTTCTGAGACACCGCTCCCTGAAGATGTCCTGGGTACTTTGTAGGCTAGTACCCAAGATGGAGCTGACTAGACTTACAACCTTCTGCATACTGGGTGAATGCCCAGTTGGTGCAGTCTTTCATTGATTCTATTACTGTTATTATTTTATTATAGATTTATTGAGTATGCTCACAAGAATCTCAGAGTTGTATATTGTGTAATATATGTACTTTAATAATAAATTTACTTTGAACTTTGAAATAAGATACAGTACAGCAGGGATGGATGACGTCTAGATGTGCAGTAGTGATTGGGGACAATGGGGACAGATAGGCATTTCTTGTGACTGTGAGTAAGAATTCTGGGTGTTTCAGAGTCTTTTGAAAGAGCGGGGTGAGCAACCAGAGGTGCTAATAAGATGGATAAGAACAGAGATGGCGTCCCACAAAGGGAAGTTTGGTAGAAGTTTAAAAAGCAGCACGTCTAAGGATTTAATCTTCGAATAACTTCTTTTGTCACATGCTAGTGACCGTAGCAACAGGAAATTAAAACTGATGAATGCATGTCTGAAGTGCTAGTGCAGGGGTGAAGGCTTTCGGCTTTTAGATTGGGATCTCTTCTAGGGTAAGAAGGGCAGATTGCATTTCAGCAGGGTCCAATATCTTTGCAAAGAGGTTTGTTAGTGCTGCTTGGGAGGATTTAAATTAGTGAGGAAGTTGGGTTGGACCCAGAAAAGCAGTGCAGCAGATGGAGAGACTGACTCATGTGTAAAAAAAAAATTAGAAGAGGTGAGTCCTGTGAGAAAATAGACCAAGACAGGAAGGGAATCAGGAGAAAGTCTGTAGGCTTACCTGCGTTCACTTTAATGCAAAGAGTTTCACAGGTAAAACAGATGAGCTGAGAGTGTGGATTCACACTGGGAGTATGATACTGTCGCAATCACTGAAACATGGTTGAAGAAGGGAAGGACTGACTGCTCAGTAATTCAGGATATAGAGGTATCAGGTGTGACAGAAGAGGAGGCAAAAGAGAAGGGGTGTTACCAAAGAAGCCACTTGAGGTTCTTAAGGGATATATATAGAAGAAAACTTGAGAAAGAAATGAGGAGTGCAAGAAGGAGTCATGAAGTAAACTTGGCAAGTAGGATGAAGAAGATTACTAAAATCTATAACCAGTATGTTAAAGTTCAAAGTAAAAATTTTTATCAGAGAACATACATATCACTGCACAAAACCCTGAGATTCTTTTTCTGCGGGAATACTTAGCAAATCTACGGAACAGTAACTGTAAACTGTAAACATCAGGAACTGCTAACTGAAATGAACTGTGCAAAACCAGATATAAATAAATAGGAATAAATAATGAGCATGAAATAGCAATATAAAAGAGTCCTGAACAGAGTGTAGCTATTCTCTCTTGTTCAAGAGCCTGATGGTTGAGGAGCAGTAACTGTTCTTGAACCTGGTGGTATGAATCCTGAAGCACTTGTACCTTCGACCTAGTGGCAGCAGCGAGAAAAGAGCATGGCCCGGGTCGTGAGGATCTTTGATGATGGACGCTGTTCTTCTACGGCAATATTTCATGTAGATGTTCTCAATGGCTGGGAAGGTTTTACCCGTGATGTACTGGGCTGAATCCACTACCTTTGGTAGGACTTTCCACTCAAAGGCATTGATTCAGCCAGTCAGCACACTTTCCATCACAAGTTTATTGAAGTTTGACAAGGTTTTCGATGAGATGCCAAACCTTAGCAGACTCCTAAGGAAGTAGAGGTGCTGTCGTGCTTTCTTCACAATGATATTTACAAGATGGGTCCAGGGCAGTTCCTCTGAGATAGTGACGTTCAAGAATTTAAAGTTACTGACACTGTCCGCCTCTGTTCCTCCGATGATTACTTGCTCATGGTCCTCTGGTTTCCCTCTCCTGACGTCTACAATCAGTTCCTTGCTCTCATCAATACTGGGTGAGAGGTTGCTGAGCCAGTCAGCCAAGTTTTCGACCTCCCTCCTGTATGCTGATTCATCATCCCCTTTGACACAGCCCACAACAGTGGTGTCATCAGCAAACTTGTATCTGGTATTGGAACTGTACTTAGCCACACAGTCAAAGGTGTAAAGCGAGTAGAGCAGGGGGCTAAACACACATTCCTGTGGTGCTCCCGTGCTGATGGAGATTGTAGAGGAGATGCTTTTGCCAATCTGAACTGACTGGGGTCTACAAGTGAGGAAATCCAGGATCCAATTGCTCAAGGGAGTATTGAGGCCCAACTCTTGGAGTTTACTGATTAGTTTTGAGGGGATGATGGTGTTAAATGCTGAGCTGTAATTGATGGAGCATCCTGATGTATGCTTCTTTGCTGTCACATGTTCCAGGGTTGTGTGAAGAGCCAATGAGATGGCCTCTGCTGTAGACCTGTTCCTTCAGGAGACCAATTGGAGTGGACCCAAGTCACCATTCAGTCAGGAGCTGATGTGCTTCAACACCAGCCTCTCAAAACACTTCATCACTGTGGATGTAAGTGCCACTGGGTGATAGTAATTTAGTCAGGTTACCATGTTCTTCTTGGGCATTGATATGATTGAAGCCTGCTTGAAGCAGGTGGGTACCACACGCTGCTGGAGCGAGAGGTTGAACATATCCGTGAATACACCAGCCAGATGGTCGGTACAGGTCTTCAGTACTCAGCCAGGTACTCGGTCCAGACTGGATGCTTTCCTTGGACTCACTCTCTTGAAGATACTTCTCTTCAGATACTGAGACCAATGGATCTTCGGGAGACATGGGGGTGCACGATGGTTCCTCCCTGTTGTGGTGGTCAAAGTGAGCATAGGAGGCATTGAGTTCATCTGGGAGCAAAGTTCTGCTATCCCCTTTTGTCACAAGCTTTAGCCTTGTAGGATGTTAGGGCATTCAAACACAGCCACAGCTGTGAGCATCCCTCATTGATTCCAGTCAAGTCTGGAATCTCTGCTTTGCCCGGGAGATGGCTTTCCGGAGATCATACCTGCACCTCTTGTAGCATTCTTCATCACTAGACTTGATTGCCTCTGATCTGGCTCTCAGCAGGTTCTGGATTTCATTGTTCATCCAGGGCTTCTGATTGGGGAAAACCCAGAACGATTTTGTGGGGACACATTCATCCACAGCTGTTTTAACGACCCTGGTGTAGGCATTCTGGTCCTCTGATGAGCTTTTGAACACGGCCCAGTCCACTGACTCAAGGCAATCCCGGAGCGGTTCCTCAGCCTCCTGCGCCCACCTCTTGGTTGTCTTGATCTCTGGAGACTTGCGCTTTAGGCTCTATCTGTATAGAGGTAGTACGAGTACAGCCAAATGATCCGACTTCCCAAAATACAGCTTCAGGAAGGAACGATAGGCATTCCTTATTAAGGGACTTCTGGTGCAACAGATTACATGCTGATGATAAATGGGCAGGGTTTTCTTCAAACAGGCCCGGTTGAAGTCTTTGACTATAACTTGAACTGCATCGGGATGGGCCGTTCCTCATTTATAGACAGCATTGTGCAGTTTCGCAAGGGCTTGCTTATAATCAGACACTAGTGGTATGTAAAACACGGTTAGGATCATGGATGAGAACCCCGAGGAAAATAGAATGGCCTACGTTTAATCGTTAGTTGCCCTAAGTCAGGGAAACAAGAAGTCAACGTAACCCCAACGTCCTTGCACCAATGAGAATTGGCCACCACTTCTTTCCTTACCAGAATTCGAGGTTGGATCCATTCTGAAAATCGTAAAACCTTCTGGTTGGATAGCTGCGTCTGGCGTGTTTGCTGTTAACCAAGTCTCAATGCAAGAAACCATGGAGAAACCATGCCCCATCTGCAGCCCTGCCCTGAGATCGTCAGACTTATTTTCAAGCTGGCAAGATGCTAGGCGGAGGAGGCTTCATCCCTCTGTGCTTCAGCATGGGGTGTCCTGCCACATGTTCAGCCTTGGCCTGAGTGCCTCCAGAGGATTGTTTGTTGCTCTAATCCCTTTTCTGTCTCCCCCACCCCCATGTGTAAAATACCAGCTTTTCCTCAACTAAATTCAGAAAGACAGAGAAAAAACAGGAAGAAGCCTTAAAAAGTCTTCTTTGAGTATCATAATGTTTCTATTCCATGGACCTTCGAGAGTTATTTGACTTAATAGCACATAATCACTATATCAGCAAAATTGGAGCTTCTGGGATTAAATGACCACCAATATGGAAAGCAGAGTCATGATGAGTGGCTGCTTCTCAGAACTAATATTTCTGCATGGTTGTAGTAAATTTTGAGACATCCTACTTAGCTCTGGAGCATGGTCCCTGACCCTTTCCATTGTACCGGTTGGAAAGTGGATCCAGCACTGCAGTGCAGACTGTAGATGCTCCAGAAGGAAAAGGCAATAACTGGCACCTCGGACGAGTGTCTTTGATCAGCGGGATATGAAGCATGGTAACACAGCCACATATACTGACCAGCGCACATACGCAGGTAAAGTGAATGCGTGTGCCAATCAGTACATGAGTGCCTTTTGCCCATGTATGTGTGGCCTGTGTATGCTTTTGCCTGTGTAAATCTGCCCTTCGGTATGAGCATGTGTTTTTGCCCGTGTGTACGGTACATGCCTCTCAGAGCTGCACACTATAAAGGCTTCTTTGTTCTGCACTGCCATCTTCTGGTCGTCACCATCTCGTGCAAGTTTAAACATCACTGGGTAGGTAAGTGATACAAAGTGAGGAATTATTTGTTATTCAGACACACCCACGAGCTCACCCTCTATATTTTCTGCTTGAAAAGAAATTTCCTAGTTCCTGATGCAATCTGTTATTATAAACTATGAGGCCATTTCAATTTAGGAATCCTTTGTCAGAAATCATAGGTAATCACAACACAGGAGATCCTTCGGCCTGTCATGTCCAGTCAGCCAAAACAGGGCTAATTCCATGTAATCTCTCAGTAGAGGAGTAATAAGAGGTCATCCAAGTACTTCTTAAACTGATAAACTATACCCCTGTTATGTTTTTTAACTTCAAAATATAAAACGAAGTGAAAGAAAAACAAGGGATCTTGAGAGATGTGTGTCCTAGTTTCATTTTTTTTTACTTTTAGCAAGGCACGCGCACGTGACATGACGCTGTGATGGTGCATGCCATTCACGTGCCTTTACATTTAACCAGTCATGAATTATTTAAGCAAACTATGAATGCTTTATGAAACAATATGTTTACAATATTACTCAAATATTACTGAAACACTAAAGACACAACACTGCTCCCTGCTTAGCTAGAAACTCAAATTCAAAAGTAATAGACTCAAAGTGCATTTATTAACAATGAACGTATAAATTATATAGCCTTCAGATTTGTTTGTTTACAGACAGTCGCAAAGCAAGGAACCTGAAAGAACCCAATTTTAAAAAAGGCCAACCCCCCAGTGCTAACAGTGAAAAAAAACAAATCATGCAAACAATAGATGCGATCAACAACAACAACATTCCAAACCAAATTGAGTCCTTAGATTCATATCACTGGAGCAGCTTGGAGTAGGCCCAAAGCCTCAGTGCTCATTTCATCATATTAGCGAACAAATCACCACAAAGTTTGCAGACACGAAGTACAGCACCCGTCACGTCCTTAACGTCACGGAGAGAGGAGCCTCCAGACCATCTGGGCCCGCGTTTAAATTGTCCCAACCTCACACTAGGAACTGGGTCCCACTCCAGGCCTAGATTTTGCCGCCAGAGAAGCTGTTCCTGACCTCTCCAAATCAGTTCGGCGCCTCACCTGGCACTCGAAACCCTGTCTTTCCAGTCTATCTGGGCTGCCATTTAGTGTGTCCAAACAGCAGATTGTGCCTTGCATTAGGGGCCGGGCCTTACTCCAGGCCCAGGACATGCCACTCAGCAATTCGCTTCAGACCTGGAATTCACTGCTGAAGAAGCTGTTCTCAACCTTATCAAATCGGCTTGGCACATAGAGTGATCCACCCTTGCATGCGGGTAAGTTGGACAGGTGTCAAAACTCCTCCATCCCATCTTCTCCTCTTTGAATTGTTCACTCCAAACAGAAATCTCCGACTCAATACAGAATGCAACTGAACTCAAATGTATATCGTATGGCTTATATAGTCATCTATATCTAGTGTATAATACAACTACTGTATAGACATGCACAGATTAGTCAACTTTAAATTGTTCCATTCAAGCTGAAAGATTTACTTTCAGTACAGGGTTGATGGTAGCCTTAAAATCTCCACAGATCTTGACAGACCCATCCTTCTTGACTACTGGGGTAACTGGTATTACCCGTGGGCTCCTCTCAGCCTTGCAAAGGATTCTTTCAGCCTCCATGTGATCGAGCTCACTGGCTACTTTATCACAGATGGTATAAGGAACCGGAAAGGATTTGTAAAACTTGGGTGTGGCATTTCCATTTAACACAATTTTATCCTTGATATGTTTGTGTTTTCCAATTCCATCCCTGAAAACTGCTGTGGCATCATCCAGCACCTTTCTTAATTTGTTTTCAGTTGACTCTATTGCAGGTGTTGTGGTATGCAAATGGTGAATAGATCTCTAATCAAGTTGTACTTGTCTCAGCCACTCACATCCCCACAATGCTGGTCCTCCTGTTTTTCCATTTATAAGCCCAACATAGCTTGTTGATTGTTGTATTTCACTGTTACAGATGTTATTCCCACAGAAATGATCTTTTCTTATAAGTTCTTAGCTGCATAGCTGCAGTCTTCAGTTCAATATCTTTTAAATGATGTTCAAATTCATTTGTGGAATGACAGAAATGGCCGAACCAGTGTCTAATTCCATTTTAATTAATTTGCCATTCACTTCTCGTGTAAGCCATATTGCTGGTCTATTTTGCACACTTAAATCTCAAGACTACATAGCCCTGCGTCATCATTATCAGATATTTCACCAACAGCATGCAGATTAGTGCTCGTTTTGAAACTGCAACTTGACTTTTTATCTTTTTCTCCTCCCTGTGCGGTCCATTTATTTTTGTCTGCCCAACATGCTCTTTGTATGTGCCCTACTTTGTTGCATTCTCTGCAAGTTTTACCTTTATACCTTATTGGCCTGGTGCATGTGAGCCCCTGCCACAACAGTAATAACATTTGTTTGGCCAGGCTGATTTCTGCTGAGACATTGCAATTTTGTCCATGCTCATTTTCATTCCTGACGGCAATTCCATTGTTATTCTAAAACGTAAAGCTAATTGAAAGAAAAACAAAGAAGCCTGAAAGATGCTCGTCTCAGTTTCATTTTTTTTACTTCAGGCATGGCATGCGCATATGATGTGGAGGCACGATGACATATGCCATTCACACACCTTTACATTTAACCCATAATGAATTATTTAAACAAAGAATGCTTAATCACACAATATATTTACAATATTTCTCAACTATTACTGAAATATTAAATACACAAGCCCCACAACATTTGAATGTAACCACTCAGCTCCTCTTTAGTCTTTTTACCACTACTTTAAGATAAAGGATCAATGGATTCTGGACAAAAAGGAAATGAAGGGATATAGGAATGGTGAAAGGAACCAAAGTTGAGGTTAATATTCATTATAAACTTATTGGATGTGGAAGACTTGTGAGGAGCTAAAAGATCTGTCTCTTATGTTATCTCCCGTAATTACCATCTAAACTCAATTCTGAAAAGCATAGTAAAGTAAAAATAAATAACTTTGACCAACTTAAATCTGCAAAAATGTCATATGCACATGTACGCACAGGTGCACTGAGAATCTTACTCGCAGCTATCACAAGCACGTAACATCATATATGCAGCATTCACAAGAAAAACATCAATTAAACATAATTAAAACAAAGTCCATTTTGGTGCAAAGTGATCAGGGTTTCATCATTTGCTGTGTTCCCTATCTGTACTTTTAACATAATAACATTGATATATAATGTAACTAAATTACTGCCAACTCTTACATTATAATTAGTTGTCAAATGATATAAAGATAATCAAAATCAATTGTGCTACTCATTTTGATTATGGCACCAGTCTGTTTAAGTAGTGCAAAAGGAATATGTTATGCTGGGGAATGGAGAGGGAGGAGGGGGGGGAGGGAGGGAGAGAGAATGAGAGAGAGGCAGAGAGGGAGAGAGAGAGGGAGAGTCATGAGCCAATAAGCAGAGCTGCAACAAATCAAACCAAACAATCGTATTAAATCAAAGGAGCCAAGTCCAGACTCCAGAGGTATGTTGTATTGAGTTTGCTCTGTCTCCCTCTGTCCCTTTCCCTCCCTTTCCATTTTTTATCCATCATCCTGCCAAGCCATCCCCTGATACATACACACACATGCATTCATGAACCCCCATCTCTCTCACTCCTCTCTCCTTACTCCTCCATTAATGGTGAGGTTATACAGGAATCCTTTTCTTCACAGATCCTATATAAACTTTCTGCTGACAGTCCCCACAGCAAAAGACTCACAGACTGCTCACTAGAACTGTCAAGCCCTGGGAGCATCCTTGTAATTTTCTTTTGCACCCTCTCCAGTTCTCTCACGTTGTTCCTGGTGTCACAAAGCAAGGAAACAAGCTCTTCAGCCGAACTTGAACATAATACAGTGACCAGAACTGACTTGGTTGGTTGTTGGTCGTAGCTAATGTGTGGAGAGTATTCCCAGCGGAAAAGCCGTTTCACTGGGACTCTTGACCTTGGAAGTCTGGATTCAGTGGTACAAGTAGCCATCACAAACTGGGGTCTTCCTTGGTTGTAGTGGATGACCGTGACTTCATCTGTACCCTGACATGTCCTTCACTCTCCACAAAGCGTTGCCGCGTCTGGCTATTGGACTCACCTTTGACCTCATCCACCCAGTCTGCCTGAGCTGACTTCCCGTGCTCGGACAGGTGTGTGCCTATCGCACTGGGTTACGAGGCCTCACCTGGTTGAGCCTGCCTGTCAAAGCGCTGTGGCAGGATGCGGCTGCCGTCGCATGCAAACAGCTACTTGAGTGTCCAGTGGGGCCCAAAGGTGAGTGGGCTGCACCAGAATAGACATGACAAGCGTTAAAGTAAATGCAGATAAGCCTACAGACTTTCTCCTGATTCTTTTTCTGCCTCTGTCTTTTTTCATTCAAAAATGGCTCCTAACTGAAGCAGACAATAGGGCAATTGAAATTGCTGTTTCAATGGAAACTGCAGATAGAAATGCAATTGAGTTGCAGTCAGGAATAAAAGTGAGCAACATCTCAACAGAAAGCAGCCTGACCAAACAGATTGTGTTCCTAATGTGGCAGGGGCTCACATTCACAAAACAAATGCGGGTTTAAAGGCAAAAATTGTAGAAAATGCAACAAAGTAGGACATGTACAAACAGCATGCCTGGCAGACAAAAATAAATGGACTGCACAGGGAAGAGAAAAAGATAAAAAGTCAAGTTGCAGTTTCAAAAAGTTGATGAAAAATCTGATAATAATCAAAGCGATACAGGATTGTGTAGCCTTGAGACTTATAATGTGGAAATTAATAACAGACAAGCAATATGGTTTATGCCAGAAGTGAACAGCAAATTAATTAAAGTGGAATTGAACACTGGCTCAGCTGTTCCAGTCATTTCACAAAATAAGTTTGAACACATTTCAAAGGTACTAAACTGAAGGCTACAGATATCCAACTAAGAACTTTTACTGGAGAAAAGTTAACTCCTGTGGGAATGACAACTGTAACAGTGGAATACAACAACCAACAAGCCACATTGAGCTTGTATGTGGTAAAGACAAAAGGACCAGCATTGTGGGGGCATAATTGGCTGAGACAACTACAACTTGATTGGAGATCCATCCAGAATTGGCATGCCACAGGTAATGGATGATGCCACAACTGTGTCCATGGTGAATACCATGGTTGGTGCCAACCTCTGTGTCTCTGGTTGGAAAGCATAATGAACCAAGGAAGGACTATGCTGCTCAAAGGAATTGTGAAAGTGAGGAAAGCAATGACCCAAACAGTTTTCATAGGCAACATATCTGAGAAAGCTTTTGATATGTTAATTAGGCAGCTTCTTATGGCTTGGTTGTAAGCTGAAAGAGAATACCAGGAGCTTCAGGAAAGTTGCAAGCATTCAGCTTTTGTGAACACCTAGTCTGGATGCATTAAGGTTATTGCATGAACTTCAAGTAGGAGACAAAGAGTAAAGACCAAAGCCCAGCTGGATGAATGGAGGGGCAAACAGAAAGGAGTCACCGAAGATACGAAACAGACGATTTGTCTGAAAATGTCGTGGATGTGAAAACCAAGAGGAGAAATCAGATCGTAAAGGGACTAATAGAAGAATTAGTAAGAGAAAACTCCAGTGAACTAAATGCACCTTCCCTAGATCAAGATGCACAAACTAGAAGAAGAAAAAGGAAGAAATAGAAAGATGGTTAGCACTGTCAGAACCATTTCCTGCCATCTCAGAGTTGACTCCCACCACCCTGGGATTGGTTTCACAACCACAGTCTCACCTGCCAAGCAAAGTGATCCCCCTTGTCTGGAAAAGCGTTATCCCACTAGAGTAGGAAATAGTCCACAGCAATTAAATCTTTAGGCCTAAAAGGGACAATTTAAAATTTATAATGCTGGGAATGTCTGAATATAGTAGTTATATTGTGCAACATGGTTGAGATGTATTCTACATTAAGTTGGAGTTTATAGCTAGGCAGGGAGAAGTGTTGTGTATTTGATATTTCAGTAATATTTGAGTAATCTTGTATGTGTACATATTTGATTAAGCATTCTTATTCATTTAAATAATTAATTATGGGTTATATGTACAAACACATGAATTGTATATGGCATCACACTACCATGTTTTACGTGTGCGCCTCACTTAAAGATGAAATTAAACCTGCATTCCCAGACTCCCGGTTTTTTTTTTGAATTAGTTTAATGTTTTGAAGTTACAACGCTTAACAAAAGGCTCTTCTGGATTGAGTGTTATGTAATGAATCAGAATTAATTAGGGAGCTTAAGGTAAAGGAACATGTAGGAGAGAGTGATCATAATACAACAGACTTCACCCAGCAATTTGAGAGGCAGCAGATGAAGCCAGTATTTACTGTGGAGTGAAGGGAATTATAGAGGCACAAGAGAAGAGCTAGCCAAGGTGGATTGGAAGGAGATACTAACAGTGGATTAGGAAGCTTTTAAAAACCAACAGAAAGCAACTAAAACCCCATGAGGAAGGAAAAGATTAAATATGAAGGTAAACTAACCAATTATCAAAGAAGATATCATAAGTTTTTTTCAGGTACATAAAGGGTAAAAGGGAGATGAGTGTAGATATTGGATCACTGGAAAACTATACTGGAGAGGTAGTAATGGGGGACAAGGAAATGGTGGTTTGCATCTGTCTTCACTGTGAAAGCAGTATGCTGGAATTTCGAGAGTATCAGGGGGCAGAAGTGAGTGCAATTGCTATTACTTTGGGAAGCTGGAAGGATTGAAGGTAGATATGTCACCTGGACCAGATTATCTATACATCAGGGTTCCGAAAGAGGTAGCTGAACAGATTGTGGAGGAATTAGTAATGATCTTTCAAGGATCACTAGATTCTGACATGATTCCAGAGGATTGGAAAGTTGCAAATGTCACTCCACTTTTCAAGAAGGGGGCTGGGGGCAGAAGAATGGAAACTATAGGCCAGTTAGCCTGACCTCAGTGGTTGGGAAGATATTGGAGTTGATTGTTAAGAATGAGGTCTCAGGCTACTTGGAGGCACACGAAAAAATAGACCAAAGTCAGTGTGGTTTCCTGAGGGGGAAATCTTGCCTCACAAATCCGTTGGAATTCTTTGAGGAAATAACAAGCAGGATAGAGAAAGGAGAATCAGTAGATGTTGGGTACTTGGATTTTCAGGAGGACTTTGACAAGGTGCCACACATGAGGCTTCTTAATAAGAAAAGGTCCCATGTACTAGCATTAGCTGATTGGCAGGAGGCAAACAGTGGGGAAAAAGGGGTCCTTTTCTGGTTAGCTGCCAGTGACTAGTGTTGTTCCGCAAGGGTCTGTGTTGGGAATACCCTTTTCACGTTATATGTTAATGATTTGGATTAATGGAACTGATGGCTTTGTGGCCAAGTTTGCAGACAATACGAAGAGAAGTGGAGGGACAGGTATTGTTGAGGAAGCAGAGAAGCTGCAGAAGGAAAAAGATTGATTGGGAGAATGGGAAAAATGGAATACAGTGTGGTCATGGACTTTGGTAGTGTTATGAAGGATGAACAACTCTGATGGGCAGAAGGGTGCAGAGTGGCCCCTGCCCCCCCTTTTGGAGAATCGCAAATCGCTATTATTTTGATGCTGCTACCAAGGAAGTAAGAGAGACAAAGGACATCTGCCAGGGCAGTTGTTATTGATAACAGCTCATGAAAGCTAATGAGAGAGAGAGACAGCTCAGAGATACACAAGGTGGAACGTCTCCTACTGACAAAAGCCATTGATTTCCTGCTATTGTCTTGTGGAGAAGGATTGTTTACTTGGTACTGTTCTATTCATTGAAACCCCTCGGGGGGCAACCAGAGAGGGCTGGTTTGATGGGTTACATCATTCCAACCTGATTGACACCTGAGACCCCGTAATTGGGGATAAAAGTGAGGTCTGGGGTAACACCCCTCAGACGCACCAGGAGAAACGCTAGTGAGCATCAGAACCCCCACGAGACAGGGTGGGAGATCGGAGACCGAACAAAGGGTCGGTAAATTTTAACTCACAGTGTTTTGTGGTGAGACCGGTGGGGGCTTGTGTGTGTGTCCACCCTTGCCTGGGTGACGAGTCCACCACGGAAGAACGGTCTAGCTAAAGGACGGAGGGGTCATACGTGAATGGCCACAACAACAACGCATCAATGGATCAAAATCGTAAAGGAAGGTTGGCAAGATAATAGTTGTTACTGTTCACACGTTCTCTCTCTCTCCAACAATTGCAACATATCGACAAACTACCGCAGCCTGCATGAATGGAACTGAACTTTATATTTCCATCTGACAATTTATTACCCCCTAGACAACGATAGAGCTTGTTTCATTAGTGATTATTATTATACCCGCACTTTTAGGTTTCATATTGCTAACGTATATTCTCTGTATATTCACATTGATATTATTTTGTATATTTTTGCTAATAAATATTGTTGAAAATAGTATCACCAGACCCCAATGGACACTTCTATCTTTGCTGGTAAGACACCCAGTTACGGGGTACGTAACAGTAGAAGAAACAAAAGAGTAGACTATTTTCTAAATAGGCAGAAAATTCAGATAACTGAGGTGCATCGACACTGGGGAACCCTCGTGCAGGATTCCCTAAAGACTAACTTGCAGGTTGGGTCAGTGGTGAAGAAGGCAAATGCAATGTTAGCATTCATTTCAGGATGACTAGATTATAAAAGTAAGGATGTAATGTTGAGGTTTGATAAAGCACTGGTGAAGCCTCACTTGGAGTATTGTGAGCACTTTTGTGCCCCTTATCTAGGAAAGGCTGTGCTGACATCGAAGAGGGTTCAGAGGAGGTTCATAAGAACATAGGAACATAAAAGCAGGAGCAGGAGTAGGCCATCTGGCCCGTCGAGCCTGCTCCGCCATTCAATAAGATCATGGCTGATCTGACCATGGACTCATCTCCACCTACCTGCCTTTTCCCCATAACCCTTAATTCCCTTACTATCCAAATTCTATTCATGAGATTGATTCTGCAAATGAAAAGAGCATTGTAAGATGGTTCTGGGCCTGTACTTGCTGGAATTTAGAAAAATGAGGGAAAATCTCATTGAAACCTATCTAATGTTGAATGGCATTGATTGAGTGAATACAGAGAGGGTGCTGCCTACAGTGAGGAGTGTAGGACCAGAGAACACAGCCTCAGAATAGAAGGATGTCCATTTAGAATAGAGATGAAAAGGAACTTCTTTAGCCAGAGCATGGTGAATCTGAGGAATTTGTTACTTCAGGTGGCTTTGGAGGCCAGATTATTGGATGTATTTAAGATAGGGATTAATTGGTTCATGATTAGTCAGTGAGTGAAGGATTACAGGCCATAGGCAGGAAAATAGGGTTGAGAGGGAAATGGATCAGCCATGATGAAATGGCAGAGCAAACTCGATGGGCTGAATGACTTAATCCCATTCCTGTCTCTTATGGTCCTATGGTTATTGTTTTGCCTTATTCAATTTCAACGCATTGTATAATGATTTGATCTGTACGAGCAGTACACAAGACAAGCTTTTGTTGTATCTTGGTACATGTGACAATAATAATAAACCAAGCTCCAGCATCATTAACAATTTTGATACTCATGCAATCTCTTCTGCCATTAATGTTCATAACCCGGTGTGGTACAACTGCGGAGCTTTGTGCAGATCACTTGGCCGTAGCGTTGCCCAGCTCTGTCTTTCGCAATCTGCATACGTGCATCCTTTTGAGGGAATATCACCAGGTTTGCTCTTCGTGTTAAGGCACACCTGGTGCCGCCCTGCATTGGCCCCCTAAATTAATGGTAATGGTAATTGTGGGATTGGCTGTGCTGTGAGATCACAGCTTGTGGTAGTGTGCATTTCTATTTTTGATGTTGCCCACAATGTTCATTTTTGAGCTGTGAAGTCTGTTCTGAATCTACCTCACGGAGTGTGAAACATGTGCCACACACATTATAGAACATAGAAAACCACAGTACAGTACAGGCCCTTCGGTCCATGATGTTGCCCTGCCCTTTCAACCTACTCTCAGTTCAGTCCAACCCTACCCTCCCACACAGCCCTCCATTTTTCTATCATCCATGTGGCTATCTAAGAGTTTCTTAACTATACCTAATGTACCTGCCTCCCCCACCAGCCCAGGAAGGGTGTTGCATGTACCCACCAGGCTCTGGCCCAAAAATGCACCTCTGTCGTTCCCCTATACCTTCCTCCAATCACCTTAAAATTATGCCCCTTCATTTTAGCCATTTCCTCCCAGGGAAAAAAATTCTTTGGTTTTCCACTCAATCTATGCTCTTTATTCTGCACAGAACTGGGCACTGTCACACCTGCAGATAACTAATGGAGAGATGCACCTGACGTAGGTAGATTGGTAAGGATGTTGGTTCTTTTATTACCTGCCATTGGCCCTCTTCAAGACTCATTAGCTCAGTCAGGCAGGGGTGTTTCTGGATCAATTTTTGGGATGTATATTGACGTTACTGAAAGGGAAGAGATGTTGAGCCAGAGCAACAGAACGTGAGAGTAGGATTAGTTGGATTGCTCTTTCAGAGCTGACTGGCCAAGTGCCTTCCTTCCTTCCTGCCATAAATGTTCTGTGACCTTCCCTCTGTTTGGTGTACTACATAATGTCCTTGCTGCTTCTTTGTTCAATGTGTGGGAGCACTAATTCATCAGTTAACAAAAATAGTAGCCTGTAATCATGGGAGGTTTGACTTCATAATAGTCCAGAATCATTTTTCAGGACTCCCAGGCCCTTTACCTTGATGGGTAACATCACATATCACATACGTCAATTCTGTCCTGAAATGGGACAAGGTATACACAGGAAATGGGATGGAACAGGCTGAGAAATGGACTGAAAATTTTAATTCTATGAATACACAATAAGCTACTGTTTGATTAGCCTGTGGGATAGCTCCCCAAATGCATGCTTGGCCTAATTGTTCATCTGAATTCCTCAGAGCTTCAATTAATCCTGGGTTGTCTGGGTTTATTCATATTCATTTTATATAAATATTAAAACAACTAAAAAGTGTATTATTTCATTTGAAAATTAGTGGCTGTATTGAGAAAGAAGGTAGGGATTTGAGTACATCCTTAACGTAACCACCTAACCCCTCAGCAACAACACTAACTCTTACTCAGCTGGTTGCTGTTAGAAGACTGTGTTAGTTCAAGTGCTCGTGACCAGAATTCTGTGCAGCCTCTTTTTAAAAATGGAAGATACATATCTTCACAAAATTCATAGTCTGTGACAAACAAAGGCTAAATTGGCACTAGTCCCTCTGCCTCCCTGGATACACTGTAACACAAGAAATATTAATAGCTAGATCAGGAATCTCCGCCATTAACCAAGGGGTCTGTGGACCCCAGACTGGGAACCCCTGATCTACAGGGAAGTGTCTTCATCATTGGGAAAAACCTTTAGCTATTGCAATGGCATTTTCAATAGCAGTCTACTTTCCCACTGTAAAGTTTTCATCAGATATAAAATTCACCAGGCAAACATACAGTAAGTATGTCACATGCAAGAAAGTCACATGCTGGTGATAATAAACCTGATTCTGATTATGGCAGGCCCTCTTTTCTTTCAAAGAAAACAAAATGTTCATTTTGATGGCATCTTTTGGTAGAATTGTAATTTTACACAGTTCAGCATACCGTTGGAAAGATTATTCTGCCTTAAATGTATCATCGGCTAAATACAAAGAAAATAAACCCAAATGACCTTGAAAGTAATCCTACTATTTATGAATAAGGGGAATTGGCCATTTGCCCCTCCACATCCTCTGCCTTTCAATACTTGACTGATCATTTAATGTAGCATCATTTTTACTTATTTTTATGTAGAGTGTAGAATAGACCCCACCAACCCTCTGTGCCTTGCTGCCTAACAACCCAACCAATTTAACCCTAGCCTATCCTAGTCATAGGACAATTTACAATACAGATGGCACTGGAACGGAACTTTGATGCCCCACACTTATAGTCACTTCATTGAACCTATAGCCCTTTGATTATGGAGATATCCTAGAATCTTTTGACTTTTCCTTCCACCTACTCAGTGACTGAGCTTCCATGACCCTCTTCGAGAAATGCAAAAACATTAATCACTATTTCTCTGTTCATTTTAGATGCCCTTGCCTGAGGAAACCTCACACACAAAATGCTGGAGGAACTCAGCAGGTTAGACAGCATCTAGCCGACATTTCGGCTGAGACCCTTCATCAGTTCTTCCGGTATTTTGTGTGTGTGTAGAGCTCCCACTACACCGACGTGGTTTAAAAACACACAATTAGCCACACGAGGAGAATTCTGTTCCTGCCGCTGAACATTTCCAAGTGACCTTTGACCGAACTGCCCACCTAACAGCAACAAGGGACACTGAACTCTTCGTCCCGCCACCCCCGGAAATACGTCATAAGCCCCGCCCGTACATCATACCAATTGGCGCAGAAATCGGAGCGCCCATCGCCTTCGCTGTCGTGATTCGTCAGTTGCGTTGTCAATCGGCGAGGCCGCCCTCGTTTCCTTGGCGCGGGCAGTCATGGTGCGCTTCAAGTCCAGGTAAGGGACGTGGTTGTCCGGGTGCCTCAGCTGGGAGACGGGCGTAATGTCTTCATTCCTTCTTCCGCCCCGTATTTTATCAGTTATATAAATTCTCCCAAAACGGAGGATGGAAACTTCCAGTGAACTTGGAAGTGTGATGGAGTCGGCGTAGAAACAAGCCCTTCGGCCCATTCAATCGATTCCCACCTGAACTAGTTCCATGTGCCCGTGTTTGGCTCTAATCTTTTTTTTAAAATCCGTGTACCTGCATCAACCATTTTCTCTGGCAGCTCATTCCAAACTGAGCAGAGACCGGCCTGTAGGTGAAGAAAACCTTCAGGTTCCTAATAAATCTGTCACCTTAAACCTGAAGAGTATTTCTTGACTTTCCCAACCCTGGGGTGAAAAAGACTCTGGTTTCACCTTGTCTATCTCCCTCATGATTTTATACATCTCTGTTATGTCACCCCATACTCATTCTCCTCACCAATAAAGTCCCAAGCTGCTCACTCTCTCCCCATAACTCTATTCCTGGTGTCCCAGTAGTCCTGAATCTTCGCTGTCACCATCACTGTAAAGTCCTGGACATTTTAGTGGCTCTGCAGTATGGTAAATATGTAGTTTTATTTAGGAAAGATCATCTCTTTAATTACTTCCTGCCAAAAATTTATGAAAAGATCATAAACAAAACCTGCAGATGTTGGGAATCTGAAATCTGGGAAAAGAATACAGGAGCTCGTAAGCCCGGAGAACAGCTCCTTCCCTGTGGTTGTTAAATTTCTGAACCAATCACCTCTTTCACATCCCCTTCCCAGGAGTGCTGCCATGTTCTTCTACTCTTAATTCTGCCTTTTGCATTATGTCTCTTTGGCATTTCTTTTTGTGCTATTTCATTTTGTACTGATTATCGCTGTATTGTAATTATTATTGATGTGTACACAATTTATTCTATGATGAAGGTTCCCACCTGGGATCCATGGACCCCTCAGTTATGGCAGGGGTCATTGGTATTTTAAAAAAAGGGTTGAGAACCCCTAATCTAGAAGTTTCATGCAACTAAGGAATTTCATTGCACCCTGGGTGTATATGACGGTACGTTAACCTGAATTTCTGTGGATGCTATCTGACCTGCTGAATGTTTCCAGCATGCTCTTTTTGTTTGTGTTGCATTTGTGACAACCATCACTGTTTGCATTTTCATCTTGTGTGAAATCCCACCCCATCAGGATGACATTCTCCTGCATTGAGTTTTAAACGGTTCCTCTCCATCTAGTAGATATTTGTTCTTGAATTTAAAATTTTCTCTTTGATATTGTTTACTTCCTAAAAGGAGCATTCACATTCCACACTTTCATCTTTCTTTCTAATATGTTGTATAGATGCCTATTCCTGTTTTTGCCCCAAATTAGAAAATTTCATGATCAATTCCACCCTACTTTTGCCTCCACATGGTCTATCCCTTCAGTGAAGTCTCTATCTCAATTTCAGAGGTTAGGCTGGTCACCAGTATTCATTATTAAGTTGCTGATTCCCACAACCACATTGATGACACTTTC
The DNA here is from genome assembly GCF_030144855.1 of Hypanus sabinus. Lineage (NCBI taxonomy): Eukaryota > Metazoa > Chordata > Chondrichthyes > Myliobatiformes > Dasyatidae > Hypanus > Hypanus sabinus. The sequence continues at coordinate 106,134,393 of NC_082718.1, forward strand.
TCCCACTTGTACCAGAAGATTTCCAGTGCCTCCTCAGTCAGTGAACTCTGGGTTGTAACCGCCCTCTGGATTAAAACAAAAATGCAGAAGTCTACAGTTAGAGGAGTCATGGGTGGGGGGGGGGGGGGGGGAGCAATGAAACTGCTGAAGGAACTCAACAGATCAGGTAGTATCTGTTGTGGCAGGAGGATAGTGTTTTGGGCCATGGGTCAGAATATTCTTTAAATCTCATTTTGCTCATCTTAAACGTGTCTGTGGCTTCTGCTTGTGGACACATTTGCTAAGGGGAAATATTTCTTATTGTGCAATGTGAATGCCCTCAAAATAATGTATAATAAGGTCTAAAACTTGAAGAGAAATTCAAATTATTCCAAAATTGAGCAGGAATTGAAAATCATCTTCAAAATTGGTAAATTTGTAACTTGCTTCAGGTCATTTTGAAATAACAAAATTAATTTGCTACTCTGTCCACAGTGTTGTGAAGTTTTCTTGAACAGATTGCTGAGCCAGTAGTAATTACCTCTTAAACCTTCAGATAAATTTAAATAGTTTCAGCATCTGAAAAATCTCGTGTTTAGATAAAGCTGTTGTCTTTGCTGCTGTGCTGGATGCCTTCCTCTGTGCAAATGAACAACAGCTGTGGTATCACAGTCAGAGAGTTGTACCTCACACACATGACGAACGACTGTTGTATCACAGTCAGAGTGTTGTACCTCACACACATGATGAACGACTTGTATCACAGTCGGAGAGTTGTACCTCACACAAGTGACGAACGACTTGTATCACAGTCAGAGAGTTGTACCTCACACAAGTGACGAACGACTGTCGTACCACAGAGAGTTGTACCTCACACAAGGGATGAACTACTGTCGTACCACAGGGTTGTATCTCACACAAGTGATGAATGACTGTCGTACCACAGAGAGTTGTACCTCACACAAGTGACGAACAACTGTCGTACCACAGAGAGTTGTACCTCACACAAGTGACGAACGACTGTCGTATCACAGAGTTGTACCTCACACAAGTGACGAACGACTTGTATCACAGTCAGAGAGTTGTACCTCACACAAGTGACGAATGACTGTCGTACCGCAGAGAGTTGTACTTCACACAAGCGACGAACGACTGTCGTACCACAGAGAGTTGTACCTCACACAAGTGATGAACAACTGTCGTACCACAGGGTTGTACCTCACACAAGTGATGAACGACTGTCGTACCACAGAGAGTTGTACCTCACACAAGTGATGAACGACTGTTGTACCTCACACAAGTGACGAACCACTGTCGTATCACAGAGAGTTGTACCTCACACAAGTGATGAACGACTGTTGTACCTCACACAAGTGACGAACCACTGTCGTATCACAGAGAGTTGTACCTCACACAAGTGACAAGCGACTGTCATGATGGTCAGAGTTGTGCATTAAATTTACTTTGAACTTTGTTCATTTCCCTCTGTAAATGCTGCACCTAGTATGTTATTCCAAATTTCAGTATCTGCAGTCACTTTGATTGTCTTCCTTATCTTTCATAAATCAGTCACATATTTCTTGTTAATAGTTAGGAATTCCATCAGATTCAATGGAAGGATCTCCCTGACCACATACAAGTTCCAAGCGTAAGTTGTAATAGCACTGTAAACTACACTGTAATGACCTGCTGCAGGAGGGTAGATCTGCCCCATGCCATGAGGCATATTTCAGCACCTGGATGAAGCGGTTATTTTCTGGAAGGTCTGATATTTGTTTTTTAAGTCAGAGTGTTCATTCCATTGAAAATGTTAAGCAATTTTTAACAGCTTGCTTACTTACAATTCAGTGGATAAGACTTGTTCTTGATTAACAAATTGTAAGTGATTATGATTATATGGGTTCAACATCTCAAATATTTGTAGTTGGACAGGCAAGGATTGTTAGATAACTAATGATAGGCTTAATTTGTCACATGTACATCAAAACATACTGTGAATTGCTTCTTTTACGTCAAATTGAATCAGTGAGGATTGTGCTGGGGGCAGCTACCAAGAATCATCACTCTTTCATCACTGACATAGTGTGCGTACAGTTCACTAATTCTAACCCGTACATCTTTGAGAGTTGGGAGGAAACTGGAGCACCCAGGGAGAATTCACAAGGTCACCGGGAGAACATATAAACTCCTTTTGGGCAGCAGCGGGAATCAAACTCCCGATCTTACAGATTGGCATTGTAAAGCATTTGCATTAGTGCCAACCCTGTACGAACATGACCTTTCAATAGCAGTGGGGAGGTGAAAGCACAGGTTGAACTGGTTGACCTGCCATGGGATGTTTTCTCATTATGGTGCAGAGAAAATACTAATCAAATCTGTGGCATTTCTCATTCAGGTACCTTCTATGTGAGATAGTGTTTGAGAAACCACACTATCGCCAGCAATTAGATGTCCGAAGCATCATTCGAAATGTAAGAAACACAATCAGTCAAATACATGGTGACTTTGGCATTGGCTGTTGTAGTTTACGTCTGGAAGGTTAGTAACAAAAGGTCCACATTAATTAAAGGGGTTAAATGCAATCCGTTGGTCTAATTTGTTAATGTTAAATTCACTGAATAAATTGTATCTCTCTCTCTGCTCAGAAATGATTTTGTCACAATAATCCTGGCTTAGCCTTGCTGTTTTTATTTCTGATACAGTACTTGGCTTGTGTTTTGATCCTGTGTGGTGTACTGGGATACTTCCTCTTAACTGGTTTTACAGCAGTACCATTGCAGTTTGCCTCTGCTCTTGGGGAAAAGAGAAAAAATTAGCCAGTTCTCAGTCCTGATCACTCCAAGGATATTACGGATCAAAGATATTGGGTTTCACTATAGATTTCAATGCAATTAGTGTCCTGAGCTGCATATATTTCAATGCAAGAAATATCGTAGGAAAGGCAGATGATAGTACTGAAGATGAGGTAGCTGGATTACAAATAGAGGCAATGTGTAGTGAGGAGAGGCTATAAATAGGGCAAAATTGCAGTCAACAGGATGAGTTGCAACTTAAAACCCAGACAAAATCGAAAAGGGTGAATACAGGACTGAATGTGTTATATTTGAATGTGCACCGTATACAGAATAAGTAGATGAAATTGCAGCACAGTTGCAGATTGGCATGTATGATGTTGTAGGCATCACTGAATATTGGCTGAAAGAAGATTATAGCTGGGAGCTTAATGAACAAGGGTTGAAAGGACAGGCAGAAAGGCCGAGGGGGTGGCGTTGCTCTGTTGGTTAAAAAGTGAGATCAAATCATTAGAAAGAGGTGACAGGTTTGGAAGATGTTGAATCATTGTGGATGGAGCTAAGGAGCTGCAAGGGTAAAAAGACCCTTGTATACAAACCCCCAAACAGTAGTAACAAATTACAACGGGAGGTGGAAAATGCAAGCCAAAAGGGCAATGGTCATGGGGGATTTCAATATGCAGGTAGATTGGAAAAATCAGTTAGTGCTGGATTCTAGGAGGGAAAATTCCTAGAATGCCTACAAGATGGCTTTTTAGAGTAGCTCATGGTTAAGCCCACTAGGGGATCAGTTATTCTTGTGCAATGAACCAGAATTGATTAGAGAGCTCAAGGTAGAAGAACCTATAGGGCTAAGTGATTATAATCTTTCTTTTTACAATATTTTTATTCAGAAGGGGGAAAAAAACAACTTACAGAGCGCAACACATAGATACATCTCAACATAACTTGTGTACATTCATACATTGTTATGCTATAACATTTTGATCAATTTTATTACACAAAGGTATACCACTCTCTAATCAAAAAATTAAAGATAGGTTATACATCATAAAAGAAATTTTTTATATAAAAAAAGTCATCCCCCTACCAACTACCAAAGAAAAAAAGTAATTATAATCTGATCAAATTCACCCTGAAATTTGAGAAGGAGAATCTAAAGTCAGATGTATGAGCATTACAGTGGAGTAAAGGGTATTATAGAGGCATGAGAGAGGAGTTGGGCGGATCTGACTGTATGATGGCAGAGTAGCAATGGCTGGAATTTCTGGAAGCAATTCGGAAGGCACAGGATATATACATCCCAAAGAGGAAGAAATATTCTAAAGGAAAGGTGGCACAACAGTGGCTAACAAGAGAAGTCAAAACCAATGTAAAAGCCAAAAAGAGGGCATATAATTGAGCAAAAATTAGTGGGAAGTTGGAGGAATAGGAAGCTTTTAAAAATCAACCGAGGCAACTAAAAAAGTTATTAAGATAGACTATGAAAGTAAGCTAGCCAATAACATGAAAGAGGATATCAGTTTCTTCAGATACATAAAGTGTAAAAGAGAGGTGAGAGTGGATATCAAACCGCTGGAAGACGATGTTGGAGAGTTAGTAATGGGGAACGAGGAAATGGCACTTGAACTAAATAAGTATTCTGCATCGATCTTCTTTAATGGAAGACACTAGCAGTATGGTGGAAGTTCCAGGTGTTGGGGTTCATGAAGTGTGTGAAGTTACCATTACTAGAGAAAAGATTCTTGGGGAAACTGAAAGGTCTGAAGGTAATTAAGTCACCTGGACCAGATGGTGCACACCCCAGAGTTCTTAAAGAGATGGCTGAAGAGACTGTGGAGGCATTAATAATGATCTTTCAAGAATCACTAGATTCTGGAATGGTTCTGGAAGACTGAAAAACTGCAAAATTCATTCCACTCTTCAAAAAGGAAGAGATGCAGAAACAAGGAAACTATAGGCCAGTTAGTCTAATCACAGTGGTTGGGAAAATAATGCTGGAGTCAATTATTAAGGATGAGGTCTCAGGGTACTTGGAGGTACATTATAAAATAGGCTCTAGTCAGCATGGTTTCCTCAAGGGAAAATCTTGCCTGATAAATCTGTTGGAATTCTTTGAAGAAATAACAAGCTGGATAGACAAAAGAAAATCGGTTGATCTTGTGTACTTGATTTTCAGAAGGTCTGACAAGGTGCCCCATATGAGGCTGCTTAGCAATCTATGAGCCCATGGTATTACAGGAAAGATTCTAGTATGTCTAAAGCAGTGGCTGATTGGCAGGAGGCAAAGAGGCAAAGGAGTCTTTTCTGCTTGGCTGTTAGTGACTAGTGATGTTCCATAGGGGTCTGTGTTCAGACCGGTTCTTTTTATGTTTTTATGTCAATAATTTGGATGTTGGGATTGATGGCTTTGTTGCAAAGTTTACAGATGACATGGAGATGGGTGGAGGGGCAGGTGGTTTTGAGAAAGTAGAGAGGTTACAGAAGTACTTAGACAGATTAGGAGAATGGACAAATTGGCAGATGGAATACAGTGCCAGTAAGTGTATGGTCATGTACTTTGATAGAAGAAAGGGTTGAATATTTTCTAAATTGACAGAAAATACAAAAAAAAACTGAGCCACAAAGGACTTAGATGTACTCTTACAGGATTCTGTAAAGGTGAATTTGTAGATTGAGTCTGAATGAGGAGGGCAAATGTTTTGTTAGCATTCATTTCAAGAGGACTAGAATAATAAAAGCAAGGAGTTTATAAAGTACTGGTGAGGCCTCACTTGGATTATTGTGAGCAGTTTTAGGCCCCCTATCTTAGAAAGAATGTGCTGAAAATGGAACAGGTTCAAAGGAGGTTCACAAAAAATGATTCCAGGATTTAAAAGCTTGTCCTATAAAGAGCTATAACGATGGCTCTGGACCTGTATTCACTGGAATTCAGAAGAATGAGGGTGATCTAATTGAAGCTATTGAATGGTCAAAGGCCTTGACAGAGTGGAAGTGGAGAGAATGTATACAATGTTTGGAGAGTCTATAAGACAAGAGGACACAACCTCAGAATAGTGGGGCTTCCTTTCAGAACGGAGATGAGGAGGAATTTCTTTAGCCAGAGTGTGGTGAGTCTGTGGAATTGTTTGCCGCAGGCAGCTGTTGTGATCAAGTCTTTATGTACAGTTGTAAGAAAAATATTTGTGAATCCTTTGCAATTACCTGGTTTTCTGCATTAACTACTCGTAAAATGTGGTCTAATCTTCATCTATGTCACAATAACAGACAAATACAATCTGCCTAAACTAATGACACAAACAATTGTAGACAATAGATGCAGAAGTAGACCATTCAGTCCTTTGAGCCTGCACCGCCATTCTGAGATCATGGCTGATCATCTACTATCAATACCCAGTTCCTGCCTTGTCCCCATATCCCTTGATTCCGCTATCCATAAAATACCTATCTAGCTCCTTCTTGAAAGCATCCATAGAATTGGCCTCCGCTGCCTTCTGAGGCGGTGCATTCCACACCCCCAAAACTCTCTGGGAGAAGAAGTTTTTCCTTAACTCTGTCCTAAATGAGCTACCCCTTATTCTTAAACCATGCCCTCTGATTCTGGACTCTCCCAGCATCTGGAACGTATTTCCTGCCTCTGTCTTGTCCAATCCCTTAATAATCTTATATGTTGCAATCAGATCCCCTCTCAATCTCCTTAATTCCAGCGTGTACAAGCCCAGTCTCTCTAACCTCTCTGCGTAAGACAGTCCGGACATCCCAGGAGTTAACCTTGTGAATCTACGCTGCACTTCCTCTACAGCCAGGATGTCCTTCCTTAACCCTGAAGACCAAAACTGTACACAATACTCCAGGTGTGGTCTCACCAGGGCCCTGTACAAATGCAAGAGGATTTCCTTGCTCTTGTACTCAATTCCCTTTGTAATAAAGGCCAACATTCCATTAGCCTTCTTTACTGCCTGCTGCACTTGCTCATTCACCTTCAGTGACTGATGAACAAGGACTCCTAGATCTCTTTGTATTTCTCCCTTACCTAAATCTGCACCGTTCAGATAATAATCTGCCTTCCTGTTCTTACTCCCAAAGTGGATAACCTCACACTTATTCACATTAAACATCATCTGCCAAGTATCTGCCCACTCACCCAGCCTATCCGTCACCCTGAATTCTCCTAATATCCTCATCACGTCACACTGCCACCCAGCCTAGTATCATCAGCAAACTTGCTGATGTTATTCTCAATGCCTTCATCTAAATCGTTGATGTAAATCGTAAACAGCTGTGGTCCCAATACCGCGCCCTGTGGCACCCCACTAGTCACCACCTGCCATTCCGAGAAACACCCATTCACCGTTACCCTTTGCTTTCTATCTACCAACCAGTTTTCTATCCATGTCAATATCTTCCCCCCCAATGCCATGAGCTCTGATTTTACCAACCAATCTCCTGTGTGGGACCTTATCAAATGCCTTCTGAAACTCGAGGTACACTACATCAACTGGATCTCCCTTGTCTACCTTCCTGGTTACATCCTCGAAAAATTCCAATAGATTAGTCAAGCATGATTTGCCCTTGGTAAATCCATGCTGGCTCGGCCCATTCCCATCACTGCTATCTAGATATGCCACTATTTCATCTTTAATAATGGACTCTAGCATCCTCCCCACTACTGATGTTAGGCTATCAGGACGATAGTTCTCTGTTTTCTCCCTCCCTCCTTTCTTAAAAAGTGGGATAACATTAGCCATTCTCCAATCCTCAGGAACTGATCCTGAATCTAAAGAACATTGGAAAATGATTACCAATGCATCCACAATTTCCAGAGCCACCTCCTTTAGTACCCTAGGGTACAGACCATCTGGACCTGGGGATTTGTTAGCCTTCAGTCCCATCAGTCTACTCATCACCGTTTCCTTCCTAATGTCAATCTGTCTCATTTCCTCTGTTACCCTATGTCCTTGGCCCATCCATACATCTGGGAGATTGTTTGTGTCTTCCCTAGTGAAGACAGATCTAAAGTACTTATTAAATTCTTCTGCCATTTCTCTGTTTCACATAACAATTTCACCCAATTCATTCTTCAAGGGCCCAACATTGTTCTTAACTATCTTCTTTCTCTTCACATACCTAAAAAAGCTTTTGCTATCCTCCTTTATATTCCTGGCTAGCTTGCGTTCGTATCTCATTTTTTCTCCCCGTATTGCCTTTTTAGTTAAGTTCTATTGTTCCTTAAAAATTTCCCAATCATCTGTCTTCCCACTCACCTTAGTTCTGTCATACTTTTTTTTTAATGCTATGCAAAGTCTGACTTCCTTTGTTAACCACTGTGGCCCCTTTCCCCCCTTTGAATCCTTCCTTCTCCAGGGGATGAACTGATTTTGCACCTTGTGCATTATTCCCAAGAATACCTGCCACTGCTGTTCCACTGTCTTTTCTGCTAGGATATCCGTCCATTTAACTTTGGCCAGCTCCTCCCTCATGGCTCCATAGTCTCCTTTGTTCAACTGCAACACTGACACCTCCGATCTGCCCTTATCCTTCTCAAATTGCAGATAAAAACTTATCATATTATAGTCACTACCTCCTAATGGCTCCTTTACTTCAAGATCGCTTATCAAATCCTGTTCATTACACAACACTAAATCCAGAATAGCCTTGTCCCTGGTAGGCTCTCGTACGAGCTGTTCCAAGAATGCATCCCATAGGCACTCTACAAACTCCCTTTCCTGGGGTCCAGCACCAACCTGATTCTCCCAGTTCACCTGTATGTTGAAATCCCCCATAACTACTGCGACATTACCTCTGCCACATGCCAATGTTAACTCCCTATTCAACTTGCACCCAATATCCATGCTACTGTTTGGGAGCCTGTAGACAACACCCATTAGGGTCTTTTTGCCCTTACTGTTCCTCCTTACTGTTCTATCCACACAGACTCTACTTCTGATCCTATGTCCCCCCCTTGCAAAGGACTGAATCTCATTCCTCACCAACAGGGCCACCCCACCCCCTCTGCCCACATTTCTGTCCCTACGATAGCACGTATACCCTTGTACATTCATTTCCCAGGTCTGATCTCCCTGCAGCAATGTCTCCCTTATCCCAACAACATCAGTTACCCCTTCGCACCTGAGCTTCAAGCATCCAGCTTATTTCTGACATTTCGTGCATTCAGATATAGAATTTTTTGCCCATTTCTCCTCTCTCTGTTTAAATCGCTGCCTATCGTGCTTAACCCAGCTCCCCGAACTCCCATCGGGCTATATGCCCCTTGAATTTTGTTGTCCTTCCTAAATTTACTTATTCTTTCTGCACATTTAACTCCATGTTCCGTCAGGCCATCCCTCTGTACATGTGTCCTCCTTATCACTTGTTCTGCCTCATCTTTCTCTACTACACACTTAATATTCTGGAACCGTGTAGTCCCCACCTGTCCTTTATTCTTCATCTCGCTATCTCTCTCGCATTCTGGATCCCTGCCCCCTGCAAATTTAGTTTAAACCCCCCCCCCCCCGCCCCCCCGAACAGCAGTAGCAAACTTTCCTGCAAGAATGTTAGTACCGCTCCAGTTCAGGTGTAAACCATCCCATCGGAACAGATCCCACCTTCCCTGGAACAAAGCCCAATTATCTAAAAAAAAATGGTGAATCTTTAACATTGTTTAACCATGGTGCAGGCTGGAAAAAGTATGTGAACCATTGTATTTAATAAGTGGTAAAACCTCCTTTAGTAGTAATAACCTCCACCAAATGTTTCCTGTAACTGCTGATCAGACTTGCACAATGACGAGGAGGAATTTTAGACCATTCCTCCATATGAAACTGTTCAGTTCATCAGTATTTATGGGATACTTTGCATGAACAGCTCTCTTCGGGTCATGCCACAGCATCTCAATTTGGTTAAGATCTGAACTCTGGCGTGATCATTGCAAACACAATTTTTTTTTTAACCATTCTGTTGTTGATTTACTCGAGTTTCAGATCATTGTCTTGTTGCATCATCCAACTTCCACTAAGCTTCAGGTGATGGATGCTACCCTGACATCCTCCTGTAAAATGTCTTGATACGATTTTGAAATCATTATACCTTTAACGATTGCAAGCTGTCGAGGCTCTGAGGCAGCAAAGCAGTCCCTACCTGTGATACTTCTTCCACCATGCTTCACAGTTGGGATGAGGTTTTGTTGATGTGCAGTGCCCTTTTCCCTCCAAACATAGCAGGGTGCATTTCTGTCAAGAAGTTCACTTTTGTCTCATCTGTCCACAGAGCATTGATCCAGAAGCATTGTGGAACATCTAGGTGGTCTTTTGCAAACTTGAGACATACAGCAATGTTTTTTGGGAGAGCAGTGGTTTCCTCTGTTGTGTCCTTTCATTAACACCATTCTTGTTCAGTGCTTTTCTTACAGTGAATACATGAACAGAAACTTTAGCTAAAGTCCTAGAGATTTCTGCAGGTCTTTTGCTGTTACTCTTGGGCTCTTTTTCACTTCCTTCAGCATTGCACGTTGTGCTCTTGGTGTGATCTTTCCAAGATGCCTGCTCCTAGGGAGAGTAGCAACAGTATTGAATTTCCTCCTTTTGTAGACAATATCTCTTGCTGTGGACTAACAAACACTCAGGTCTTTAGAAATAATTTTGTAACCTTTTCCAGCTTCATGCATCTCTACATTTCTAAGGTCCTCTGAAAATTGTTTTGATTGAGGCAATGTGCACATAAACAGATCTTTATTGAGAAGAGCAGCTCTGACTGTAACCTGACTTTGTGTCTAATTATAGGGCAGGGCACCTCTACACCCCACACCTCCAAATCTCATCTCATTGATTGAAACACCGGACTCCAAATAGCTTTTGTAGAAGGCAAAACCAAAAGAGGTTCACATACCTTTTTGAATCTGTACTGTGATTGTATAAATGATGTACTCAGTATTGATGAGTACAATTGTTTGTGTGTTATTAGTTTAGGCAGATTGTCTATTATCATGACTGAGATGAAGATCAGACTACATTTTATGAGTAACTAATGCAGAAAACCAGGTAATTGCAAATGGTTCACAATTTTTTTCTTGCAACTGTATATTCAAGGCAGAGGTTGATAGATTCTTGATTGGTCAGGACACAAAAGGATATGGGGGAGAAGGCAAGAGATTGGGGTTGAGCCATGATGAAATGATGGAGCAGACTCAATAGGCCAAATGGCCTGATTCTGCTCCTATATCTTATGGTCTTATAACTATGCTCTTCTTGGAAGAATAAATGGGAAAAGGAAGAAGTGAAACTATTTTGTTACATCACTAAGATTTCCATTGAACCTCAATGCTTCAGTTCATTCCCAATAACTGTTCTTACATTTTATAAACTGGCTTCCAAGTTCCATTCTTTACTTTCTGTTCACCTGTTTGTCTAGAGCCAAGCTTCTGCCCTAATATTCTGACTTTCACAGCATCACTCACAATAGCTCTTTCTTGCTGAAATCTTCATCCACAGTTCTGTAACCCAATTGTCCCGGGTAGGCCTTCCATAAAATAAGCTCATGCTAAGTTCGGCTGCTTGTATCCTTATTCAAGCCGGTCAACTCTGTGCTTACTGACCTGCATTAACTGCTGGTCTACAGCCCATCTAATTTAAAATTCTCATTCAGATCCTCCCCTCTAGTTCTCCATTATCTCAGCATTTGTCCATTTCTGACATCTTCTACACTAGACTCCCCTTTTCTCCCCAAATTACCACCTCACTACCCTCCTTGGAAACCTGCCTGTCTTATCAAACTTGTTCATTTGCCTTAATGCACACTGGTAAAACAGAAGGGAATATTTTTTGCATTATGTACATATCTTTAAATGTGCCTGTGTTGTTATGAGGGCAGCTGTTTGATTTTGCATCTGGAATCAATTGAAAGTTGATTGCAACATGATTCTCTCATGAACCTCAGTCTGAAATATGGTGCTGCATTACAAGCTGACCACTTATGGACTATCCACATTAAATACTAGTTTTATTTTGTCACATGTACATTGAAACATACAGGGAAATATGTCTATTTGCATTACAATCAAATCAGCAAAGATTGTATTCGAAGCAGCCTACAAGTGTCACCATGCTCCCAGTGCCCACAACTGAATGCCCACAACTAACCAACCCAAACAGTCTGTCTTTGGAATGTGGGAGGAAACCGGAGCACGCAGAGGAAACCCACGCGGTCATTGGGAGAACATACAAACTCCTTGCAGAAAGTGATGGAAACCAAGCTCCAGTTGGTGACAGCTGTAAAGTGACTGTGCTAACCACATTAAGAGAAGGACTTGGTTAATGGCCAGGTATAGATTCTTTCATTGCTAACAAAAATTTATTTAGTCTGGAATAGAGGGAAAAGAAAACCTAAAGTACAACAGGTTTCCCAATCACAGTCAAACTAATGACCTACAAAATGTTAATTTAGAAATAAGAAAATGTGTAAAGTCGTAAAGAATCATGCAGCCTATTGAGAATGAAAGTGCAACTGGAAAGTAAACATTTTCGCCATCTGCAGTTGGGAGTATAGGGTTACCGATTTTTTCAAGAAATACTGATCTCCTGAAATCATTGTAACATTTACATTTTAACAACACACACAAAATGCTGGTGGAACACAGCAGGCCAGGCAGCATCTATAAGGAGAAGCATTGTTGACGTTTCGGGGAAGGGTCTTTATTCAGTTTCATATGTAACTCTTGTCAAATGCAGCCTGGTGAAACAGCAGAATAGAGCTCATTCTTAGCTATTATATCATTACCATTAGCTTCAGGTTGTCATTTGGCCAAGTTCCATCCTCGTACTTTTGCAAAATTATTCTTAATGTGTCCTGTTGTACATTTTGTTTTTCTGGGGGTAAATATTTCACTCATATGGAGAGACTAATAGGGCTGAGATTATTTTCTTTGAGCAAATATTGAGGCTCTAAATTTTGAAGCATAAAGACAAAAATTGATGACAAGTAAGTTTCCACCAGTCAGAAAGCTGTAATTGAAGGACACTTTTAAAGGTGATAACATGTTATCACAGCAAATTATTGTAATTTCAAACACATTTTTCAATGTAAAGCAATTTTCAAAATGGGAATTCTATATATTTTGAAAGTAGAATAAAAATTGCAAGGCTATGAAGACAGGGCAAGGCTGTGGGACAAATAAAAAGCTTTTTCCAGAATGCCATCTGAGCTAATTAACTTCCTCCATCTCTAATACTATTTACCAATTAAAAATCACTACATTATAGATTTGTTTTTCAGCCTCTTTGAGAACAATATTCCAGCTAGATATTCACATGCAAATTTGATGTGTAATTAGTTGTACATATTTTGCAGAATATTCCTAATTGTTCTTCCTTGAACCTTGGAGGGAGAAAATATCTAAAAGATAAACTTACATCATTGCTGTATTTTGACAATTTAATTTTTTTGTTTCACTTCTCCCAGTCACATACCTAAATGCCTACACAGGGATCGTCTTAATAAGGTGTCAAAAAGACTTCTACAGAATGCTGTCGACAGCGCTGATGTTTGTCACCTTTCTGGAGAACAAGAACCAAAAGTTCCATTGTTTTTTTAACACGTTACATGTGGCAGGTAAAACATTGTAAATTCTGATGTCGAATTCTGTCATTGAAGCCTGTGAAAATATACACGTTGCTAACTTCTCCAAATTGTTTACCTACTCTAATCTTGTCTCTGATCCTGATTCACTCTCAATTGTCACAGTTAATTTCAACAGCCTTTTGTGACCAAGTGTTTGTGTACCCTAACATGCAATTTGTTTTGGAGGGAAAGAAGAAGCAAGTCTTTTGGACTCCACTTTAGTCTTGGTTAAGTGATGATACACCTACCTCCTGCATGAGAAAGTTGACAGTTCAAACATATGATGTGAATAGGTCCCATCACTCAGGAAGAACAAGACTGTTTGAACTTTGAAGGGAGGTGAAGGGAAAGAAGAATGCAGAGTTAAAACAAGGTTATATGTCCCCTTGGGTAGAAAATGAAATTGTCATGATTTTTTTCTTAAAAGGAAGACAGAGTTCAGATTCTGGCTAATATTTATCCTTCCACCAATACAATGGATGGTCTATATATTTATTTAATTCCCATTTTTAGGTGTTGCTGGTCTGAGTTCTGAAGTTGTGTTATTGTTGTAATTATGGTTGTATATATTTGATTAAGATATTTAAGGGCATCCATAACACTTGTGTTCCATATTTGTGGGCATTTCAAGTCAAGTCACTTTTGTCATTTCAACCATAACTGCTGGTACAGTACATAGTAAAATTGAGGCAACGTTTTTCAGACCATGGTGTTACAAAAACTAGACTGAACTACGTAAAAAAAAACACGGAGAAAGCTACGCTAGACTACAGACCTACACAGGACTACATGAAGTGCACAAAAACAGTGCAGGCATTACAATAAATAATAAACAGGACAGTAGGGCAAGGTGTCAGTCTAGGCTTCGGGTACTGAGGAGTCTGATAGCTTGGGGGAAGAAACTGTTACATAGTCTGGCCGTGAGAACCCGAATGCTTGAACCCCTTGAGATTGTAATCATTTATAGATTCCATGCATTGAATACAATATTGTGCCATAACCAACTTGGAAAGTGTATCAAACATTGAACTTTCAACAATTAATCAAAGACAAGTGTACTTGTATGTATCTATGTAATCAATTCCACCCTAGTTTCACACGTTAACTTTTACACAACAGTAATAACCATGATTTTATTTTAATTCAAGGTACAATTCGAAGCTGCCAAAAGTTCCTGATCCAATATAATCGCAAGCAGTTGCTGCTGCTCCTCAGAGGCTGCAAAACCAAAAGTAAGTAAATGTTGCTTTTATGTTTTGTTATGAGATGTCTGGAATGTTCTTTATAGATTATATTCTAGCATCAGTTATACCAGACCAGCACAATGAGAATGCAAATCTCCAATAATTTGAAAATGAGCATCAGTGTTAAGAAATTGGTCAGGGTTCCTGAAGCATTGAGGGTAAGGTTAGACTTTCCTCTAATTAAACAGATCAAAATTGCTGCCTGGATTCAGTTTTTGTGCTTGTAGACTCAATTGTATTGCCCTGGGCATGTTAGGGAAACCTGTACTCTAGTGTAGGAATATCTTTAGGTGAAAACATACAAGACTAGGCTGGAAGACTTTATCATACTTTTGGAACAAATGGATGATGATACAAAGGTTTAAGCTAATGTATTTTTGGGCCTTTCAGACAGGTATTTTAATTATTTTTCTTCATTTTAGAGGAGAGAGAATCTGTTAGAAGATCTCTTCTGCATTGTTCACTAAAGGTATCGGATGAAGATCAGTCATACGATGTAGGTGAAGAAGTGGAAGAAACAGATACTGATTAAGTTATTTTTCAAATTATGTCACTGGATAATAGTGAAGACCTGCATTGTGGACTGCTTTCCTACAGATGTCTGGCAGTATTAAGGTTTTTAGCATGTTGCAAACCAAACCCACGAAGATTACATCTGTACAGCTAGTACACGGATAATTTGTGAACAGACTGAAAGACAACTTACCAACTTTACCACCATGCATTATCAAAGTACATCTAACCACTGAAAATTGTACTGGCTGATGTTTAAGAAGGGCAAATTCAAAATTCTCAAGCCAGTTCAGCAGTTACTAGCATTTAATGGGTGATGCAAGGTGACATAAAAGTATTCCAATTTTTATATTAACCTTTGGTGGCTATGGCTAATGCATTGCCCAACTGTTGTCACACATTACTTAGCCCACCTCCACTCAGGAACATGAAAACCTAGTTGTGGTCAACTGTTGCTGTTGGAATGAATGCAGATCATTGGCTTCTTGAACTTCCTAATGACGACAAAACAGAAATGGGAAGTTTTACTGTGGTATGTCAAAGTTAATTAGTTGCTGGGGCTATAGCAAGAAACCCACGTCATGGGATTTTGTGGAGCAGAGAATGAGTTTACCTTCATCGATTCTTAAAGTTGATATTGTTGCTGCTAATGGAATGTACCTAGAGTATACTGGCTTTTCATGAACTTGCTAATCCTTCAGTGTTAACTGGTGGGATTTAAATTATTGTGCAATTAAAGTCTTGGTGTGATATACTACCTTCCTTTGTCCCTTCAGTCCCTTACTTAACCATCCTTAGCTCCCATTATCAGTGTTTGCTAGTACCCATCATCTGGTGATGTTTTTCCTTTGTTTTCCACATAGCAGTTTATTAAAACCGCATCTTCAGTAAACTACTCTTAGTTATGCTTGTATTTTGTCTAGCTTGAGTTAATTCACCCACCAGTGCAGCTATCTATTGAACCTGGACTTGTCCCAGTTATCAGTTTCAGCAATACTGGTTTCTGACAACTTTACATTCCTGGCTTTATTCTTACAGCATATGCATTTTAAAATTCCACTGTAGTAGTTTCCAAGTTAAGACATCATAATACTAACCCCTGAAGTTGAAGACCACTTAAATGATGTTCCACACCAACTTTACAACTTGCACCAACATTAACGGACCTTGGACTTCACATTTCTTTTTCTCAATTAATATTTTCAGTATATAAACACCTAATTCTGGCGACAGAACTTTTTAGCTGCCATAAATCCTGTCACTTTTTCATGTCAAGGATATGGAGGTTAGGTAAACATTTACTGTCCATCTGAACAGCTGTAGGTGATAAATTACATCTAGAACTACAGTTCATTTCCCAAAACCAACAGTCAGAAATTATGGCAATCCCAAGCCTTCTCATATCTTCCAAAATGCAAAAAAAAATCTGTCCCCAAGCATTTCAGATGAGGGGTACTCAACCTGTATTGCACAGAAGCCTAGACTATTTCAAATGCCACCCTTCAGAACATTGAGCATTCTGAAGATCTACTAGTAATATTTTGGGGCTGATACAACTTGTATAAAACAATAAGTGAAATACTAATGATGTGAAAGGCAGTCTTTTGGATCGCGACAGTGATGTCTCCCACCTGCAGTATATTCACTTCACTATTACATGCTAAGTGCTGTTTAGCTGATGGTTATCTACACAATGCCTTTTTTGCCATAACCAAAGCAGAAAATGCTGAAAACACTATGCAGCTCAGGTAGCATCAGTTTTTGACAAAGGATCTTGGACCCAAACTATTAACCTTTTTCATTCCACGCATACTGCCTGACCCAAGACTCCAGCATTTTATCACAGAATTCCAACAAATGCAGTTTTTGGACCAATTTCCTTTACCATTTTGAAATGATCTTGAGACTTGTGGGTTCAGAGTAAACAAAGAAAATAGTCATTTTCTTCCTGTACACTAGTGAATTTATTCAGAACAACATATAGTATCTATAGTGATTCTTTCTCATTAGGAGTTGTGGTAGAGACTTGGGGTGGTACTGAAAGGTATGAAACCAATACTGCTAAGCCTGTTGCTCAACTCCACTGTGGGACTGCTCCTTTTAACAGTATTGCCAGCTGTATAAAATAACGAGTGGACAAAATGGGCAGGATTACAAGTTTTGTGACATAGCAGATGCTTTTTTTCCTTAGTTCTTCAGGTCTCCTGTAGCATTTGATCAAACTGGAAGAATGATTGAGCAATTTAATCAGTTGGTTAAGAAACAATTGTATTGCTATTGAACTGTGGACATAGTTCAACTAAAGATTTTAAGTTTTCTTTCCTTAAAGTGAACTAGATGGGTTTTATAACAGGCTCATAATATTATCACTTAGACTAAATATTTAATTCCCCAGCTGCCAAGGTAAGATTTCAACTCTTATCTTTGAATTTAAGTTCAGAAACTTTAATCATCAAGCCACCATCTCCATTTTCTTTAATCTTTCGACCTCAGACCAGGAATGGAATCATGCTCCTGTTTATCACCTTAAAAAACTCTTTCATGATAACAAGCTTCCTTCTCTAATAGCACCACCTTCAGCTTGACATCCTTTTAAGGCTACAGCTTCTCCACAACTCTTCAGCCTCAATGCCGTTGTTTTCTACTTAATGCACTTGCTGGAGCCAAACCTTTCCTTTTACATACCATCTATTTCTCCTGGCATCAGCTGTGGAGTAACAGTCTACATAAATATTCTCCTGTGGCGACCCATTTCCTGGCACACCCGAACCGGCTCACAATTAGCCAGCGTTCTGGCTAAGGGAGATAGCCTACGGGGGTTTGCGAGCACAGAGCTTTGGAGCCTCTGCGCCACGGGGGGCAGGTTGAGGGAGGCTTAAAAGCAAGGCTGGGTACTTAGAATAAAGTTTTTCTTCGACTGCAGTTACCGACTCCGTGTCGTAATTTTAGTGCTGCATGTAGCACACTGCTACAATTGGTGACCCCGACGGTCCAAACGATTTTTGGACCATAAATGACCGACGCCGCCTCTGTTCATGCGGTTTCGTTGAAACTGCCGGGTTTCTGGACACAGCAACCGAACCTGTGGTTCCAGCAAGCTGAACCCCAATTCCACATTCGGCAGATCACCTCAGAAGCCACCCGCTACTACTACGTGGTGAGCTCCCTCGACCAGGACACAGCGGCCCAGGTCGCAGAGTTCGTACAGTCGCCCCCGGCAGACGGCAAGTACACGGAATTCAAAGCCCTGCTCCTCAGGACTTTTGGACTCTCACGGCGCGAGCGGGCTGCCCGTTTACTGCACCTGGATGGCTTGGGAGACAGACCTCCATCAGCTTTAATGAATGAGATGTTGTCTCTGGCCGACGGACACACACCCTGCCTCATGTTTGAGCAAGCATTCCTGGAGCAGCTGCCTGAGGACATACGCCTGCTGCTGTCTGACGCGGATTTCAGTGACCCCGGAAGGTGGCAGCCCGGGCGGACTTGCTGTGGAACGCCAAAAAGGTGAGCGTCCATCGCACAGACCACCCAGCCACACTCCCAGCAGCAAACCAGTCCAGGCCCGGCCGCAGAGCCCGCCAACCCCAGGGGCAGGGGTGGGGGGCCCAACGAACACTGGTGCTTCTACCACCAGCGGTGGGGCGCAGAAGCCCGCCGTTGTCGCCCACCCTGCAAGTTCCCGGGAAACGCCAGGGCCAGCCGCCGCTGATGGCTACTGGCCATCGGGATAGCCTCCTGTATATGTGGGACAGAAGGTCGGGACGCCGGTTTTTGGTTGACACCGGTGCCGAGATCAGCGTTTTACCTCCGACGAGTTACGACACCCGCAGCAGGGCACCGGGTACCCCCCTGAGGGCCGTGAACGGCAGCACAGTAAGGACCTATGAGAAGGTTTTCACGGTGGACCGACTCAAACCGGCCCAGACTGTGGACATTGGGGGAGTGTATCGCCGGTTCTGGGGCGGGGTTATGTGGCGACCCATTTCCTGGCACATCCGAACCGGCTCACAATTAGCCAGCGTTCCAGCTAAGGGAGATAGCCTACGGGGGTTTGCGAGCACAGAGCTTTGGAGCCTCTGCGCCACGGGGGGCTGGTTGAGGGAGGCTTAAAAGCAAGGCTGGGTATTTCGAATAAAGTTTTTCTTTGACTGCAGTTACCGACTCCGTGTCGTAATTTTAGCGCTGCATGTAGCACACCGCTACACTCCTCTAGTTTCATTTGTGAACAGGGAATTGCTATCCACATGCCACAGGAAAGATTGCTTATATAATGACATTACCTATTTAATGAAACCCTTCTAGTTAACTTTGTCTTCCATCATCAAGATGGTACAACAGTTCTTGTCATTAGGATGTTCACTGGCTTGTCTCCTCACCTCCTCTGGCATCCTTGCCCAAGTATTTCACCCATGTCAAAATGCTAGAACCACCTCATAATGTCCATATATACTGGGGGGGGTGAGGTGGCAGCTCAATTGCTTTACAGTGCCAGCTGTAAGATCTGTTAATTACCTGCCAGTCTAAGGAGTCTGTATGTTCACCCTATGACTGCATAGGTCTCCTCCAGGTGCTCTGGTTTCCTCCCACATTCTAAAGCTGTACAGTATGATTAGTGAATTGAAGGCATCCGCCAAACTCGCATCGTAACTAATCTGGTGGGTGCTACACAAGTGAGTGTTTTCTTACAAAATAATAACAGGCATCAAAGACTAATACAAATGAGCATAATTTTAAGGTGACTGGAGGGAAGTATGAGAGTATCAGAGGTAATATTCCAACCACCCCCCCCCCCACCCCCCAGGGAGGTGAGTGGGTGGGACACCCTGGCAGGGATGGTGGTAAGGGCAGATATATCAGGGGCATTTAAGAAGCTCTTAGATGAGCACATAGAAGATCGAAAAATAGAGGGCTATCTAAGAGGGGTCAGATCAATCTTAAAGTAGGTCAAAAGATCAGCACAACATTGGGTGCTGAAGGGCCTTTACTGTGCTGTAATGCTCTATGTTCTAAAATGTAATGCTGATCTTTACTGAAGAGTAAAGTGTGAATTTCTGCTTGCAATACACTTCTGCACTGTGCTCAAAATGGTGAGTGGGTGGGGATATAAATCTCTTCACGCCCAGTGCCAAGAAGCAGATCCAATGACACCAAAATGCAGTACTGCCTTTAGAATGCAGAAAGTGGATTTGGATACATCTCCAAGGATTCCACCAAAAACTTTCTAAATAATAAGCATTTTTCTAGTGTGGATGCTGAGTTCAGATGTAATATTTAAATAATTTACTGTGTATAGAAGATAGGCAGCCACGTACCCAACTGCCCAAGTTGAAAATACTGAAGCTACATTCATTATATTTGAATACAAACCTAAATTACAAAATTCCAAGTTAATGCCCAAGTATAAAAATGTGAAGACTTAATTATAAAAAATATGCATGAAATGATAGAATTTTCATATTACAAGAAATCTGCCCCATTGAGTCTATGCCAGTTCAGAGTACCACCATTCTCCACTAATTTTTCCCTATTTAATGGCAATGCCATCAATGCCACCCACCCCATCAACTGCAAATTCTCATACTCAAAACATCAGAAGCAATTTATTGTGCCCAGTTAATCATCTACACGCAGGTCTCACATGGTTGGATGATACTGGGAAAAAACCCACATGGCCACATACAGTACAAACTCTACACAAGTCAGGATTAAACCCAGATCACTGCAGCAGCTTTACTGAGCAGTACCACGGCCACTCTTCTGGGTATTTTTCAATCTATTGTTGCTTCTTGCATTGTATAAGCTCATTGTACAAAATATTCAGACAACTGGACTTGGAATTAGGTATCCGCTGCAACAGATCTTTTTTTCAAAAAATGCTCCAATAATCTGGCATTTTCGGGGTTTTGTTGCTGGCTTGGCAGATTTCCTGAATTATTTGATACCATTTCTGCGAGCACACCAACAAACTTGGTTCAATTTTCCTGTGAAAAGGAAGCATGGAGTCAGAGCCCCAATGTCTCACAGTCAGGTGCCAACAGGATTTCCAAATAATTAAGGTTGCAGATTATTGGAGTTTTTACTATATTCATCTTTGGTCATAACACTGTACATAGCTATTTAAACCTGGAAGTTCTTAATTCATGGGATAATTTGCACTAAACCTATGTGAGTTGGTTGTTTATGGACGAGATGAAGTGTGGAGAAATTTTAAGCATCAAACAAGTCGAAGACTGACCTACTGTTGCAATCTCACACCCGCTCTGTTGAACTACCGTTGCAATTTTGTGTAGCTTACCAAATGATCCATTATGGTAGAAACACATCTAGTTTAAAAAGTCAAAGCAAACATTTGGCCTTAATTTACCAGTGACATTGTTTGTCTTACTGCTCAGGTGTTGAAGAATAGCACTAAATTCAAGTCATTTTCATTTCTATTGCATGGGACATTAGAATTCCATTACCCAATCATTTTGGGGAGAAACTTTCTGACAATTGGTGGTAGTAAATTTTAATCCCATCTCCTTGCAGAGGTACCATCTACAGCCATTTAAACAAAGTTTCCCCTTTATAGTTTAAAACAAATCAACAACATTGTGAACAGTATTTTTTATTGTTTCAGTTAATTTGCTGTTGCATTAAAGGAAAGTGAAAGTTAGAAGTAACAAATCCAACCACGACACTTCATTAGACGCCTTGCATCCACTTTCTTAAAATACACTTTTCAAATTAAAATCTTCAAAAGCAAAAGGGAAATTCCAATTCCAGCCTTTACATTTTACCACCGCAACAGAATAAGTAGGGATGAGGAATTTGTTACTCTTAATTCAATACCTGAACACTAATGAGTAGGTGTGCTTTGAAAAGAATGGAGGAATACTTTGTAAAACTGCAGTGCTGTCGGTTATGGGCAAAAGGGGCTTAACCACCATTGACTAATTTTGTAAAATGTTAAAAGAGCACGTGCCAAATATTTATAGAAAGGTTACTTCTTGGAAAAGGTGACAATGCCATGAAATAGTTTCATTCTCTAGTGAAACTATACACACTACAGAAGATTAAAGTTGGGTTTTAATTTTCTTAAGTTTACAAAACTTTCCCCAGACAATTTGACTATATGAACTGGCAATGGCATTCATTCCACAACTGTAATAAATTTGTGTACATTATAAACGGGACAATGTTTCATTTTACAAACCACTCAAACAAATGCTTTCACTAATCTGTTACGGATCTGAAGTACAACCAAAGAAAACAACCAAAAGATTGGGTGTCTGAAACTACAGCAGTAAATTAAAAACAAAAACTCTCACCCAGGCAGTAGCTGATGTAAATATGGGTAGTGGCTATCTGCGGTGCTGGGATAGGTAAAATGGGGCAAGTGTCTACATTACTTTGTATGAACTACTGAAGTGCTGAAAAGAAGCTTCTGCTTTTTTTTCTTCTTCTTCCTCCCATTCATCTCATCTGCAAAAATAGAGAGCACAAACTTAGAAAATAAAGATTAAATTTTTCATTGAATCAGTGGCACCATTGTCTCTGCTACATTTTGCAAAATACTAGATTTTAGATGATACACTCGTGCTATTCAGAATGTTAAATATTAGAAACAAATTACAAGTTGTTTCAGTACCTCACCAAAAAAACTGACAAAGTACAGAATCCTGTGAAACTCGGCAAATTCCTACCAAGATCACAGAAGGGTTACAGCAGGAAAGGAGGTCATTAACACTGCCATGTTCAAAATCAGTTCCAAGACCAACCCAACTGGTCCTACTCCTGTCGCTTCTCCACAACTCTGCCAACTCCTTTCAACTATTTATCCTATTGCTACTTGAATTTTACAACTAAATTTACCTCCAGGCAGTGTGTTCCACACTGGTACACACCTCTGGTTGTGTAGTAAAGTTCTTTCACACCATTGATCATTGGCTTGTCACTAACATTTGATGTTGCCTTGTTCTGCAAACCTCTCCACCAACAGGAATGATTGTGTTTGACATAATGCAACACTTGTGGCAGCTTAAAGCATTGAAAAACCAACACATGAATCAAATGCACAGAACACAAACCGATTCCACCAAAAGCTTTAGCACAACCTTATTAAATAGCATTTGTAACAATCAAATTAGGCTCAATATTATGTTTAGCGTCAGACTTCCATTTTCCTTTCAAATGATGGTTTTGCAATCTACTTCCCTACCTGCACAAGGCTCTAGAACTGGAACTTTATCAAGCTTGAGGAAGGCTGCCTCCATGGCCTGGCTGAAAGTATTCTGAAAACTGGGTACAGGTACACGGTCAGAGACATCACTTTCTCCATCACTATCTGCTGGGGGCATCAAACTTGTTTCTGCTGTCAGACAACAAAAAAAAAAATCCACATATTCACTGTTAACATTCACACTAATATGAAGCAGAAAATAATAACCACAAATTAATTGGAAAATTTTATTAAATGTTAAAAAACCTTTTCTTGGACTTGCTTTGGGCCACACTTCAGCTTTTGCCTTCCCATCCTTCAGCATCTATAATAAGAAATACAACCACCAGCATTTAAGATCTTTAATATATAGAAGTGAACAGATCAAAGCAAGTCAACAGCAGAGATGCTAATAAAGAGTACGTGGAAGAGGCAATGGGGAAATATAGTTTTAGAAAAAAAAGAATCTTATAGCTGGAAATGGAAATTTCTAAAGAGCAAATATACAGCAGGTCAGGGGAAATTAGTTTGGCCAAAATTTACATGGAGATGGGTAGCAGGCTAGTACAGCAAGAAGTCTGAAGATGATAAAGGCATAAAAATTTGATAACAAACAACCAAAGTAGAGCTGAACTGCCAAAATGGCAGAATTCCCTAAGTCTAAGTCATGTAGGTGACTAATTAACGAAATGAAATCTGGGAGAGTACTATTCTGTGCCGAAGACTTTCTGAAGAGAGGGCATCGTGGTTCAGCAAAGGGTGGGTGATGGACAAACCCAAGAGCAAATACCAAAAATAAAAAAGCATACTCCACGTATTTTGAAGGATCCTCTGAATAGTCAAATAAAAGGGCCAGAAAACTAGATAGAACTACTCTAGCTGCAAAGAAATACCACCACGATGAATAATGGAGGCAAAAGGAAGAGGTTAATAACTTGCAATTATATAGCACCTATAAAAATGTTCCAAATACTTCATAGATGCAATAATTGAACATGATTTAACATTGTGTTATACAAGTAATAAAGCAACAGTTTCCCCAGGGGTTAGATTTAAAGATTGTCTGAACATAGTGAAGGGGTTTGAGAAAATTCCAAACCTTAGGCCAATGATGCTGAAGGAAGGATCTTCACAAGTGGAAGGAAGAAAACTCAGCACAAGCAAAAGAGTAGAAATGGAGTGCAGAGACAAGCTGGAAGAAGTTACATGGAAAGAGAGGCAAGGCCATGGAAGCAGAATACCAAAATTCAGAAATTATCCAGTTGTGAGCCAACAATCAGGAAGTTCGTTAAACTATACAAGAAGTGCCCTGCACACACTTGAATTGGATTAAATTAAATTAGTTTTAGGTTAATATGAGAGATTAACCAGGAAAACACAACTCTGAAGTAACAAAGATATGGATGGGGGCTTGCAGAGATCGAAGAACATAATTTATGAAATCAGCAAGGATCTTAACACAGACACACTGACAGAATCTACCAGAATACCTTGGACCCATCAATGCATTCGTATCTGAGGAAAGTATGAATAAAACAGTTTAAGTAAAATGTGGTCAATGGTGGCAGTTTCTAAAGGGGAAAGAGATTGCAAAGGAAATTTCTAAACAGCTAACAAAGGGTGTTGGAGGGAGGAATTGGTCACAGGACTATGGAGTTCATGACTAAAAGCAACTTGAGAGAAAACATAGGTACATGGTACATGTGGTGGGGGGGGAGAGATGAGTGAAAAGGAAGAGCTAAAATAGATTTATTTTACTGAATCGATCCACAAGAACCTCGCACCTGAAAGATAAATATAACAGAGGGTAACCAAAGTTTATTAAAATATGGTAATGTACTAAAATATGTATGATGTCTTAAGATGCATGAAGGTAGATAAAATCTCCATAGTCTGATCAGGTATAAACAAGAACACAAGCTAAAGAAACAACTGCAGAAGCCCTATCATTAGCGACAGCTGAAGGGTCGGAAGACAGGAATGTGGTTAATATTATGCCTTTATTTAAGGGCTGCAAAGAAAAACCTAGGAACTGTAACTAGCAATCCTAACAGCGGCAAGTTATAGAAGGGGTTCCGAGTGATGAGGTATATGAGCATTTGGAAAGACATGGGTTGTTAGGGATAGTCAGTATGGCTTTTTGCATGGGAGATCATGTCTCTCAAATTTATTTTTTTAAGTAACCAGGATAGTTGCTGATGAGGGAAGGACAGAAGACGCAAACTACATGGACTTAACCATGGCCTTTGCTAAGGTTCCACACAGAAACTGAAATCACTATTTCTACCAAATGGAATCCAGGGAGAGCTAGCTAATTGGATACAAAATTGGCTTGATGGTTAGAAGCATAAGTTGCTGGTGAAAGCTTGTTTACAGCCTAGAGGCCTGTGACAATGGTGTCCATTTGTCATCTTTATTAAAGATTTGGTAACAATGTACAAGGAAGGGTAGTAAGTCTGCAGATGACACTAAAATTGGTACTGTAGCAATGTGCTACATGCAACGTTAAAATAACGACACGGAGTCGGTAAACTGCAGTTAAAGAAGACGTTATTTCAACTTTACAGCCTTGCTTTAAAGCCTCCCTGATCCCGCCCTCCCCGGGCGCAGATGCTGAAGGGGGCATGTACTCACAATCCCGCGCAGGCTTTTCCCTTTGTTGGTGAAGCAGACCTGGCGCCCTTTTGGGACTGGCCTTTGGGCCGGCGCGCTGGCTATTTGTGAGCCGGTTCAAGTGCGCTTGGAAGTGGGTCACCACATAGCCCCCCCCACCCCAGAACCAGCGATACACCCCCCCAATGTCCACAGTCTGGGCCGGACCCTGTTTGGGAGGTCTGCCTCCGCACCGCGGTGCCGGAAACTCAATCGGTTGTGCCAAGTCCACATGGTCCACCGTGAAAACCTCCTCTCTCTTCCCCCAACGTCCAGCACGAATGTGGACCCGTTGTTCCTAAGCACCGTAAATGGCCCCTCGTAGGGCCATTGCAGCGGTGGCCGATACCTGCCCCTTCGTACAAACACAAACTTACAGTTCTGCAGGTCTTGGGGTACGCAGGTCGGGTTCTGCCCATGCTGCGAAGTGGGTATGGGGGCCAGGTTACCGAGCTCCTCGCGTAGTCTGCCCAGGACTGCTGCGGGTTCTTCCTCTTGCCCCCTTGGGGCTGGTATGAACTCCCCGGGGACTACCAGGGGCGCGCCGTACACCAACTCGGCCGACGAGGCGTGCAGATCGTCTTTGGGCGCCATGCTGATGCAGAGTAGGACCCAGGGAAGCTCGTTCGCCCAGTTAGCTCCTCGCAGGCGGGCCATGAGAGCCGACTTCAGGTGACAGTGGAAACGCTCCACTAACCCATTCGACTGTGGGTGGTAGGCAGTGGTGTGGTGCAGCTGAGTCCCCAAAAGCCTGGCCATAGCTGACCACAGGCTGGAGGTGAACTGGGTGCCTCTGTCGGAGGTAATGTGGGCCGGCACACCAAAGCGAGATATCCAGGTGGCGATCAGTGCCCGGGCGCAAGATTCGGAGGTGGTGTCAGTGAGCGGGATCGCCTCCGGCCATCTTGTGAAGCGGGATGTGGTGCTGTACGCCGTGTCGGGGCATGGCTGCCGTGAACTGCGGTGCCAGAACCGATGGGAAATCCACCAAGACTCTGGTGAAGTCGTTGTCGGACAGCGTGATGAAGTCGAGGTGTGGGGCTGGCAACTGGGCTTCTCCCAGGGAGAACGTTTGAAAGGTCTCGGTGTGGACCAGTCTCTGCCTCGGCAGGTCGACCAGCAGGCTGTGAGCCCGCAAAAAATCCACACCCAGAAGCGGTTGGGCTACGGCGGCCAGCGTGAAGTCCCACGTGAACCGGCTGGAACCGAACTGTAACTGCACTGTACGGGTGCCGTAGGTCCTTACCGTGCTGCCGTTCACGGCCCTCAGGGGGGACCCGGTGCCCTGTTGCGGGTGTCGTAACTCGTCAGAGGTAAGACACTGATCTCGGCACCGGTGTCAACGAAAAAACGGCGTCCTGACCTCTTGTCCCACACATACAGGAGGCTATCCCGATGGCCAGCTGCCGTAGCCATCAGCGGCGGCTGGCCCTGGTGTTTCCCGGGAACCTGCAGGGCGGACTACAGCGGCGGGCTTATGCGCACCACCTCTGGTGGTAGAAGCACCAGTGTTCGTTGGGCTCCTCACTCCTGCCTCTGGGGTTAGCGGGCTCTGTGGCCGGGCCTGGTCTGGTTTGCTGCTGGGAGCGTGGCCTGGTGATCTGTGCAACAGACGCCCCACTCACCTTCTTGGCGTTCCATAGCAAGTC
This sequence comes from Hypanus sabinus, assembly GCF_030144855.1. Taxonomy (NCBI): domain Eukaryota; kingdom Metazoa; phylum Chordata; class Chondrichthyes; order Myliobatiformes; family Dasyatidae; genus Hypanus; species Hypanus sabinus. The sequence continues at coordinate 106,162,036 of NC_082718.1, forward strand.
TGCCTGGGCTGCCACCTTCCAGGGGTCGCTGAAATCCGCGTCGGACAGCAGCAGGTGTATATCCTCGGACAGCTGCTCCAGGAATGCCTGCTCAAACATGAGGCAGGGCTTGTGTCCTCCAGCCAGAGACAACATCTCATTCATTAAAGCCGATGGAGGTCTGTCTCCCAAGCCATCCGGGTGCAGTAAACAGGCAGCCCGCTCACGCCGTGAGAGTCCGAAAGTCCTTATGAGCAGGGCTTTGAATTCCGTGTACTTGCCATTCGCTGGGGGAGACTGTACAAACTCCTCAACCTGGGCCGCTGTGTCCTGGTCGAGGGAGCTCACCACGTAGTAGTAACGTGTGTCCTCTGAGGTTATCTGCCCAACGTGGAACTGGGCTTCTGCTTGCTGGAACCATAGGTGAGGTCGCAGCATCCAGAGCTTGGCAGTTTCAACGGAACCGCATGAACAGATGCGGCGTCGGTCATCTCCGGTCCAAAAATAGTTTGGACCGTCCGGGTCACCAATTGTAGCGGTGTGCTACACGCAGCGCTAAAATAACGACACGGAGTCAGTAAACTGCAGTTAAAGAAGATTTTATTTGAACTTCACAGCCTTGCTTTAAAGCCTCCCTGGGCGCGGATGCTGTAGGGGGCACGTATTCAGTCCTGTTGTGCGCGCGGATGCTGTAGGGGGCATGTACTCACAATCCCGCGCAGGCTTTTCCCTTTGTTAGTGAAGTAGACCTGGCGCCCTTTTGGGACTGGCCTTTGTGCCGGCGCGCTGGCTATTTGTGAGCCGGTTCGAGTGCGCTAGGAAATGGGTCGCCACAGTACGTCTGTTTACAGTAAAGACACTTATCACGATTTAATTACGAATCTTAATTAGCTAGGGAAATGAGCTGAGGAATGAAAAAGAGTTTTAATTTTAATAATTCCAAGAGGTTGCACTTGGGAAGGCAAATGAAGGTAGCACTTTCATAGCAAACCACAGTGGCCTGGGAAATAGCAACCTTGTACTCCATGTATGGTACATGAGGGTGACTCACAGGTTGACAGGGTGTTAAAGGTGGTTTTTGGAACACTAGCCTTCAGCCAGGACACTGAGTACAAGAACTGGGATGTTAAATACAAGACATTGGTGAGACTGCATCTGAAATACTGCAATCAGGTTTGGTCATCCTGCTAAAGGTAAGATGCTATTAAACTGGAATGGGAAGAAATAAGATTTGAGGATGTTGCTGGAACCCAAAGGACTGAGTTATACAAAGGTCGAACAGTTTGTAACTTCTTTTTACATTGGAGTAGAAGAGAATGAGGGATAATCTTACAGTGGTGTATAACCCTATCTTTGTGCCTCAGTCTTTTTCCCAGGTTGAAGAATCAAAAACTTGTGGGGGGGGGGTTATAGATAAGATTTAATAGGAGTTTAAGGGGAAACATTTTCACCAGAGATTGGTCAGTTTATGGAATGAGCTATGACGGGAAGTTGCTGAGGTAAATGTATTAATAGTTGGAGGTACTTGGTCAGGTACATGAATAGGAAAGGAGTAGGACATGGCCAAATGTAAACAAATGGAACTATCTTGATTGGTGTGGGATAGTTGGGCTGAATGTTCTATTTCTGTGCTGTCTTACTGTGACAATCACGAATACAAAACAGTTCACACACTGAATTAACAATCACATTATGACAAATCATTGCAGATATTTGTCAGCCAATAGGGGCAACAGTTTGCTATGCCTCATGAATATTATTCAATAAATTATAGATTCATAGAAACTTCTTCCAGTAAAAGCAAGGCAAGTTTCCTAAAGATGCAGTGACTCAAGAGCAGTTATGCAATTCAGAACTTCTCGCCAGCTGGCAAGTCAATTTGTCATGAATAATGTATTTCAAAATTAGTTACAGAGGCTATTGACATTAAACCAATCTCAGACACGTGCAGGAAGTTTAACTTGAGGTGAAACTGCTGAAACCACCTTTACTGTAGCCAGCCAAGTGTTGGCATCAGATACAGTCACAAAGTACTTCTCTGGACTGTACTAATGCTAGTTAAGTTTTAAGAGCCAACTGAAAATGTACACTCATTTCTTTTCTCCAGAGACAGTGAGATGGCCTTTTGAACATATCCACAGTTGCTTACTGGCTTTCCACCATTTACATAAATTTTACTAATTATAAATATAGTTGTCATTAACTTCATTAAAAACAATTTATGCTTCTAACTTTAACTAGATACACTATTTTATAAGCACTATAAAGGCTGAATAAATTAATCAAAGAATTAAGAAGGTGGCAGCTTGAAACAACTCAAACTGGAATGCAGTCAATTATCTGTATCATTCTATTTTTCCTCTAAGAATTTGAGAAATAGAAGTTCAAGGAAGGGATGAACAGTCCTTGCAGATTATTATTTGTATATATCATAAAAAGGTAAACATTATCATAAATTCAGTACTTTTCCCCAGCTGTTAAACCAGCTTGTTCTGAATATTTAAAATTAAAAACTGATTAATTCTTGTTACCTGAGCAAATGAAGGGAAGTGTACATCTTCCTCCATGCTACCAACACACAGAGAAGGACTCCCTGGACTAAACGTAGGAGCTGATGGATTCAATGTTGATTCTACAGGGAAAAATAGAACACAGAAATATTAAAACAGTATCTAGAAATATTAAGCTTTGTAACAAAAAACAGCAGCAAAACTGGCCTTTCAGATAATCTCCAACAGGACGTTCGCAATGCCTGTTGTGGAAAGAAAACAGCGTAGGTGCTCTGTGAGATAGTCTAGAGGTCACATTGTGAACTTCAAATTCAGCAGACCAGGTTGGAAGAGGAACGACTGAATCTCTGCCTCACCTGAAAGAGCTGGCTAGGACCCCAAATGGAAATGACACATGCATTTATCTTTATCTCTCTGATTCCACCCATCAGCCTCTGTCCCCACCCCAGACTCTCCACTGTTGGTTCCGTGTGCCCAACATCTGCTCCCCATCTGGCTTCACCTATTATCTACCAGCATGAAGTCACACTCTCCACTCCCACTACATTCCACTTATCCTTCACCTCCCCATGTACTGCTACATACTGGCAATCTTTCGTATTCTCTCATTCCTGATTCTGGGCCTTGGCTCGGAACATCTACCTGCATTGCCTCCAAAAATGCTGCCCAACCCAAGAGATCTTGCAGCATTGTTTTGTTGTAGATTCCATTATCTCATGTCTTCAAAACTTGGTAAAGTACTCTTGCATCATTTTTCTTGCAAGTAAAGGAGTGTCCCACAGGCCTCTTAATCACCCTGTTAATCTGTCCTGTTACCTTCAGGAAACTGTGGACATCAACTGTTGCATCCTACGACTTACTGCACACACCCTTGATTTGTTACCAAAAATTACTTTTATATGCTTCACACTAAATCAAATCTCATTTGCCACTTTTAAAAAAAAATATATATATACCTGATTCACTGAAACCTTCCGACAGTTCACATCTCCATTGAACTAATGAAAATGCTGGTGCCCTGTGTAAATTGCTTAAATGTAGTCTCTACATAGGTATGTATATGTACAGTGTGTGTGTATGTATGCATGCATACAAGGAACCTAGCAGCATGCCAGAAGAACACCAACTTACACTTCTTCCTGGATATTCAAACTCCCCTACACAACCGCCCTTAGTTTCTATGTATGTGGATCAATTTCAAATCTTGCCTGAAAGCTTCCCCTGGACATTGCAGACATTTATGCACCAGTAATTTTATTACTAGTTACTCACGTTAAGTAATCAGCACATCATGGGAAGTGTGTTATTTCCATTTTATACAAGAAACAGAATTATAATATCAAAGTATCAAAGTATCGTTCACTAAACTGAGCCCAGAGGCTGATTTCCTCCAGCATTTTGTGTGTTTCTTACAAATCCCTAATGTTTCTGCCTCAGGCAGCACATTTCAAGCACCCACCTCACTGTAAAAAAAATGTGCCCTTTCTCTCATTTTAAATTCATCCTGCCTGGCATTAGACATTTCAACCCTTTCTCTAGCCCTTTCCCAGCTCTGATAAGAACCACAAGAGTCATCAATAACTCAGTTAAGGACAATACTGCAATATCAGTAAAGTTCCAATGTCTACAATGACCATTAGAGAGAGTAGCAAAACATTAACTATTCAGGTTCTCATTTAGAAAGTCAGATAAGCCAGATTTCCAGATGACCTGAACTGACCTTTTTTTAAAACCCTTGGAGCTGTAGCAGAAGCAATTTCCAGTGATTGATAAATCGACAAAAATGAAGTTCTCAATGCTTGCTGCCAGAACACTAAAGATAACTCCAAGTACAAAACAATGAAGTGTACTGCTTAAAGAATCCAGACTTGGTGTTGAAACTTTTAAATTTCAGATTCAAAACCTTTCGAGATCTTCCTCAGAAGTTTAAAACATAATTACATGCATGCATCTCCATGTGATGCAATTACTCTCATTATTGCTATCAAATTCAACAGAACATTTACCAAACCATGGTGTGGAGAGATAACAAAAAGGCTACTTTATCTGCAAGCCAAAAGAATATTAGTGCATATCTGAATTCACAGGAGTTCTGGTTCTCCTGGAAGAGGCTTTCAGGTAAAACTAACTAAATCAGGCAACTGTGAAACATAGTAGTGTCAGTGCACACAAGTGATTAAAATTTGTGTATTTTATGCCTCATTAACAAAATCAACTTATAAACTGTTGTAAAAGAGAACCTGTTCATAATCCAGGAGCAGCCTTTATAGGGATAATCTATAAAGTAGTGCAGTTTGAGATGATACATTTTAAACAAGTGAAAGTTTATAAAATAAAGATTTTTATTCTAACACTATAATGATAGACTTACAAATATATAGAATTTCATACCTGGCAAAGAATTTGGACTGCTGCTTAGGGTTGTGCTGGCTGAAAGACTGATTGAAGGCAGAGGATCTTCATCAGGACAAGTAAAGGAAGGGATAAATTGTGCACTCTCTGTAGAACCAAAAGCTGGGAATTGCTGGTAGTTTTCCAGTCCAATATGTACTTCTGGATCTAAATAAAAATTAAGTTGCAGATGACACTCACTTTCAATTATGTTGGAATTCAAGACAAGTTAACACTCACATCTGCCTTGCTTTTCATTTTCTTCCATTTCAATCCTACGTTCCCTTCGTCGTTCATCCCGAGCTTTTTTCAGGCGAAGACATCTCCTTCTGTCCAAGTCAACTGTCAAAGAATGAAAAAGTTAAAATTATCAAGGCACTAAATGTAAGACACACAATTCAAGTCACTGATAAAACTGCAGATACAAACCTGAAAAAGCATCCAATGTTTCTTTAGAAATCAAGGGCGGTTTCAAAGCCAGTTCACAAATGCCAAACTCACAGGTCAGTGGCAAGTGGCATAAATAGCGATGTCTGTGTCGTACATCCTATGGAAAACAATCCATGTTGATGTATCAAATGTGCAAATTCTAATTACTTAAGGTAGCCTTTTATTTTAAAAAACTCAAATAAGCCTTCCACTCTCGAAACAACAGACAAATGTTCGACATAGAAGGGAGTTCAATCCTTGCTTTTTATAAATTAGTACAAATCTAAGCAAGCCATTTCATTACTATGGTCAAGCCGTACCATTTGGCAAATGTGAAAGCTAATTTCAGTATCACACATGGATGGGGATGATCCCAACTCATGACTGCTTTTGAGTGGCCTTAAAGTGTACAGTACTGTGCAAAAGTTTTACGCACCAATAAGTAGCTTGGGAGTCTGACTTTTGCGCAGTACAGCAGTAATTTTATGTATTGCACTGTACAACACATTTCATGACATATGTGAGTGATGATGAACCCAAGTCTGATATGAGTCTATTGTGAGAAGGGGACAGGGAGAGTGTAATCATGCTTGGGAAAAGGGGAGGGAGCGGGAAGCACCAGAGAGACATTCTGCAATGATCAATAAACCAACTGTTTGGAATCAAATGACCTTGCCTGGTGTCTCAGTGCTGGGTGTGTCTGCAATTGTGCCACCCCGCTCAGCACCTTCTCTGCTACCCGCCTCGTCCCTACCGCAGCGCTCCATCCTCGCCATTCCCAACATCGCTCCCACCAGATTTACAAACTCACTCGCTGCTCCATGTTGACAAATACACGACTGCACAAAGTCCTAAGCACCCTACCTATGTGTCTAAAACTTTTGCACACTACCGCACAAGGCTTAGAAGCTAGTTTGTCAAAACTGCCTCACCAAGTATGCATTTTGTCCAAGCTTAGTCAACATTAATTAACATTAAATTGGATTACAACGACCATACTTGATAAAACATTTATTCATTTCTCTGCAAGCTCAATTCTAACATCTGAATGAATGACTGGCAAGTTCAGCTCATGCAACCTGATTTAATTTCATCTAATATCCAATGGAAACGTGCAAAATGGAGGTTTGTTTTAATAAAATGGTTAATTTGCTTCAGTACTTGTAAACAAAAAATGAATTGCTTGTAATCTGCATGAATTTTTTTTGGTAAAACAAATAATAAAAATGTTTTGTTTTAAAAAACAGTTACAATGCTTTATTGCCACTTAAAATTCTGGTTAGGATTACAGTTCCCAAGTGTAGTTTGTAGGTGCAAGCTGCTTTACAACCACACATTCAAAAATTCTAAGAATAAGAATTGGAAAATTGAGGAAACAGGAGTTAGTGCTGGAAATGCACTGTTCACCCAGATGGGTCTCAAGGTACACAGGAGGGTCCTCTGGCTTGACCTCACCCAGTACTACCAGAGGACAGGTTCCAAAACTAAAGGCATTTCAATTTCAAAAAAAATGAAGCTCACAAGTAAACAGGTTATTAAAAGTTACTCTACCTCAGTCATTGAATGCCCAACAATCTCTACCACTTGAGCAGTGATCTTCTCAGGGCAGTTCTCCAGACTACCATACTCCCTCACCAGACATCGCACATTAACTGGACTCAGAAACAAATACTGCCCGTCTTCCGCTGAAGAAAGAAATTAGTGTTACAGAAATCTTCAAAGCCAAAATTAACTCTTACTCCAGAATCTCCATTTTGTCTTTGTCTACACATGACAAAGTTGACTCTGGCTAAAGTTCACCTTTGAGTGAAAAGATCCTTCAATAATATAAATATAATCACCTCGAATACCAAGCATGTTATCAGTTTTCCCTCAACATTTGAGGACTGTGGCTTACATTCTACAGGTTTGAATTTAATGAGAACAAACAATATTTGTATAACTACTCAATTCTCCCTCTCTCAGTATCCCAGCATGGCCTGCCCAATCAATTATCTAACAACCTCTGCCTTAATATACATAAAGACTTGGCCTCCGTAGCTGTCTGTGGCAAAGGGTTCCACAGATTCACCACTCTCTGGCTAAAGAATTCCTCCTCACCTCTGTTCTAAAAGGATGCCCCTCTATTCTAAAAATATGTCCTCTGGTCTTTGACTCTCCCACCACAGGAAACATCCTCTCCATATCCACTCTATCTAGGCCTTTCAACATCTAATATGTTTCACCCCTCATTCTTACGAACTCTAGTGAAGACAGGCCCAGAGCCATCAAACGATCTTCATATGACAATCCTGGAATCATTTTCATGAACTTCCTTTGAACCTTCTAGTTTCAGAACGTCCTTTCTAAGGGCCCAAACCTGCTCACAATACTCCAAGTGAGGCCTCCCCAGTGCAAGTTAATGCTAACATTGCACTTAACTTCCTCTCCACAGATGACCTACAAATTAAACTTTCGGGAATCCTGCACAGAGCTTTCCAAGTCCATTTGCGTCCCAGTTTTTTTTTGTATTTTTTCTCCATTTAGAAAACAGTCAACACTTCCATTTTTTTCCAACCAAAGCGCAAGACCATACACTTCCCGACGCCGTATTCCATCTATTTCTTTGCCCATGCTCCTAATCTGTCCAAGCGCTTCTGGAGACTCTCTATTTCCTCAGAGCTACCTGTCCAACCACCCATCGTCATATCATCTGCAAACTTTGCAACAAAGCCATCTATTCCATCATCCAAATCATTGGCATATAACTTTAAAAAAAACACGATCCCAACAAACCCCTGCAGAACACCACTAGTCACTGACAGCCAACCAGAAAAGGCTCCTTTCATTCCCACTCTTTGCCACCCACCTATCAGCCAATGCTTTATCAATGCTGGAATCTTTCATATAATAATACCATGGTCTCCTAGCCTGCAACAGCCTCACATGTGGCACTTTGTCAAAAGGCTTCTGAAAATCCAAGTATGCAAGATCAAACGATTCTCCTTTGTCTATCCTGCTTGCTATTTCTTCAAAGAATTCCAACAGGTTTGTCAAGCAAGATTTTCCATTGAGGAAATCATGCTGATCACGGCCTATTTTATCACGTTCCTCCAAGAACCCCGAGACCTCACCCTGAATTATCAACTCCAACAATTCCCAACAACTGACGTCAGATCAACTGGCCTATAGTTTACATTATTCTGTTCCTCTCCCTTTTGAAGAGTGAAGTGACATTTGCAATTTTCCAGTTTTCGAGAACCATTCCAGAATCTAGTGATTCTTGAAAGATCATTACTAATACCTCCACAATCTCTCCAGCCATCTCTTTCAGCAACTTGAGTTGTATATCATCTGATCCAGGTGATATATCTACCTTCAGACCTTTCAGTTTTCCAAGAACCCTCCCTCTCTAGTAATGGTAGCTTCACACACTTTATGACCCCCAACCCTTAGAATTTCCACCATATTGCTAGTGTCTTCCACAGTGAAGACTGGTGCAAAATTCTTCTTCAGTTCGTCCACCATTTTCTTATCCATTTCTACATGTCCAGCATCCTTTTCTAGCAGTTCAATATCCACTCACCTCTCTTTTACACTTGTGTATCTGAAGAAACTTTTGGTATCCTCTAATATTATTGACTAGCTTACATTCATATTCCACATTTACCTTGTTAGTGACATTTCTATTTGCCTTCTGTTGGCTTTTAAAAATTTCTGAACCCTCTTATTATATGCCCTCTCTTTGGCTTTGACTCTCTTGTTAGCCAAAGTTGTGTCATGTTTCCTTTAGAATACTTGCTCCTCTTTGGGATGTTTATATCCTGTGCCTTCTGAATTGTTTTCAGAAATTCCAGCCATTGCTACTCTGCTGTCATCCCTGCCAATGTTCCTTTCCAATCAATTTTGGCCAGCTCCTCTCTCATGCCTCTGTAATTCCCTTTACTCCACTGTAATACTGGTAAATCTGAATTTAACTTGTCCTTCTCAAATTTCAGGGTGAATTCAATCACCTGCCCCCAAGGGCTCTCTCATCAACTCTGATTCATTGTACAACATCCAATGCAGAATAGCTGATCCCCTAGTGGGCTCAATCACGAGCTGCTCTAAAAAGTCATATCCAGTCATTCTAGAAATTATCCCTCCTGGAATCCAGCACCAACATGATTGTTCCCATGTACCTGATTGCAACATTGCCCTTTTGGCAAACATTTTCCATCTCCCATTGTGATTTGTAGACCACATACTTCCTACTGTTCAGAGACCTTTATACAACTCCTGGTGGGGTCTTTTTACCCTTGCAGTTCCTTAGCTCTATCCACAATGAGTTAATATCTTCTGACCTTATGTCACCTCCTTCTAATTTAATTTCTAATTTTTACCAACACAGCAACGCCGCCCCCTCTGCCCTCCTCCCTGTCCATTCAATACTAAACCCTTGGACTCCTAGCTAAAATCTTCTTTCAGCCATGATTCATTGATGCCTACAACATCATGCATGCTAATCTGTAACTGTGCTGCAAATTCATCTACTTTATTCCATACACTGTACACATTCAAACATAACACCTTCAGCTCTTTTATCAACTTACCAGTGACTCAAGGTTTTTAGATCAACCCCTAGCCAAAAGAGCGGGAAACGTTTAAAAAGGCAAGGAATCTTCTTTTATCAATTGACCAGTGAGCCTTACTTCAGGGGTTGGTAAGCTGATGGAGAAGATCCTGAGAGGCAGGATTTATGAACATTCGGTGAGGTATAATATAATTAGGAATAGTCAGCATGGCTTTGTCAAGGGCAAGTTGTGCCTTACGAGCCCAACTGAATTTTTTCAGGATATGACTAAGCACATTGATGAAGGAAGAACAGTAGATGTAGTGTATATGGATTTCAGCAAGGCATCTGATAAGGTACCCCATGCAAGGCTTATTGAGAAAGGAGGCATGGGATCCAAGGGGACATTACTTTGTGGATCCAGAACTGGCTTGCCCACAGAAGGGAAAGAGTGGTTGTAGACAGGTCATATTCTGCATGGAGGTTGGTGACCAGTGGTGTGCCTCAGGGATCTGTTCTGGGACCCCTACTCTTCATGATTTTTATAAATGACCTGGATGAGAAAGTGGAGGGATGGTTAGTAAGTTTGCTGACGACACTAAGGTTGGAGGTACTGTGGATAGAGTGGAGGGCTGTCAGAGGTTATAATAGGACATCGATTGGATGCAAAACTGCGCTGAGAAGTAGCAGATGGAGTTCAACCCAGCTAAGTGTGAGGTGGTTCATTTTGGTAGGTCAAATATAATGGCAGAATATAGTATTAATGGTAAGACTCTTGGCAGTGTGGAGGACCAGAAGGATATTGGGGTCTGAGCCCATAAGACGCTCAAAGCAGCTGCGCAGGTAGATGCTATGGTTAAGAAGGCATATGGTGTATTGGCCTTCATTAATCGTGGAACTGCATTTAGGAGCCCAGATGTTACAGTTATATAGGACTCTGGTCAAAACCCACTTGGAGTACTGTGCTCAATTCTGGTCACCTCAGTACAAGAAGGATGTGGAAGCCACAGAAAGGGTACAGAGGAGATATACAAGGATGTTGCCTGGATTGGGGAGCATGCCTTATGAAAACAGGTTGAGTGAACTCGGCCTTTTCTCCATGGAGTGACGGAGGATGAGAGGTGACCTGATAGAGGTGTGAAAGACTATGAGAGGCATTGATCATGTAGATAGTAGGAGGCTTTTTCCCCAGGGCTGAAATGGTTGCCACAAGAGGACATAGGTTTAAGGTGCTGGGGAGCAGGTACAGAGGTGATGTCAGGGGTAAGTTGTTGTTTATTTTTAAAAACGCAGATAGTGGTGAGTCCATGGAATGGGCTGCCGGCAACAATGGTGGAGGTGGATAAGGTCTTTTAAGAGACTTTTGGATAGGTACATGGAGCTTAGTAAAATAGAGGGCTATGGGGAAGTCTACTAATTTCTAAGGTAGGGAAATGTTCGGCACAACTTTGTGGGCCGAAGAGCCTGTATTGTGCCGTAGGTTTTCTATATTTCTAATTTTGTCGATCTTTTACATTGCAACTCATCCTGTTGACTGCAATTTTGACCTATCAACAGCCTCTCCTCACTATATAACCATATAACAATCACAGCACGGAAACAGGCCATCTTGGCCCTCCTAGTCCGTGCCGAACCCTTAATCTCACCTAGTCCCACCTACCCGCACTCAGCCCATAACCCTCCACTCCTTTCCTGTCCATATACCTATCCAATTTTACCTTAAATGACACAACTGAACTGGCCTCTACTACTTCTACAGGAAGCTCATTCCACACAGCTATCACTCTTTGAGTAAAGAAATACCCCCTCGTGTTTCCCTTAAACTTCTGCCCCCTAACTCTCAAATCATGTCCTCTAGTTTGAATCTCCCCTACTCTCAATGGAAACAGCCTGTTCACGTCAACTCTATCTATCCCTCTCAAAATTTTAAATACCTCGATCAAATCCCCCCTCAACCTTCTACGCTCCAATGAATAGAGACCTAACTTATTCAACTTTTCTCTGTAACTTAATTGCTGAAACCCAGGTAACATCCTAGTAAATCGTCTCTGCACTCTCTCTAATTTATTGATATCTTTCCTATAATTCGGTGACCAGAACTGCACACAATATTACAAATTTGGCCTTACCAATGCCTTGTACAACTTTAGCATTACATCCCAACTTCTGTACTCAATGCTTTGATTTATAAAGGCCAGCGTTCCAAAAGCCCTCTTCACCACCCTATCTACATGAGACTCCACTTTCAGGGAACTATGCACAGTTATTCCTAGATCTCTCTGTTCCTCTGCATTCCTCAATGCCCTACCATTTACTCTGTATGTTCTATTTGGATTATTCCTGCCAAAATGTAGAACCTCACACTTCTCAGCATTAAACTCCATCTGCCAACGTTCAGCCCATTCTTCTAACCGGCATAAATCTCCCTGCAAGCTTTGAAAATCCACCTCATTATCCACAACACCTCCTACCTTAGTATCATCGGCATACTTACTAATCCAATTTACCACCCCATCATCCAGATCATTTATGTATATTACAAACAACATTGGGCCCAAAACAGATCCCTGAGGCACCCCGCTAGTCACCGGCCTCCATCCCGATAAACAATTATCCACCACTACTCTCTGGCATCTCCCATCTAGCCACTGTTGAATCCATTTTATTACTCCAGCATTAATACCTAACGACTGAACCTTCTTAACTAACCTTCCATGTGGAACTTTGTCAAAGGCTTTGCTGAAGTCCATATAGACTACATCCACTGCCTTACCCTCGTCAACATTCCTCGTAACTTCAAAAAATTCAATAAGGTTTGTCAAAAATGACCTTCCACGCACAAATCCATGCTGGCTACTTCTAATCAGATCCCGTCTATCCAGATAATTATAAATACTATCTCTAAGAATACTTTCCATTAATTTACCCACCACTGATGTCAAACTGACAGGTCTATAATTGCTAGGCTTCCTTCTAGAACCCTTTTTAAACAATGGAACCACATGAGCAATACGCCAATCCTCCGGCACAATCCCCGTTTCTAATGACATATTAAAGATCTCCGTCAGAGCTCCTGCTATTTCTACACAAACTTCCCTCAAGGTCCTGGGGAATATCCTGTCAGGACCCGGAGATTTATATTGCCTCAGTTTATAAACCAGTTACCTCATCTTCAGCACTATCATCTGCCTTTCCTACGATACTTCTTTCATTGAAATATAGGCAGCTCAGGATACTAGTTGCACCATGCTCAAGCTTTTGATTCCTAACTTTGTCAGACATCTTACCAACATCTGCTTCCATAATCTCTCTATAACTGCTCTGGTACTCTGGTTCCCATCCCCCTGTACCTCCAGATTGAACCCCACCGTGCAGTATTGACAAACCTTACCATTAAGGTATTAGTCCCTCTCCAGTTCATGTGCAAACCATCCCTTCTGTACAGGTGCCACCTCCCCTGGAAGAGAGACCAATGATCCAAAAACCTTATGCCCTCTCTCCACACCAACTGCTCAGCCACTTATTAAACTGTATAATCTTTCAGTTCTGGCCTCACTAGCACGTGACACGATTCAAGGAGATCACATATTCCAAATGAATACAATTCATTCATAAAAATTAACTATTTAAATGACAAAAAATAAATCCATGATCAAGTGAAAGACTTACCCTGGTAGAAATAATAGTAGTAGTTTGCAGAAGAACCTCTAACATCATCAGCTGAAAGTTCTGGTTCTGCCTGTCTACATTCAGTCTCACCACAAGCTCCTTCTTCCATTTCACAATCATTGAACGGTTCAGGAAGAGTGACCAACTCACTCAAGGTAGCACAGCACGTGGCAGGGGCCTCTTCTTGCTGTTCTTCAATAATTTCATCAAATGCAGATGCATAGGCCAATACATGCTATCAGAAAACATTCAGACCAGGTCCGATTAGAACTTAAAACAGCTTCTCTCTGCACTTCAGAATCATTTTAAAAATTAATTAAAAATGTTGAAATTTTATTTTGTTATGCCTATTATATTGGTTACTATCACATACCACTAATCAATCCATTCAAATTTCAGGAATGGGGTAGGCAACAGGAAGAACATTCTGTATACTGGAGATATTAAAAGCTAATCCTCAAAAAGATAACCTTATCATGGATGATTTAGTAGGTTTATCATTTGATACCCAAACTGCTTAGCAACATTGCTGACATGGGTGCCTGTTCCAATTTCACCAACGTGCTGCAAAAAACAAATAAATGCAGCAATAGAAACATGCTTTCAGGGTTGAGAGGAGAATCCAAGGGACAATGCATTGGCTTAGTGAGGTTAGAAATAGTATAATTAATCAAAATTACAGTGACTTAGCATTCTCAGCTATGATTACGTACCAATGCACAAGGATTTTAAGTCCAATCATCTGACAAAGTACTAATCTGTGAATGCAGATCCTCGTTGATGGCAGAATATAATTTTATGCAGAAATACAGTCCTGCCAACCTACACAAAAACGTTCAGCAAAATAACGTGTTTGACTAAATAAAACATAACTGCTTCACTTATTATGCGTAAAATAACTTTACTGAAAGCAAGAATACTCCAAGAAAAAAAAATCCTTCAGTTAGTGTTGCAATTAGTGTTTTTTCTTCCAATGAATAGAATGCTAAAATACTGAAATTTGGGTACAATATAATGAAACATCTCAATTTATGTAAATAGTTAATTAACAGCAGCAAATACACATTTAAAAACTTCAGCATTAATGGGATAAAAGATGATGCAAAAATTAAAATTAGCCTGTAACACTGGTACTAACTTGTTTCTTGTCACCTGTGGACGGTTCACCTTTGTTTTCTACAATAACAGCTGAATCAATGCTCAATTCCTCAAGTCTGAACATTGTGTCAAGAAGTTCCTTCTCTGGAGGTCCCAGCAACTCCTGCTCACGATTCTGCAATTTTAAAAAAGGCTCATTGAAAAGACTACTAAACTGATAATCTAAGATTTAGGCTACAATATTGCACTTTTAGTCTTGATAGCAGAATTACTATTTTATCAAATACTGCATTTAACAAAACTCCTGCTATGTTGCTGTAGAAGCTAGATGAAAAACTGGTGCTAATGACAGTCCTTTTTCCACAATAGCATTGCAAATTTCTGGCTCATATCCCTTACTGAACAGTTTTAATATAGCCAAGAGATAAAGCTACAGTAGACACAAGAATCTGCCACCATTACCTACACCATACTGCATTAATTCCTCTCCACCTACTCAAACCATGCAGAAGTATAGCAATACTGTTAAAAATGATATACAATCTTTCCAAGTGCTCAATGCATTTGTGTTATAATTACTGGTAAGCTAGTGCAACAATTTTTTAAAAAATGACATAAAAAAGCACAACAAATGCATTTGATTTTTTGGAATATCAACAAAAAGACACAATTATGTACTGGTTTTGATTTAGCATAGCAAACTTTACACCTGCAATACATCATTCACAACTTCTACCTTGATCACCAGCAATATCCCCACCCATAAGAACTCTCAATCTTCCTAGACATTTGGTCTGTTTTTCCTGCCTCAAAAGTCCCACTTCTCTCTCATATGTGAAAATTCTCATTAACTCTTCCTTTCCAAGTCCCAATGCTGGCAATTTCTGAATTTGTCATGATTATACTACATAGTTCTTCCCTGTTGTCTATCTGACACCTCACTTAACTTTGCAATCTGTATTTATAACTACTTCTTTGACTTGGTTGTACATGAACTTGCCATCTCCATTACAGACTTTTGCCACAGACATCTGATCATCTGACTCAACATTTTCTTAATTAACATGATCAAATTTCTCATCTCGCCCCTTCGTCCCCCCACCCCCACATGCCTATTCCCTAATTTGCAACATTTTCTAATTTCTGTTCACGGCTAATTCCCAGCAAACTACTGACCACCTAACTTGCCTGTTAGCCTAGATTAGCTAATATTATTAATGTGGCTTTTCATCCTCTTGCAGTACGATCACTGTCATTCCTCTGCAATGCACTACTTATCACCAGAAAGTTAGAGAATAAAGTACGACACCTGGATAGGTAGAATCCACCACAAAAACTCAAGACCATGTAGGTGAAAGCAGCCTGCTTAACAACACTTTCATCACCCTAAACCCCTCCCTTAGATTCAAAAAAGACAACCTATGTGATATTAAACATTCTCTCTCTCTCTGTCACTTTGCTGCCCATACCCTCCTCCTCTGAAGCCACTCTGTAGTCACACAGCTGCAAGGAACAGAGGCTAGTAGGTTCCTCTCTCAGCTACCCAGTAATTGAAGAAATAATTACACTGGCTGCTCAGGCACAAGCCTCCCCACTACTCAGGACATCTACAAAAAGCTGTACCTCAAAAAGGCAGTATCTATCATTAAGGGCTCTTGCCATCTAGGACATGCCCCCACTTCTCCTTACAACATCAGAGTGGTGGTACAGGAGCCTGAAGACCTACACAATGTGAGGAACAGCTTCCCCTCTGCCTCCCACTTCTGGACACTTCCTCGCTATCTTCCTTTGTAACTTGCAGTGATTTTTATGTCTTGCATTGTACTGCTGCCGCAAAACAACAAATTTCACATCAGTGATAATAAACCCAACTGCTTATTGTAAGTGACCATCAGTACACCAACTACTCCCCCCACCCCAAAAATCCATCCTGGGCTTTGCTCAGCTTTCACCTAAAAATGACCTCCAGCAAAATCTGAAGGTTCACTCATCTTCATCTGTGTGCTGATGCCATGCTGTTCTACTGTTACCAGGTCTTTTGTTCCACCTTTTCCAAACTGATCAGTTAATCAGATATTTGATGCACCTAAACATTCAGAAAACCAGAGCCATTTTCTTTAGCGTCCTTGATCAACCTTTCCCTTATTACCATTCCATCCCTTCAGATGCCAAACAATGAATCAGACTTGGAACTCCAACACAATTCAGACTACCAAGCCAATGACTTCATTAAACTGTCCACATCCACCCACATTCCATACTTCCAATCAACCATCTTCATTCTACCTTCTAAATCTTGAATCGCTGAAAGCACTTCTGGCTATGTTCATGTCCTTGGTCTCAAATCTAGTCAAGCCACATAATCCCTTGAGATGGCTATATTCTTCTTGAGTTAGTCATATTCATAGAACAATACAGCATGGATACAAGACCTTTGACCAAGCAGGTCCAAGCTGACCATGGTGCCCACCCAACTGGCCCCAATTTCCTGTGTTCTGCATATATCCCTCTACACCCACCTCTCCAGAACATATCCAAGTGCTTCTTAAAGGAAATGACTGTATCTGCCTCAACAACTACTTCTGACAGTCTGTTCCACATACTTACCACACTGGGTACGAATGTCCTCAGGTCCCTTCACATCTTGCACCTTTCACCCCAAATCTATGTCCCTCAGTTGTGGACTCCACTACCCTGGGGAAAAGACCATTACTGTCCACCTTATCTGTACCTCTCATTATCTTAAATATTTCTACAAGATTGCTTCTCACTCGCCAACATTGTAAGTAAGAAAAACATGGCCAACCTCTCCCTATAAAGCCAGCACTCTGGCCCTGGCAACATCCTTGCAAGTCTTACGTTTTTTCCCTGGTTGAAGCACATCTTTCCTTAGAAGGATCAGAGTGACCAAAACCAGATTCAGTACTCCAAGTGCAGCCTTGGCTTATACAACTGCAATGTAACTTCTTAACTCCTATACTCAGTGCCCTGACAGATGAAGGCCAACATGCCAAACATCTTTCTCACCATCCTATCTAACTGTGATGACACCTTCTATGAACTATGCACTTGTTCTCTGTTCTATTACACTCCCGAATGTACTACCATTCACAGTACAAGCTTACCCTGGTTTGACTTTCCAAAATGTATCAACTCACACTAAAATCCATTTGACACTACTCAGCCTACTTCCCAGTTGATTCTCTTGTAACCTACAATAGCCCTTTTCACTGCCAACACCTCCCCATTTCCAAATAAGCAGCAGTCAACCAGCACATCAAGTCACTGGCCTCCACTTGATTTTCATTAATTTAAAATTGCTCAACCGATGACAGTTATACTTTCAGCCACCACGGCTCCAAGTTCTGAAGCTCTTTACCCAAAGATCTCTGTACATCTGTCTTCTAAACTGCTTGACAAAACTCAAGCAAAACTCTCCAATATATAAATGGGCCAACAAAGAGACAGTTAATTGCCTTGAGGCTCAGTATCAAATTGTTCTAATCCTTTGGGTATGTATTATACAAAAATTACAAATTACTCCATACACACACAGCATGACAACCTGCAGAAAGTAGTTTTGGCACCTTTAATTCTTGCAACGCCAGTTCAATGAAACAAGATTCGGGTGTACTTTTCTCCTCTTCATACTGTCTCAGTAAGGCTGCTCTCTCTTTTTCTATCACATGCTGCATAACTTGCTGCTTTGTTGCTAGAAGGAGTTTTGAATACTGGCTGTGTTCTTCATCCACTACAGTGTTTACAGGGAAGGAAGAATACATGAAAAAGCAGATTCAGTTGAGAATAAAAATCAATTGAATTACTACAAAAAAGTTTGAAGTTCAATGAACTACTAAGGGTTGATAAAGAATGAGTTAATTTTATCCATCTTGAGATGACAGCTTACTTGATCTGAAAATCTTTAGTAACTATGAATGGGATTTTTACATATCACATTACTGAGTAGGTAGCAATTCATCAACATCCTTTAGTATTTCAGCCTTAATCACAAATAGTGGCATGGGGGAGACTAGGGAGCCAATCCAATTGCAGGTCAGCAGCCTATTTACTGATAGCAGTTCATCAGTAAGGTCACTGTGGTGAAGTGGCATTTTATTTTAATCTATTCATTCTAATCACACAAAAATGCAAATCATACAGAAACTGGGCAAAATTGCGAAGTATTTAGCACGATCTACTGGAGCATTTTGGTAGCAATTAAGATCAATGCTGTCATACAGCATGGACGCAGGTCCTGCAGCCTGAGTCCATGCTGACCAGTGTCCACCCAGCAGCTTCCAATTTCCTGTGCTCAGCCATATCCTTATGAAGTCCTACTCCTCCACGTCTCTATCCAATTGTCTTTTTAAACGATACTATTGTAGCTGCCTCAACTAATTCTGGCAGCTCATTTCATATCCTCACCGCACTCAGTGTAAAAAAAAAGTTGCCCCTCAAGTTCCTTTTAAATGTTTCCCCTCTCATGTTAAACCTATGCCCTGTAGTTTTGCCTCCCTTACCCTGGGGGAAGACTGTTGCTATCCACCTTATCTATTTCTCTCAGAATTTTAAACATGTCTACAAGTTTGTCCTTCATTATCTAGTCACAAGGAGTAAAAATCTAACACGGCCAACTTCTCCTTGTAATTCAGGCCCCCTAGCAACATCACCTTAAACCTGTTCTGCAATTTTTCCGATGAAGGCTGTACTATTTTATCAGTAGAACAAATGGCAATGCAAAAATACCAAGCTACCTTGTACAGTAGTATCACATGACACTAAAATGGAACAAGCAGTCCCAGTACCCTTCTGGTTTCTAATTATCAGCAAAAAAATGTAGATAAATTTAATTCCACTATAGGTCATCAGCAAATTTAAATTTGTATTATATATTAGTGAAATACATCTCAACTCCCCAAACAAACCTATCTCCATGCAATTTAAGAAGAATTTTCTCTTACAGAAAAAGGCCTTATAAGGTAACAAGTACTTTGAAACAGAATTCAAATATTGTGTTTTCAAATACAGATTCCCCACATTGGCCATCAATATTTGGCCAACAGCATACAATTGACTGAGTTCTGGATACTAAACCTAATAAATATGAAGCCTAAATTACTCCTTTAAGAGATTTCAAATTATTTTTACAGACATAACTTTCAAATAATGTGTTTACATTTAATTCTACCCATTTTATCTACCCACCTTTATGTAACAATTAGAGCACTTTGATGCAAATATAACTACTGCCAGCTAATGTTTTGATATTTTAGTTTATGCAGTTCTAGATCAATACAAGTTTGGGACAGCTGAAGCTGAACTCTACTTCTTCAACCAGCCAGAATCTTAAATGTATTTTGCCCTATATTTTCAGCATGGATCTGATAATAATGTTTCCACTAACCTCCCAAGTGAAATGATTCGGGTTTCATCCACATATATTTGGGTAAAGCCATCAGGGCACCTTTCTCCCTGCGCATCAACTGCATGGTTATCATATCATCCACATTATACTGGCGAGTCTCCATGGCAATCACACTGAAACAAAGCAACACACATGAATCACTAAGGGTCCAAAATAATTAAATCTTTATCCCTATTACACCGGCAAGCAGAGCTAGATCAAAAATAAAATGAGAAAGGGTGGCACGAGGATTACAGATGGTCAACGAACATACCAATTTCAGCTCTGTGGGTGTAAAGAAATAGAAAAGAAGGCATGTACTCCCGCACTAGGGAATTTGCCATAGCAATATCAAACACATAAATGAATGATTATAAACAGCACTAGCTGAAATCAGGCTACCCAAATCAGCTGGTGACTTGTCATCTGATTTGGGATTGCCACAGAGTCCTAACGAAGGTCTCGACCTGAAACGTGAACTGTTTATTCCTTTCCGTTGATGCTAACTGATCTGCTGAATTTCTCCAGCAGCTTGCACGTTACTCTAAGGTCTGATCTCTGAACTAAAATAGGTTAAAGAGAAGCCTTATCCTGTAGAAAAAGGCAGAGAAAGACAGTTAATTATTCTAACACATGCTAAAATTGTGTTACAAATAGTAATCATTATTTTAAAAAAATATGAAGGCTGCCAGAAAAAAAACAGGATAAATACATTTCAAATGTAATCAGTGTTCGGTCACTGAAGTATACACACTAAATTTCTATATCTCAATCTCTTGCCATTTTAATGACTATTAGGCTGTGTCAAGCCAATAGAGTACTCCTACAGAACCTGACCAAAACAGCAAGATTTAAATGAACTCTTTAAATGACAGTCACAGTTAATCTAGTAGAGCTCATATCAAACCTATGATTTTTTCCTCTTGGCACAGAATGCTGTTGCATAGGAATACCTTCAAAATTCCTCTTCCAATTAAACTTCTTCATCCCCATTTAAACAATACTATCTGAAAATATGGTCCTTTGCTACAGACAGAAAACAAAATCCAAAGTTCGGATGCCCCACTATTTAAACAATATTTTAATAGCTGTGCACACAACAGCAGCTTTAAGATCAGATATAGCAAGTGAATAATTTCTTCTTAATTCTGTCTGCTTTGTATCAAGTGTCATATTTCTCAGCAGCTGTGATTTGACCACATCTTCCTAGGCTTTAGAAGGAACAGTAACAAAAATTTTATTCTAAAAAAGTCAACTTAAGAGTTACATACATGAAAGCTTACACAAATGTATGTTCAGTGGCCACTTCAATAGGAACAGGAATGGGGTCTGTACCTGGTGTGGTCTTTTGCTGCTATAGCCCATCCACTTTGAGGTTCAATGTGTGCATTCAGAACTGCTCGTCTGCTTTGTTAGTTGAATTACTGTCACCTTTCTGGCCATATTCCTCTGCCCTCACTTATTAATAAGACGTTTTCACCCACAGAACTGCCACACACTGGATGCTTTGTTTTTTTGAACCATTCTCTGTAAATTTTAAGAGACTGTTGTGTGTGAAAATACCAGTAGATCAAGATTTCTATGATACTCAAACCACCCTGTCTATCACCAACAATCATTCCACAGTCAAAGTCACTTAGATCACATTCCTACCCATTCTGATGTTTGGTCTGTACAAATGACTGTTCTGAACAACTGAACCTCCGACCACATCTGCATGCTTTTATGCATTGAGTTACTGCCATATGATTGGCTGATGAGATGTGCATTAATGAGTAGGCGCACCTAATAAAATGGCTCCTGTACTTTTTCCAAAGCTGCATCATTAACCTTATGTAGAGTCTACAGTCCATTCCATCTCATTTGGAGAAGGAGAAAGAGGGTGAGTGAGTGAGTGAGTGAGTGGGGAATGCTTTATCAGCTTAGTATTGTGTTATTCACTACAACACAAGTTAAACCAGAAGTTAGAGATTCAGTGCAATCTCTTCAACTCAAGATTGGACTGAGGGTGGCCCAATTTCCCCCATAAACCCATCAACATCTTAAAACGTTGTAACCTTCAGTAATGACCTGGGTCTCTCTTCCAAAGTATACTGCATGTTAGGCTTCTGTATCTCAAGCATACAATTAAAAGTTCAAAGTAAATTTACTATCAAAGCACATACGTCACCATATACAACCCTCTTGTGGGCAGACCCAATAAATACAATAACCACAATAGCCATGAAAGACTGCACCCAACAGGATGGACAAACAACCAAAGTGCAAAAGACAACAACTCAAAAACACAAAAAGAAATAAATAATAAACAAACAGTAACTATCAGGAACACATGATTGAGAGACCTTGAAAGTGAGTCCATAGGTTGTGGGCACAGATCAGACATGGGGCAGGTGAAATTATCCCCTTTGGCTCATGAGCTTGATGGCCAAGGGGCAATGATAGTTCCTGAACCTCAGTCCCGAGGCTCCTGAACCTTCTTCCTGATGGCCACAGTGAGAAGAGAGCATGATCTGGGTGATGGGGTCCCTTATGATGGATGGTGCTTTCCTGTGACATGGAGCCGTGTAGATACGCTCAGTTTTGGGGAGACCTTTACGGGTGATGGGCTGGGCCATACCCTTTTTTTTTAAACATTTTCTATTCAAGGTCATTGGTGTTTCCATATCAGGCTGTGAAGCAGTCAGTCAATATACTCTCCACCAGACATTTATGTTGGTTTGTCAAAGTTTTAGATATGCCAAATTTTCTAATACTGGTGTGCGCCACTTAACGTCCATTCGGACAACGTCCGATCACATATACATCCATAGTCCCGATCGGAGGATGTGACTTAGTGGACATAACCAATCTCATGCGTTGCGCGGCTCAAGTGTAGTAGCGTTATCTGTTTAATTTTCTTTAGAAAATATTACCGCAAAGTGCATCACAGCTTCCAAACACAGCAAAACCACTCCTAGTGATCGCAACAGCAAAAGGCAAAGGAAAAGTATTGATTTGGAAGTGAAACAAAAGGTTATTAAACAGTATGAAGATGGAAACCAGTGAATGCTATTGCTCTGGATTTAGGCATGTCACACAATGATATAGGCTAAGAAAGTGTTTACATAAAAGTTTAAAAAGTGAAATTAAAAAGTTTAAAATGAAATAAAAAATTAAAGTGTATGTAAGTATTATAGTGTACAGTATACAGTTTTGATGTAAGTTCTTGGCTATTTAGTCATTTAGTCAATACAGTACTCCATATAGGTTTGCTAAGTATTATATATAATATGGTGTTCGCAAGTCCAAATCACGTAACGTCTCACATAACGTCCGATTTCACACAACATATCATGAACATCAAGTGACACATACCTGTATATGCAATATCCATGAAGCATATTCATAACTGGTCTTAAACAATTTTCAAATAGCATTTTAACATGTCATTTCCTCCAGCAAGGGGAAGGGGGAAAAACAGTATCCATAGCCAAAGAAGCTAAGGGATTATAGGGGGAAAAACAGTATCCATAGCCAAAGAAGCTAAGGGATTATAAACGTTCCATTTCAACATTAAATATTATTCAAAATGTAAAATGCATATCCCTGCTGCCTCTCCCTTATCACTGTAACTAACTGACAATAGTACCACAGGGCTTCATTCATGTCCTAAAGTAGTACTATAGCTGTTCTACTAGTAGATATATAATCATTAAAGAACCAATTCTCACCTCTTTAGATCCTTCTTGTGGACAGCTTCATAACAGATAGGGCACTTGCCCCAGGTCTTATCACTCAAGGACAGATAGTGAAGAATGCATGCCCAACAGTAGATGTGCCCACAGCGAGTTATCTTTGCAGCAGAAGGTGGATATAAACAAATTGGGCACGAGGGGACTTCATGACTACAGATACGCTGAAAGTAAAAGGTCTGTATTAATAACCAATACACCATTACAGAGCACAGAATCAAAACTGATTAAGTATTAGGGATGCAGCTAAGTAATTAATAATGGAACTCAAACTCCTCCCCTCATCCCTAAAAGACTGAGACAAAGTCAAATGAATATCTCTGAATAGACACTACACTATTTTATCATCACACCAGGGATAGGCACACAAGATACAACTAAACCATACTCCAAAAGCATGGCAGCAGGTCCACTCAGTCCTCCCAGTCATGACTGTCTCTGCACAGTACAAGCCCAAAATCACCCCGACAAATGTCCGAGCACCCCTTTATGTATGTATTGAAACATACCACCTCCAATCCCCTAATATTCCTGTGAACACAAATTCTAGGCTGCAAAAACATTTAATTACAATTAATTAAATTTTATTTAATTAAATATACATGCCAGATCCTTAAAGTAGGAGAGATGACTTTAACCTGTTTAAGTTTGAAGTCCAATGAAGAAAACCTTTCAGACACGAAAGAGGTTAAAGAATTGAAGGTCTGTGCATAGTTGCAAATTATCGGCATAACAAAAGTCATAACAAATCTGGTTGTAATAAAGAAATTTCCCAAACGGGGCAAGTATTTGGAAATAAAAATTCAGTGGTAGTCCTGTTATCCAATTATTCAGAAATTGTTAGGATCTGGCATCCAGCTCACCAAAGCCCTGGTGCCAACACCACTTCTAAACAGGTTCACTGCAAATTTTATTATACTATTGTAGAAGCAAAAAAGAAAACTCAAAGGATTGCAGCATTGATAATCCAAAAATAGTCTGGCACCAGTCACAAACTTGGTATCTTTTGTTCAAGTAACACTGAAGCCGGTTGTTTGGCCCAACGAGTCTGTGCTTATATTTATATTTCACACAAACTCTCCATCTCAGTAGGGAAAGAGTAGAGCTCATGTGGCACTAGAGGCAAGCCATGCACGGAGCAAGAGAAAGTGGAATGAATACTTCTCATATTCATTCAGTACAGAGAAATGCAATGCAGGTGCAGATTTCAGAGAGGGGGTGGTGGAAACATTATAGAGCATGTTAATAAGACTATAAGACCACTACAGCAGAATTAAGCCATTCATCGCCATTCCATCATGGCAAATTTATAATCTTTCTCAACCCATTTCTCCTGCCTTCTCAGCACAATCTTTGATGCCCTTACTAATCGAGAGCATATCAACCTCTATTTTAAACATACCCAAAAACAGCCATTTGTGGCAATGAATTCTACAGATTCACCAACCTTTGGCTAAAGAAATTCTTCAACTCTGTCCTAAAGGGATGTCCTTCTATCCTGAGGTCCTTTACTTATCCACCATAGGGATCATCCTCCACATCCACCCTTTCAAATGTTCAATAGATTTCAATGAGATTACCCTTTGTTCTTCTGAATTCCAGTGGGTACAGGCCCAAAGCCATCAAATACTCCTCTATTAAACACATTATTCCCAGCATCAATCTTGTGAACCTCCTCTAGATCCTCACCAATTCTAGAGCATTCCTTCTTAGATAAGCCCAAAACTGCTCACAATACTTAAAGTGCAGTCTGCCCAATGCCTAAGTATTAAATCCTTGCTTTTATATTCTAGTCCCAACTCAACCTGCAAGTTAACCTTTAGGGAATCCTGCACATGGACTCCCAAGTACCTTTGCACCTCTCAGTTAGAAAATAGTCTAGGGCTTTACTCCTTCTACTGAAGTGCATGACAATACACTTCCCTCACTATATTCCACCTGCCACTTCTTTGCCCATTCTCCTAATCTGTCCAAATCCTCCTGCAGACTCCCTACTTCCTCAATGCTCCCTGCCCTCCACCTACTTGGCTACAAAGCCATCAATTCCATCATCTAATTAATTGACATACAACATGAAAAGAACACCACTAGTCACCAAGAGCCAACCAGAAAAGGCCCCATTTATTCCCACACTTTGCCTCCTACCAGTCAGCCAATCTTCTGTCCATGCTAATGTTTTTTGTTAATACCACTGGCTCTTAACTTGTTAAGCAAGCTTCATGTGTGGCACTTTGTCAATGGCCATCTGAAAATCCAAGTAAATTTGGGTAAGAGGATGTAGCAGATGTTTTATATTGGGCAAAAATATTGGACAAATCCCCAAGGCCTTGTGAAATGTAGCCCAGTCCCTGACACTCTCCTTCCTTGTTTTCTATTGCAGCTTGAAATACATCTTATAAAGCCATGAAATAAAAATCTTTTGCTGGCCAATTGCTGAAGTGCCAAATGATAGCAAATGTGTACTTTTGTTCCCAGAAGAGCATCTGGGATAAGCCAAGTAACTACAGGCCAGTTAGTCTAATGTTAGTGGTAGGGAAATTATTGGGAAAAAGAATTAAAAGATTCTAGGGAGCAAAAGAAAAAACACAGGATTAAGCTACACCTGGAAAAGCTAGGGTTGATCAGCATGGATTTGTTAGGATATCCTGCGCCAGTAATTTCATTTAGTTTTTTTTTAATTATTAAAAGAGATACCCAAATATAACGGAGACAGCAGTGTGGTAGTTCTACATGGACTTTACTGAGGTTGTTGACAAGGTCCCATGTAGAAGGCTAATTCATATCCATTGGAGCCAAGGCAAAATGGCTACTTGGGTTCAAAATTGGCTTGTTAATTGCTGGCAGAGGGAGATGATAGGCGATTGGAAGCCTGTGACCAGCAATGTACCACGGGATCCTCGCTGCTTGATAACTTGGATGTAAATATAGAAAATACTATGTCCTACATAATGAAGAGGGGAGTGAGGTTATGAAATAATATTAATAAATTGGGTAGGACAACAGCAGATGGAATTTAATCCTAATAAATGTGAGCTGATCCTTTTTATTCGGGGAAGGGAGCTCTAATAAAGTTTGTGCATACAGCATGAACTTTAGAAGCCTAGGAAGCACTGTGGACCTTGGTGTACAAGTCCAAATGACACAGTACATCTCAGCCCTGGTAGACAGGCTGATAAAGGCCACACGTGGGTACTCACCTTCATTAGCTGGGACATTGAGTATAGAGCAGTGAGGTCTTGGTCTCCACTCAATCATAGTATGACTTTTTAAAAACTTTGGTTAGGCCACAGCTGGAGCTGGATGGAGTACTGTCTACAGTGCCGGTCACTACAAAGGATGTAATTGCACTGGAGAGAGTAAAGATTTATCAGATGTGTCTTAGGATGAAATACCTCTGTTACATGGAGAGAATGGATGGGGGGGACGCCACGTGATGACGTAGGATCAAGACGTGGAAATCCAGCTCTCCCGTAAAAAACTAATAAATTAGTGTTTAAGTGAAGAAAAGTTAGTAAATATTTTCTAAAAACTACGTCTAAACTATTCAGGATTTTCCTTAGATGTGCCTTCTAAACAGACGCAGAAGAAAACTACTACTTTGAAGACAGTACAAGCTGGGCCGGCCACCATGAAGAAGTCTCAGACTCAAGTGCATCTCACCTCTGGCGATACAGAACAGGAATCGGTGGCAACATCAACAGTCTCCAAGAGGAAACAACAGGAACTGCGCGTGCGTGCAGGAAAGGGCATGTGCAAACACGAGCAATCCCAGCTACGACTGGAAGTGGAAGTGAAAATGAACCCGAGGTGGATTCGGATTCTCTGGAACATACAGATGAAGATGAGGAGATAAAAGAAGAACAACAGGAAGAGGTTGGAGGTGGAAGATATTCTGGAGACATAAGAGAAGCTTTGGCGCAAATAATGCATGAATTAAAAGAATTAAAAACATTAAGAATAATAAGGTTTTAAAAATATGAAGACTATGTTTGATAAAATGGTGAAAAAACAGGAGAAAATGGACAAGAAAGTTAAAAAGCTGGAAGAAATAATGGGAGACACTACTGATAGAGTGAATAAAAAGGAAAATAATATTCTTGCCAGGACATCAGAAAGAAAACGACTGTTGGAAAAAATAGACGTGCTTGAAAATTTTAGTAGACGAAATAATATTAAAATTGTTGG
Source organism: Hypanus sabinus (assembly GCF_030144855.1). Taxonomy (NCBI): domain Eukaryota; kingdom Metazoa; phylum Chordata; class Chondrichthyes; order Myliobatiformes; family Dasyatidae; genus Hypanus; species Hypanus sabinus. The sequence goes on from NC_082718.1 coordinate 106,189,966, forward strand.
TCTTAAAGAAGGGATAGAGGGAGAGGATCCAATAAAATTTTTTCAAAAATGGATCCTGTAAAATTTGGAAATGGAAGAGGGAACCCAGTTGATTAAAATCGAAAGGGTCCACAGAGCCTTAAGACTAAAACCTCAACCTGATCAAACCGACGACTAATCTTGACAAAATACTTAAGATATCAAGATAAAGAAAAGATCCTGAAGGCGGCTGCCCAATGTGCCAGAAAGAGAAATGAGTCATTGATGATAGAAGAGAAAGCAGTTCTTTTCTATCCTGATATAAGTTATGAACTTTTGAAGAGAAAGAAGGAATTTAACCCAGCGATAAAGGTTTTATGGGAAAAGGGTTATAAATTTATATTGCGCCACCCGGCAACACTGATAATTTTTTTGGATGACAGAAAAAGAAGATTTTTTACTTATCATCGGGATGCAGAGGAGTTTGCACAAGAACCCCCAAATATTCACTAGACACAGTAAAGATTTAAAAGTGAAACAGATTAAAGATGAAGACGGGGACAGTGAAGTGAATTGATGGACATTAAGGACAGAAGAATATTTAAATACACTTTTAATTATATGATACAGGGGGAGAAAGGTAAAAATTTGAGAAATATTAATCAAGAGTAGTGATATTTTTTCTTCTCTTATATATACTTTTTTCATGTTACAGGGAGCGGGGGGAGCTTCGGATCGATCGCTACTGGATTCATGTGTGTAATCATGGCGTTTGCCATGACCCGCACAACGGAGGGGGGTAATGTTGTGTTTTTTCCCCCCATTCACATCATTAGCAGGGGGTTTTTTTGTTTTTTTTATTTTATAATCTATTTTTCTTTTATCTTTCTTTCTTTGCCTGGATGATTGGAAGGAGACACAAAGCAACATGGAGAATTTTAAAATAATTCCCCAAGGTACTATGAGAGTTGAAATATTATGTATTATTATAGACTGGAGTAACCCCATTAAAAATGACTAATTTACTGAATTTTTAAAGTTTTAATATTAATGGGCTTAATGGACCAGCAAAAAGAAAAAGAATTTTAACATACATTAAGAAAATGAAAATAGATATAGCTTTTACACAAGAAACACATTTAACTGAGATAGAACATCAGAAATTAAAGAGAGACTGGGTCGGAAATGTTATAGCAGCTTCATTTAATTCAAAAGCGAGGGGAGTTGCAATTTTGGTCAACAAAACTTTACCAATTAAAATACAAAATGTATTGATTGATTCTGCAGGAAGATATATAATTATACATTGTCAAATCTTTTCAGAACTATGGACTCTTACGAATATTTATGCACCAAATGAAAACGACGTAAAATTTATACAAGAGGCTTTTTTGAATTTGGCTGACACATGATAAAATATTAATAGGTGGAGACTTTAACTTTTGTCTAGACCCAGTTTTAGATAGGTCAACAAAGGTTGTTACAAAACTAAAAGTAGCAAAATTAACTTTATCATTGATGAAAGATTTAAATTTGATTGATATATGGAGAAGAATTAACCCAAGAGAAAGTGATTATTCATTTTATTCAAATAGACAAAACTTATTCAAGGACAGATTTTTTTCCTACTATCAACGAATATTCAAGACAGAGTGAAAAATATGGAATTTAAAGCAAGAATATTGTCAGATTATTCCCCCTTGATAATGACAATGATGATGATGGATAAGGAGGAATCGATTTACAGATGGAGATTTAATTCAATATTATTAAAACATCAAGATTTTTGTGATTTTATGAGAAAACAGATTCAGTGTTTTTTTAGATACAAACTCACATTCAGTTGATGATAAATTTATATTATGGGAAGCGATGAAGGCATATTTGAGAGGCCAGATAATGTTATACTTCCAAAATTAAGGAATATATGGTAGAAATAGATCAATTGGAAAAAGAGATTACAAAATTAGAAAAAGAATCTCAAGATACATGACAGAAGAAAAACAAAGACAACTTGTTAACAAGAAGCTACAATACACTTCAGACATACCGAACAGAAAAAGCAATTATGAGAACTAAACAGAGATATTATGAACTAGGTGAAAGATCACACAAGATTCTTGCTTGGCAGTTAAAAACAGACCAGGCTTCCAAAATGTTAAATGCAATTAGAACAAGTGTAAATAAAATTACTTATAAACCTTTAGAAATCAATGAAACTTTTAAAATTTTTTATTCTGAACTGTATCAATCAGAATCACCAAATGATACTGTTGAGATAGAAAGGTTATCATCACAAATAACTCTCCCAAAATTGAATTTGGAAGAACAGAAGGGATTAGATATGCCTTCTACATTAAAAGAGGTCGAAGAAGCTCTAGGATCACTTCAGAGTAATAAATCTCCAGGAGAAGATGGTTTTCCACCTGAATTTTACAAGTAGTTTAAAGATTTATTAATTCCTCCTTTTATGGAGCTAATACACCAAGCAGAAAAAATGCATAAACTTCCAGAATCTTTTTCGACAGCTATTTTAATAGTATTGCCAAAAAAGACAGATCTTTTAAAGCCAACATCATATAGACCTATTTCTTTGTTGAACACGGACTATAAAATAATAGAAAGATTTTATCTAATAGATTATCTAAATACTTAACAAAATTAATACACATGGACCAAACAGGATTTATTAAAAATAGACAATTGGCACATAATGTAACTCAGTTACTTAGCATAATTCATTTGGCACAAGAGGGAAGTAGTGAGTGTGGCAGTTGCTTTGGATGCAGAAAAAGCATTTGATAGATTGGAATGGTTTTTTTTTATTTAAGGTATTGGAAAAATATTGATTAGGAGTATCTTTTATAAAATGGATTAAAACCTTAAATACTAACCCCAAAGCTAAAGTGGTGACAAATGGCCAAATTTCAATATCACTTCAGTTAACAAGGTCAACTAGACAAGGTCGTCCATTATCACCTGCTTTATTTGTGTTGGAGATAGAACCATTAGCTGAATTAATTAGAACTGACTCAGATATTATGGGTTTCAGAGTTAATCAAGAGGAATATAAGATTAACTTATTTGCTGATGATGTTCTGATTTATCTAACTAACCCATTGCATTCGTTGTGTAAATTATCTTTTAGATTGGAAAAATATGGAAAAATATCAGGGTACAAAATAAATTGGGATAAAAGTGAAATTTTACCCCTTACTAAAGGAGATTATAGTCAATGTCGATTAATAACTCAATTTAGGTGACTGATAAATGGTATAAAGTATTTAGGTATAAGAGTTGATAATGATATAAAGGATTTATATAAATTATTTGCCATTATCGAAAAAAAATTCAAGAGGATCTTGATAAATGGATGATGTTGCCAATAACATTAATAGGTAGAGTCAATGCTGTAAAAATGAATATATTCCCTAGATTACAATATTTATTGCAAACATTACCAATACAATTACCGCAGAAGTTTTTTCAAGAGTTAAATAAATGTGTGAGGAAATTCCTTTGGAAAGGTAAGATGTCAAGAATACCTTTGGAAAAATTGACATGGAAATTTGACCTAGGAGGGATACAATTACCAAATTTTAAAGAATTTTTACAAAGCAAATCAACTTAGATTTATTGCATCTTTTTTTGATGAAGATAAACCAACATGGATTAGAATAGAATTAGATAAAATACGAGTAAATATATCAGAAGATTTTATATATAAATGGGAATCTAAATGAATACGGGAAAAGAAAGTATCTCCTATACTAAAACATTTGATTGATTTATGGAATAAGATAAATGTTGATAATGAGATAAAGGAACCTTTATTAGCAAAGATACCTTTAATTCAAAATAAACTTATCCCTTTTACAATGGATAATCAACTTTTATATAACTGGTTTCACAAAGGGATTAGATATATAGCAGACTGTTTTGAAGGAGGTATATTAATGTCATTTGACCAATTAAAGAATAAATATAAAATATCAAATAACACTCTTTTCTGTTATTTCCAATTAAGAGCTTATTTAAGAGATAAACTGGGTTAAACAATGTTATTGCTGAAACCTACTGAAATAAAAACTTTAATTCATAAAGGAAAAATTAAAAAATTTATTTCTGGTATATATAATTTGAGTCAAAAACAGGCAATTAAACAAGGAATTCATAAGTCAAGACAAAAATGGGAAACTGATTTGAATATTAAAATTGATGAAACAAGTTGGTCAAGATTATGTCTTGACAGTATGACAAATATAATAAATGTTCGACTAAGATTAGTACAATATAACTTTTTACATCAAATGTATATTACACTACAAAAAATAAATAGATTAAACTCAAATTTATCTGATCAATGTTTTCGATGTAATTAAGAAATTGGTACTTTTTTTTTACACTCTACTTGGTCTTGTTTTAAAATTCAACCTTTTTGGACAAATTTACGAGTTTTATTGAAACAAATTATTGGAATACAACTTCCACATAATCCAACATTATTTTTACTAGGCAATATTGAAGGGATAAAATTGAAATCCAAATTGAATAAATATCAGAAAGAATTCAAAAAAATTGCATTGGCAGTAGCCAAAAAGGCTATTGCAGTTGCTTGGAAATGGGATTCATACTCAAGTATAGATTGTTGGAAGAATGAAATTTTTAGCTGCATTCCACTTGAAAAAATTACTTATAATTTAAGAGATAAATATGAAATATTTCTGAAAATTTGGCACCCTTATTTACAAAAGATAGGGTTAAATATATAGGTGCTCCAAAGATAAAATTATTGGTTATCTGGGGAAAGAATTAAATATACATATTAAAGCTATTATGAACTCCATGGAGCATGTGGGGATCTTCCGATATCCAGGCATTCTTTCTTTCTTTCTTTCTTTTTTCTGCTATATAGGGATATGTTTGGGGGGGGAGGGGTTGACATTTTTTTCTTCTTTCTGTAACCTATTTGAAAATTCAGTAATTTTTTTTATTATTTTTTATATATATATATTATATGGATAGATTGGCTTGGCTTTGTTTCCTTCAGCAGAAGAAACCAAGGAGGAACAGGACAGAAAAATACAAAATTATGAGAGCATAGATAAGGTGGATTGTGAGAACTTTTGCTTTCTGGTGTTAGATGGTCTCGTTATAGGGAACCATCTTAAACAGTTAATCCTAAATATCTAAAGTATCCTAAACAGTTTCAAAAGGCTTAGACTGTGAAATTAGATGTTTTCTGGGGTAGATCCAATATTTGTTTTGCAATCCTCCAAGGAATGAAGAGAACAAATCATCCTTACTACCCCAGATACAAAAATACTTACCACCTGTTGTACAAAGTCCCAGTTCACCAATGTATCTGGGTCAGCTAAGTGAATACTGTAGTCCTGCTCTTCAGAAACCACAAACTGACAGCTTGAATAGAAGAGATGGGCAGTTAGCCAACAAAACCCATTAACTTAAATTAAACTTTAGAACAGATATATAATATTTGCAATCCTTTTACTGTTTTTTAGTCCCTGATGTCTTCTATTTGGCAAATACAAACACCTTATCAGATCAGCAATACAAGTAACAATTATTTTGAAGGAGCAGTACAGATATGCATCTAATTTGTCTTAATGAATTCTGCACCAGATACCTATCAAAAAAACTCTCAACAAATATCCAGCATACATTCACTGAATGAGAATTGTGCAGCACAAACGAGCCTTTTCTGCCATCATCCATGCCAATGGTGATGCCAATCAACATTGATCACACTGCCCACATTAGCCCTGTTCCCTCTATGCTCTTCCTATCCAAATACCTGTAATTCCATCTCCCTCTACCATCTCTTCTGACAGCTTGTTTTAGATACTAACCATCTGTGTGGCAGAAAATAAAACCTATTTAAAAGGAGATCTGAGGGACGTTTCTCCTCTCACCTGAAACTTGGTCCAGCTAGCTATAGACTCTCCTCCCCAGTAAAGATTCTGGCATCTATCGTATCTCAACCTCTCAATGTTAGAAGCCTCTAAAAACCTCAATTTGTAGCTACAGGCCACCTCTCCACCACCCACACCCCCACTAATTCCAGGCAAGAGCCTGGTGAATCTATTTTGCACTCTATTGTCCTTCCTAGAGTGAGGCAACCTAAACTGTACACAATACATCAAAAGTAGTCTAGCCATTGCCTTGCCCAAATGCTAGGTTACAGTCCAATCCTATGAAGGCAAGCAGACCACCCTCTCCACCTGTGTTGCTATTTTCATGGAGCTATGGACTTGCACCTCAAGATCTCTCAGTACATTGACACTCCTTAAAGATCCCCGCCATTGAATCTATATCACCTACAAGAATGGTTTTCCAAAGTGATAGGTCACTTTGGAAATCTTTGAGCTGACCTACATCCCAATGTATCCCTGGCAACCTCCTTCACCATCTACAGCCCAGTAATTTTTGCAGCATCTGCGAACTTACTGATCAGGTTCCAACCCTTCTCATCCAAATGATTTACATTTATTTCAGAGGTTTCAAATCCAATCAAAGAAATAACCATCCACATAATCCTCTAGCTCCTATCACCAATCCAATTCCGGATCCAGTTTTTCAACACACCTGATCTCTTGTGTCTCGATAATCTGCCATATGAAACTTTGTCAAAAGCCTTTAACAAGGTCATGTAAAAAAATCTACTACTCTGCCTCTATCAATTCTCTTAAGTTACCTTCTCAAAAAAAAATTAAAATAGATGCAGTCTCCTGCCTGAAACCATACTGTTGACAATGGTGTTCCCACATTCCTAAATGGATAATCATGTCCCTCAATCTGCTCCCAAAACTACCCCAACCACTAATGCACAGTTTACTAGGCTGTAAATTAATTGGAACAACACGATCTGTACACCAATCTCCTGATACATCAACTGTGGTTACAACAATACAAAAACTTGGCAGAGTCCCAGCAATCTCCACCCTTGCTTCCCACTGTAACGTGGAATAAACTCTAACAGAGCCTCTGGATTTATCCAACCTAATGCACTCCTGTATTTCTAGTACAGTCAGCCCTCCTTATCCGCGGGGGATTGGTTCTGGGACCCTTCGCGGACACAAAAAAATGTGGATGCTCGAGTCCCTTATTTAATCTGTTTCAGTGGGGTGGACTTTAGGACCCAGCAGAACCCCTGACCTTATTTAACCTGTCTCAGAGCGGTGGTCTTTAGGACCCAGCAGAGCTCTGAATCCGCAGTGTTTCTGTTTATGTCATCGGTCATTGGAAAAGCTTTAGGCTACAGTCGATCAACGATCGGAACAATTTTAAAGGATAAAGTGAGACAGACCCTGCCCCAATGAAAGATACAATTATTACTAAGCAATGCAGTGGTTTAATTATTGAAATACATACGTTTCTTAAGTGTTTTACATGCATAGAAAAGGTAAAATATATACTATTTTCTAAGACAAACAGTTGACTAACTGATATTGGATGTAGCTGTTCCAACTTACTTAGTAAGAGAACTTCTGATTTTTTTTCAATCCCGATCCACGATAACCTATGCACATCTTCCCATATATTTTAAATCATCTCTACATTATTTAAAATACCTAATATAATGTAAATTCTATGTAAATAGTTGTTATACTGTATTGTTTAGGGAATAATGACAAGAAAAAAGTCTGTACATGCTCGAACAACAAGTGCTGGAAGAGCACTCCGGGTTTTCGCAATTCGCGGTTGGTTGAATTTGCGCATGCGGAACTCGCGAATAAGGAGAGCCAACTGTACTTCCTCCTGCTTGATAAAGATGTGCACCCAAATATAAACAAATCCTTCCCTTAACCCTGTCTCCACATTCTTCTCCCTGCTGGATACTGATGAGAATTATTCATTTAGGATCTTGCTCATGGCCCCTGGTTTCATGAATATATTACCCCTCTGGTCTTGGAGGAAACTGTTCTTTGCTTAGTTATCCCCTTGCTTCTAATATACTTAAGATTTTAGGATTCTCCTTAATCCTACATGTCAAGGTCATTTCATGGTCCCTTTTTCTCTCCAATTCCTCTCTCAAGAACTTATCTACAGTGCCATGAAAAAGTATTCAGCCCCACAACTATTTTCACGTTTTACTCATTTTCTAAATTTAAAATATACTGAAGTAGGATTTTTGAACACATCTACAAAACACTGTGCATCATATGAAATCAAAAGAAAAAATTTCCAAAAACTGTCAACAATTTACTAAAAATTAAAAACCAAAGTTGTGTGGCTGGAAGAGTATCCATCCATTTTGTAATTACTACGCTAACTTTCCTCAGGTACAATATACATAATACCTTATCAACTCAAGGCAGGCCAGTGGTGTAGTGGCACCAGCGCCAGACTTCGGAGCGAAGGCTCCCAAGTTTGAATCCAGCCTGCTCCCTTGCACGCTTTCCATCCGTGCTGGGTTGAGCGTTGAGCTAGCAACTCGGCCTCATAAAAACAAGAAAGCCTGCTAAAAAAAAACGCCGTCATGACGGTGTCCCGATGACTCCACTCAGAGGTAAGGGCTTTCTTCTTCTCACCAACTTAGCTAATTTGTTGATGTAGAAAATTGGAGGATCACCCTATTCCAATGAATTCATAATAAATACCACCCCTCTCTCTTTCTATATTCAAGGTCCAGCAGTATAGTAGGTTTTCAACAGACTAACCCAAAATGAAGACAATAGCATTCAAGCCAAATAAGAGAAATTATAATAGAGAAGCACGATCTGGGGAAGAGTAAAAGACCATCTCAAAAGGCACTGAACATGCCTCAGAGCCTGGTGCAGTCCATCATGAAAAAGTGGAAGAAATATGAAACTAGGCCACTCTAATCGCTAGAGAAGAATGGCACTTATAAGAGAGGCTACTGTGATGCCAACAGTCACTCTGAATGAGCTGCAGAGATCAACGGCAATAACTGGAGATGAAGTTCATGGCTCCCCATTTTCTAAGCCTTGCACAAAAAGAGTATTTATACAAGAGTGTTAAAGAAGCCATAGATTTTTTCTTTTTTTAAAAAGCCCGTAAAGACTTTGCAAAGCATCACTTACAAGATGATGTAAAGATGTAGAAGAAGGTCTTCTGGTCAGATGAGACTAAAGTTGAACTTTTTAGCCTCAACACCTAGTGGTACACATGATACTGCTCAGCCAGGTAGCACCAACCCTACGTCATGCTATGGGATGTTTTTCAGAAGCAGGGACTGGAAATCAGCTCAGAATTGATGGGAAGCCGAATGCTGCTAAATACAGGGAGATCCTGGGTAAAACCCTGCTGGTCTCTGCCAGTAAGCTTAAACTGGCGTTCATCTTTCAAAAGGAAACCCAAAGCACATTGCCAGAACAACCAGACTGGCTTCAAATGAAGAAAATTCATATCCTTGGGTAGCCCAGTCAGAGTCCCAACCTTAACCCGATCAAAAATCTCCAGCAAGACCTCCACTGCTGCTCCCCAACTAACTTGGCACAGCTTGAGCAATTTTGCAAGGAGGAATGGACAAATCTTGCTCCATCACATTATGCAAAGCTAACTAACTATATGCATATGCATATCCAAAAAGACTACTTTTGGATACAAAGCTATATGCATATCCAAAAAGACTACTGGCTTTAACAGCTGCAAGGAGTGGTTCAACTAAGGGATGAATATTTTTGAACTACTGATATTTCCATTCTTCAATTTTTTTAGTTTCTAAGATTTTTTTAAAAACTTTTCATGCATTACATTATACCTTGTTTTCTACTGTGAAAAAAGTTAAATTGATCAAAATCTCTGGTTGTAATATTCATTTATGTAAACAAAGGGTTGGAGGCTGAATACTTTTTCAAGGTACTATCTCCCATAATTTCAGCTGACTTGTTTATTTCCTATACCTGACATAACTTCTTTTCCTTAGCTAAAACCTGTGACATTCTTCATTAACCAAGGTTCACAATGTCTCCAAACCCTTACTATCTCACGCTTATCAACTATCATCTTCCCTTCCAGCAGCTACTCAAAGTCCAACTCTCCCAGATCCTGTCTTACACCAAGATCCATATTTCCCTAGTTTAGGGCCCTAACCTCAGGACCAACTTTCTTTCTATGACCACCTTGAGCTTACCAATCTATTCCCAAGATGACGGTGGGAAAGAACAGCCTAGTGGGACACACAACATACTGAAAATCCTCTTGAATGCATTTTACACCTTCCTTCCCACTTGAACAAAGGCGATCCCAGTCAATAACCGTTAGCCACACAAAATGGTCAGAAAATGAGCATACTTTCCAATTCTACTTATTAACATCCTTTAGAATAAGGTAGGCACCTTTGTGAACATCAGAAAAATTCAACACTTTTTTACCTTTAGTCAGAATAAGCCAGTGGGGAAAATGAAATGTTACTGTTTCGAAGTGTGCCATGTCAGTCAATGAATGTATGGAGCTATAACCTACTAAATTTAAATTAGTAACTTTAGCGCACAATTTTTGGCACAACTGATGAACAAATTTCAGCATTTAAAACAGCCTAAAATAAGGAGCCATGTTCATATTTTGACTAAATATCATACACATTAATCAAGCTGGTATCTGTACAATAATACTAAAATCAAAGTGAACACTGAATTAATGTTGCTCTGCTTACTTGGCCTGGAGAAACTGCTCCTTGTTGAATGGCTTATGCTTCAGTCTCCACTTGTTCCTTTTACCCCAGCGTCCATAAGAACCACCATCACTCAGTAAGCCTGACTGTCCACGAGGTTCAAAAGTAAAATTTAACAAGTGGTTTAGGCTTATCTTCTTGGGACCAGTAAACTGGGCAGGGCTGAACTCTGCCCTTTGCACCTCTGCTACCTGCAGAGAGAAGGGGGAAAAAAGTCCATTCATTTTCAATAAATTGTTCTCCCCTCTCTCCTTTTTCTTACTTGATAATGTATTATGCACTCATTAAGTGGAGTGGGCGAGAACCCTGACGTGTTGGTCAGTCGCGTACGGGGCGACAGAGCACACAATGACAATGCTGATGATCAATGTACTGGGTACTCCGGACCAGCTCACAAGGGTCTGCCCAAATCTTCATCCAAGAACTGTGCAAGTGAATAATATGTAATTAAAGAAAACTGCATCAAATGTTAACAACCCCCAAGCACAAGTATAAATGATAACACCTCCATACAGCAGAATAGAACTTAAAAACCATTAGCCTATGCAGACTGATAACTGTACATCTGTTAAGGGGCAACACTGTCCGAGTGTGGTAGGTGCTCCAATGCATCCTGCACTCAAACCTGAAAACTTTCCTCTCTGGGATTAGGGTAAAATGCCAATATAAAAGGCAGTTAAAATTTTGTTCTGCTAATAATCTCAGAAATAATAACTACGCTCTGCACTGCATCATGCATCATTACTATTAAAGAAATTTACGTGAGAGCATTCAATCTCACCTCCTCCCGTCGACCACCATTACCAGAAGTGCTAAAGGATTTGTTGGCACCACGTGCAGGGGGTCTCTTGTCAAAAGCTTTGCTTTTCTGTGGAAAGGAGCGGCGGGTCTGGTTGGAAACATTTTCATTCTTGGGAAAAGATGGGTCTCGTTTTCTGTTGTAGCGTTTTGATCCATTTCCGGATTTACCATCTGAAAAAGTTTTTAAAAGATTGTTCATTGTTTAATCCTCATTGATAGAACTTACAACTTGAATAAGAAATCTAAGGATCTTGTAAGTTACTCAAGAGACTTCTGGTGGTATTGAAAAATGATTACAAACCACTTAAATGTCCAAATCTTGCATATAATTACTGCCTCACCTGTATTCCCAATAAGAATTCCTACAAGTGATAAAACATGCCCATCCTGCAGCATCTTTCGAAAAGTAAAGTTCATTCTTCGTATTGCTGAATCATTTTCAAAAAACAATAAATCACCATGACCTGTAGCAAGTATCAAGGCACTTGATGTTTCATTACAAAGCCAGCAAAGTTTCTAAAATCCGAACTAACAGTCAAAGAGCTAATATCACTACCAGGTCAACTTGCCAATATGTACAGACATTTGAACAAATGAGGAAAGAGTATTATAGGAATTGGATTTCTACTGTCAAAGGGGTTTCCACATAGGTTTCGTGAAAAAGAGGAAATATGTACATTGCATTTAATGTTAGTTTAATATAGTTAGCTGAACAGCAATTTCACCGAGCTCGCATTGCCTGTACATAGTTTCTTGCACACAGAGGAGTTGGGGTAGGTACACAATCAGAATTGTAATATACAAGTTACCATCAGAAACACTGGACCTCTTGTGGGATACAGGATGGAGAGTGTGTGGAAATTGGGAATATTTGTAGGTCTGAATTGGGAGAATTTTAGGAACCAAAAGATAACTAAAAATTTAAATGACTGACAATATGGGGAGAGCAAGAACTGGGAAATCAGTTTGAAGGATTTCCAAACATTTCAGAAAACACAAGGAACTTAAAACTTGAGGGAAAAGGAAATGATAAACATTTTGTATCTGTCTTGACAGTGGAAGATAAAAATTTACCAAGAGCAGATAATCATAGGGTGAAAGAGGAACTACAGCAGAAGAAAAGTCTGAAAAATCCATATCTGACTGTCATTTAAAGAAGCGGCTGTAGAAACAGTAGATACGTTGATCATCAATTTCACCTTCAGGATTTCTGAAAAGTCCCAACTGATTAGTAAACAGCATATAACACTTCAAGTTGATCAGGCCAGTGAAAGTAGGGAGCCAACAATGCCTCACTTAATAGAACCCTGAAAATGCTTAGTGTTCATTCTTGACCAATCTTCTGGACAATAAGAACACCAATAAATTAACTTCTGGTTTAAGATGACCCTGGCGAAACACAAGGATGCCTTACCGGCAGCAAACAAAACTTCTAACCACGTTAATCACATATTTTCTGGGCAACGATCACTGTAATCAATAGCCTGTAACTTCCCTTTTGGAGTTGTGCTTTTTAAACCACCTGTACGATTTGGCATTACTGCAGCGTAAACTTTTGCAGTCCAGTTGCAGCATGGTGTGCACAGGCCAAATCAAGGTGGTGAGGATCGAGCCAATGTTTGGCCATTGCTGCAGAGGACTTGAAGCTGATTCAAAGCAGCAGATCCGACGCAAGGCAGAGCTGAGGCAACAGGGCCCAGGCCCAACAGAGGGGATCGAGCCAGATTTAAAACACCTGGGAAAGATTGGAAAGGTCAGGTATGGGCCGAAATGAGGTGGTGGGGGCCTAGGTCCGTGAGCAAGGATCGAGCACCGTGATAGATACCATTTCCGTAGCTCTATACTCATCTCTGCAACATAAGACATCGACATCAGATTCTTGTTCACTGATTACAGTTCCTCCTTCAATATTTCCAAGTATACATCTCCAGACTGGCACTTAACTCCTCCCTCTTTAGCTTGATCCTTGAATTTCTGGCCAACAGACTACAATCAGCATAGACAGCCAGAAATACTTTCACTATAATTTTCCTCAGCACAAGAAGCCCACAAGGTTGCATACAGAGACCCCTGCTCTACTCCCCATACACTCATGACTCATCATAAACTCTGCTGCAATTTCTAACTCAGCTACAAGTTTGCAGATGACACACTGTAGTGAACCAAATCTCACATAATGATGAACAGGAAAGAGAGAGAGCAGGGTGAGTACAAGCCAAGCCATCAAGCGCTACTAATATGAAAATTGTCTCTGCCTTTATTCCTTCTACCAAAGCACATTACCATACACTTCCTGGCACTGTATTTCATCTGTCCCATTACTTTTTCTCCTAACTTGTCCAAGTCTTCCTGCACTATTTCCTGAACAATATCTGGCCCTCCATTGCAGACACTACCCACCCAGCAAACTGCCTTCTCCAAAAGCTCCCTTCTGGAATGTGCTATAGGGCTATTAAAAAAAACTTCATGTCATCTTAAAAGTTTTTCCCCCCATGTAGTTAATGTGATCAGCCATTCCAGTTAGTGCTCCCCCAACTCCTCTATTACCTCCGTCATTACTTTAAACCACTTTTTATGTGCTGCTTACATTGTAAATACATACTGTTTTAAGGACATTTTATTCCATTTCCGTACTTCTTAAATTATTTTTTATAATTGTGGATTGTTGTTTCTATTGCATGTCATGCCAACACATCAAATTCCTAATAACGCAAATGTATATAGTGAATAAAGATGATCCTTGATCTATCCTTGTATGCATCTACAAACTTAGCCATAAAACCACCAGGTTTTTTTAAGTTTAAGTAAAGCTTCCCCATCTTCTAGCTTCCTGCTAATTTCTACAATGTTGTATGCTCTCTTTTGCTTTCATGCTGTCTTTGACTTCCCTCGTCAACTGCAGTTGCCTCACCCTTCCTCTAGAATGCTTGTTCTTTGGAATGAACCAATCCCGTCTTTCAATTGTGTCATTTAAGGTAAAATTGGATAGGTATATGGACAGGAAAGGAGTGGAGGGTTATGGGCTGAGTGTGGGTAGGTGGGACTAGGTGGGATTAAGAGTTTGGCACGGACTAGGAGGGCTGAAATGGCCTGTTTCCGTGCTGTGATTGTTATATGGTTATATTACGCCCAGAAACTCCAACCACTGTTAGTCTATCATCATTCCCACTAGGATCCCCTTCCAATCAACTTTAGCCAGCTGCTCTCTCAGGCCTCTGTAGATGCCTTTATCAGCTGTAATACTGATAAAGAATTAGCTTTCCCACTCAAGCTGCAGGGTTTAGGCCAGCATGGACATTGAGAGTTGAAGGGCCTGTTCCAGTGCTGAATTGTTCAATATTCTGTGTCAAAGTACCAGGCAGGATGTTGCATGACCAAAGGGATGATGGTGCAAGGCAAAAGAGGATAAAAGATGAACTAATGATTGTGTAAGTGGCAGTAAAATACTTTTTGAAGTCATTATTGAATCATCATTGTTGAATACAAAAGGCTGCAAATTGCCATGTCAAAAGATGGCTAATCATATTTTTATTGATCATTATCAGTACGGGAAGCATAAAAATTGTCAAAGTGGGGTGGAGAACCAGGTGACCAGAAGCTTCAAGTCATATTTAGTCAATATAGCAACATTCCACAAAGCAGTTGTAACGTTCTCCTTCGGGTGTAACGAAACGCCGAATTTAACGTCCGGATAAACCACAGTTAATAAGAACCAGATCGCAGTAAGATTAACCATTTACTGTTCACTCTTCACATTAACATATGGTGAAAACTGTTGATAAAACAATACAAGATTGATACAGTATTTGTTCCTTCCTTAATATCACATTTCAAGTGTAAATACTTGCAAAGGTGACTATAACTACATTACACTAAGGTGCAGTATACAGGGAGAGGTTACCTGCTCCATTGACTACTTTAAATACACTTCCATGCAAACTATCCGCGACTCTTTAACTAACGAAAGCATAAACATTATCTACCGACGTTACCTCTAACAGGATCAGCATTAACATCTTAGTTCAATATATCGATTATCTATTAACTTACAGCGTTGCTCTCACTGTGATTTCTCATGCCTGCAAAACTGCTTGTGCTCAGGTGAGCCTCGTGGAAAGCCCCCACCCTCGCGCTAATTTCAAACCGGTGTTTTCCCACAAGACGCGGCGAAACCGGATGTGACGTCATCGCATGCCGATATATTTTACATGCAATGAATACACTTTAAACACTTCTAATTCTAACTAGAAAATACTATTGAATGAATTACTAAGCGAAAATATTATAAACTAAATAACTGTCGTAAAGACAGCACACTCCCCGCTTGACCTTCGTAAGGTCACAATGAGCAGAGTACAAAACTTAGTCTCTTAATCAGTCATTGGGTAGAAGTAGAATAACTTCTGTAACTGGCCTTTGGTAAATTTTCACATCGCCTTGGTCGGTAGTCTTCAATTCGATCTTCCTGACATGTCCATCCTCGCTAGGGAATGTAGCAGTGATTCTGGCAGTTGGCCAGCTGTTGCGAGCGACTTGCTTGTCCCTGAGCAGGACTAAGTCTTCAACTTGAAGATTCCTTCGGGGTTCTGTCCACTTTTGTCTCTGTTGCAACAAAGGTAGATATTTTTGTCTCCAGCGGGACCAGAACTGATTTGCCAGAGCCTGGACTTGTCTCCATTGCTTTGTGTACAAATCCTTGTCTGAGAAGTCTCCTGGTGGAGGAGGTGCTCCTGCCTTCTGCGTAAGGAGCGTTGATGGCGAAAGTATAAAGGGGTTTTCTGGGTCAGAAGACACAGGTAGGAATGATTGTGCGTTTATAATGGCTGTGACCTCTGCCATTAGGGTGCACAGTACCTCGTGGGCCAATCGGGTGCGTTGCTGTATCTCAGGTTTCCTTTTCCAGGTTTTCCGTAAGGACGTGAACCGTTTGACTGCCTGCTCTTTGTTATCTGGTGAGCGCTGGCGTGGTTCTCTGATTGGCAATGGGGCAACCCCATTATTTGCTTCATCTCTGAAGACCTTGGTGTCTTTGGTTTTTAAAGAAATGGTATCTTGAGCTGATTGTGCAAGTTTGTTGTCATCCTCGGTTTGAATGAAAACTGACTGACCTAGCGTCTCGTCGGTTACTTTACGCTTGGTAATGTCTTGTTGTGCTTCTTTAGGGTACACCTCAGTGAGGCAGATCTCGGAACAAGAACGGCTTGACTGAGTTTGACCGCAAACTTCTGTACAGTTCGAGCTGACAATTGTTGTCCTGGAGTGAACCTCTCCCTCCCCGCCGTCCTGTTGTGGGGGTGAAGGAGCGTTGACGGTTCTTTCATTCTTGACTTCATCACGGAGCCGTGAGGGTAAATTTCCTTCCTCGTATGGATGTGATGCAATCGTGACTCTCTGAGGTTCCTCGTAGCTGGGGAAGTTATCGAATACGTATGGAGAGGGGAGACGAGCCTGCCTGTCTATTTGAGATTGTACATAGTCGCTTGTGCGTTCCAGTCTGGTCCTTTCTAAAGTAGATCTTACTGCGGTCAGATCACGCGACCCTTCAGCTTCTTCTATGTACTTTGCTTCCGCCATGGCAGCTTCTTTTTCTCTTTCTAGCTGCAGCACATGCAACTCTGTCGATATTTTTGCCATTTCCAACTGGGTTTCGGCTTCTCTGGCGGCCTCTTCTCTTTGTCTGGCAGCCTCTTCTCTTTGTCTGGCAGCCTCTTCGGCTTCTCTGGCGGCCCTTTCTTTCTGGATTTCGGCTTCTCTGGCAGCCTCTTCTCTTTGTCTGGCGGCCCTTTCGGCTTCTTTGGTGGCCAGTTTCATTTTCAAAACTGCCTCTTGTTTGGCGTAATGCAGTCGCACCTTGGCGGCTTCTGCCTTGGCTCTTGCCTGTGTGGACTTACTTGATGTCGTTCTACTGCCCTTGTCGCTGGGCGCCATCGACTTGATCCCGGATCGAGCTGACATTGCAGCACTTGGAACACCTGATAACGCCTGGGTGGGCTTACTTGATGTCGGTTTACTGCCCTTGTCGCTGGGCGGCGTCGACTTGATGCTGGATTGAGCTGACATTGCAGCACTTGAAACACCTGATAATGCCGCTTTTTCACTGTAACGTTCTCCTTCGGGTGTAACGAAACGCCGAATTTAACGTCCGGATAAACCACAGTTAATAAGAACCAGATCGCAGTAAGATTAACCATTTACTGTTCACTCTTCACATTAACATATGGTGAAAACTGTTGATAAAACAATACAAGATTGATACAGTATTTGTTCCTTCCTTAATATCACATTTCAAGTGTAAATACTTGCAAAGGTGACTATAACTACATTACACTAAGGTGCAGTATACAGGGAGAGGTTACCTGCTCCATTGACTACTTTAAATACACTTCCATGCAAACTATCCGCGACTCTTTAACTAACGAAAGCATAAACATTATCTACCGACGTTACCTCTAACAGGATCAGCATTAACATCTTAGTTCAATATATCGATTATCTATTAACTTACAGCGTTGCTCTCACTGTGATTTCTCATGCCTGCAAAACTGCTTGTGCTCAGGTGAGCCTCGTGGAAAGCCCCCACCCTCGCGCTAATTTCAAACCGGTGTTTTCCCACAAGACGCGGCGAAACCGGATGTGACGTCATCGCATGCCGATATATTTTACATGCAATGAATACACTTTAAACACTTCTAATTCTAACTAGAAAATACTATTGAATGAATTACTAAGCGAAAATATTATAAACTAAATAACTGTCGTAAAGACAGCACAGCAGTCATGCATTCTGCACAAAGTATCTTTGCAAGCATACACTTTGAACATAGACACAATACGTATACAGAATGAAACTAAAACATGCCAAAAATGCTCAGGAGATTAGGCTGCATTTGCAAAGGCAAAGCTAACTTTTCAAGTCAATGTTTTTTTATCAGTCTTGGGACAAGTTAGAAATTAAAATGAGTTTTAAACCGCAGAGAGGAACGGGGTGCTTGTGAAAAGGTGGAAAAAAAGACAATAGCAAATGGTGACAGTACTAGGGTGCAGAAGGCTCCAGAATTGTGACTGCATGAGACTCAAACAGGAGATGACCAAAAATATTTTTCACATGTACATGAAAACATAGTGAAATGCATTCTTTGTGTCAAATCAAATCAGTAAGGATTGTGCTGGGCAGCCCACAAGCATGGCCATGCTTCCAGCACCAACAGAATATGCCAACACTTATTAAAATTAACCGGTACACCTCTCGAACATGGGAGGAAACTGAGGCAACCAGAGGAAACCCATGTAGCCATAGAGAGAACATACAAACTCCTTACAGACACCGGTGGGAATTGAACCCCGATCTTACAGCTAGCATTACACTACCATGCTGCCCCAAGAGGTTTAGGAAGTAAAATATATAATGAATTAGTGTGCTGTCTTTACGACAGTTATTTAGTTTATAATATTTTTGCTTAGTAATTCATTCAATAGTATTTTCTAGTTAGAATTAGAAGTGTTTAAAGTATATTCATTGCTTGTAAAATATATCGGCATGCGATGACGTCACATCCGGTTTCGCCGCGTCTTGTGGGAAAACACCGGTTTGAAATTAGCGCGAGGGTGGGGGCTCACCACGAGGCTCACCTGAGCAGAAGTAGTTTTGCAGGCATGAGAAATCACAGTGAGAGCAACGCTGTAAGTTAATAGATAATCGATATATTGAACTAAGATGTTAATGCCGATCCTGTTAGAAGTAACGACGGTAGATAATGTTTATGCTTTCGTTAGTTAAAGAGTCGCGGATAGTTTGCATGGAAGTGTATTTAAAGTAGTCAATGGAGCAGGTAAACTCTCCCTGTATACTGCACCTTAGTGTAATGTAGTTATAGTCACCTTTGCAAGTATTTACACTTGAATGTGATATTAAGGAAGGAACAAATACTGTATCAATCTTGTATTGTTTTATCAACAGTTTTCACCATATGTTAATGTGAAGAGTGAACAGTAAATGGTTAATCTTACTGCGATCTGATTCTCATTGGCTGTGGTTTATCTCGACGTTGAATTCGACGTTATCAGTTACACGCGTTAGGAGAACGTTACAATTAGAAAACACTGCAGTTGCATGACATAATCAACAGGTTAGGTATTTACCTGCAAAGACAATCAAAGCCATTAAAGAAAGGTAGCAAAAGCGCAAGAACATAAATGTAAACACAGGGCTGCAGGACATGAGAGAAAGATAGAGCCAATATTACTCAATAACTGGCAGCCCTTATCTTCAGAACTGATAGAAAGTTATGCAAAGTCATCAAACCGATTATAAAAAGCTATAACATGTCCACTGAGATGAGACACTGTTTCTCAAGCTTATGTTTTTCCTCGATTATAACAGTACAAGAGGACATAGACCAGTTATCAAAATGTAGAATTGGGTCACTACTGCATACTGAACACAGGCATTCTGCACATCAATGACGTCTCCAATGTAGAGCAAACCACAAAGTGAATGAACATTGATTGCAGTATGGATTAGAAGAAATGCAAGTAACTTATTCCTTCCCTTGGAAGGAACAGATGTAAGTGATACTTCTCCAGAGGCTGCTCAGGAAATGGTTCTCTCTCTGCCCCCATTAACTATCCACTGGATTATCTCTAACATTCCCATTACAACACTTGATGACGGCATCCGTTAGTCTCACAAGACCAAGTATCTGTCCCTGGCTTCCGGGGCACAGGCCTGGGCAAGGTTGTATGGGAGACCGGCAGTTGCCCATGCAGCAAGTCCCCCCTCTCCACGCCACCGATGCTGTCCAAGGGAAGGTCAAGGGCCAATGCAGCTTGGCACCAGTGACATTGCAGGAGTTGCCAGAACGAGTTTGAAGGCAGATTTTGTCGTGGTTTCTCGTGCCCCACAAACGACCAGGAGACGCAGAAGATTCTTCAAGAAGGGTTAAACTTTAATTTGCAAATCAAAGCTGAGACAGACATTGAGCTAGTCGCTGATTGCCCACCGATCCTTGTACATAGCATTTTTTATAGCAATCTCCTGGTTTAGTTGTATTAGCATATCCAATGGGTCTACAGTTGCGTATCACAAGTACATCCGCCACTATTGTTTCTACCCATTGACTTAATCCTGTTCTAATCTACATCTCTTAGCTACCTCTCATTAACACACCATTGTCTTCTACATTCTTAAGATCTCTTAGCTACCTCTCATAACACACCATTGTCTTCTACACTCTTAAGATTTCATTCTCCTACTAAATTGGATACATGCATAGCAAACTCAAAGCTGACTACATAATTTTGGTTAACACAGCAAACAATGCAACTTTTATACTCCAATATGTTGAACTGCCTTAGGGACTCCAGCTTCTCAGGGTTTACTCCCAAGGCCTCTCCCATTCGTGGGTATGGCTGCAAGACAGCAGAGTTTGAAATCAGTTTTCCCTCTCTTAGATGGACTGCCTTCCCAGGCTGACAAGCTCCATCTACCTGAAGCACTGGTTTTAAGCCTCCAGGACCCGCCTTCACCCCTTTTCCTGTCAGTAGAAACAGTTCCACTGCGCTTAGAGGCTAAGCCACACGAGAAGGCCGGGAGTTGGACTTGGTTGTCTGAGGCTATTTGAGGAGCACGCCGTGAGGAGCACTTTTAGGTAGTGGGATTTTGTCCGCACTACCACTCCTGAGCTTGACAACACTAGTCTCACTCTAACCTTCTCTCTCCTGCTCAATCTGCGGTTTAAAATTAACTGGTTTCCTTCCCCCCCCCCCCCACCTCAGTTGTAGCAAAAGGTATCCACCCTGAAACATTGACTGGCTCCACAGAAGCTGCTTAACTGTCGAATCTCTGCAGCATTTTCTGTTTTGTTAGAGCTTGGATAAGCAAAAGACATTTAAAAAATACTGTGTTAAATTGTCAATTTTAATGTTGACTCCTGCGGAACATACCAAGTCATAAGATGAGATGCAGTTTCTTGAGTTTACATTGATCTTCTATGAAACACACAAGGCCAAAGACAGTAATCAAATGTCTCAGTATTGTAGAGAATTAGTGACAGACTAGGGTGACATAAACACAGGGTGATGTGCAAATACAGACGGTCTGCCAAGTAGTCATCTAATCCAGGTTTACATACTCCAATCCAGCTTCTCGATTTCCTAATGGATTAATGACTTAACTTATGATTAATGACTTATACTTAACATCCTGTGTGTCTGCTTTACAAACCATCAATTTTCAAAACAAAGCTAGTCAAGACATAAAGACAGATTATCAACTTAACATCTAATCCTAAATTAAAATCAAGAGAGGCTTGGATTGATTAGGCCTTAAAGCAAATCACAAATTCAATCTAAACCATTTCATTCAAAACAAAATGAGATGTAACGACAAAAAAAACAAAAGCTGCTACAACACAAGCCAGCCAAGTATTATATTCTGAAATATATGAACCGTGGACGTAAAACTCATAGATAAACCATCGAAGTAGTAGAGTTTCCTGCTCATCAAGGAGAATGTTTGGTGTTTACTCAAGACGCTCAATTTAAATTCCCGTTTAAAATCAACCTGACAGCAAGCAACACACACGAGATGCTGGAGGAACTCAGCAGGCCAGGCAACATCTATAGAAAGCAGTACAGTCGACGTTTCGGGCTGTGACCCTTCCTCAGGACCATATGGCCTGCTAAGTTCCTCCAGCATTTTGTGTGTGATGCTTGGATTTCCAGCGTCTGCAGATTTTCTCTTGTTTCTGAGAGCGAGCCCTCTCTTTGTGCTACACTAGAGACTTAAGGAAGATCATACAGCGTCTGCATTGCCCTTGAAAACTACTACTGTCTGGTTCCGGTGTCTGCACAAACATTGAAGATACAGCAGACTGCAAGAACTCAACCGGTCCAGCAACACTTGAGGGAGGAGAGGAATTGTCAACGTTCGAGTCCTGATGCCAGATCGATAATTCCTTTCCTCCCACTGCGCTGCCCCGGGAGATTTTCTCGAAAAACAACCCTGGGAAGAGGTGTCGGCGTAGTGATGGGAGCGACATTTACTACCGGCCAGCTTGTAAACATCGCTTGCGCTGGGAGGGGCCTCGGCTGTCCTACCTTGTTTGGTTTTACTGTCCGCCGGCGGCGCCTTGGTGGGCCCCGCCGAAGAGGATCGCGCAGACTTCTTTTCCATGTCTGGATTTTCCAGCATCAGCTTCCAGCAGCTCAATGGGAACGACGTGGCTGGTTGTGCCAACCGATTTTCCACAGGGCATCGCGTAAATGGGCCTAACTTTAATCTTCATCATGGCGACCTCTGCATCGTGACCAATCTGAAAATGGCGAAAGTAAACAGGAGTGGAGCCGGGGTATACAGGGAGCGGCGGGGGCGGGGGCGGGGGCGAGCTTGGCCCGACACAAGCCCTTCGGGATGAGCGGAAAGGAGCCTGTGGCTTCCACGCCGCGCTCCTGCCGCGGCTGTCCTGTGTCAGGCCGCACGCCCGTCCAACTCTCCGTCACCACCCTCTCGCCACTAACACGGCCAACCCGGATGGCCGCCCCTTATGTAGACGTCCGCGCGCGGGGCGCTGGGAAATGTAGTGCAGCTTTGTTCGCTCACGTTTTCTTCTCACAACCACCTCCTACAATACTAGCTGTAAATGGTGTAAACCAAGGAACATTGTTTCCCTGGCTAACATAAAATTGTACACTTGTGGATCATGTATTGTCATAATTAATTATATTTTTATTTCCATAATAAGCAATATACAAAACACAGATCCAGTCTTAATGTTGAGTTTCTACCGAAAACGCTGACGATCCTTCCCCCCAACATGCTGTTTGACTAAATGAGTTCCAGTAGCAGGTTATTTGTTGATAAATCAGCAACAGTCGGGCAGAAACATCCTACAGATAGAAGAGAAGATTAGTGGAAATGTTAGCATCGTCAAGACCCTAAATTTAAATTGTTCTATATTTCTTTTTGCAGGTTGCTATTAAGTATTTGGCGGCGACCCACTTACTGCGCAGGCGAAGCGGCTCACAACTAGCCAGCGCGCGGGGAGAGACGTCATTTCCGCCCGGAGAGGGCGGGCAACAGCGCCGCAAAGTTTGAATAAACTGTTCTCGGAATGGCTTACCGACTGCGTGTCGTTGTCTCTCGCTACAATTTCATATATAGTCTTTTGATGATTTTTGCATAAACGTGGGCGACTCCAGACATAATTTTTAAACAGAGCTTGATCAACTAAATCGTTCCAACTTTTGATCAGTTTCCTTTCAGATTGCATAAACATTTTTGTTTGTGTTAGGGAGGGGGATTTGGTGGGGGGGGGGGGGGGACTCGATGGTCCTGTTCTGCTATTGTTTGGGGAAGAGGGATTTGGGGGTTGATAAATCCTGTTGCCATTCTTTTCTTTCATGGTTTCATGGCTATCTGGAGAAGAAGAATTTCAGAGTTGTAGATTTTGATAATAAATGAACCTTTGGACAGTACTCAGCATGCATCAGATTTCCCCCGATGCAAAAGTTGAAGACTTACATATACACTGTATTTTTTTCAATACCTAGAGTGCTTTGGGACCTGGGTTCAATAATCACCCTGAGATTAGCTGCCTTATTTAAATGAGGTTATCAACCTGGATTGTCACATTTCAGCCTCCAGAACAGAATGTGAATTTAGATCCTTCTGACTGAGAAATAAGGTGTCACACTACCATCTTCTCCGAGCCAATGGTGATAGGTCAATAGCTGCTATCCCTACATTCCATGAATAAAAAGAAAGCAAACACTGTATTGACCTTTGTAGTAGAATAATGTGAGTATAACTGTTTAAAACATACTGTACCTGGAGAATTGTGTTCAGTTTCATAGATACAGCATGGAAGTCAAGCTGCTGGCCATTCAGCACTCATTTTTCACAATCATCTTATTTTCAACCACATTACTATCTTTCATTTCTATCAATGCCACCGTGAAGGGCAATTTACAGTAAACCATTAAAATACCAGCACACTTCATTGTGGGAGGACACTGGGGCACCCAGAGGGAATCTATGTGGTTACGCGGAGAACATTCAAATTTCACACTGAGACAGAGATCACGATCGAACCTGGGGATCACTGGAATTGTGAGGTACATCTCCACTAGTTGCAACATCGTGCCACATTTTTAATCTCCATAAGGCATAGCTGCATAATTAGGCAAGTTGGCCCATCATAACTACTCTGCCATTCCTCGTGGCTAATTTATTATCCCTTTGAACCCTTTTCTCCTGCCTTCTCCCCATAACTTTTGACATCCATAGTAATCAAGAACCCATCAACCTTTGCTTTAACTATACCCAATGACTTGGCCTCTATAGCTGAATGTGACAATGAATTCCACAGGTTCACTACCCTCTGGCTCAAGAAATTCCTCCTCATCTCTGTTCTAAAGGGGTGTCCCTGTATTCTGAGGCTGGGTCCTATGATCTTGGACTCACTAAATAAAAGAAACATCCTCTCCATGTCCACTTTATCTAGGCCTTTCATTATTCGATAGGGGTCAATAAGATTTCCTCTCATTCTTCTAAACTCCAGCAGGTACAGACCCAGAGCCACCAAATTCTCCTCATATGTTAACACTTTCATCTCCTTGGCCAAAGAAGGATTTAAGTCCGATAAACAGTGCAACAAACGATGGCCAGACTGCTGGGTCGGACATGGTGGAGAAACTGAATAGGCTAGAACTTAATTCTCAGAGATTTAATAAAAAAAAACAGGAGATGACCTCATTGATACCAACAAAAACACTTCAGATGGTTCAACATTGTACTTGAAAGAATGATCACTGTATTTCCCCTAGCCAAGGAGTCACAGGCTCAAAATAAGGAGGCCATTTAGGACGGACTGAAGAGATGTCTTCCTTTTTCTCTAGGAATATAGGGTAAAACCAAGAAAATGATCATCAAGTAAAAAGATGAAAACCATGGAGTAGCTCTAGGGGGTGAATGGTAAACTCCCGGTCTTGTTTCTCATCTTTTCATTAACTTTCCAGAGTGAAATTCTTTACTCAGATTGTAACAGATCTTTGGATATTTCGCCAACGATGATTCCGGAAACTCAGAATATATCCAAGGCAGAAATGATAATTTTTTTAAAATAATAATAGAATCAATGGTCACAGAGTTAGTTCAGGAAAGTGGTACTGAGACAAGAGATCTGCTCCTGTTTACAGTTCCTGAATTATTTTGTTCTTGCATTTATAGTTTAAGGTCAGTGGCTCCAAATTCTGATGAAAGATTATTTACCGGAAATGTTAATTATTCCTCATTAGCTGTCTGAACTATTTTGAGCATTTTCTGTTTTTGTAAGCAATGAACTAATTACATGGTTTTAAAAAATGAACATCAGTCTAACACTTTAGTAGGCATCTAGATATTCTCAGCAATGTTAGTTGTTGATTTATGCAGACGTTCCCACAATCTGCTGTTAGAGATCCTCCTTCACGCTTGCAGAACACATGAGAAACTAAATAGTAGATCAAAAGCAAATTGGTGACCCCAAGCTGCACGGCCAATTGAAGTCAACCATTTGGCAGAGTACAGTATTGTAAATTCATTTCATTGAACAACCGGGGCTTAATGCCTTGTGTTTGACCAGAAAGTTTGGTTTTCTTGGCAGTTTGATTTGATTATCAGGCAAGATCACCATTATGAAACACTTACTGTTTCTCTGCAAATAAACTATTGAGTGTTTCCACTCTGTGCTGTTTTTATCATCACCATCCCTTGCAGTACTTTACATTTGATTTCAATTCAGCGTCTAGTAGTCTTGCCTCAGAAAACAATGGAATGTAACATCATAAAGGGGAGGGGAGGAGGGAGGTGAAGAGGGAGAGGGGAAGGGGAGGATGAGGGAGGAGGGGGATTGAAGAGGGTGGGGAGGGAGGAGAGAGGGAGAGAACTTTTTTTAAGCGGAAGGAAAAATCGATATTCATAAATAAGGTGTTGTTCCTCCATCCTGAGAGTGGCCTCATCGTATAACAAGAGGAGCCCATGCCCCGACAGACTCCAACCTGCACAGGCATAGAAACCCAACCCGCTCCGCCCCACCACTACCACAGTGAGCATCTATATGAGGCCTGAAGAAGAGTCTCGGCCTGTTTGTTCATTTCGGTGGGTGCTGAGTGTGGTGCCCACTCAAGATGCCCATCATCAAGATGCCCACTGTCCCAGTCACGTTCCGTTCTGGCTGCTATTGTCGGGTAGGAGGTGCAAAGGGCTCACAGCACCGGTTCGGGACCATCGTTGTTGAAACCCCGCATTAATCCTCCCATAGCAACGGAACAGGAGCAGCCGCGTGACCCCTGACGTTCGCCGCTTACCCCGGAAGTGGAGCTCAGCTCCTCTTCCGGGTCAATAGCAAAATGGCTGTTTGTAGGGCATTGCGGTTGCTGGCCGCCGACTCCTGGGGCGGGGTGGGTTTCCTCATTTACGGCTCGAGGTTTGCACCCTGTGTTTCTGTTAGAGCTCATTCTGGCAGCGCCGAGCAAAAGCAAACTCATTTCGGATTTGAGAGTGTGCCCGAGTCGGAAAAGGCACAGAGAGGTGCGAGTGCGGGCGGTTCGGGCTGCGCTGGGAAGGTTCCTGAGGCTGGGAGGTAACTGTTGAGCCTGTGCTGTCCTCTCTGGCCCTCCCATGTCATCATAGCTCTGGTAGTAACGAGTATTCTCTTAAGGAAACTGGGCTAAGTATAAGAGTAGAATTGGGCTATTCTGCCCGTTGTCAAACAAGCAGCAGCAATTGGACCATAGGATTCTAGGAGCAGAATTGGGCCATTTGGCCCATTGAGACTACCCTGCTGCTCAATCACCTTTTTTAAAAAAAATTCCATTCTCCTACCTTTGTCCTGTAACCTTTAACCAACTTGTCTATCAATAATCTTTCTATCTCTACCTCATATACACCCAACGACTTATCCTCCACAGCCCCCTGTGGCAAAGAATTCACAGAATGCCCACCCTCTGCTTGAAGAAATTCCTTCTCATCTCACTTTTAAAGGAATATCCCTTTATTCTGAGACTCTGCCCTCATCATATACTTTCCTACCAATGGAAATGTTCTGTCCTGGTCTTTCGGTATCCAGTAGTTTTCAAAGAGCTCTCCCTTCATCCTTCTGAACACCATTGATTATAGACCCAGAAAATTCAATCACTTCTGCTGACAAGTACAGGTCTGTTACAAGTTTAAGCTGATCGAAGTGGTGGAGGGATCCAGGCTGCTTTAAGTGATGATTTTGGGTTGGTGGTAGTCTAATTAATAAGACCTGGCTCTTTGATAATTGCTTTGGATCGAGACACGTACCCAAATGTGGTGCCATGTAGCTCAGCTACAGCCCTAGAGGATGAGACAGGAAGAGAAATTAGTTTTATTCCAGATGAAATGGTTGCTTTAGTGTTTTAAATGTGATTATCATGATAGTTTATCCTGACTAGATCTCTTGATTTAAGCTGGGTGGGGGAGGAGGAGTGCGAGGAGAGACAGGTCATTGTAAGGCATACTGTGATTGAATTATATTGTATTCTGTTACATTGGCTGTTATGAAATTCAGTGCTATACTTTCTTGGTCTTCAGCTCCCTTTTTTTTGTAATTTTGCAGTGTCAGTGTACAGATCATCAGTTCCAGAAGATGACTTAAACTTTCTAAGTGTAGTCTATGAGCAGATACCCTTGTGTGTAACCTTGGTAAAGTGAGGCAAATGTTTGCAAATGGTGAATTTGAAAGCAACTTTACCATAAAGCTATGTGTTTAGCAAGTAGCAGAGCAATTCTATTCATTTTTAAACTTATGTCCAGATGTCCTTTATTATGTTAGCAAAGTCTTTGCTGTATCCAAAATTTGATTAGCATCTGTTTAGTTGGAGAATTATGTTAAATCAGTGAATCCTTTCCTCTTCCCCTTCACACTTCTCTGAAAGAAAAGCATGAAGTTATAGAAATTAAAATAACTATTTGAAGGGTTGAATAACTAATTGAAAGTGTTTAATATTAGTGAAAAGGCATCAGGCCCAAGTGGATTTAAATTCTGTCAATAACCAGCAGAAAGAGGCCTTCAGAGTAGAAAGTCTGTTTTGTGCTGGATTCCTGTGGATAAGGATGGGGATCCGAGGTTAAAGGCCCTAGATGATGATAGTACAGGAATAAAATGGAAATTTATGACGAATATGAAGTTCACAATCAAACTTGAAACCTGGAAAAAATGAAAACAGAGAAGAAAATCTGAGTAAAGATGGTCAGATGATTAGAAAAAAGAATGTAATCTTCTGGCAGAATTTATAAAATAAGAACACTGAAAAGAAAGTTGGGGTCAAATTAAAACCAGAAAATGAAATCAGCCTAGTGAGCCAGGCGCCATGGCAACGATACGATTTGTGTACTTGACTTCATTCAGCAAGATTCTGCACTTTACAATAAAGAAGTAAAGAAATTAGTTTGAACTATTATCATGCATGTATCATTGGTTTCTAAGACTCATGGGAAAAATATTGATAACTTCACCAAAATCTTTCAGTCTGTCAAGAATGTTGGAGTAGAGCCAGAAGGCTGAAAGAATGCAAATACACTTGTTTTTTTAATGAATGGAGAATTCAGACATTTGCCTGTCTGCCTAACATTCTGATCAAAGGCAAAGTTTATTGTCTGCACATACAAAGATTACTAAATGATATATAAAACACAAATTTGTAAATGCAAGTTATGTCTGACTAGCGTGATGGAGATACTAGCTTACCTTTTCTGGAGATTTGTGAGGATGTTAAAATTGCCTCACAGTGGACAAAGAATTTTGGTGGCCTGCTTTCCATTCCTAACTTCAGTGAAAGAAGCTTTGACCAATTATGTAGTTGATAGGTATACAGTATATGGATTATACATATGGATGTGATGTTATGTATAACAGCTCCAAACACAACCACTGCGCCAAAGTAATGTACCCAGTCAGCATTTTGGATCTAAATGCAAGTTTAATCAAAAGTACTTAAAAGCAGTCTAATCCAGTTACAATTATAACATTTATTTTATTCACAGTTTACAAAGTGTTTAAAAATGTTGCTGAGAAATATGATGTAATGAACGATGCCATGAGCTTTGGCATCCACAGGTTGTGGAAAGATACACTTCTTCATACAATGAACCCACTGCCTGGAACAAAATTACTCGATGTCGCTGGAGGGACAGGTACAGTAATTACTCATAGTTTTCCTGTACTATTAATAGAATCTGAATATTCTATGAGTCTTGAAGTGGTTGCTTTCCTGCCAGCTACTACCACCTTTTTTGTCTCTTTAAAAAATCTTGGACATTAAGTTATAAACAACAAGGAAAATATTGCCACCCTCTACTGTATGACGGTTATCTTGCTTTTAAAGAGGGTATCGAGTAGCCTAGTCAATGAGAGAAAGTCATTTTCCATTATTTGTACATTCAGAAAGAAACTGATTATCCATTGAATGTGATTTGTATTAAAATTTGAAACAAAGGGCTAAATTGGTATGTTAAGGATTAACTACTTGACCAATTTTTTTTAAGTGTCAACCCAGATGATTTATACCAGTGAATCTCAAATTTTTTATGGATTACCAGCACCTTGGTACCCAGACTCCATTCCAAGTGTCCCACACCCCTCTCATGACATAAAATCTACAAGGAATTTTGATTTATGAAGCACAGTGAAAGAGAATAGGAAATGCAAGTCCAAAGTGGTGACAAGTCATTGCAAAAGTTATTCAAATCTATTTAAAGCTACAAATTATTTTTCATTTAGTTACAGAAAAAAACATTTTTCATCAACGATTTCAGAGAACACATTTACTACTTATGGTGTCTTCTTCCTTCAGTTCCACTCTTGAAGAAGGGTCTCTGCCTGAAACGTTGACTGTTCATTCATTTCCTTAGAAGCTGTCTGACTCGCCGAGTTTCTCCAGCATTTTCTGTGTATTGCTTTGGATTTCCAGCATCTGCAGACTTGTATTTATTCACTACTTCATTGCTTTTTCACCTTTCAATGGGATGGACAGGCTTGGTGCAGAGATATCAGGCTCTCAACATCAGACTGAATGTCACTCAGAAGGAGTCTCAGATTCCCACGTTCAGTAATCTGCAGTCTGATTCGTTGCTTTGAAAGAACTCGGGTGACGGCACTGAAACCGTGCCCTACTAACTACGATGTTGGAAAGACAATAAAGAGCATCTTGACCTTTTTCCACACTGCAGGAGAGCATTTAGAGATTTCTTCCTGTAACCAAATGATATGAATTTTTGAACTTCTACTTCAGCTCAAAGTCATTTTGTAGCGAGAGTAGTTCTTCCTCCTTCCTTCCTGTTAATTCCTCACTACAAGTGTTCAGGAATGGATTTATTACCCAATCTGGAATTTAGATTGAGAGAAGATCCTGAAATCTCTCTGACATGTCCTGCAGCTCACCCGGATGGACACAGTATACTTAATGGCCATCATCTGGTCTTCTTTCTTCCTCTTCCAATTCAGAGAGGCTCAGAAATTGGAAAAGGTCGCAAAGGCCAATGTTACATTTAAGTAGAAATAACTTGGACAGAAATGTCGAGACAACTGATTTGATTTTGAAAAGATTCACATAATTTCCTTGCAATTGAAGATTGATTTTTATTAATCTTTGCAAATAATTCTGACAAATAAGCAATGTCATGCCTAATGCTCTTGAGTTGATTACCAAATGAAGCATTTAAGTCTTCAAGGGATTTTATCATAGTTTTAAAATGTTCATAAAAGCATCTCAAGCGTTTCCTTTTGAGAGTGATCCGATGCACATGTGTGGCAGCAAGCATTCAGACTGTTTATCATTCTCAATACAAACCTCTTGAAATAGTCAAGAATTGAGAGCGTGGGACTTGATCTTATTTACTGCTGTGATAACAGTATTTACTGACTTTTGTAGCCTGTCACTTAGACCTTTTGCAACAAAATATTGTCTGTGAATCACAGAGTGAATGGTAAATATGTTAGATACAGCTTTTTTCAAGAAAGTAAAATCCCTGAGGTAGTGCTTTACCTGTTGTACAAGAAAGAAGGTAGGTGAAAGGAATGTCCCTGTTTGGAAAAATTACTCAGCAACCTCAAATATTGACTCCCCTTCGTATCTGTTTCTATTTCCCTTGCAAATAATAATTTTTGAAACTTGCTTTCACCTTTTCTGAAGCAGCCACAAACCAACCAAGCAAAGATTCGTTTCCCGGCAGTTAGCGTGACACTATTACAGCTTGAGGTGTCAGTTCAATTCAGACATCGTTTGCAAGGAGTCTGTATATCCTCCCTGTAAAATGTGCGGATTTTCTCCAGGTCCTCCCACAGTCCAAGGACATACCACTTAGTAGGGTAATTGATCATTGTAAATTGTCCCATAATTGTCAATTTAACCTCAGGATAGGTTAAATTAGGGGTTGCTGCACTGTGCAGCTCAAAGGGCTGGAAGGGCCCATCCTGTGCTGTATCTCTAAATAAACTGCAGGGCAACTTGTTGTCCGAAGTATGTTACACAATTGTCTTCTACATTCTCGGACATTTCATCTGTTTGTCTTTGAACAGTTGTTGCTGAGTGGAATTGCTTTAGTTATTAGGTCTGGTGACTTAGGCAAAATCATACTTCGTTACTGCTGGCAGAATCAGTTCTTCTCCTATTGTATGGGGCTTTCCAGATTTAGCAGTGAACCATGAAATGTTATATGAAGCAAGCAAACAACACTGTTTTGTTGTGAAGTGTTGGCAGATATCTTCTGAAATGTTTTCTATTTCTGGAAGTTCTCACAAAGTGAAAATAAGCCAGGTTTCATTTTCTTTATCAGAATATGTTCTCTTCAAATGCTTGAGGAGCCTGGATGGTTTCAGTGTCTCATTTGTAAAAGTAAAACAGACACATTGGCTGCTGTTGATTGATTGATGCTGCTATAAGTCCGTATTTCACATACTCCACATTATACTTCTACACTCTTTTGTTTAGTCTACTTCTGCCATTTACATTGATGAAATTACATTATATTGTGCCGTGTAATGTGCCCATGTGAATTTTGTGTTTATAAGAACAGAGAAGATGGATATTTGGCTCATCAGGTCCATGGCTGCTGACAGGAAAACAATCATTTGTCCCATAATCCTCTCATTTCCCTCTACCTTTACCCTGAAATACTCTTTTTTTCAGCTTTTGAACAACTCTCCATTTGTTTCTTTTGCCCATAATCTACATTAAGCTTAATTAACAATTAAGTACACCTTGAAGATGTTGGAAGAAACAGCAACATGGGGGAAATCCATGCTGTGTTAGAAAGTGTGTGCAATGTAGTGTATATTGTCAGCTTTTTGATTCCACTCATTCTAAATCTGCCTACACTATTATTTTACTACAGAGGGAATGCATGTTACTTAATTGCTTGAATGCTGGAAAATATATTTCTTTTGGTTGCTCCTGCAGCTGCTAATTTAATTTCTCATGCATGATTTTTTAATTATTTTCTCCAGAATCTTGATGGATTAGTAGTATTTCCATGTATTTAAACTGTACAGTATAGCTTTCTGAGCTTTACCATGCTTTTTTTGAGGTATACATACACTTTTAGCGGGGATCACTGATTAAGACAAAGGAGTATAAATTATTTTTCTTCCTCCTTTTTACTCCCCCAGTACAGATACACAACATTCAACTGAGATCAGCAAAGGCTGCTCTGTAATTGCTCCAATTTTCTCCACCGAACATCAGGGTAGATGTATTGAAGTTAGCACTGATTTTTTTCCTATAACAGTAACTTCATTCTTGTGCTTTATAGTCTACTTTGAAGCTGTTTGGCCAGCTTTCAGTTATTTTTATTGCTAAATGTCATTGGGGTAAGAAATTTCCTGGCATTCAGTAGGTCCTCATGAAGTACTGAAGAAAGCTGAGATTCTGGCCAGCATAGTAGGAAGAGAAACTGTTATGTTAGTTACAATGTGAATATTGTTAAGTGAAAATAACATGTATGTTTAGATTAGGTTAGAGTAATACTTTCTGTTCTTATATTTTATATTCTTAAGAAGTTGACAGTTGTTTAACTAGTTGCCTGGTGATACTTGCCTTTAAGTTGTACAGCTGTAGGAAACTACCGCATCGTTGTCCTGAGTAAAACATATCGTGAATTTTTAAACTCTGTTTGGGTAGTTAGATTAACCTGATGGGCTGACTATCTCTAAAGTGGGTTGACTCCTTATGTTTAGCAAACATCACGGATGAGTCCAAATCAGTCTTCTTTGCTGAAAGAACATTGATTCAGTAAGCAATGTTTGACAGCATTTAGGAATGGCTGATACTTAATGTATTATCTCACTTGTCACTGTGCTTCCCATCCAATTACTTTATTGTGCCCTATCACTGTGATGCAGATTATTTAATGCTACACGATTGGAGGATTATGTCTGGGACTTTCCTGGTTTGAAAGGCTCTTCCTCAGATCGGGAGGATTATAAAAGAATTAAAAATGCTTTTTATTTTTTTCAGGAGATATTGCCTTCAGGTTTATGGATTATGTAAAATCGCAGCAGGAAAGACGAAGACGGCAAGCAGTGAAACTTCACCAGAGTCCTTCATGGCAACAAATCAGTGATGCTTATCAACAGCAAAATGAAGCTGATTCAGATCTGGAATCCAAAGCAGTAATCTGTGATATTAATAAGGAAATGTTAAAGGTTGGAAAACAAAAGGCAGAACAGTTGACCTATTCTGAAGGTAATGTACATTTAAATCTTAATTTATTTCCTCTCAGTGGATGGGAAAGTAAAAGTGAATTGGAACATCAACAAATTGGTCTCGGTCCAAAACGTCAGTTGTTTATTCACTTCCACCGATGCTGCCTGGGCTGCTGAGTTCCTCCAGCACCTTGAGGGTGTTGCTCTGGATTTCCAGCATCTGCAGGTTTTGTTGTTTGCACAATTTTTTTTTCCTCTGCACATTGCATGTTTGTCAGTCTTTTTTTAATGGGTGTTTTTGGATTGTTTTGTGGCTGCCTGTAAGGAGACAAATCTCAAGGTTGTATAATGTTTATGTACTTTAAACTTTGAATTATCCCATGCAACATACAGACCCTGGTGGACTCAGTGTGTCAGGCACAGCTTGGAAGTAAATGGACAGTCAATGAAGAGCTTTCATCAGGATTGGAAAGAAAGAGGGAGTTGGCCAGTATAAAGAAATGTGAGGGGCAGAGTGAGACCTGGTGGAAAATGGATGGTAGTTATCCCAATACTGGTGGATTGAGAGAGATTGAAAGCTTCAATATTAGTTCTGTTTGTGTATCCAGAAGGATCATGTCATTCATTGTGCAAGTGCTCAGTTCCTGTTTTAGAGTATGAGCAAATTCACCAGTAATGGAGAAAGCTACAAAAGGGAGTGGTTGGAGCCAAGAGAGGGATCAATCTCTGGGCCACAACTATATTTTTGTACAGTATCATCAGGTACTGCAGTACTTGATCAGGCTAGTTTGTCAAAGGCCTATTTTGTTTTGAGATTATTGGATTTATTAAGCTTTTTAGGGATGAGCTTCCATTTGTCCCATCAGTAACATTGTTGTTTATGCTTCAGATATGTTGCTGTTCTCTCCCCATTCCTCAGCTTCATTTCTTTTGAAACCCTTACATCTGCCTTCAGACCTGACCATTCCTATACAGACCTGTATGGTCACCCATCTCCATGAACTTGAAATCATTCAAATCCTGCTGCCCATATCCAGATATCCAGGCTCTGTCCAAATTCCCCTGTGTTGCACCCAGTTGAGCAAAGACTTCAGTTTGAAATTCATGTCCTTGTTTTCAAGTCCTTCCATTGTCTCATAAAATTCTTATGCCAGGTAAGGTCCACTTGCAAATCACTGCTTTCCTTGCTAACCTACATTGGGTGCCATATATTACCTGCAATTAAAAGTGCTGCCAATTGAAGTGTGCCATGTCCTCACACTTCTATAATCCCATACAGCCTTTTTCTATTCTGCATCCCGTTCCTCCAATTTCTGATCTCTTTAGTCATTACGTGTTAATATTTAGCTCTGACAAAGCCTCTTTCCACATTGTCTATCTCTCATTTTCCTACTCTTTCTAAGACATTGTCTAACCAAGCTTTTCACCATCCTTCATTGTATCTCCCCTTGTTTGGTAAGTCCTTGTCTGATTACTTCATGAAATATGCAGACAGTTCTCCATTAAAGGTGGATCCTTGTTGGGAGAGAACCTGGATTACAATTTATATTAGATTGTACATTAGTAGATGCTTGTGAAATTGATTGGAATGTTTTGAAGCTGCTTCACTAAAGATTCCTTGTATGCTGAAACAATTTTTACAATGTTTAGACATTTCCCCAAAAAGCTCCAGTTCTGGCTGTTTTCCAGTATCTTTGTCCTGGTGATATAATTCTCCTGAGATAAACTTAGTCCAGCTCTTACTGTTTGCCCATGGGTAGAATACAAACATCAATCAGAGGTCAGATGAGAGTTGGTTGTAAGGAAAATTAGTTGGAAGGAGTACTTTTTGAGTAAGAAGATTATAGGATACTGTATCTCAATGTTCATATTTGTTTATTCCTTGCAGGTTTGTCCTGGGTGGTGGGAAATGCTGAAGAGTTACCATTTGATGATGACAAGTTTGATTTTTATACAATTGCCTTTGGAATTAGAAATTGTACACACATTGATCACGTAAGTACCTGCACAGAATCAGCCGTGACTAAGTTGTGATCACTTCTGAGAGAAAGCTTTCCTTTGCCACTTTCAGTTATTCTCCCAATCCAGCCATTGAAAATGCTGAGCTGACACACGTAAAAGTGCATTACAAAGTTTTCAATCCCTGCAAGACAAACACGGCCTAGGACACGACGACTTTTTTAGTACCTTCAAATACCTACTTTAACCAGAGTTGTAGATGTACAGACTTATCAACAGCAGAATTAGAAGTTTTCAAGATTTTGAATTTGGCTTACATCTCAATACCAAGTAAATCAATTTCTCGATTATACAATGCCTTCTCTCATGCCAAAAATGAAAACACATTGTATTTTAAACAGAAGTGGGAGAAAGAAGGGGGATTGGTGCTTTCAGAGGTGGTTTGGGGAAAAAATATGCAGTTTTCAGTGGTCTTCAACTAACTCTTTGGCACATTGCTGGAAAAATATTATAAGCTACTTCAAGACCCCATACTAGGAAAAATATAAGGACACAAACATGTTGTGTTGGAGATGTGGCTCCAAGGAGGCAAATCATTTCCATATTTTTTGGAATTGCCCTAAATTAAGTTTATATTGGAAAGGTATTCACAGAATATTAGTTAAGGTATTTAAGATACAGATACCTCTGGACTTCGTGACTCTCTATTTGGGGCATGTATTGTTTTCGGAACAGAAGGAAGATAAAAAGTTGCTGCAGGCCCTTTTAGCGGCAAGTAAGAAATCAATCAGCAGAAAGTGGCTAAATCCAGTATCACCTACTTTAGAAGAATGGCCTAAATTTATTTTGGAAATATTTAAAATGGAAAGGATGACTTACTCCCTGAGAATTCAATAAGAAAAATTTTATCAAATTTGGAATAAATGGATTGAATTTATAACCCCAATGTGAGCATACTTTAGATGATTCTCCTAATGGTTCATACTGCTTTTCTCATCAACATGGTAACAGTGTTAACATAAGCTACCTTGGTTTGAATGTTCACTGTTTTAGTTCTGGAAAGCGTGGAATTAAAATTTTAATAAAATTCTAAACAAAAGAAAATGCTGAACTATTTTGGAGTCGAGGTTTAAATGCAGTGCACTTTGCCCAATATATCTGTTTCCACCTCAACAATGATGTCTCTGTTGCATATAAAGTTTCTGTTAAAACACTCTCATCTTAACTTGATGAAGCAGTCGAGTATCTCAGGAGGAAATTCTAGTATTAAATATTCTTTTTTTTCCTCATCAGGTATTGCAGGAGGCTTATCGGGTGTTGAAGCCGGGTGGAAGGTTCCTGTGTCTGGAATTCAGCAAAGTAGAGAATCCAATTATTTCCAGGTACTTAGAGTAAAGCAGCATTAATGAAGCAGAAATAACTGCTGTAAGCAAGTAACACTGGGGGAAAATTGAAGAACAAACTGTCATTGTTGGAAAACTGTAATGAAAAAAACACAGGAGCTACTGTGTAGTGAAGCAGTGTCTGCGGAGTGATTAGTAAAATTATTGTTTGCGATCAGAGGTCCTTCCTGTTTGTGTCAGAACTGGCCATTTCTGACGTAACTAAATCTGGTTTCCTTTCTTCAGAGCTGCTGTCTATTCTACTGAGCATTGTTTGTCTCTATCGCACAGTCCCAGCATTTTCCACTCGTTCAACTCTCTCTATTTATACATCTCGAGACAGATCAACTGAGATTGACAAACATTCATCAGCTTTTCTCAGGTGGTATCAGCAGCATTTGTGTCACCTAGAAAACCTTGGATTCTACCCTGTCACAGATATTCCCTCTATTCTCTCCACGCCTCTTCTTCCTTCCAATTTAAAACATGCTTATTTTCACATCTTTCCAATTCTGATGAAAGATCCTTAACTGGAAATGTTCCAATTGCTTCTCTCCCTACTTTAACTGCTGAGTATCCATCTATTTTGAAGATTATTACTATGATAGAAGCTGGCTTTCTCTTTAGAAAAGCAAAAACAGAATTAGCCAACTGGCACTTTTCGGCAGCTCTGTACTTCAAAGCTAACCTTCTAACTGAATAACATTACTCTGCACTGTTCCAATGTCACTTACATTCCAAAATCTGTTGATCTTTGTTTTAAATTAGCTCAGTGCTTAAGCCTCCACAGCCCCCTGAGATAGATAATTTCAAAGTTTTACCAATCTCCAAATTAAAGAAAATTTTCATCACCTCAATCCTAAACATCTTGCTGTTTATTGTGGGACTGTACTTCTGGTTCGGCTCTTCATCCAAATCAAATTCTCTTCATCCAACTCAATGAGATTGCCTCTCATCCTTCCAAGTTGTAATAACTCAAATCCTGCTTGAGTCAATCTCCACATACAGCAAATTTATCATCCCTGGAAGCAAAGTACCAAATTTTCACTGCGCTCCCATACGACAAGTGTGACCCACTCCTTCCTCTTAATTCCACCTGGTTTTGTATTGTCAGCACATCTGGAAATGTGCTGTTTGATTTCCCTCAGCCAAATTATTGCAATGTGTGGCGCATGGCCAAGTGGTTATGGTAGTGGTCACCAACCTTTTTAAGCCCAAGATCCCCTACCTCGGCAAGATCAACCCCAGATCAATTAGTTACACACATGCACACCAGGGCAGAAAAGACCAGAAGTAAAATCCCGCAACCCGGAAGTGGAAATAATATATGAACACCAGGGGTACTCACCCTTTTATGCACTGTGGACCGGTTTAATATTGAGAATATTCTTGCAGACCAGCCGACGGTGGGGTGAGGGGGGTGGGTGTTAATCACCACTGGATTACAGCGATAGTCAAAGCAGGTTCCTTATGTCCAGTCTTTTCTGCAATTTAGTTTTCGCGGCTCTCGGCACTTAGCTTCTGTTCCGCGCTGCTCACGTTTTTTCCGCTCACAAAACTCAACACGTTTGTCTTTAAGTGCGGGGCGCTTGGACTCGAAGTGCCAAAGCAGTTTTGAGGGCTTCATTGCCTCAGACAGCCTCCCACCCGCCAGACGCCTTGGCCAGGTGCGGCTGGTCGTGGGTCGGGTGAGAGGTCAGGGCCAGAGGTCCCCGTGCCGGGGCCGCAGCGGTCACAGTCCGGAGTGAGCGAGCAACCGAGCGAGGAGTGCAACAGGGCAGACGCCCCCCCACCCCCCCCCCCCCCCATAGGATCTATCAGCTGACAAAAGTTTGTTTCAATGGATCGCAGCAAGGTAGCTGAGCCTGAATTAGGTCATCTGCGAATATTTTAGCATCGGGTTCCCCACGAACATTCGGTGTGTTAAACAGGTTTAGAGGCGGCGCTCTCGGCCAGTAGCGACAGCACTTCCTGCCGGCCTTGCGAGGCCGACCAGTGATCCCTGACACGAGGGTGTCATTGCGGTTAGGTGACTGATGACCTCGTGTGGGTTCAAGTTCTACAGTGGGCTGACAAGTAATGAGGAAAGGTGCAGCTGACTCATATCGTTTCCTCCCGGCCCGGTGGTTGGGGACCACTGAATAACACTGTAGCGTGGGGGAGCTACACGCATGCGCACTGGGCAGAAAGAAAGGAACTAAAACCCCGTAACACGGAAACAATCCCTCAACGATATTTGTGTATTTAGGTTTTTTTTTGGGATCTACTGAGAAAGTCTGAAAG
This sequence comes from Hypanus sabinus, assembly GCF_030144855.1. NCBI lineage: Eukaryota > Metazoa > Chordata > Chondrichthyes > Myliobatiformes > Dasyatidae > Hypanus > Hypanus sabinus. The sequence continues at coordinate 106,229,709 of NC_082718.1, forward strand.
ACAGACTAGTTGATCGTGATCGATGGGTTGGCAACCACTAGGTTAAGGCGTTGGACTAGCGATCTGAAGGTTGTGAGTTTGAGCCCCAGCCAAGTCAGTGTGTTGTGTCCTTGAGCAAGACACTTAACCACACCTTATTCCAGTCCACCCAGCTGAAAATGAGTACTGGCAAAATGCAGGGGGTTAATCTCGCGATAGGCTGGCATCCAATCGGGGGGGGGGGGGGGTAAGGATTTTAACTCTCAGTCACGTCTCACCACGGAAACCGGCATAAGCACTGGCCTGATGAGCCTATAAGGCTCAGGACAGACTTTAACTTAAATTATTGCAATAAGTTGTAAATAAATAGCTGAGGGGATTGGCAAGGAAAAGTGATCAAAGGGAGTGTAAAGCTAGGTAGAAGGGTGAGTTTATGTGGAGGAACACTGGATGTGTACATTACTGAAGGTGGAAAATTCAATGTTCATGCTGTTGGATAGTAAGTGGAATTTATGAAAGTGACATAGTGATGAATAACTTCATTGCCAGGGCACAGAACATCAGCTCCTTAAAGGTCATGGTACAACTGTACAAAACATTTGTTAGGCCACAGTTGGAATATTGTATCCAGGAAACAAATGTTTTGTATAACATTTTTGAACATTGCTCTTTATTGATTTTGAGGCTTATTAACTTAGTGCTTGTACTTGTTCTCTTTTGCCCAGTCTTTACAGTCTGTACAGTTTTCAAGTGATACCTGTACTGGGGGAGGTCATTGCTGGTGACTGGAAATCCTACCAGTACCTGGTGGAAAGTATCCAGCGATTTCCTCAGCAGGTAATATAACTACTTAGAATACTTTAAAGCCTTCAACTTATATACTCGCGAGAGTTGTAATCAGTTTTGGAACTAATGTTTAGATGTGGCTCTAACTAAATTGTTACTTGATGTCTGACTACTTAAAGCTGGCTGTTAGAGTTTCAATTATATTTTACACATTATAGGTTCCACTGTCCATAAACAAATTTCAAATGGAGGGCTGAGGTTGACTGCGTTGTCGCCAATTAACTGGACTGAAAACTCTCACTCATTCCTTATACTTCATTTACTTGTGCACAGAGAGAACAGCATGACCTCTGTCACTGCACTGTTCCTCTTGAGTCTGAACAGAGGAATGCCTCTTTTATGCAAAATCAACTAGCAGTTACAGATATTGACCAATTAGTAACTTCGTGTATGTTCAATTTCCTTATTTGCAAGATCAATCGCTATTCATAATACAGGTGTTAAACGTTAGTAGAAATTACAAGCAAAGAACAACTGATGATACTTTGAGTTTAGTAATGGTCCTTAGTCAGGGTAAGTGTGCCTTGCATCCTTCCATTTCATCCTTGTCTCCAAAATCCAAATGGCTCCAGTTCCTGCTGTGCTCTTCAAACACCTTCCTTGTGTGGACATTATCTGAACCGAAGTGTTGCTGCAACTTCCACGACTGTCTAGAGCTGGAAATGTTGTCATCTTCTGCCTTTTCCACCTTTTCCTGAGCTGCTTCACTACTTTTTATCAACATGAACTCACATTTGTGTTTTCCATTTCACCAATGTGACAGTCCAGACCTCTACAGCCAATGAAATTATAGTAGGTAATGACAAAACTATGTCAGGCAGTTTGCCCAAAGCAGAGTCCTACACACAGAAGTAATAAGATGACTGGATAGTCTGTACTGTAGATTGCAGGATCTACTTTTTTGTACACACACCATGTATAGAGCAAAATAACCCTCTGTAAAAGATCTTATTGGAAATACAACAGCTTCCATGCAGTGGTTTCTCTCTAAAATATATGGGGTAAGGTTTCAATTTTCTGAGATTAGAGTCCCACTTCTGAGATCAGCCAGCACTTACCTTTTAATTGTCCTTATTTATCAACTTTCTTGTAAATCTTCCAGCTAGGTTACAGTGTTATAAGGGAACATTCCTAATTAGGTGTGTTTTATTTTGTTGTCGAACGGCTGCTGGGCCTCCACTTGGAAGCTCTCATGAATTGAGGTAGTCATTGCTTTCATTTGTGTCTTTATTTCCAGGAGGAGTTCAGAGAAATGATTGAGGATGCTGGATTTTACAAAGTGGAATATAACAACTTGACCATGGGGATTGTGGCTATTCACTCAGGATTTAAGCTGTGAATTTGAAGTGACTGAAAGAAAATCGAGATGCTCAGTCACAGAGAAACATTTACGTGCATTACTGTTTTTGGTGCAGAAACAGCTATGGATATCACTGAGTTGATTATTCACTAGCAACCACAGAGTTGGAGGGTAAAATCTAACAGTGCAGCATCATATAATTGTGTTACACTTGTACTGTAACGGTGCAGGTACATCTTATCTGCTCCTGTTTTGTGTTGTTTTCCTCTGTGAGGATGTGTTTTCTGGTTTCAATGAAGAAGGGCCACTAATTGGTTCAAAAAATGCCTAAAGCATAAATGAAAATTTGGCACAGATGACTAAACTTTGAAACGATCAGACTGTTAAAAATGACACTTAAGTTCTGAGATGTTTTATGTCATGAATCCCAGCAGTAGAATGTCATATATTAGCCACAAATTTATTTAAAAACTTCCAAGATTTTTCAAAATGACTCATTCTCTTTCTCTCTGCATGGTATAATGAAAGGTATGGATATTCAATGAGACACCAAGGCTCCTCTTATTAACAGTTTTACTTGTATTAGTTAAAAGGAGGTTCTATTTGACTTAGCCCATCATTAAGTGCAGAACTAATGTTATGGCCAAGAACAAGTACTAGTTTCACATTTCACGATAGAATAATGCATAACAATATGCATTAGAGTTTCTTCACAAAACTAGTTCCATCATGAATTGTCTTATCTGTGGTGTTGGGTGAGTATGGGATCGAGCATGCTATGGTTTCCTCAGCACCAGACTGCAGTCCTATTTAGCAGTCTGAGAATGGAACTCTTAGATTGGCTAGATGCTGTGAACCAGCATGTAGAAGCTGACGTTGTGTCTACATAGGTCATCACCTTGAGGGAGCATGTAATCGAATCGCCAAGGATGAATCCTTAAACAGGACTATACATTTCCTTAGTAGATTAGCATTCATACTGACCTACTAAGCTCCTATATCATTCTCTACTTCAAGACACTACAACCATATCTGACATCTATTTTGTGAGAATACCATTGGTATTCTTATCGTTTTACCTGCTGAGATTATGCCCCTGACTACTTTAGGAGAAATGTGATTGCATTGATCACTCTCCATCTTTCATTGTTATCACCTCTGGTTCTAAAGTTCAGATTATTCTACTGCTGCTTCCTCATTGGCAAAGTGCTCTCCCAGAGCCCATTTGTTGCACCTCTAATCTTCCTTATCTATCACTATCCATATAGACCTGCAAAGTTGTTAGTGGCCTGAGTAAACTATTGGCTACAACATTTGAATAGAGACTTGGTATGTTAACATACAGTAGTGAACAGTTCTCAAATCTAATGAACCTTAAGATTTTTGTAGCAGTCCATTAAAATGGACTCAATGGTTAGTTTCTCTTCACCAATTTGTACTGCAATTAGTCAAACATTTCATTGTCATCCTTAAAAAGATCAGAACTGTAATGCTGCCAGTTTGACAAAAAAAAATTCTGGATGACTAAGCTTTGTAGTGTGTCTGCTGTTCTTTGTTTTTTTTTATGAATTCGTTGTTTCATATAAAAGGCAGTTTTGAATCACCCAGTAAGTGAATAAATTATGCAGATCATCCTTGAGCAAAATCTTTCTAATGGTTTCAGAGTGATTTATTGGTGTCAATCCAATATTGATCTTTTTTCCTGATCAATGACCATACTAGAATATCATTTGCAAAATGTTTAAAATATTAGTATTATCAATATTTTCCTGAATGAAAGTTCTTTCATGATTATCCACAATTGTTTACATATCTACCAAATGTGTAAACAAACGGAGTAGAAGGAGACATAGGAAGGCTTGGTCTCGAGAGGCTGAGGACGAGCTTCACTCCAAGTGAGGTAAGGCCGGGTAAGTTCCTTTAAAAGGAGAAAGTTTCAAAAGTTGAGGCAGGTAATGGGTAGATCATGGCAGCTGAGATCGGCCCTGTGGTTTGTTCATCCTGTAGCATGTGGGAAATCAGGGATACTTCCAGTGTCCCTGACGACTATGTGTGCAGGAAGTGTGTCCAGCTGCAGCTTCTGGCAGACTGCATTGAGCGTCTGGAGCTGCGATTGGATTCATACTGGAGCATACGCGATGCTGAGAAAGTCATGAATAGCACATTCAGTGAGCCGGCCACACCGCAGGTAAAGGTTACACAGGCAGAAAGGGAAGGGGTGGCCATTAGACAGCGTAGCAGTAGGCAGGTAGTGCAGGAGTCCCCTGAGGTCATTTCCCTCCTAAACAGATATACTGTTTTGGGTACTGTTGGGGGAGATGTCTCATCAGGGGAAGGCAGCAGCAGCTGAGTTCATGGCACCGTGGGTGGCTCTGCGGCACAGGAGGGAAGGAAGAGGAGTGGGAGAGCTATAGTGATAGGGGATTCGATTGTAAGGGGAATAGATAAGTGTTTCTGCGGCCACAGATGAGACTCCAGGATGGTATGTTGCCTCCCTGGTGCAAGGGTCAAGGATGTCTCTGAGCAGCTGCAGGACATGCTGGAATGGGAGGGTGAACAGCCAGTGGTCATGGTGCACATAGGTACCAATGATATAGGTAAAAAATGGGATGAGGTCCTACAAGATGAATTTAGGGAGTTAGGAGATAAACTAAATAGTAGGACCACAAAGGTAATAATCTCTGGATTACTACCAGTGCCACGTGCTAGTCAGAGTAGAAATAGGAGGATATTTCAGATGAATATGTGGCTTGAAAAATGGTGCGAGGGGGAGGGATTCAAATTTCTGGGGCATTGGAACCAGTTCTGGGGGAGGTGGGACCGGTATAAACAGGACGGTCTGCACCTGGGCAGTACTGGACCCAATGTCCTAGGGGGAGCGTTTGCTACTGCTGTTCAGGAGGAATTAAACTAATGTGGCAGGGGGATGGGAACAAGTGCAGAGAGATAGAGGGATGTAAAATGTGGGTAGAAGCAAAAAGTAGTAAGGTGAAAAGTAAAAGTAGCAGGCAGACAAATCCAGGGCAAAAAGCAAAAAGGGCCACTTTTCAACATAATTGTATAAGGGCTAAGAGTGTTGTAAAAACAAGCCTGAAGGCTTTGTGTGTCAATGCGAGGAGCATTCGTAACAAGGTGGATGAATTGAATGTGTAGATACTTATTAATGAATATGATATAGTTGGGATCAAAGAGACATGGCTCCAGGGTCACCAAGGATGGGAGCTCAACATCCAGGGATATTCAATATTCAGGAGGGATAGACAGGAAAGAAAAGGAGGTGGGGTAGCATTGCTGGTTAGAGGAGATTAATGCAATAGAAAGGAAGGATGTGGAATTGATATGGGTAGAGCTGCATAACACTAAGGGGCAGAAAATGCTGGTGGGAGTTGTGTACAGCAGGCCACCTAACAGTAGTAGTGAGTTTGGGGATGGCATTAAACAGGAAATTAGAAATGCGTGCAATAAAGGAACAGTAGTTATAATGGGTGACTTCAATCTACATATCGATTGGGTGAACCAAATTGGTAAGGGTGCTGAGGAAGAGGATTTCTTGGAATGTATGCGGGATGGTTTTCTGAACCAACTAGAGAGCAGGCCATTCTTGATTGGGTATTGAGCAATGAGGAAGGGTTAGTTAGCAATCTTGTCGTGCGAGGCCCCTTGGGTAAGAGTGACCATAATATGGTGGAATTCTTCATTAAGATGGAGAGTGACATAGTTAATTCAGAAACAAAGGTTCTGAACTTAAAGAAGGGTAACTTTGAAGGTATGAGACGTGAATTAGCTAAGATAGACTGGCAAATGATACTTAAAGAGTTGACGGTGGATATGCAATGGGAAGCATTTAAAGATCACATGGATGAACTACAGCAATTGTTCACCCCAGTTTGGCAAAAGAATAAATCAGGGAAGGTAGTGCACTCGTGGCTGACAAGGGAAATTAGGGATAGTATCAAGTACAAAGAAGAAACATATACATTAGCAAAAAAAAAAGCAGCACACCTGAGGACTGGGAGAAATTCAGAGACCAGCAGAGAGGACAAAGGGCTTAATTAGGAAAGGGAAAAGAGATTATGAGAGAAAGCTGGCAGGGTACATAAAAACTGACTGTAAAAGCTTTTATGGGTATGTGAAAAGAAAAAGATTGGTCAAGACAAATGTAGGTCCCTTACAGTCAGAAACAGGTGAATTGATCATAGGGAACTAGGACATGGCAGACCAATTGAATAACTACTTTGGTTCTGTCTTCACTAAGGAGGACATAAAATAATCTTCTGGAAATAGTAGGGGACCGAGGGTCTAGTGAGATGGAGGAACTGAGGGAAATACATGTTAGTAGGGAAGTGGTGTTAGGTAAATTGAAGGGATTAAAGGCAGATAAATCCCCAGGGCCAGATGGTCTGCATCCCAGAGTGCTTAAGGAAGTAGCCCAAGAAATAGAGGATGCATTAGTGATAATTTTTCAAAACTCCTTAGATTCTGGATTAGTTCCTGAGGATTGGAGGGTGGCTAATGTAACCCCATTTTTTTGAAAAGGAGGGAGAGAGAAACCAGGGAATTATAGACCAGTTAGTCTGACATCAGTGGTGGGGAAAATGCTCGAGTCAGTTATCAAAGATGTGATACAGCACATTTAGAAAGAGCTGAAATCATTGGACAAAGTCAGCATGAATTTGTAAAAGGAAAATCATATCTGATGTATCTTATAGAATTTTTTGAAGATGTAGCTAGTAGAGTGGATAGGGGAGAGCCAGTGGATGTGGTATATTTAGATTTTCAAAAGGCTTTTGACAAGGTCCCACACAGGAGATTAGTGTGCAAACTTAAAGTACACGGTATTGGGGGTATGGTATTGATGTGGATAGAGAATTGGTTGGCAGACTGGAAGCAAAGAGTGGGAGTAAACGGGACCTTTTCTGAATGGCAGGCAGTGACTAGTGGGGTACCGCAAGGCTCAGTGCTGGGACCCCAGTTGTTTACAATATATATTAATGATTTAGACGAGGGAATTAAATGCAACATCTACAAGTTTGTGGATAACACGAAGCTGGGTGGCGGTGTTAGCTGTGAGGAGGATGCTAAGAGGATGCAGGGTGACTTGGATAGGTTAGGTGAATGGGCAAATTCATGGCAGATGCAATTTAATGTGGATAAATGTGAGGTTATACACTTTGGTTACAAGAACAGGGAAACAGATTATTATCTGAACGGTGGCCAATTAGGAAAAGGGGAGGTGCAACGAGACCTAGGTGTCATTGTACACCAGTCATTGAAGGTGGGCATGCAGGTACAGTAGGTGGTGAAGAAGGCAAATGGTATGTTGGCATTCATAGCAAAAGGATTTGATTACAGGAGCAGGGAGGTTCTACTGCAGTTGTACAAGGCCTTGGTGAGACCGCACCTAGAATATTGTGTGCAGTTTTGGTCCCCTAATCTGAGGAAAGACATTCTTGCCATAGAGGGAGTACAAAGAAGGTTCACCAGATTGATTCCTGGGATGGCAGAACTTTCATATGAAGAAAGACTGGATCGACTAGGCTTATACTCACTGGAATTTAGAAGACTGAGGGGGGATCTTATTGAAACGTATAAAATTCTAAAGGGATTGGACATGCTAGATGTAGGAAGATTGTTTCCGATGTTGGGGAAATCCAGAATGAGGGGTCACAGTTTAAGGATAAAGGGGAAGCCTTTTAAGACCAAGATGAGGAAAAACTTCTTCACACAGAGAGTGGTGAATCTGTGGAATTCTCTGCCACAGGAAACAGTTGAGGCCAGTTCATTGGCTATATTTAAGAGGAAGTTAGATATGGCCCTTGTGGCTAAAGGGATCGGGGGTATGGAGAGAAAGCAGGTACAGGGTTCTGAGTTGGATGATCAGCCATGATCATACTGAATGGCGGTGCAGGCTCGAAGGGCCGAATGGCCTACTCCTGCACCTATTTTCTATGTTTCTAAATACCTGAATGTCAAAACACTAGTTTTTCAAAATTTTGATGCATAGACTTTAGCCACAATTCCAGTTTCCAAAGTGGTGTAGCAAGAAGCTGTAATGACAGATTGCAGGCACCTTCTGAATTAAGACAAGGATAATTGCAGCTCAACTGGAGTCTGTAGAATTACTTTAAAGCTGTTCCAACATTCAGCCTTTAAGAGATATCTGCTCACGTTCAATGGAAGTGGTTGTCCTGTAAACTGATCTCTGGTCCCTTGCATGCCAGAGGTGACTCATTGTTCAATATACAATAGTGACCCAGGAGATAGAATTTCTGTTCTTTTCAACTGGATATTCTGTCTGTCACTTCCTTCGTAGATGCTTTATCAGTTTTGCACTGGCTTCAAGTTTACACTTTAGTGAAACAAGGTCACTGAAAAAAATTAAACAGCAAGGGACTATATACAATAATTGATATGTTTCATACCACACATCTAACCCTGATCAGAATAATGAAAATGCTACAATTTTCTACATTAATATCTTATTATATGGATTAGAGCAAATGACTTGTAACTGATCTGCAGTAATTTTAGCTAAAATAGTTTACCTTACCAATAGCTTTCTGTTGCAAAGCTTGCCCTGTTTCTCCAGTTAGCAGGAACATGGGGGAGGGGCAGCTGCAGAAGGACTAACAACCCATTAGCATTGCAGTTCTTACTCATGAGCTTCCCAATGGAGTGATTTTTTAAAAATTACTGAGACTTGCCAAATATTTACAACTATTTGGCAGCTCAGGCAGCTTCTATCACTACAACAACTCTGGATCATGAGTACTCTATGTATCTGTTCTGCATTTTTGCAGGAATGTGAAAGGAATAAAATTACATGAATGAATTCTAAAAGTTGTCTTGTAACTTGAAAAATAATTTGTTTCATTTAGGGGTAAATATCAGACAGTTGTGGTTAAACAATCACCCTATGTGTCAACTATGTTATAGTTTCTCCAATGGGCTATCATCCCTTACATGTGTTTATTGATTATTAAATCTCAGAAACCTGATTATTACTTCACATTAGATGGAAGCACCTAATTTTTGTGTATAAAATCAATGAATGAGGAATTTATCCATATATAAAATGGGACAGAAATGTTCAAGTTTTTAACTACTGCAGGACTGTAAATGAATAGTTTGCCAGTTGAATGATGTATTTAAATAAGGTGAACATTAAAAATCCTTTAAATGCAAATTGCTGTAATCATAAGTACTGCTTGCACTTTTCTCTTGCATTAATATTACCTTGTCCCTTCCTTTATCCTTCCCCTCACATTGTATCATGCTGAGACTGGTGATTGAGAAACAAGAACTCTTTATTTCACTCTCTCTCCCCCCCCCCCACCAAAAACAAACCATGGGGAATTTTAAAACATTTAATTTTATACTATTTCATTCGTGATTACTCCTGCCAGCAGATTTTGTGCATCCCCAACAATCTGCATTGTGGCTACAGCTGATTAATATCTAGTTAAATGATTTTAAAAAACTGGGATTTGAATGGAACTTCTGAAACATCTTGTTTCAAGAATTCCCCCTGCCCCCAATCTGAAACAATCAGGATATAACTGAGTAATTTCATTAACACTAGGGAAAAAATAAGCTTAAGCTTGATTATAAATTAATAATATACAGTGGCCTGCAAAAGTTTGGACACCCCAGTCAAAATTTGTTACTGTGAATAGCTAAGCGAGTAAAATAAGACCTGATTTCCAAAAGGCAAAGTTAAAGATGACAAATTTCTTTAATATTTTAAGCAAGATTACTTTTTTATTTCCATCTTTTACAGTTTCAAAATGACAAAAAAAGGCAAGGACCCAAAGCAAAAGTTTGGGCACCCTGCATGGTCAGTACTTAGTAAAACCCCCTTTGGCAAGTACCACAGCTTGTAAATGCTTTCTGCGGCCAGCCTAGAGTCTTTCAGTTCTTGTTTGGGGGTATTTTCGCCCATTCTTCATTGCAAGAGGCTTCTAGTTCTGTGATATTCTTGGACCGTCTTGCATGCACTGCTCTTTTGCTGTCTATCCACAGATTTTCAATGATGTTTAGGTCAGGGTATTGTGAGGGCCATGGCATAACCTTCAGCTTGCGCCTCAAGGTAGTCCATTGTGTTAAGGATCATTATCCTGTTGTAGAAGCCATTCCCTTTTCATCTTCAGCTTTTTTAAAGATGGTGTGATGTTTGCTTCCAGAATTTGCTGGTATTTAATTGAATTCATTCTTCCCTCTACCAGTGAAATGTTCCCTGTGCCACTGGCTGCAACACAAGCCCAAAACATGATCGATCCACCCCCATGCTTAACAGTTGGAGAGGTGTTCTTTTCATGAAATCCTGCACCCTTTTTTCTCCAAACATACCTCTCATTGCGGCCAAGAAGTTCTATTTTAACTTCTTCAGTCCACAGGACTTGTTTCCAAAATGCATCAGGATTGTTTAGATGTTCCTTTGCAAACTTCTGACACTGCATTTTGTGGTGAGGATGCAGGAAAAGTTTTCTTCTGATGACTCTTCCATGAAGGTCATATTTGAGCAGGTGTCGCTGCACAGTAGAACAGTGCACCACCACTCCAGAGTCTGCTAAATCTTCCTGAAGGTCTTATGCAGTCAAACGGGGGTTTTGATTTGCCTTTCTAGCAATCCAACAAGCAGTTCCCTCGGATAGTTTACTTGGTCTTCCAGACTCAAATGGACTTCCACCGTTCCTGTTAACTGCCGTTTCTTAATTAGATTATGAACTGAGGAAACCTGAAAACGCTCTGCTACCTTCTTATAGCCTTCTCCTGCTTTGTGGGCATCATTTTAATTTTCAGAGCTGCTTAGAGAAGCCCATGGCTGATTGTTGGGACAAGGTTTGAGGAGTCAGGGTATTTATAAAGCTTTGAAAGTTGCATCACCAGGCCTTTCCTAACAATGACTGAACAAGCCATAGCCCTAACAAGCTCATTAAGGTCTGAGACCTTGGTAAAAGTTATGAGAGCTCAAATCTCTTGGGGTGCCCAAACTTTTGCAAGGTGCTCCTTTCCTTTTTTTCACTCTAAAATTGTACAAGACAAAAATAATACACTAATCTTGCTTAAGTTGTTGAAAAGAATGTTTCATCTTTAACTTTATGACTTTTGGAGATCAGTTCATCTTCTACTCACTTAACTATTCACAGCAACAGAAATTTTGACTAGGGTGCCCAAACTTTTGCATGCCATTGTACCTTCTATACTGGAGTATAGACTGCACTGCAACACTATCTGTATTGTAGTCTGATCTTTAAAGAAAGATTTTAAAGATTAGTTTTATCCGTCACGTGTTTTTTGAAAAATAGAAACATACAGTGAAGTGAATTGTTTGCATCAACGACCCACAGTAGCTACTGTCATGCCTTCTTCATAATGAAATCAATATGTTGGACCTAGGATAGACCTTCAGAGACCTTGTCTCCCAGGAACTTGAAACTGCTCACTCTTTTCACTGCTGCTCCCTTGATGAGCACTGGTGTGAATTCCTTACCTTTTTTTCCCCACTATCTTACTTAAAATGTTGAAAAGAATGTTTCATCTTTAACTTTATGACTTTTGGAGATCATCTACTTACTTAACTATTCACACTAACAAATTTTGACCAGGAGTGCCCAAACTGTTGCATGCCACTGTAGCTGTCTTGATTACTTAGAATCAAAAATTTTTTGAATATTTCCTCATGTTTTTCATCTGTAGTTGGCTCAAGTCCAACACACTGCCAGTCCATTTCAAAAGACATTAAAATGGCAACCACATCAATCAGTGTATAGCGGAGTACAATTGAGCAGGAAAAGATGGCAGACTTAAGGATATGTGAATAAGTAGTTTTTAAAAACAAGCCCTATTTCATCCTACACTAGCAGTTTCATAATTGATAATTTTTTTTAAAAAAATCAGATTTAATTTAACCACTGTTGGAATTCAAATATGTCTCCAGGCCACTGAGAGCCTGTGTAACTACCATTTCACTGATGGTCCATAAATGTCAATTATTTTTCTAAATTCCAAGGTGATTGCCATAGCTTCCCTACAGTATGGTTTAAGGAATAAATTGCCACATGTGAGAATACTTTCCTGTAATTCTCGCTCCCACTCTGTGGCTTTCTTGTGTTACCATGGGTTCCAATGTATGTTTGATTTATAGCACGTCATGTCATATGGGCACATTTCAGTCTTCTAGACTTACTATCAAAATGTACAACTTATGATGATTCAGCTGATTTGTTCTTTGTGTACACACTTACCACCCCCACTAAAAAAAACCTGTTGGTCACGTCTTCTTGCTTTGCATTGTCTTTCCTCCTTCCATTCAATCATTGACCACATGGCCTCATTTACAGCTTCTCCAGACATCCTGGTTTTACCCTATCAGAATTGTTCCCCCCCCCCCTTCATTTTAATAAGCTTCATTTGTCTCTTTCTCATTGCTGTCCAAGGGTCTGAAGTCTGAAACAGTTTTTTTTCTTTCTTTAGCTGTAGCCACAAACTGAGAATTTAATCTTTTTTTTAAGTTAGGGAATGTTCAGCATTCTGTTTGTACAAGGTTGCTCACCATTGTGGCACATGGAAGTGGGGAAAAAAAAGTCAATAACTGCAGGACTCAAAGTACTAATACAATGGACTTGGCAGAATCTTTATCTGCTGTTCATTGTGGTTCCAATGCTAACTATTGCTTTTCCCAAGGGCCAGAATACAAAGGAAATTCAAGTTACAAAATTATGTATAAACCACTTAAATATAATTATTCTAGGTTTTCTCCTGGGTATGATCTTTCAGGCAATGTTTAGTAAACAGCTAAACTCCAATATATTTCTGGATATTTCAATTGTCACCCAGGATTCTTGAAGTCTAACCTGTTAGATTATCTGGTTAGGTCAAGTTAACAACCAATCCATATTAAAAAAGTTGAGAAACTGACAGTTAGTCAAGTACATAAATGTACCTTGTTTTCTTTAACTATTATTTAAATAGAACACAACTGTACATTGAATTTGACTGACATAATGGAAAATCTACATTAAAACTCCACTAGTGTGATTCATCACTTCTAGATGCACTATAGCTCCACCTGACTATTGGTTTTAACATTATTACTATCCTCAATATATAATTTGGCTTCAAGCTATTCAGGGATACTTTATAAATCAAATGCTATTTTTTTAATCTCTAAAAACATGATTTTTCCTTTCAGTAATATGACCCACTTAGGTTGCCTGATTTACAAGACATTTCAGTCTTGACAATGTAATTTGTTCCACAATGGATGCAGTTTCTTCACGATACACTGTTACAGATGTGAAAATAAAAGACAGCTTAATACACTGCAGGTCAAGTTACACTGCAAATGGAATATAATTAGCTGTGCTTTGTACCACCTTTACATTTTGAAGTATTCCACAGCAAATGTTACCTTATGAGTAACATTGTGAGCAATGAGTGCACACAAATAGAATAATGCTTATTCCAAAGGTTAGTGATGAAGATAATGAAGTTATATCATTTGATTACCGGATTTAAAATTTCACTAAAGGAGAGACAGTATTATAAAGTGATTACTTTATTCATGTTTTCAGTTACCTTTCTGTTCATTCATGCAATTTCTTAAAACATTTATGCCCTCAGCATTGCTTTCCTCCAAGAGGAACACAACCATGTGGTGGTTTGGAGGCTTGTGTGCCTCAGTAACCCATTGAGCTGCATCGGCTAGAGTTAGGGTTTTATGCTTTGGCTTTTGGTAGGGTCACCCATGCCAAACAGGTCAAAGGCTGGAGTGGTCCACCGTTCCTCCAGGTTCAGGGGTTCAGCTCAGGTCTACAATCCTGACTGGTAAAGCAAAATTGTTATGGAAAGAGCAATGAATCCTACATCTGAGTTCAACAGTATTCCTGATTCTCCACCTGGGACTTGCATGACTGACAGTAGTGAAAACCGAATTCCTGCCACAATGAAGGAAGGAAGCCCTGAACACCGTCAGAGATGGAGGGTCTATGTCTAAAAGTCAGTAGTGTAACAGACAGCAAGTTCACCATAGCTTTGTTTAATCTTAAATTCAACTTCCTTTAACCTTTCAACTACATTCCACATTCCTAATAATTCATGAAAATGAGCCGTTTACCAACAGGTCACAAAATAATGTATGGAGAACGGAAATATCAAAAACAGGAGAGTAGTAGGCTTGCCTTTTATATTCATGTGCAGTTTGAAAAACTGGTGCTAATATGGGTGCAAAAAAAGAACATACGATTTTCTTACCCAGACTGATCAATTTAATTTGCATCATAACTGCTTTGTAATCAAACTGTTCAGACAACCTAGCATCAAACTAATTTGTACAAAATTATATCCAACCCAGGTAAGACTAAAATCTTCCAATATAGTAAGTGTTGACAAACTAGTCCAACAATATTCTGGAAGTGATGCTTCAGAGAATATTACAAGCATGCCGAACTCTCCCAAATCCCTGGGTACATTCTGTCTGACATGAAAGAGGTGGTCATTTAGTCAAATGAAGGCAGGAAGGTGAAGCAATGGAAAACTTTGATGTCAACTCAAAGCCCCATGAAGTCACTAATCAAGGTCAAATAAAACCCATTAGCAGTGCTCCAACTGGAAGAAACACCAAAAATTCCAAGGGGTACAGAAAGGTACTTTGGTAGGGAAATTCAATGTTCCCCCCCCCCCCCCCATTATTGCATGTTCCAAATATGATAAACTAGCTAACAGCTCAAAACTGACCAATCAATAAGTACTGCAGACTATTAGCAATACTGAAATACACCAACATTTATAAAGTCCTGTATAATCTCTTGACTATTATAATCAATTCTGGGAATGAACTCTAGTTCCCCAAACTCAGACCAGTAAGCTTCTAGTTATACCAGGTGTAGCTAAAAAATCAGGTGCCTACCTGACAAAATTACAACACAATCATGTCTATGCTCAGCAGCATACAAGTGAACTACATTAAGACTTTGCCAAATCTAGTCATATAAAGGGGTAACACCCCTTTTCAAGATGAGAGTGCAGCATAAATGGAAGAGACTTAAGTATGTAGAACCACCTTCATCCAGAAGTACTGAGTGATGATTCAACTTTACTTCATCCTAAGATCTTCCTCGTCACCATTGC